>NC_060188.1:51013336-51613336 GCF_021184085.1 Oncorhynchus gorbuscha | reverse complement strand
ACTGACACCTATACCTGTCATGTTTTGTCATTGGTTATCATGTCTTGTCTCTGTGCTTCCCTTCTATTCGTTTCCCTCTGCTGGTCTTATTTGGTTCTTTCCCTCTTTCTATCCCTCTCTTCCCCTCCCTCTCTCCCTCTCGCTCTCTCTCCCTATCGTTCCGTTCCTGCTCCCAGCTGTTCCTCATTCTCCTAACTACCTCATTTACTCTTTTCACACCTGTCCCCTATTTTGCCCTCTGATTAGAGCCACTATTTCTCCCTCTGTTTTCCGCTTCTGTCCTTGTCGGATCCTTGTATGATGTTCGCTGTTCTGTGTCCTTGTCTCGCCCTGTCGTGTTTTACCTTCTTCAGATGCTGCGTGTGAGCAGGTGTCTTAGTCTGCTACGGTCGGTGCCTTCCCGAAGCAACCTGCAGTCTATGGTCGAGTCTCCAGTCAGTCCTCGCTACTGACGAGTGGATTTCAGTTTTCCTGTTTTGTTTTCTCCTTGATAATATCCAGGATTATTACTTTTGTCAAATACTGGAATAAAGACTCTGTTTTCGTTAAGTCGCTTTTGGGTCCTCATTCACCAGCATAACAATACCAGCACCCAAAATGAGTACTGACACCTATACCAGCACCCAAAATGAGTACGGCCACCCAGTGTTGTAGTACTCGAGACCGGTCTCGAGTCCGGTTTTGAGACCACATATTAAGTGTCTCGGTCTTGTCTCTGTGTTGGATACATTTGTGCTTGGTCTTGACCCAGTCTCTGACAGTGAGTACTCATAATTTCTTCCCGAGACCGGCCCGAGACCCGCAGAGTAAAATAACTTATAATTATCAGCTTCCATTCAGTCAGAGCATAAAATCGCTTCGCCAGGCCAAATATATAAACCAAATATATATATAAATCAAATACTGTAAACCATATACCCACTTTTTTCAGTGGGCATTACGTACTTCTTAATCCCCACTGATGTGTATCAAAGTAGCGTAGTGGAGGAAAATTATTCATCAATTATGTAGGACAATAGAGAAATCATGCACAATGTAGCCTACACAAACTAGCCTAGTTTCAGCGGAATGCAGGCAGCACAAGTTTGCAGCTCTCAACTGATTTTGGCAAGGAGCAGCTCACAGAAGAATGACATCGGTAGCCGGTAGGGTAGGAAAGACGTTTCAACTTGTGATATCTACCAGTAAATGCTAACTAAGGCAACAATGGGTATGCAAACCAGTGTTGATTAGTAGGCTATTTTTGATGAGCAATTGTCATCATCCATTGTTTCCATCAGGGGTGCAGACATAGGTGGGCCTTGGTGGACACAGGCCCACCAAATGGGGAGCCAGGCCTTGACACGCCCACCCACAATCTGATTGGTTTAACCATTGTTGTGGACTTATATAACAAAAAAATGTGAGATTTTGAGAGTGAAAATCAGACAAATCTATAAGACATTTCATTAAAAAACGATAGGATTTTTCACACAGGGTGGCTTTTGATGGGAGGGCTGTTTGGGAACTTTTTGTCCAAATGATAGTATACCCACTTCTCCAGGCACCACTACACCGCTGCATAGGGCAGATGGGAAGACAGCAGTCACACATAGCATGATGTTAAAGGATACATAGTCCATAAACTCTGACAAAATAAACCAGCAGGTCCCAATTATAAGAATACAAAAACACAACCATTAAGCATTTCCCAATCGAAAGGTACAACAATTACTTCCCGTCACAAAAAACATTTCACGTTTAGCAAGTAACCGGTGACCTAAAGGTTAAACAGGAACGGACACCATTTGAACTACTTTGCAGATAGTAATTGCTCCTCAGTGTGTTTGGGTTAGTAATAATTTGTAGAGTGGCTCTATTTTTCCTCTGCATGCATTTTTTTTCCAATATTCTGAATGTCTAAAGAATCCATACACTGTTCTGAAATATTAACACAGAAATTAATCATGGCATTAAAATGACATTTCTTGCCTCGGTCTTGTACCCCTTTTCCCTCTCCCGGTCTCGGTCTTGACTCGGTCTTGTACCCCTTTTCCCTCTCCCGGTCTCGGTCTTGACTCGGTCTTGTACCCCTTTTCCCTCTCCCGGTCTCGGTCTTGTACCCCTTTTCCCTCTCCCGGTCTCGGTCTTGACTCGGTCTTGCACACCCCCCAAATAACTTCCCAAAGTAGGCTACCTGGACAAGTTCGTCCATTCCAAAATAATTCCAGCTTCCAAAATCCAAACAGTAAACTGTGCACACGCCATTTGATGAATGGAAAGAGACATCTGTTATAGAGCACCGAAAAGTGACATTCGGCGATTGTCATTAGACCTCGACTCTTGTAGCCCAAATTAATTGATGTGTTTTGAAAATGGACCTTTTTGTAAAAAGAAAAGTCAAGGCACTCTATTACAGAATCTATACATTTTCTAAAGGTACAAATACTTATAACAATAACAATCAATGTCATTACATAGTCTATGAAATTCTTAAAACACTGACACTGTATGGCCAATCTTGACAAATTGTCGATAAAATACAAAACGTTTATTTGAGATATTAATTTCAGCTACAAAAGATAAACAAATAAGGAACACACAAATAAACAACTCCTTTAGAAGCACAATCCAAAATGTAAAAATCAAAGCAGCCCTACCAATTAAAGCTGATGAAAGGGGCTGAAGAAAAGTAAACACTTTACCCTCTATTCCCTCAACCCCGACCAGGTATCAATTTTCAATAGGAATATATGTAAAACAACAACGAAATATATCTTCTGCTCCAGAGCCTGCCCATTCATGAATGCCAGGGAGAAGAAGCGATTGTCCCCGAGTCTCAGAACAAAGGGTTCGAGTCTCTTGTTCTTTGTTCGCCTAGTGTAGATATGGGGATTAAAGAATATGCTTATAAAATGTTGAACAATAATAAAGACACTCATCACACTCACACAATGTGTGTGTGCACACATGCACACACACACATTGTGGACTTTCCCATTGTTCAGAACATGCCATACAGTCCATTGCTGTTAGCCGGATGTTATTCTGGATTGAGTTGAGGACAGACGAAATGGATGAACATTTGATAAACTACTTTCATTTCAATATGGTGTGGTGAAGCACTCGAATGGCCATGCAGCCTCTAGAATCTGGGCTTTGGGGTACAAAGACCTGATGTTCACACAGTTTAAGTGGAGAGCAGAGTAACTGTGCGCATCCACACTGAGACTATCTATCCAGCTAGCTAGCTAACTCAGAAACAATTAGGCTATAAAAACCTACAGTAACTGAACCACCATAAAAGTAGGAGTTAGCTACAACCATGTTAAATTACTCAGAGGCAGGGAATAGGGGTAGCTAATTTAGTATAATAAGGTGGTTAGGAATCTAAAAAAAAGCAATGAAGTGATCAATGAAGCAAAAGGAAATGACAAAGCAAAATGATTTGTGAAAATCTCAACAAACTAAACAGGGAGAGGAGCTGAAACGTCCAAAAAACCTCATGAATTATAGGTTAATGGGATTCTAATTCAAGACTCCAATTTCATATCCACCACCTTTAACAATGTTTTTGTTGTACGGTCAGGGAACTGGCTCAAAGACTTTCAACCAAGACCACAGTAATAAACCAATATTCAGAATTCCTGAAATCTCAGCGTCAGCAGTGGACAGCTACTTCAAGAGCTCTAGATCAAAATATGCACTTGGTCTAGACACTGTATTCCTGAAGAGACACAAATATTCTCTGATTGTACATCTAGTTAATCTGTCCAACAAATATGGTTTCTTCCCCAATGCTTGGAAGTCTGCTGCAATGATACCTGTTTTAAGATCTGATGACCCAACACTGGTGGAAAATGACTGACCTATAAGCATTCTTCCAGTGCTATCAAAAGTAGCTGAAAGATGGTTGGCTGATCATCTGACTGATCACCTCATTCAGTGCAACTCCATACATCAAATGCAATTTGGATTCAGAACTAACCATTCTACCGAAACAGCCAATTGCTATTTTCTGGAGTGCATTCAATCTAAACTGGACATAGATGGTGATGTCAGAACAGTATTTTTGGATCTTAAAAAGGCCTTTGATACTGTGAATGTCACGACTTCTGCCGAAGTCGATGCCTCTCCTTGTTCGGGTGGTGCTCGGCGGTCGACGCCACCGGTCTTCTAGCCATCATTGATCCATTTTTCATTTTCCATTGGTTTTGTCTTGTCTTCCTACACACCTGGTTTCAATCCCATCCATTACCTGTTGTGTATTTAACCCTCTGTTTCCCATCATGTCTTTGTCAGAGATTGTTTTATGTTCAGTTTCGTGTTTGTATTTGGTGCGCGACGGGTCCTAGTACCCAATTTGTTTCATTTGTGTTTATGGTTTTTGGAGTTGTTTTATTAAATTACTCCATTTTACCAAGTTTAATTATCCTGGGGTTCAACAGCTGAGAAAGTGCAAACGCAAAACACACTAACTCTAAATATACTACCCGCTGATAGTAGCCATGTATTCATCAAACAGTAAATGTTATGTTCCAAAAAATTACTTTGCAGTTGTCGGCTACTACCCATGAGACCTATGCCCTTGCAATGGCCGGTGCACATTTCGGGTTGGGAGTTGAGAAGAATAGTTGCTGATGAGCTGAATATTAATTGTTGAGAAGAAAAACATTATACTTACCGAAAGCTGAGGCCCTCCTCTCATTGACAAGGACAAGGAGACTGTCACGCCCTGCTCTGTTTCACCTGTCCTTGTGATTGTCTCCATCCCCCTTCCAGGTGTCGCACATCTTCCCCATTATCCCCTGTGCATTTATACCTGTGTTCTTTATGTGTCTGTTGCTAGTTTGTCTTGTTTGTCAAGTCAACCAGTGTTTTTCTCAGCTCCTGCTTTTCCCCAGTCTCTTTTTCTCGCCCTCTTGGTTTTGACCCTTACCTGTCCGGACTCTGAGCCCGCCTGCCTGACCCCTCTGCCGGACCCTGAGCCTGCCTGCCGTCCTGTACCTTTGCCCCACCACTCTGGATTATCGACCCCTGCCTGCCTTGACCTTGTTGCTGTAATAAACATTATTACTTCAACACAGTCTGCGCTTGGGTCTTACCTGAAATGTTATAGTAGGAACTGGCCATGACTGACCCAGCAGACTTAGATCAGCTCCGCAACGCCATATCCACCCAAGGAGCCACCATTGGTAGGCATGAGGAGTTGCTTCGCGGTCTGATGGAAGGGTTCCAGGCCGTGGCCAAACGTCATGACCTAGCTTTGGACGCATTGCGGGAGCAATTCCGTGGGTTGCCTACTAGGCAGCCTACCACGACGATAACCTCCCAGCCCCTCTGTAACCCGGCTGGTTGCAGCGCCGTCACCCCGGTTTCACCCCCCTCCCCTGGAGCGCTACAATGGAGATTCCAGAACCTGTCGGGCCTTTCCCTCCTAGTGCTCCCTCATTTTCTAGCTGCAGCCTTCTTCGTTCCCCTCAGACCGCTCGAGGATAGCGTACATCATTACGCTGATGTCCGGGAGGGCACTCGCATGGGCCATGGCGGTGCAGGGCTCCCTCAGTGTGGCAGACTATGTGGTAGTCACAGAGGGTGCCTGGAACCCGGAAGCGCTGTTCGACACGTTCCTGCACGGAGTATCGGAGGAAGTAAAGGACAAACTTGCAGCCCGGGAACTACAGATGGATCTCGACTCACTCATCTCTTTAACCATTCGGATCGATGAATGGCTACGGGAATGTAGGAGGGAGAAGAGGTCTGATTGCGGTTCCAAACGCTCACGCAAAGATCCCATCTTGCATCTGATGGACTCCAGATGTCCCCAGCGTCTATGTCCCCGAGAGGATCCGAGCTTTACAGAGTTCCTCCAAGAGCCTTCAAAGACTGCTGATTTACCTCTTCCCAAGCCGATGCCGCTCGGCAGAGCTAGGCTGTCTCCAGCCAAACGCTTACACAGACTTAACACCCAGAGTTGTATTGCGGTACTGTCGTGTCTACCTGTCCCTTCAAGAGACCTAACTCCTTGGTAGGAATGAGTACTCTGGTGGGTCCTAAGGACAATTTAGCTTCTTCCTCTACTCGCCCCCCTCTTCATGCCACCCTGCGGTGGGTTGATCAGTCCAAGTCTCTCCAGATACTCATCGACTCAGGGGTTGATATGAGACTTATGGACGTTACCCTTGCGTCCAAGCTGGGCATCCCCACTCCACCCCTCTCCTTTCCCATGAATGTTAGAGCGCTGAACGGGCGTTCTATAGGCCAGGTCAACCACCATACCACCCCCATCAGCCTACAAGTTTCGGGGAACCACATCGAGACAATCCAATTCCTGCTAGTTGAGTCTCTGCAGGTTCCTGTGGTATTGGGATTATCTTGGCTCCAGCAACACAATCCCTCAATTCTGGTCTACTTGTGCCATTGTAGGCTGGAGCCCGTTCTGCCATACTCATTGCCTGAAATCAGCTCTGCCTGCCCCGGACCTCTCTGCTATTCTTCCTGGGGGCTTGTGAATTTCCCCGGACCTCTCTGCTATTCCCGCGGAGTACCAGGACCTCCGGGAGGGGTTCAGTAAGACCCGGGCCACTTCGCTTCCACAACACTGACCGGTACCCAAGGATGTTAAGCCGGATGCGCTGGCACACCACCTTAGCCCAGCGGCTACACCCCCGGAAAACGAGACCTTCCTCCCTGCTCCAAGATCATTAGACCCTCTGCTGTTCATCATCTGTTGCCCCGTACCCTCTGTATACTTCCTACTTTTCATGTGTCTAGATGTAAATGTCTCACAGCCGTGTCTCCTGTTTCCAGGCCCGCCCCTCTCATCGACGGCCAACCAGCGTACAGGGTGAGACGTCTCCTGAAGGTTCGACTTCGGAAAAGGGGTTTCCATCCCAGTACCTGGTTGACTGGGAGGGTTATGCCCCAGAGGAGAGGTGCTGGGTCTCCGCTAGGGACATCCTGGACCCAGGCCTCATCTCTGAATTCCAATGCCGACACCCCGCTCAACCATTGTATGCGTCCAGGTAGGCACCCGCCTGCCTGACCACTGCCTGACCTGACCCTGCCTGCCGTCCTGTACCATTGCCCCACCAAATAAGGGTTTTAGCTGTCCAAAATAGGACATTTTGAATAAGGTGACAATGTAGAATGTGGTCTTCATAAGTTTATAGGAACCCTTTCTGTTTTTTACAATCCATGATCTTGACTGTCTAACTGATGTCAGAGCAGGTCTCTTTGCTGATGCCGTGTTAGAATTTGAATCTAAGTTTGCGTGACCACAGCCTATCAGAAAACCCTTGCCCACTTATCAGCCAAAGGCTCATTATAGATTAGTATAAGAGAAATTGTGCAAAAATATTTAATTTAAAAAAAATATATATTTTTTTAACTAGGCCACCGGCCATGTCACCTTTAATTTTTCTATATGAAAAAGCCCACCCAACTAAACAATGGTCCATTCCATCTGGCATTTGTCCGAATTGCCATATGGCCAATCTATCCGAGGCTCCTTGGGCCTTGCAGTGACTACTCTGGTTTGGGTGTCCTCGGTAGAATGGTGTCGCTGTAACCAAGTGGTTATATATCGTTCTGGGTTCCACTGTGCAGTGCAAGAGGGGGTCCGTGGAGTTTTATGAACACCAAGGCAGACACACGGTGAATCCGGATCCTTGATCTCATTGGTGTGTTAAGGTTAATGTGGCTAAACCCGCTCTCACATTTTGCCTATAAGGGCACAAGGCGAGCCCCAGATGCAGACACAGGAGGCAGATGGTTAGAGTCCAAGATGTTTATTTACAATCCAAAAGGGGTAGGCAAGAGAATGGTTATGGACAGGAAAAAGGTCAAAACCAGTTCAGAGTTCCAGAGGTAAAGAATGGCAAGCAGGCTGGAGGTCAGGCAGGTTGGAATAGAGTCCAGAAAAACAGGCAAAGGTCAAAACTTGGAGGACTAGTAAAAGAGAATAGAAAAACAGGCGCACAGGGAAAAACACACTGGTTGACTTGACAAACTAGCACAGACAGACAGGAAACACAGGGATAAATACACCAGGGGAAATAAGCGACACCTGGAAGGGGTGGAGACAATCACAAGGACAGGTGAAACAGATCAGGGCGTGACACTGCCAAGTGTTTAATTGGCCAAAGTGGTCAAGCCTCAGATGGGCCTCCGCATTGCACACAAGTAGCCTACACTGCCAGAGAGAAGACAGAGAAGAAACCACCATTTACCTAACTCTAGGCTGCTATACACACAGTATTTATTTGTTTTTTCATGGAATTTTAGTGGTAACTAAATATTTATTTGGAATTTATTAGAATATATCTTCCAGAATTAGTTTTACCAGCCCGGTGTATTCTCAAATTGAAAAAAGTGAGGGTGTTCCGCCACGTTAACCACCTCTGTCCGTTCCATCTGGTGCAACCTTTATTCACCAGGGAGCCAATCAAATTCCAAGCTCTGTCAAGTCCTTCTGCACCTTCAGGGGGGATGTTAGGTACGGAGAGTTCTGGTTTTCAGGGGAAATTGAAAGAGATCTGTGACCGGACTAAGGCTTTTGGATGATAACAAGGCGACACTCCATCTTACCTCCTCCACATTTACCGGATTGGTTGAACAGTGCAGAAGAGAACCTCCCCCAACAGGACCAGAAAGAAAGAAACGCCACTACGTTACGTTAGTCCTTCTGAAACCGCAGCTTTAGTCTGACAGGTCACCTGCTAGGACAAAAAGCAGAGAACTCTGCCTGCTCTTCTCTGATCATTAGAGAGCAGGGACACTTAATTCAGTGAGAGGGGAAAATGGCATACACTATTCGACTGGCCAAAGGTAAATGAAGCTGTGTGCTATGTCGATGGAGTGGATTTCTTCAGGACTTGGCTAACCAGTTAAACAGACAGAGTACCATGTAATAGGATGGGTCATTGCCATTCAATCCCCATGGAAAACCAAACATTTTAGGAAGTATTTTAGTTCTCTAAATTGTGTCAATAATGAATCTGTATCAGTGAGGTGGCAATAACAAACATCACCTTGCCTAATAAGGGCTTGTCACGATAACATTTCAACATTGGATAAAAATACCTCATAATTATGCTCCTGGACACATAATCAGTGATATAATCAAAAGGTTATTGATCCAGTTTAGTTTTTCGAATAAAGCAATTTGCTAAAAAGGTTTGATGTGCATTGTCATTAACGACCCATCTCCTCAGGTCACTGAATGACAGCTCCAATTACCAATCAGTGACAGCAATGCAGGTTCTTGTTTACCTCTTTTTTTCTTTTTCTTTAACTAGGCAAGTCAGTTAAGAACTAATTCTTATTTACAATGACGGCCTAGGAACAGTGGGTTAACTGCCTTGTTCAGGGGCAGAATTACAATTTTACCTTGTCAGCTCAGGGATTTGATCTAGCAAACTTTCGGTTACTGGCCCAACGCTCTAACCACTAGGCTATCTGCCGCCCCGTGTTTGTGTACAGGTAACTGCCAAAATAAAGGAAACTCCAACAAAGTGTCTTACGAGGGCCTTGGGCCACCACAAGCCACCTGAACAGCCTCAGTGCGCCTTGGCATATAGATTCTACAAGTGTCTGGAACTCTGTTGCAGGGATATGACACCCTTCTTCCACGAGAAATTCAATAATTTGGTATTTTGTTAATGGATGGTGGAAAACGCTGTCTCAGGCGCCACTCCAGAATCTCCCATAAGTGTTCAATTGGGTTGAGATCTGGTGACACACAAAATATACTCCTGAGAGACCCCTCTTAAGTCACTGAGATCTCTTCTAGCCATTGTAGCCAAAATAATGGGTAACTGGGCATTTTTATGCATGACCCTAAGCATGATTGGATGTTAATTGCTTAATTAACTTAGAAACCACACCTTCAATGTACTTTGTTTCCCTCATTTACTCAAGTGTTTCCTTTATTTTGTCAGTTACCTGCATGTGTAAAACCAAAACAAGACGAGTCTAGTCAGCAGGGTGACAGCACATGTGGAAGGCAGATTTTGTGCCTAATTCTCTGTCACAGACAGCTAGTCTGTCCCTCTGCTCAAGGGTCTGCTGTCTAACGCACCTGCACACACGCACAGCTCTGAATCCTTTCCTATGACTGTTTTCCTCGCTCTGTGTGTGTGTTGATGTTATTGTGTGTGTGTGTTGTTGATGCCAACCAGCGTCTTCAGTGGATAATTAGCACAAAGCCTCCTGGGTAATGAGACTCAACATTTGATCAACATTTGATGGCTCTGTCATTCACCTCCTCTGTTTGTTTGTGTGTGTTATGTATGTGTGTGTCTATCCCCTCCTCAGTGTGTGTATGTGTGTGCATGCATGTGTATGTGACTCCTCAGGCTTGGAACATGAGTGGATTAGTTATGAGGGTCCACTGCTAAGCTCCTACAGCCTTACAGGATCAACTCCTTATTTGTTTTAATATGACAGGAAATTACTACTTTGTTCCATGCCTTTCACCCCTATGCAATCATCTGTACCCTTTCCCATACCCATCCACAGCCAAAATGGTGGATTACCTTACATTGAAAAACTTTGACTTCCGTCTGAATTAAGCTCATATATGCATAGGAGAAATCTCTAGGCCTTTTAGAATACACATTAAATAATGTTTTTTTTTTCTCTGAAAAAGGCTATTGATATAGACTGATATTCTGACTGATACAGTGCCTTGCGAAAGTATTCGGCCCCCTTGAACTTAGCGATCTTTTGCCACATTTCAGGCTTCAAACATAAAGATATAAAACTGTATTTTTTGTGAAGAATCAACAACAAGTGGGACACAATCATGAAGTGGAACGACATTTATTGGATATTTCAAACTTTTTTAACAAATCAAAAACTGAAAAATTGGGCGTGCAAAATTATTCAGCCCCTTTACTTTCAGTGCAGCAAACTCTCTCCAGAAGTTCAGTGAGGATCTCTAAATGATCCAATGTTGACCTAAATGACTAATGATGATAAATACAATCCACCTGTGTGTAATCAAGTCTCCGTATAAATGCACCTGCACTGTGATAGTCTCAGAGGTCCGTTAAAAGCGCAGAGAGCATCATGAAGAACAAGGAACACACCAGGCAGGTCCGAGATACTGTTGTGAAGGATTTGGATACAAAAAGATTTCCCAAGCTTTAAACATCCCAAGGAGCACTGTGCAAGTGATAATATTGAAATGGAAGGAGTATCAGACCACTGCAAATCTACCAAGACCTGGCCGTCCCTCTAAACTTTCAGCACATACAAGGAGAAGACTGATCAGAGATGCAGCCAAGAGGCCCATGATCACTCTGGATGAACTGCAGAGATCTACAGCTGAGGTGGGAGACTCTGTCCATAGGACAACAATCAAGTCGTATATTGCACAAATCTGGCCTTTATGGAAGAGTGGCAAGAAAGCCATTTCTTAAAGATATCCATAAAAAGTGTCGTTTAATGTTTGCCACAAGCCACCTGGGAGACACACCAAACATGTGGAAGAAGGTGCTCTGGTCAGATGAAACCAAAATTGAACTTTTTGGCAATAATGCAAAATGTTATGTTTGGTGTAAAAGCAACACCCTAACCCTAACCATCCCCACTGTCAAACATGGTGGTGGCAGCA
The DNA here is from genome assembly GCF_021184085.1 of Oncorhynchus gorbuscha. Taxonomy (NCBI): domain Eukaryota; kingdom Metazoa; phylum Chordata; class Actinopteri; order Salmoniformes; family Salmonidae; genus Oncorhynchus; species Oncorhynchus gorbuscha. Next base: position 51,601,737 of record NC_060188.1, on the reverse strand, counting down.
TCATGGTTTGGGCCTGCTTTTCTTCAGCAGGGACAGGGAAGATGGTTAAAATTGATGGGAAAATGGATGGAGCCAAATACAGGACCATTCTGGAAGAACCTGATGGAGTCTGCAAAAGACCTGAGACTGGGACGGAGATTTGTCTTCCAACAAGACAATGATCCAACACATAAAGCAAAATCTACAATGGTATGGTTCAAAAATAAACATATCCAGGTGTTAGAATGGCCAAGTCAAAGTCCAGACCTGAATCCAATCGAGAATCTGTGGAAAGAACTGAAAACTGCTGTTCACAAATGCTCTCCATCCAACCTCACTGAGCTCAAGCTGTTTTGCAAGGAGAAATGGGAAAAAATTTCAGTCTCTCGATGTGCAAAATTGATAGAGACATACCCCAAGCGACTTACAGCTGTTATCGCAGCAAAAGGTGGCGCTACAAAGTATTAACTTAAGGGGGCTGAATAATTTTGCACGCCCAATTTTTCCGTTTTTGATTTGTTAAAGTTTGAAATATCCAATAAATGTCGTTCCACCTCATGATTGTGTCCCACTTGTTGTTGATCATTCACAAAAAAATACAGTTTTATATCTTTATGTTTGAAGCCTGAAATGTGGCAAAAGGTCGCAAAGTTCAAGGGGGCCGAATACTTTCGCAAGGCACAGTATGTCTATAAAAACTATCTTCCACAGAGACAGGGAATGTTGAATACTTGATTCTGCAAACCAACCCAGCACTCTATTTTGGCAGGGGGTAGGTACTGCAGCAGTGCAAGCCAAGTAAATGCCGTGAGAAGGCAGAGGTGTCGATCTGTCAATTCTGGGGTCTGGGCTGCCCGTCATGTTGGCAGCTTGTCATGCTCACAGTAATTGGTCTGGAAGAGAAGACCTGCAGCCTGCCATGCTCTAGGACTGTGCCACTGGGTAAAAGAGAGGTGAGAGGACCAGAGGTTCACAGGAACCTGTGTCTCAGGATTCTCTTCATCAATCATAATTTAGTTTTGACCCAAGTTTGTAATGAAAGCTGTCTTGATTTGTTTGTATGATTGGGCTGATCTGCATTCTGGTAGAACTCTCTGGTAAAAGAAGAGGAACATCAAAAAGCAGTCTGTGAAGAAGGATTGAGGGCAGTGCTTGAAGTGACGCCTTAGACAAACACACATGGGCTCAGTAATAACCCAGTCTGGTGTTATCTTCCTCAGAGAGGGCTGTGCTGTGAATAAAAACCACAGTGATGCTGCCTGAGCCTGCTGACTGTCTATTGTAAATCAAGGATGGATGTTTCTGTGAATCAATCTTTACTCCAGCCCTGTTTTTAACACAGCACCCAGGTGTCCGTCAGCTTGGGTCTGCCTGTCACTGGCATCACCTTAAAGTCTCTCTCTCTCTTTCTAGTCCTCTCTGTTTTCATCTGTCTTCTTTAGTCCTCCTCTGTCCCTCTCTGTTCTTGCTGTATGCATGTCTTTCTCGATTAGCTCTCTGTGGAGCATACACACATTATAAGAGAACTAGCTGACAAAAAAAAGAGAAACTTCATGCTGATCTGACCAATGGGCAGGTCGAGCAGCACAGATCCTGCATTTGAAAATCATTGATCCCAGTTAGAAAATAAGCGATTTCCTTCATGGTCTTGGTCCTTGACATTGAAAGTGTGTGTGGTTCTGGCTCATTGTGTGTGTGTTATTTATATGTGACCTCTATTGAATAGGGAACGTGAGTGTATGTGAGGTGCATTAGAATGGTGCAGGAAGCCGTGTAGGAGCCCACTGATTTGCCTGTGGGGAGATAATAGTACAGAGTTCTCATCAGACACTGAGGGACACAGGGGTTTGGTGCAGTTTGTGTTTGCAATGATAGGGTTTCTGTCCACCTTGTTTAATGTGTGTGGTGGCAACTTCTTAATAGGGGCAATAAACAATGAACTTTACTTTATAACGTCTCAAACTTTGACAAGAAAAGTTAACGTTGAAATATATTCAGAACTATAAACCGATGCAGACGGCAACAGTAGGCACATAATGTAGGAGCGGGATTCCTCACCGGATCTTTTCCGAGATGACAACATGACATACCTTTTGGATGAAAAAGAAAGATTAAAGACAATGTGATCTAGAGATGTGGGGACATTTATTAAATAATAGCCTATGTGAATGATGAGTGATGTGAGCCTGGCTGTTCATCCCATGGAGATAAAACTGTCTATCTCTATGGTTCATCATCCAGAGATGATTCAGCTAGTTTTTCTCCATCTGTCTTCTGTATTTACAAGGTCCTCCTATCAATTTGTCTGGGACATCAAGTCACACAGCCCTCACACACACACACACACACACACACACACACACACACACACACACACACACACACACACACACACACACACACACACACACACACACACACACACACACACACACACACACACACACACACACACACACACAGTGCCATTTAACAGACATCATCTGGATGGTGTAATTGCCTCCTTTACAATGTTTGATTCCATTAATGACTGAGTGACAGTTTGAGATTGGCCAGGCGTCGCAGTGATGACTCATCCTCACCAAAAAATGATTAGGTGACAAATAGAGTCGTGCTTGGACTGGGCAGACAGGAGGACGGTGTGTGTGCGTGCGGGGTCAGTTTTGATTTGAAGTGTTGACGTAGAGGGAACTGAAAGTGAAATTGAGTATAGGAAGGACGTGCAGAAAAACTGCCCGGTCAAAAGGCCCAATATTTGATCCCATCACACAGAGATACAGTATATTAAGATAAATCAAAACCAATGGAGTAGAGAAAATGAAAGTTTTTGTGCAATCGGTTATTCCCACAGCTAGATTTATAGCTCATCTCTCTCCCTCTCTCTTTTCTCTCTCCATCTTTACATCTCTCTGTGTTCCCCTCAGTTTTCTTATCTTTGTTTATGAATAAAAATGATGTCATTTTTGCCCAATCAGAGCACACACTACTATCAATGAGATGCTATTGGACCAAACCATTATTGTCAGGTTGAAGGGGGGATACGGGGTTTAGTTGTAAATGATACATAACCTGGTATTAAGATGCAGTAGAAATGAGCCCCCCTGCTTCTAGATTAAACATTCCTATTCATAGGGCTGTGAGGCAGAGTGGAATTCCTCTGTGGTACCCTGTGAATTGAAGACTGCGTCACAAACAGTCCCTGAGAGCTCCGTGCAGGAAGGGAGGGGGGGCTTTGAGAGAGGAGGGGGAGACCTATTAAGGGGAGGGAGGCGGGTGGGGACGGGGGTGCTAACTTGCTCCTCAGTGTGCTTGTCAGGTGCAGCTGCTGCAGAGTGCAGACTGTGGTTGAGTCTCACTTCAAGTCTCCTTGTTTGAAAGTCAATGGCAGCAGCAGCCGTCAGTCCTTACACAGGGCACTGTGGATCTGTCAGGGAACACACTGGCAGGATTAAAACAACTGAGGGACTGAGGTTCTAAGAAACTGTAAGGGACATCTACTGTATTTGACGTTACCATGAAGTGACTATTCAAGCACACAGACATCTATTCCCAAATTCACATGCACCAGAGACGAAACTGAACTGTGGATATAAAAACGGAAGGCATCCAAATAAGTTGTAATCAAAGATGCCCATATAAGTACAAAGGCAGCCTGCACTAGACCTTTTACAGACATCCATTCCAGAGAGACTCACTCTGAACAAGGTAGTTGTGTGGCATACCACACAGGGATGCAAGAGGGAGGTAAAATATCTCTTCACGCATGGATGGCCACGGCTTATTTCCATAATGCAAAATGCAGGCTGTGACTAAAAAAGAAGGCAAATGCTGCTGGAGGGCTTACAGACGGACAGAGCTGTATGGAAAATGTCGTGTGACTGGAGTGGTGGCTAGGATAGGCAGCCATTGTGTGGAGAGAGGGAGGGAGAGAGAGAGAGAGAGCGAGAGAGGACAGAGAAGGGGAGGATTTCCCTTGCGTAAGAACTTTGGAATCCAAGGGGTTCCTTAGAAATGTGTGGAGCCAGAAGTGCTCTCTATTGTTTCACACATGGCTTTCATATTGCACATTAATAAGACAACCACAGACACAATCACAAATACAATTCAAACAATGTCGGTTGTTTATGTGCTGGTATGTCAAGAGCATGTGCATCTATTACTGACTTCAGAATCAGATGAAAACTTTTGCAGGAGAGTTTGAGTCTGTCTGTGACTGAGAGGTGCCTTGAACTGTGGTCACTGTATCTATCAGTCGTATCCATTGCACGGGTGTCTGACTGTGGGTAGGACAAGGCATGGCTGCAGTGAGGTGAAGTCTAATTGGCACATCATCACCCAGACAGGGAGTCAGACCTGGGGCCCAAACCTGGCTTTGACCTGATTCAGTGTGAGGGATGTATGACTTGCTTTTCATTTAGTCATCTTGGCCCCATTGGACGTATAGGGTGTCCACCATAGCTCCCCACCTCTAGTGGGAGGCCTGTTTCTCAGCGTTGATCTATACCGTATAGTTCTGAAAGTTATGTAAGCGCTTTAAGTTATAAATAAGTTGAGAGCTGTGAGAGATAGAGGAGCCCAGCTGTGAGACAGGACATAACTAGAGCACCTTGTTCCCTTTATACCTCTCACTCCAAAAGTAGTCCTCCCAGCCACTGCCTACTGCTAGAAACCTATCCTACAGTACAGTACTGGGCCTTCTCATCTTCTGCATAGCCAGGGATAAGGAGATCGAACTGCAGTAGCGTCACATTGATGAGTCTTACATAAGTGGATACAACTTGGACCTACACCTTCCCCTTCCTTGTATAGGTTACTCCTGCCGCAACGTCTGAAATGAACAGTTTCACTACATCAGTAAGTGGTGGGGTCAGAACTGAGAAAGGGTCAGAATGATTGAAGGATGACTCGGGTGCAAGGCCTTTCAAGAACACTAAACGCACCTACTTCTACCTCATAGTGTGACGTTAAGTGCTGTGTAGGAGTTGCGTGGTACTGGTAGTATTAGATCAGGCAATATTTGATTACACTCAATTGGCAAACTATTTAGAGAGATGTAGGCCACCGCTATCCCGAGATGTACAAGAAAAGTAAAGATTCATTTAATGTTAGTGTGTTTGGAATTATTTAAGTACCAGCATGAAGATGATGCACGTAGGCCTACTCTTGTGCCAAAGGGGAAGAGAACCATAACCTTGGTTTAAAGCATTAACTAATGACATATATGAAACATATGTAACTTGAGAATGATATAGTATTACCTCCTGTGACTTTTCATATGCAGTGCATAAGATATATAAACCAAGAAGACAAGGACTTCCTTATTTGGCTTACCAAAAGGATGTATTGTCAAGGATGTGGGAGTTGAGCAACGCTCTCCACTCAGGTAATGACAACCAATAGGAACGCAAGGGAGTGCTCAAACACGCTCACTTGTGGAAGAGGCAGTACCAACACAGCACACCTTCTGATTTTGATGAAGCGCGGACTGCAATTGTATTTATTGGGAAATAGCAGCGTCGCGAACAGGAATCCGGAATCAAATCGTCGGCTCGCAGAAGAGGAGGCAGGTGACCGTCTACGCAGGCAGATCCACCTCCGCTTGGCAGTCTGAACGCAAGGCACATCGTTAGAAAACGACTTGTTTATTAGTCCTTTATTGTCGTAATATATGTTATATATTTAACTACATGACTTTTAATTGTATTGTTTAGCTAGTCAGTTCTCCCTCCGAGATGGATAACGCGCACACTAAATCCTCATCTGAAGTTTTTGAAAACTTTAGTGTGAATGAAAACACTGGACTCGCCCTTGAACAAGTGAAATCCAATTTAGAAAAATATGGACCTAACGGTGAGTAACAAACATTGTTTATAATGTTGTATTTTCACTGTTATTCAGTTTACCTGCGTGAGTGTTGAATGCAATTCGATCACGGGCATGGATATCATTGCCCAGTTTAGGGAAATTGGTGAAACTATTTCCCCGCGCCTTATTGTAAAACAAACAGGTTGAAAACACCAATATCAGTATTTTACAGCCTGCAATTGTTCCTTCCAGCCTACATATTTAGACAGATCTTATGCGTGAGGCTACTCAACCCTGTTTGAAGTCCTTTGTCGTACTTTACCGAGCTACATTGCGTTTCTCGCTCTGCACAAAGTTGCGTGTGTGTGTGTGGGAAGGATGCACGATCGAGTCACTGAACCCGAACGCTTTTCATCACGGTTACGGACTACGTGTAAAAACGAGACCCAGATTATCAATAGGATATGCTATTAATCTAACGCCTGTATTGAGGCAGGAAGTGTATCACATCTGTTTTGCCATGCATTTATGGGGAGGCATTGGGGTATAATAATTGTCACGTTCATTAACGTCAACACATTAAGAGTAGTAGTATTGTGTACTACTGTAACAGTTTCAATTAGGGTTTTATGCTATGTTAGGCAACTGTATCAAGGGGAAGAGCGTGGCATTAAGTGATATTTCAGGTGATAATTCTGTATTCCACTATGACACCCCCATTGGAGGGACAGAGGGGGGGCAAAACGACATTCTTAACACAGCACACCACCATAGTTAGTGCCATAATGACAATGAGAACACTTGATAAAATTAGGAAACTCTCTTACTCTACTTCTGAGAGAACGCTATAGCTATACCTTTGTGTGAGATCTGCATACACAATTCCAGGGCCCATCGCTCAATGTGCACAAGGTTTTTTTTGTAGGCTACAAGGTGTTGATGCTGCAGCAGCCAAATGCTTAACTTCTTCTGTTCCATGAGTTTATTGGATATAATCCCCCAGTTAAAGCCCTAATCTAGAATGTAGACCTGGTGCTCTTTAATTTGTGTTGTATTGGATTTGGCACCTGTCAACACCGTTACTACTTTCCTTCTGAGTCTATGGCCCTGCCATTCATTTGCATGGTGGCTTGTGTCGTTAAGCCATAGAGGAGAGCCACTGTGTTGTAGGAGTGAAACAGCAGTCCTTTGTTGCGCAGACCTACCCTGTGGCTTTGATGACTTCATGGAAAAATGTCTTGTTGCAGATAGCATCTCAAACTTTTAGCTGTGTGAACTGACTTCCTCTCTCTCGCTCTCGCTCTCTCTGTGTGTCTGTCTGTGTGGGTTCTTGCGTGTGCAGAGAAAGGCTTAAGGGAATACCCTTTCCTTTCTTGGCTGTAAACCAGGGTCACGTTCACCAAGGCACAACATTGTGGAACATTCAGATATAAATATATTGAGTAGAACAAACATGACTATCTGACATGTAGAATAAACAATCTTGTCAATTCTATTCATGACATTTCTATCTGCAACATTACACACTGTTTGCCTACTGAACGTGGCCTATGTCTTTCTCATCACAGTCAACAACACATTAAACAGCTGTGTTATTGTTATTAGCTGTTTTAGTAGCAACATGTCTCAACTGAGTATGTGTGTAGAATACTGAATGGCTCATTCCCTCTACTGACAAACCGACCACAATTTACCTTTTGTTGTTGACTGCAATGACTTGATGTGTGTTTGGTGTTTGTTGCAGGGAGGGAGCCACTGTTCTGTGTGTGCGGCATGCATTTCTGTTACAAATCATCATTACTTCTCTCTCTCTCTCTCTGACACGAGGACAGGTTGTTTCCATACAGGAGCTGTGCAGTAGACTTATTATAGAGCCATAATCATTACACAAAGACATGGCCACAAACAGGTCCTGTAATCTAACCTCTGGGGGTACCTGGACAGACTGGCCTGTCCTTAGGGGAATGCTGATAAGGGCATATTTATGGCAGAGAAACATCTATTGAATAATAGATTGGGGGTTACAGTAACCAAAAAGGGTTATGAACTAGGGAAACCCCCTCTGATCACTTTGTTTCCTGCTCCACTGTAGTAGGTACTAGCAGCGTTCCAGTGGGAGATATATGGCGTGCCAGTTTTGTAGACAGAGGCATAACATTCCTACGGGAGGCCTATTTCACGCTATGTCTGTCCCTGGAACTCCCCTGCGTGGAGTGTCTTACCACCCGGGGTCGTGTTCATTAGGCACCTAATGGAAACTAAAAAGGACTGGTCTATCTGGTCTTGCTCTTTTTGTGTTGTAAATGTTTTGCCAGATGTATTCCCTAATTATCACGACCATCGGCAATGGAGGGGAGACCCCATTTGAATCCAGATCGTCACGGTTGGTATTACTGTCCGAGGTTAAAGATGTAACCAATGCCCTGGCAGTGGTGGTTGGTGGCTTTTGTTATCGGAGCTTAGCACACAGACTTGTGTTTTAGGCCCTCACCCCTAGTCAAACCTGTGCTATCATTGTGGAGGCCATATCCTCTTTTATTTTGAAACTGTTAGGGGTGGAAAAGCCTTTTTGTTATGGCTTTCTGGTCTGAGGTCAGACTAGACCAACAATGGGTTTTATCTCATACTCAAAACTGGGACGTTTTGGTAGGTTGATGACTTGAATATGGTCTCAACTTGCTTGTCAGTTAATGAGTTGGATTTCATTATTTGTTATATACACACAGTGACACTAACAAGCAGAGTATTTCTCTTTCCTTCCTGTTAAGAGGAACAGCCAAACTAGTGAAATGAATTTGCACTAACTGTCTACTGTGAAACAGGATGTTCTACACTAGCTGATGTGGTCTCTTCACTTCTATCTTGAAAAGGGCATTTCAAGCAACCTTGATCTCGATCTCCCAAATGTCATCCGCATGTCATTTCTCAGCAATTCATTTTCCGAAAATAAAGTGATTTGATTGATCAAACTGTACTTGTTTTTGTGTGTTGACCTGGTACATTGACAGCAGCTCCAAACTGTACTTGTTGTTTTTGTGTACTACTGGTGCGCTGAGATCAACTCCTAGCTCCAGATGCATCATGTTTTAGGTACAGTACTGTAGTTAGCTGTAGCTGTGTTGGTCCCACTCCCAGATGTTGGAAAGTTGGCCGGGTCTTAGCACCTCCGTGACCTTCTCTACAAAGCCATGGGGGGAGTTTGCAACACATCTAGCCGTACACACTTGCGCGCACAGCCACTCTCATAAGCATTCATGTGCACAGCCAGACACTCACTTTTTGTCTGCTGGTGTGACTTGTGAAGACTGCAACTCGGTGTGTGCATAGTAAAAGAAGCCACTCTGAATGTGCAGTGGTGGACTTACCATTAGGCAGAAGAGGCAATTGCCTCTGGACTCACATCAAGGGGCCTTGTGAGCTGGGCATAATTTTTTTACATTTTAATACTAATAAAAAAATACAAAATATTTTCTCCGCTTTAGGACCCCCAATGCTCCACTCGCGTTCCTGTACATTGTTTCACACGATATGATTGCGAACGTGACATTCATTGAAATGAATCTGCTTTCAGGATGGGGCAGGAAAAATAAAGTAACAAGACAGGAGATGCTGATAATACTGCAATCTTGTCGAGGCAGAGGACATGTATGGTGTAGCCCATGTATCGGATTCTGTCTGACCAAAGAGTATGACATGTCATATTCTTTTTGGCCAGACAACATCACATATTGTAAGATGGTGGCGCTGTTTCGCTCGCCTCTCACTTTCTCCCGTGAGAGAGTTTCAGCCAATTGCGATTTGAAAGAAAGTTGGCGGGTTCACAGTGTACTGTTTGGATGCTGGAATTATTTTGAAAGAACGTGCGAAGGTCATCTACCCTTTTTTAAAGTGATTTGTTTGACAATCAGATGGCAACATGACTGGTTGTGTTCATGCCAGATTAAAAGGTAATATGTTTTTACCGTTAAATTACATGTCTTTACTATAAAACCCATATTAATCACTAAGTCCGCCCCTGAATGTGTTAGAAAGGATGTTGTTGCGTTGAGAACTTGCAGCGGCATGAGTGGTGACTTGAGTGTGCAGCATGCACGCCCACCCCCATAGAGGGTGGTTAAAAATGATAATTTGTACCCCTGTGTTTGTAAGGGAAATGGGTCAGCAAGCTGATGCTGCTGACTTAAGTTTGTAAAACCCTAACCCTGCCGTGTGTAAAACGGACCCTAACCCTACCGTGTGTATAACGGACCCTAACCCTACCGTGTGTAAAACGGACCCTAACCCTACCGTGTGTAAAACGGACCCTAACCCTACCGTGTGTAAAACGGACCCTAACCCTACCGTGTGTAAAACGGACCCTAACCCTACCGTGTGTAAAACGGACCCTAACCCTACCGTGTGTAAAACGGACCCTAACCCTACCGTGTGTAAAACGGACCCTAACCCTACCGTGTGTAAAACGGACCCTAACCCTACCGTGTGTAAAACATAGACCCTAAACCACAGGAGTTTGATGGCACCTTTATTGTGACCGACCGGCTTGGCAACAATTGAAATATGTTTTTTTTGCCAACGTTTACTGACACCGGCCATATTCAACGGGCATTGAGCATTCGTAAATTCCTCAGTTATTCTGTGCTCTGTCACACTTACGAGAATGCTCTGAAATCGGAATAAATAGCCAGAGCGAATTTACCGGCTACGTCTATCAACAGTTGTCACAGTGACATCATGAACATTTGAATTGAAATGGTTACTTGCATAGTGGAGTCTTTTGTTTAGACATGTAGCTAGCTAGCTAAACAATGAGCCATCATCCAAGTTCTTAATGTTACTACCCTGCATGAATCTGCAGATAGCTAGCTAGCTAACATTGAACCTGGATCGTTAGCTAACATTAGGCTATAACTAGCAATGCAAATGGCTCTGAGATACGTATAATATTACTACACAGATCATACATGCAACGTTAGCGAGCCAGCTAATATTAGCTAGCTAACAGTACGCTTTAACATGTGATAACTACTTTGACTAAATTAGAAATGTATAATCTGAAAATGTAGCTAGCTAAACTATTTTACCCTTATACATGGATGGATACTTCTCCATCTCAGTCACAGATTCCATGGTTGCCCTTAGTTTGAAGATGTAATCCGGAGACAGGTGTTTTATACAACAGCCTTCTGGGAGTTTTATTTTTGACTCCCTCTGCATATTTGCAATCAAACGCCAGAATTCTCAGCTTTCCTTAACTCAACCCAGTCCTCCAGAAAGTGGAGAGCAACACATTTGCAGTTCTACTATATATCTTTAAAAAAAGCTGTGTTAGAAAGGATTACCTACACATACTGACCAGCTCATGTTATAGACAAAAACGTGCTACATGGCAGACCAATCCAAACTCCTCCATTGGCATGTTCAGCCCACACATTATCTCAGCCAAACATGGCTAGCGGGGAAGGTTCCTGGCTTTTTTTTTGTGGCTAAACCAACTAGGCTCCTGATTTAACAATTGTATTTACAGATGGCATACACGTTTGTTATTAAGGCACAGGAAAGTGCACATGTTCCAGAAGGCATTTCTGCCCAAAAACACAAATGCTGTGAAGTAGTGACATAAGCCTAGTTTCCTGAAACGAGTCACAATTGGGGAGGATTGGCTCGTGGTTATGGCTGTAGAGGAAATGTGTCAAATACAATAAACACATGGTTTCCTTGTGTTTGATACCATTCCATTCACTCCATTCCAGCCATTATTATGTGCAAAGATGTCAAGGCAAAATGTGTCTACTTTGAAAAATCTCATATTTAGATTCGTTTAACACCTTTTGGTTACTACATTATTCCATCTGTGTTACTTCATAGTTCTGATGTCGTCACTATTATTATACAATATAGAAAATAAAGAAAAACCCTGGAATGAGTAGGTGTTTCCAAACTTCTGACTGGTACGGTAACAAAACTCTTCATGTTTTGATGTTTGTTCCTCAAATGGGGTTAGGGTTTGGCTTCTGTTAAAACCATCCTGTTTCATTTTAATTCTGTAGCGATAATATATCATTGGGCAATACATTACTCAATATTACTGTGTAACCACAACTCTTACTCACATTTATGACTATTTTCTTGTTGAAAAAGGAGCATAGTGTTGATGCATATCTTGTGGCGCAGCTCTTTGGTGTATGGCCAACCCTGACTTCCACTGTAGAATGTGTACCGTATGGGAGAGTTCAACCTGGTCTCAGAGCATTATATGTTACTGAAATCTGTTCCTTATCATTTAGTATCATATTTATCATTACATTAGCCTACCAATGTAATAGGGGTCGTACAATATAATACGAATTCTAGGATGTATAGTACAAATTGCAATTCATACAATAAGTTATGAATTTGAAATACCTTTGTTAGAATTCCAATTTGTTGTGGCTAACGTTAGGTAGGTGGATGGGTCGCCAACTTTAGCTAGGCTAGGTGTTAGTGGAAGGGTTAGCTAACATGCTACGTAAGTAGTTGGCTAAAGTTTCCTGTGACGAGATTAGAACATGCAACCTTTGGGTTGCTAGACATTTGCATTTTATGCCCAACCGACCACCCTACTTTCATTTTCGGCCTTAAATAACCTACTGTCTTATCCAACATAATGTCATACTAAACGGATCAAATAATGTAACATATCATACTAAACAGAGTTACAGGGATTCTAGTAACATATAATACGTTTTGCTCTGAGACCAGGCTGGAGAGTTGCCAGTTATCTACCATTTCTTGCCATACTACTTCCTGTCAAACTAACCCTGCCCCTTACACACTTGCACTCTTCATATCACTGTTTATTATTTTAATTATATTGCAATGCAACTGCAAATGATATTATTCCTTCCTCTTTAAATAGACCAGATTTATATAACATTTTGGACTTTTCTATCGGAGATCCGAACGGAGAGGCGAGTTTAACAGAATGTCTTTAGTCCTTGAGGTGTTGTCTGGCTCTGTTCTGTTATGCATTACTCTGCAGAGTATCAGGGATCCTGTGCTAACTTGTCCCTCTTTTTTTTGATTCTCTCCTCCCACCTCTGCAGTCAGTCACAGACTCCCTGCAACCTTCTTGAGATATATGTTGAGTCACTGAGCTAAGCAGAAGCAGCTCAGAGCTGAGCTGCACACGCACCCACGTGTGTTTGATCAGCCATTCAGTCAAACTGATTAACCCTCATACTACCAACGTATTTTACAAGCATGGATTTCCATGGAACTATTGGGGGGAAAAAACAACAATCATACCAAATTATCAACTTAATTATCATGAAAACATTATATATATATTCTTGTTTTACAGAATATGCAAATGTGCTGTAAAACAAGAATATAAATGTTCCCTTAAATAATGTGCAGCTTTTTTTCCAAAGTACACAATACACATTAGTACTAAAAAGCTGATGTACAATTTTGATCATTTTGTTTTTTAACATTTCAAGTAAACATAAACGTTTGTCATTTGTGGTAAATAAGAACTGGATAGAGGACCCAACCTCAATGTAAGACATTTTAGCATGCCCATTGCCATTGAGGGCTTCCACCATTTTAAAGGGTGGGTATTCCTATGAGTTGGGAATAATCAGTGAATGATCATAGCGTTGTCTTTATCTTCAAATTGGGTGCTTTTGTTTCTAAATGGTTTTAACAGTACCATCTAGTGGCCACAATAAATGAATGGTTCAGGACTCCAACACTGCAGGTGGCAGTAAATCACCAAAATAAGATGTATGCATTTATCAAACACAAAATAAGAAAATTGACTACTTCAAAATGGAGATTGCCTCAATGGCGCTACCTGTGTGTTCGCAGCCGTATAATGGGGACCGATTTTTATAATGATAATACTGTATCTCTATCCATCTATGTGGGTAAAAACTATTGCCATTTGAAGGGCCAGCCTTTTAAATGTACTTAATTTGATTGACAAAGTGATCTATCCATTGCTCCTGAGAGAAAATCACCAAAAATACGGCTTTGTTTTATTTATTTACTTAAAGGGATGCTTCAGGATTTTGGCAATGAAGCCCTTTATCTACTTCAGTCCGATGAACTCATGGATACCCTTTTTATGTCTCTGCCTCTAGTATGAAGGAAGGTAGAGGTAGTTTCGCGAGCCAATGGTAACTAGCATTAGCGTCATGACTGGAAGTCTATGGTTTCTACTAGTACGTTAGCAGTTGCATAGACTTCTAGTCATTGTGCTAACGCTATTAATCAATTGCTCGAAATGCTAGTTAGCAACTTCCTTCAGATTGCACGCAGAGACATGAAAAGGGTATCCATGAGTTCATCTGGGAGGTGCGTGTCAATTGGGCAGATAAGCCTGGTGTTAAACCGGTTCTGGGCTTTTGAATAAGTAAGAGCTAAACATCTGGCCTGTCACAGTGGTGGCCCTGATTCATCTTCCTCAGCAACCCCACCCTTAGCGGTGTTGACAAAGTGTGTGTTTCTGGTTTTCAGGGAAACAGTATTTTCAACCTAACTTCCGTTTCTCCTGAAAAAACGGAAGTGGGTCCTCCGCACAGGTGTCTTTCTACGCCTGCTACATTCGTTTAGTCACCCTGATTATGATTCTCCCATACAGATACTGTGAGTACTCCCCAACTGTACTGTAGCATAGTAATGACTGACCTACTGACTGAACTTCATCCCCTGCGCTCACACTAACCTGATAGGTGCTATCCCATCATGCAGTCACACAGACACTTACACACTCGTGCTTACACACCCCTGCCTCTCCTGGGAATGAAGGTGCACCCTCCTCCAACCTCCATTTCTATTAATATGAATGAGTGACATCCATGGCGTAGTCACACTATCATAGTGTGTTAAAGTCTATGGCCCTTATCATTCACATCTAATACATGATGGTTAATGCATGCAGACCTTTGAGACAGACACAGGAAGGTGCAAGAGTTCACCATTCTACCATTTCTAGACCTGATTTTGTATTCCCACAGCATAGCCACTGTCAGACTGACTGGGTCTCTCTCAGACAGAGTGCTATAGCTGACTGCTCTGCTCTCTATGACCTTCTGCTATTTTTTTGAATAACACGGGCTATTTTTCTGAGTGCGGCACTAGACCAACTCTACGGGCTGACCGAGCGAATCTCCTGGCCACCGGTTTTATTATCCCACCGTAAATGTATTTTATTTAACCTTTTTTTGTTTAACTAGGCAAGTCAGTTAAGAACAAATTATTATTTACAATGACTGCCTAGGAACAGTGGAATAACTGCCTTGCTCAGGGGCAGAACGACAGATTTTTACCTTGTCAGCTTGGGGATTTGATCCACCAACCTTTTGGTTACTGGCCCAACGCTCTAACCGCTAGGCTACCTGCTGCCCTGTATTTAACTAGGCAAATCAATTTAAGAACATTCTTAAACTACTGCCCGGGTGGCACAGTGTTTAAGGGCGCTGTACTGCAGCGCCAGCTGTGCCACCAGAGACTCTGGGTTCGCGCCCAGGCTCTGTCGTAACCGGCCGCGACCGGGAGGTCCGTGGAGCGACGCACAATTGGCCTAGCATCGTCCGGGTTAGGGAGGGCTTGACCGGTAGGGATATCCTTGTCTCATCGCGCACCAGCGACTCCTGTGGTGGGCCGGGTGCAGTGCGCACTAACCAAGGTTGCCAGGTGCCCGGTGTTTCCTCCGACACATTGGTGCGGCTGGCTTCCGGGTTGGATGCGCGCTGTGTTAAGCAGTGCGGTTGGGTTGTGTATCGGAGGACAAATGACTTTCAACCTCAGTCTCTCCCGAGCCCAAACAATTTGATGCCACGAAATTGGGGAGAAAAAGGGGTAAAATTTTTAATTTGAAAAAGAACATTATTATTTACACTGATGTCCTGGCAACAGGGCTCCTGTGGCGCTGGGATTCAAAATGTAGGACAAAACACGTGATGACGAGAGACCTAAGACAGCCAACACAGCATGGTAGCAACACAACATGGCAGCAGCACATGGATGGACAGTAGCACAAATGGAAAGAAGGTAGAGAACACATCGTGTTCATATAGTGCATTATATTGAGAATAGGGTGAATAGGGTGCCATTTGGGGTAGTGTGGAGATTTATCAAGTTCCTACAGTACGCACTGTTATACGCATAAATTATTTTGGGTGTTTTTTTTTGTTGGTTAGACGCTGGTGACTTATCCAATGAAACACTGTTTTCCAGCAGTGTCTACAAGCAAATTACCCATGGCAAACGTTCACTTATTTACAGTTGAGGCTGAGGGCCTCTATAATCTAGCCCTGTTGCTGTGCATTCCATATTATGATGTGTAGTTTATTAGTCTGCCTAGTGATTACAGCTATAATGCTTTTAAAGGAGAAATTAAGGAAGTGTAAGTGCATCTGAGTGTACTAGGAAGCTATAGTGAAAGCTTCTGTATCAGCACATCCCATGTCCTAGTCATGATGGTACATTTCCTGTTGCTTCTCCTGGCTCTCTGTTACTATCTCTGATCATCAGATCTGGGTTCAAAAACTATTTGAAATCTTTTAATTACTTTAAACATTTGCTTTAACCTGTCTGGAGTACCAGGTGGGCAGGGTTTGCACTTTTGCAAAGATTCCATTTGGCCCATTGCAACAAAGCTTGATCAAGCACTGCTAAAGTATTTTAAATTATTTCAAATAGTAGTTGAACCCTGGTCTTGGACATGGATCCCTCTGTTCTGTTGTTGGCTACTGTAACCAGGAAGTGGTTCCCCTCTTGTTGGACTGGTAGTGTCAAAACAGGCTGGCTCTTGTTTTCAGTCTGTCTGCACTCTGCACATGGGGGCGGGGGGGGGCATGAGAGTTTGTTGGGGGGGCGGGGCAGAAAAGGAGAGCCAGTGAGAGAGAGAAAGGGAGAGCCGGCAAGAGAGACGGAGGGGAAAAAAAAGAAAGGGGCGTGGTGAAGTCTGTTGGAATGTGCCTGGGCAGTCTGAGGCTAACACAACCCAGATGACAACAGTAAGGAGGGAATCCTTGGCACAGTGCACGCTGGGGAACCCCATTCAACCCCCTCCAGCCCTCCCTCCCTTGCTCCTGGCTAGCAAGCCTCCCTTTGTCTCTTTCCAGGCCAGCCTTCAACAACTGGGGAGGCACAGTCAGAGGGACATGGGCATATTAAGACTGGCAGTACAAGGAAAACAGTGGGACATTTTCCTCTAGTTTGCAGGAGCCTCTGGAACTGAGAGGTTCTCTATAATGGTTTACCATGTTCAGGTCAGAGAACTCACCTTGAGTCTCTATATGACGAAATACGTACTCGGTTACATTGAGTCATCGTAGCTATACAGATTACTCTGTGAAAATGAGGCAAAAATGATGATGAAAAGACGCAAAAAAAATAGACAGACAGATAATTGGTTAGGAACTAAGAAGAAATGCCAAGCTGTAAGGCTATGACTGAAATTGCGTATTTTTTTTATTGCATTCACGAGTTGATATTTATGGTGCAGTTTTCAATGGCAGTTTTCTCCTCTCTGCTTCATCTTACCCCTCCACTCTGCCTACTCGGATAACATAATAAGTGGAAACATTGAAAGACAGACTGTTCTTCAAAGCACAATACCCCCCTTTGTATTGCTACAAGCCATTACATTATCAATGTACTGTACGGACTCTGTCAATACAAAGCAATTGAATTAAAGGGCATTTTAACATGAAATGATTAAAATACTTCTACTTTTTCCTTCTGGTCAATCAGAAAGTTGGAAGAATTTAAAAGCTCCTGATTTAACTCTAATTCCAATGGTCCTGAAATTGTATTATTTTTATTTATTTCCGTTGCATGTGTGTGACGTTTGATCCCCATATGAAACCTCCGATGCAGTCCTACTGTAGCAGAATCAAAACACGGGATATTCATCGTGCTTTTAAACTGCCAGGATTTACAGTATTAATTTAGAGTAAGATGTTTTTCAATTTTTTTCAATTTTACCCCTTTTTCTCCCCAATTTCATGGTATGCAATTGTTGTAGTAGCTACTATTTTGTCTCATCGCTACAACTCCCGTATGGGCTTGGGAGAGATGAAGGTTGAAAGTCATGCGTCCTCCAATACACAACCCAACCAGCCATACTGCTTCTTAACACCGCGCGCATCCAACACGGAAGCCAGCCGCACCGATGTGTCGGAGGGTACACCGTGACCTGGCCACCTTGGTTAGCGCGCACTGCGCCCGGCCCGCCACAGGAGTCGCTGGTGCGCGATGAGACAAGGACATCCCTACCGACCAAGCTCTCCCTAATCGCGAACCCAGGGACTGATGGCACAGCTGGTGCTGCAGTACAGCGCCCTTAACCACTGCGCCACCCGGGAGGCCAGAGTAAGATGTTTAGCACTCAATGTGAGTTAGTGTTTGTGTGCTGACCACAGTATTGATGGATGGTTGGTGCTGTAAAGAGGGGTGGTTGTGGTGGGTGTTGTACTGTAGCTATAGTTGTGATCTCCATTCATTGTAGGCCAGCTGCAGTGTGTTCTGCTGCCTGTCTCCCTCCCACACGCTTCCTGCTTTGCGTCCATTGCCACACACACACACACACACACACACACACACACACACACACACACACACACACACACACACACACACACACACACACACACACGCTCAGGCCTGGGAAGTGACTAAACAACAGTAAACACCCACACTCCATGTGTTACACAGCACATATACACACTCCATGTGTTAAGTGGCACATACTCCTTGTGTTACACAACACACACACCCATTTGTTACACATCACTCAAATTTTACAACTACATAAGTACAGTCATTTCAGTATTCAAAATTCTAATCTTCATCAGTTTGTCTATCAAATTTCACAGTACATGACGCTCAGCCTCATCAATTACAGTGCCAGCCTCATCAATTACAAGTACCAATCAAAAGTTTGGACATCACCTCATTCCAGTGTTTTTCTTTATTTTCTACATTGTGTGCCAAGCCTTTTGCCTAATGGTGTTTTAGAGGTTGAGTAACTCTGCAAGATCACGGTCGAATCAGGGTCTGAACATGTTTTTAATTCTCATTTTCTTTGTGTTTGTTAACAATATCACTGAAGATATAAAAAGAAGATATAAAAATTTAAAAAAGAAGGTCCAAGCTTCTTCGACCGAGGGGATCAAGCTGAATCTATACTAATTTACAGAGACCAGGTCAAGTTTTTTACAGAGCGTCTGACAAATTAGGACCGGATGTTTCACTGAGCAGCCATTACGAACACCGGCTGTAAAACAGTGATCACAAAGGTCATTACAAAAAACACCAGACTGATAACGATCACGATTATTTGTGTGGATAACATTGAGGAGAGTAGCCTTTTCTGGGTGTTTGGGGTCCTACCTTGTGGGATTTGTAATGATCAAGAGAGATTTAGGGAGTCCTATTGTTTTAAGACTTGGTCAGGTGGTTTAAGTATGTCCAAGTTTAGGTCACCTAGCAGGACAAATTCAGACTTAGGGCAGGTAGGGTACAGGCTGGTGCTGATGGATGACGATAACACCCAGCAACAGTCAACAAAGAGCTAGTAGAAAGCTTAATGCTTAAAACCAACAAATCAAATTGTTTGGGGACAGACTTGGTGGCGACAACTGAGCACTGACGGTGTTCCTTGGTAAAGATTGCCACCACCACCTTTGGAAACCACAATACACATGTCAAACGCATTTCAAAGCCTATTCTAAGTTAATCAAATGGTATTAACTTGTCTTTGTTTGTTCTGTTCCCCCTCCCTCTCTCTGTTTTACTCTTTCCCTATCTCTCATTCAACTCTCCCTATCTCTCATTCAACTCTCTGTCTCCTCTCTCTCCATTCCTCCATGGATATGGTGATGTGACACTGACAGAGCTCCCGGCTGAAGAAGGTAAATATTGACCTTTCCAGTGTAATTCTGGAGCCTCCTTCATAAGCTGACAATTAGCCCTATAGCCTAGGGATCATCTGTGTTGTACTAGAGAGATACAGTTAGGGAAAACCCTCAGAGTACACACGGACTGTTGTAGCCCTACCCATATAGATACATAGACACACTGCCAGTAGAACAGGGCACCATAACTGGAAGAACACAAGTATGCCTATAGAAGTCCCATATCATCAACAGATGGGGAGCTACATTTACTGTAGTTCAGATTATCATATGTACAGTACTTTTAGGCCTTGACTAAGTTGTTAGGCATGTGTGACACGATGATGTATAGCCGGACAGCCATGTGACTGACTCTCTCTCTCTGTGTGTCTGTATTGCAGGCAAGTCCCTATGGGAGCTGGTGGTGGAGCAGTTTGAGGACCTCCTGGTCAGGATCCTATTGCTTGCTGCCTGCGTCTCCTTTGTAAGTAACCACTATAGACCAGAATACCCATCAACAGGATGTATCGCTGACTGCTGCTCATCACCGTATCTCTGTTTGCTCCACTCATTCATATTACATAGAGTTGAGTGTTTTGGGCTTTTGCACAGTGGATGCGTCACTGAACGTCTGGCTTTGCAGCTTGGCCGATAGCGACAACTAGTCTGCTCTGGCCTGACAGTGGGCATCATGTAGCCATAATGCTCTGACCTGACTGTGGGCATCATGTAGCCATAATGCTCTGACCTGACTGTGGGCATCATGTAGCCATAATGCTCTGACCTGACTGTGGGCATCATGTAGCCATAATGCTCTGGCCTGACTGTGGGCATCATGTAGCCATAATGCTCTGGCCTGACTGTGGGCATCATGTAGCCATAATGCTCTGGCCTGACTGTGGGCATCATGTAGCCATAATTCTCTGCCTGAAGGCAGTGCTTAGCATACCACCTCTGTATTTCCAATAATATTGAAATGCAAATGGTATGTTCAGACATTTGAAATTCCTAGATTTTCCTCAGCTCTGCCTGCTTTTTAAAATAAATCTCTGAAACTGGAGACTCATACATCCCTCACTAGCTTTAAGCACCGGCTGTCAGAGCAGCTCACAGATCACCGCATCTGTACATAGCTCATCTGTAAATAGCCCATACCTCATCCCCATACTGTATTTATTTATCTTGCTCCTTTGCACCCCAGTGTCTCTACTTACACATTCATCTTCTGCACATCTACCATTCCAGTGTTTAATTGCTATATTGTAATTACTTTGCCACCATGGCCTATTTAAATAAAGGTGAAATAAAATAACTAAATACTGCATAATATCACTTTAGTATTTAGAATAATACCAGATAACCTGCACTCTGACACATACGATTCCTTGAAGTGGAACTGACAGTTTTTACTACTTTGCAGATATGCAACACAGACAATCAAAATATCAAATTCCCAGTTTATGCTTCAAAACCAACTTTATAAGAGGTTTTAAAAATATGTTATATTTAACTCAACTTTCCATGATGTACAGTAAGGCATTGTTGGCAAAATAGATTGATGCTGTTCAATGCATGAGTCATATAATTCACCAATACGTTTCTTGGTAGTCCAAAACATATTGCTAACAGGTTGTAAATCTAAGCTGGTCTGGTACAGTAAATTGTTTGCTGCCTCCATTTGGGATGCACTATTTCAGTTTCAATGACTCTATTTTGGACATAAATGGACAAATGTAACGAAGACTGGGAAAGTTAATACAATGAAACTAGCAAGGGCAATGATCATAACGTGGCTAATAGGCTAGCGTATCTATTTATATACCAAGCTAAAAACACAGCCTAATGTTAGCTATATAGCTAGCTAGCTGCTAGGAGAATGTAATTTCATGCAATTGGAAGTGGGTGAGTGACTGACTTTCCCCCCCCCCATGTTGTTTTTTTGGTGGCTATACACAGCTAGAGATGCAGGTGTTATTTGGTTAGCTAGCAAGAACTTCAACGACTGTTATACAGTTAGCCAGACAATTTGCAAACACGAGATATTGTCACGCCTTGGTCATTGTATTGTAATGACCCGACTAGATCATAAAGGAACAATTGTCCAGACAGAGGCTTGAGTTTACGAATTGACGGTTTATTACACCAACTTTACACAGGCTACTGTTTGGGCCGTAGCACACGCCAAATAGATGACACAAGCCAATCGTGACCTTCTCTTGTGAAGCCCAGACGTAAGAGAGAGAGAACAAAAGCTGAACCTGGTCTTAACTTCCAATGCTCCACCCCCCTGCCCAACCCCCCCTCCACGCCACTCCACCAACCACCAGGATGCCCGGCATCAGAACATTCCAGGCATTCCCGTGATTGGCAGATAGCAGGTTGATTGACAGGTTGGACCCCGCGAACACCGTGTACTGGTCAGTACAACACAACCACCTCCTAGCCTAACACATAACACACAGCTGTCTGTGCGGGTCGCTACAGTATCTTGTGTTTTTGTTATATGTTTGGGTAGGCCAGGGTGTGACATGGGTTTATATGTTGTATTTCGTATTGGGGTTTGTATTAATTGGGAGTGTGTATTAGTAGGGGTGTGTCTTGTTAGGCTTGGCTGCCTGAGGCGATTCCTAATTGGAGTCAGCTGATTCTAGTTGTCTCGGATTGGGAACCGTATTTAGGTAGCCTGAGTGCGCGTTGTATTTCGTGGGTGATTGTACCGGTCTCTGTGTTAGTCACCAGATAGGCTCTATTAGTTTCACTCGTTTGTTGTTTTCATATTTTCTGTTATTTTCATGTACCACATTATCTTTATTAAAAGTCATGAGTAACCTACACGCTGCATTTCGGTCTGACTCTCTTCAAACAACAGACGAACTACGTTACAGATATGCTATCTCCAATTTCAGAGCACTCTTTTCTGAGCTCTGGCACACTCAGACCTGATGAATTTATGAACTCTCAATTTGACCGGTGTCAGTGAACGTAGGCAAAAAAAGTAATAACGTAAACAGCCTAGCCAGTTCTGCTACGGCGAGTAAAATGGTCAGAGAGAGGTGTTCATCTGTGTCTGGAAGTGGCTAGCTAGCCAGTTAGCTTAGGTGCTTGGTTGGGACAAGCATGCATTGGCAGACGGATGAGGAGGCTACAATTCCCCATCGTTTATGAGTGCAATTTTTACGGTCAACTAGCTGAAACTTTGAGGGTTTATCTACTGTTCCTTCGTTAGATTTGAGTTCATCTTGCTGTGTCTAGCATTAGTTGTTGATGTGCATAACGGAGGGAGCGAGCCTACCTTTTTCATGGTGGTTTGATCAATAGGACTGTAAAGTTCCCAAATGTAAGAGGACTCCCGTAGTGTTAACATATTTGTGGAAATCCATTCAGGTGTATTTTGTGGCTTTTGTTGAATGCGTTCTAGCTAATGATCTAAAGTTGTGCTGTTGCAACTGCCTGTAAACAAACAGTCCAGTTCAAGGTGAGTGATGGCTGGCCAGTGTGGGAAAATGGCTTGTTTGTATAATGCCTGCTGCTGCTCTGATTGGCTACAGCACAACGGTCTGTGTAGACTTCGGTCTTCGACGAGACAGATGTTTTTTTGTGTATTTTATTTGCTGCAGTGTCCTATTAATTGTCTAAATGTTCATCTGCTTTCCCACTCTATATTGCTATAGATTTTTTCCATAAATGCCTTACTATATGTAATTCCCAAACATTCTAAGAATTTATGATACTGAAAATAACCATATCTAAGTGTTTGCTGATCAGAACATGTTTAGGAAAGTGTCATTCTTCCTGGGGATGTATATGAACAGATTTTAATAAGATTTCATGTTGCTAAAATGCTGTCAGTTCCACTTTTAAATAGTAACCCTGTTTTGGGCCAGATGGTAAGGTAGAGTGGGATGGGGTGAGTGTCACGACCAAGGGAAACCTGCCTGGATAATTATTTTATTTCCATCTATTACTGTTACTGTCCCCAGTGCCACAGAATGGAATTACTGGGCACTTCTGGGAAGTAGGAAAACGTATATGATAGAGTATCTGCACTAATTGCCTGTGTGTTGATCCTGATGCCTGGTGTTTAAGTGGGAGTCTGTGAGTCCAGACACGCCTGGGGTGGATTGGGCTGCCTGTGTCTGCAGAGTTAGTTTTTCCTACTTTTAAATGTAAATGTGTTGTTTACAGTGGAACAGAGCCCCTGTTCCATTCAACTGATTTCCAGCTCCCAAAGCTTTACCAAACTCAGCAACAACAAAAAAAACGTCCTCACTGTCATCTGCGTTTATTTTCAGCAAACTTAACATGTGTAAATATTTGTAGGAACATAACAAGATTCAACAACGGATACATAAACAGAGCAAGTTCCACAGACATGTGACTAACAGAAATTGAATAATGTGTCCCTGAGCAAAGGGGGGTCAAAATCAAAAGTAATAGTCAGTATCTGGTGTGGCCACCAGCTGCATTAAGTACTGCAATGCATCTCCTCCTCATGGACTGCACCAAATTTGCCAGTTCTTGCTGTGACATATAACCCCACTCTTCCACCAAAGCACCTGTAAGTTGACAGACATTTCTGGGGGGAATGGCCCTAGCCCTCAGCCTCCGATCCAACAGGTCCCAGACGTGCTCAATAGAATTGAGATCCGGGCTCTTCGCTAACTGTGGCAGAACACTGACATTCTTGTCTTGTAGGAAATCACACACAGAACAAGCAGTATGGCTGGTGGCATTGTCATACTGGAGGGTCATGTCAGGATGAGCCTGCAGGAAGGAGGAGGATGTCTTCACTGTAACGCACAGCATTGAGATTGCCTGCAATGACAACAAGCTCAGTCCGATGATGCTGTGACACACCACCCCAGACCATGACGGACCCTCCACCTCCAAATTGATCTCGCTCCAGAGTACATGCCTCGGTGTAATGCTCATTCCTTTGACTATAAACGTGAATCGGACCATCACCCATGGTGAGACAACCGCGACTCGTCAGTGAAGAGCACTCTTTGCCAGTCCTGTCTGGTCCAGCAATGGTGAGTTTGTGCCCATAGGCAACATTGTTGCCAGTGAGGACCTGCCTTACAACAGACCTACAAGCCCTCACTCCAGCCTCTCTCAGCCTATTTCAGACAGTCTGAGCACTGATGGAGGGATTGTGCGTTCCTGGTGTAACTAGGGCAGTTGTTGTTGCCATCCTGTACCTGTCCCACCGCAGGTGTGATGTTCAGATGTACTGATCCTTTGCAGGTGTTACAGATGGTCTGCCACTGCGAGGATGATCAGCTATCTGCCCTACCTCCCTGTAGAGCCGTCTTAGGTGTCTCACAGTACGGACATTGCAATTTATTTCCCTGGCCACATCTGCAGTCCTCATGCCTCTTTGCAGCATGCCTAAGGCATGTTCACGCAGCTGAGCAGGGACCCTGGGCCCTGAGTCAGTAGAAAGGTCTCTTTAGTGTGCTAAGTTTTCATAACTGTGACTTTAATTGCCTACCATCTGTAAGCGGTTAGTGTCTTTACGACTGTTCCACAGGTGCATATTCATTAATGGTTTATGGTTCATTGAACAAGCATGGGCAACAGTGTTTAAACCCTTTACAATTAAGCTCTGAAGTTATTTGGATTTTTATGAAATATCTTTGAAAGACAGGGTCCTGAAAAAGGGACATTTCTTTTTTTGCTGAGTTTATATACCAAGCAGACTGAGCCACTGAGGCTGGTTTCACTACAGCTCCCACAGCGTTACTATCGTTGCTGGTTTCACTACAGCTCCCACAGCATTACTATCGTTGCTGGTTTCACTACAGCTCCCACAGCGTTACTATCATTGCTGGTTTCACTACAGCTCCCACAGTGTTACTATTGTTGCTGTCTGAACCTTGTAGCTCCATTTTTGCATATTTTCATTGTCTTCCATGTATTGAAACAATAACTTTCCTCAATGTCCTTAACATTTCATGACTAGTACCACAAATGTATTCGAAATAGCTTCTAAGGTTTTGAAACTATGTTCATTAATGGTAAAATATGGTAGTTTCTTTTCCAATTTCGTGAAGTTTATGTTTTGGAGATGAGGTTTTCTTCAAGCAGACTCTGAGCTGCCTCGGCTAGTTTCTCTACTCCCACAGCTTTACTATATACTACACCAAGCACTCTGAGCTCCTCGGCTACTTTCTCTACTCCTACAGCTTTACTATATACCAAGCAGAGCTGCGTAGGCTGGTTTCACTACACTTCCCACATCTTTACTATATACTACACCAAGCACTCTGAGCTGCCTAGGCTGGGTTCTCTACAGCTTTATTATATACTGTACTACACCAAGCAGTCACTGAGCTACCAAAGCTGGTTTCCCTACAGCTCCCACAGCTTTACTATATACCAAGCAGAGCTGCGTAGGTTGTTTCCACTACAGCTCCCACAGCTTTACTATATACCAAGCAGAGCTGCGTAGGTTGTTTCCACTACAGCTCCCACAGCTTTACTATATACCAAGCAGAGCTGCCTAGGTTGTTTCCACTACAGCTCCCACAGCTTTACTATATACCAAGCAGAGCTGCGTAGGTTGTTTCCACTACAGCTCCCACAGCTTTACTATATACCAAGCAGAGCTGCGTAGGTTGTTTCCACTACAGCTCCCACAGCTTTACTATATACCAAGCAGAGCTGCGTAGGTTGTTTCCACTACAGCTCCCACAGCTTTACTATATACCAAGCAGAGCTGCGTAGGTTGTTTCCACTACAGCTCCCACAGCTTTACTATATACCAAGCAGAGCTGCGTAGGTTGTTTCCACTACAGCTCCCACAGCTTTACTATATACCAAGCAGAGCTGCGTAGGTTGTTTCCACTACTGCTCCCACAGCTTTACTATATACCAAGCAGAGCTGCGTAGGTTGTTTCCACTACAGCTCCCACAGCTTTACTATATACCAAGCAGAGCTGCGTAGGTTGTTTCCACTACAGCTCCCACAGCTTTACTATATACCAAGCAGAGCTGCGTAGGTTGTTTCCACTACAGCTCCCACAGCTTTACTATATACCAAGCAGAGCTGCGTAGGTTGTTTCCACTACTGCTCCCACAGCTTTACTATATACCAAGCAGAGCTGCGTAGGTTGTTTCCACTACTGCTCCCACAGCTTTACTATATACCAAGCAGAGCTGCGTAGGTTGTTTCCACTACAGCTCCCACAGCTTTACTATATACCAAGCAGCGCTGAGCTGGGTTCACTACTCAGTTTCCTGAGAGTACCATAATTTCCCTCCTGAATTTGAGACCCTGTTTGAAACTCCCGTACATCCTTTGAGACTTGATGCTGATGGATTCTTTATGGATCAAACATATCAGTCAGTCATTTAAAACTGTTGTTGGAAAGGACAGTAGCAGTAACTTTGCCAGGCCTCTCAAGAGAACCGCAACGTGAGCTCCCAGTGCAGTGCCTGCTTGTGCTGGTGGAGAACGTGACCTGCGGTAGTATCTGAAGGAGAGGCTAACCTATATAAGGGCCGAACCTCAATGTGGAACTCCTTTGTGTGCCTATTTGAATATGTTAATAGAGATATTGACCTGCCCTGAATCTTTGCATGACATGAGAATAAAGAGCCTTGTAACCAGGCGACAGGAGCAGAACAGAGGAGAAAGTGTTGCTGTGTTTTGAAGCTGGCTCCAATATGATATAATCATATACTGTACATTACTATGGAGAGAAGTAGCAGAAGAGTGAGAATGCTCAAGTCTACTATTGTCGGCTCAATAGCTGTTATATTGGACTGGACACAATGCTTACGATAGTTTTGTAACATGAAATACTGATAAGGCTACCTTTTTACTCTAATTGTTTTACTGATATTGTTTTTGAGCCAATTTGATCACTATTATCCATCTATAAGTATAGAGAGTATAGACCGGGCCATACCAAGTCAATCACTACAGGTTCAAAGGTAACAGAAGCTGTGCAGAGCTGCGTTGTAGTGTTAACACTCCCCCGGAACATTTCACTTAAACTCCCCACCGGAGACCAGGGTTCAATCGATGCGTCCACCCTTCTCCCAATTGCTTGTTTCCCCACCTCATTTCATTACTGTCTGAATAAAGTGTTAAAACACCCAAAAATATACACTGAGCGTAATTTTTCTTTTTTAGGATCACCTTCCTAATATTGAGTTGCACCCCCTTTTGCTGTCAGATCAGCCTCAATTGATCTGTGCATGGGCTCAACAAGGTGTTGAAAGCGTTCCACAGGTATGCTGGCCCATGTTGACGCCAATGCTTCGCACAGTTGCCATGTTGGCTGGATGTCCTTTGGGTGAGTGGGACATTCCTGATACACATGGGGAAACTTTTGCGCTTGAAAAAAACAGCGTCGTAGTTTTTGACACACCCGACCGGTATGCCTGGTACCTGCTACCATATCTCATTCAAAGGCATTTAAATATTTTGTCTTGCCTATTCACCCTCAATGTCACACGTACATAATTGACTTTTTTGTTGTTTAGCAGATGAGCGACTTACAGTTCTGAGTGGATACATTTTCATACTGGTCCCCTGTGGAAATCGAACCCACAACCCTGGCGTTGCAAGCGCCATGCTCTACCAACTGAACCACACGGGACCCCATTCCATGTCTCAAGGCTTAAAAATCCTTCTTTAACCTGTCTCCTCCCCTTCATCTACACTGGTTTTCTGTGACCTCAATAAGGGATCATAGCTTTCACCTGGCCAGTCTGTCATGGAAAGAGCGTGTTGTTTCTGTTTTATCCACTCATTGTATTTGTTGAAGGTCACAAAGTCTCACCCAATAAACCGAGGTGAACATTTGTACACTTCCTCCATTTTGATTCTAATGAAAGGTTAGCTTGCCTTTATTTATTTTTCCATGGCATTATGTGAGAAAGGGAGTGTAGGTTAAGGTTCTGGGTTGTACAGGAAAGGAGGGAAAAAGTCAGTGGCCTTTTGAATTGGGTTAAATTTGGATCTCATTCTTCTCTTGTTCTCCTTCCACATCTTGGTAAACCGTCTTTGGCGTTGTTTTTTTTTCTCTTCCGTTTGTTGACTCTTAATGTTGGAAATCTGGACATTCAGTCAAAACTTAGGTGGAGATTTGAAATGTGTGTAGGAGTTGGTCTATCGCTTAGTGTATACGTTTAGGTTTGTGGAGAAACCCCTGTGATAAGTTGAAATGGACTCCTGCACTGATACCTTAAACCCTGTGTAAACCTCAGCCTGCTCATCATGCTTCTCTCTCTAACTCCTGTCTGCTGAAAAGAAAAATATTCGCTAAGTGTCAGAATTGCAACGGAAACGTGTGTGCGTTTCAGCTGGCTAGGTAGGCTGAATGAAAGGACTGATCAGAAGGAGTCCCCCCCCCCCCCCCCAATCAATGTTCTCTACACTGAGCAGTAGAGCGGAGGGAAGGGGATATTTGCGGGCCCCAAATGACTGTGAATGATGAGTTATCGACCGGGGCTTGAGCCACTGATCTGCCGTACCTCGTTCTGCTCGCTCCTCCTCACTACTCACTGTGGAGAGGACAACTTTTACTGGGTATGTGGTTAAGCTCAGTATTATCACCAACGGTGCATCTCGTTGTCTCCTCTTCGAATCCACAGCATTCCGGTGGTGACTTTGTACCTTCTCTCCCACATATACATAAGGACCTAGCTTTTAATGTTGTTAAAGTCCACAATTTAACCTACAGAAATAAAAGAACAACCGGAATAGCTAACTGCTATACAGTTGTTGAAATCTGTGTCCCAAATGGCTGTGAAAGCCCTATGGGCCTTGGTTAAAAGTAGTGTGTTATGCAGGAATAGGGTGCCATTTGGGGCTGCAGGTAGCCTAGTGGTTAGAGCGTTGAGCCAGTAACTGAAAGGTTGCCGGCTCGAATCCCCGGGCTGACAAGGTAGAAATTTGTTGTTCTGCCCCTGAACAAGGCATATACACCCACTGTTCCCCGGTAGGCTGTCATTGTAAATAAGAATTGGTTCTTAACTGACTTGCCTAGTTTAAAAGAAAGTTACATGACAAATGTGGGATGCACCCCGAACCTAGTGGAGAATGTTGCCCTCAGTTTTTTGTTCACTGCTGACCTTTATGCAGAAATGCTACCCCTTCCTGCCTTTACACGTCATCCATTTCCCTGCTGCCATTTTGGGTCGGAAGGGGCTTTAGTTCCTATATAGTATACGTACTACCACTCACTATAGGTGGAGACAGGACCAAGGCCACAAGGAGACTACACCCTCTACAAAGAATTTCTTGCTGTTGATAATTTGTGATTTTTTTCCAAACTGTTTTTATAGAGCTATAAGAGTTAAATGTATTTTTAAAGCTGCATAAACAATGTGTGATGTTCACAAATACAGACCAATATATTAGGTCAGAACTAGGGTCAAAGGCGACGGAATTGCTGTACACTGATAATGGTTCTCTCGAGCCAGGAGACTCATGTTGAGGCTACTCTCTCTGTCCAGGAGACTCATATTGAGGCTACTCTCTCTCTCTGTCCAGGAGACTCATATTGAGGCTACTCTCTCTCTGTCCAGGAGACTCCTATTGAGGCTACTCTCTCTCTCTCTCTGTCCAGGAGACTCCTATTGAGGCTACTCTCACTCTCTCTGTCCAGGAGACTCCTATTGAGGCTACTCCCTCTCTCTCTCTGTCCAGGAGACTCCTATTGAGGCTACTCTCTCTCTCTCTCTGTCCAGGAGACTCCTATTGAGGCTTCTCTCTCTCTCTCTGTCCAGGAGACTCCTATTGAGGCTACTCCCTCTCTCTCTCTGTCCAGGAGACTCCTATTGAGGCTACTCTCTCTCTCTCTCTGTCCAGGAGACTCCTATTGAGGCTACTCTCTCTCTCTCTCTGTCCAGGAGACTCCTATTGAGGCTACTCTCTCTCTCTCTCTGTCCAGGAGACTCGTATTGAGGCTACTCTCTCTGTCCAGGAGACTCGTATTGAGGCTACTCTCTCTGTCCAGGAGACTCTTATTGAGGCTACTCTCTCTGTCCAGGAGACTCGTATTGAGGCTACTCTCTCTGTCCAGGAGACTCGTATTGAGGCTACTCTCTCTGTCCAGGAGACTCGTATTGAGGCTACTCTCTCTGTCCAGGAGACTCGTATTGAGGCTACTCTCTCTGTCCAGGAGACTCGTATTGAGGCTACTCTCTCTGTCCAGGAGACTCGTATTGAGGCTACTCTCTCTGTCCAGGAGACTCGTATTGAGGCTACTCTCTCTGTCCAGGAGACTCGTATTGAGGCTACTCTCTCTGTCCAGGAGACTCGTATTGAGGCTACTCTCTCTGTCCAGGAGACTCGTATTGAGGCTACTCTCTCTCTCTCTGTCTCTCTCTGTGTGTGTCCAGGATACTCCTATTGAGTCTGTTTTATCTGGAGAGGAGTCTCATATTTCTCTCTGTCTGTGTTCCAGGTGCTGGCTCTGTTTGAGGAGGGAGAGGAGACCATCACAGCCTTCGTAGAACCCATCGTCATCCTGCTCATCCTCATCGCTAACGCTGTGATTGGAGTCTGGCAGGTGAGACCCTCTCTTAGTGTGTTTGTGTGTGGATGCATGTTCACCTGAAGAGACTCATATTGATTGTGTATTTGTTCTCAAAATGTGTGAGGTATGTCACCGTGTGTGCATTTTCAGACCATTTATATTTGTGTATCCTTTGCTCACCTGTGCGCGTACAGTATCGCTCCTACCCAGCTGGTATTTGCCTGGAGCAGATAACAGATGAGATGGTGCTAAAATACAAGGTATTATGGTGTGTCACTTCGGGTGAGGAGGTCATTATATAAAGTGTCCTTTATCCTATACGGAAACCATAACCTCTGTTTGGCTTTCGATCATCATGCGTGTCAGCAGGGCTTTATTGATGTACTTTATTGTAGGTCAGGAGAGACTTCTCAATCGAAACCATGGAACCCAAGTTTAAGACTACAGCCAATGCCAAGCTCTTGGAAAGCTTTTAAATCGCCCCGTTGGCCATGCATTAATGCCGAGACGATACCAGTATCGTGATACCCGTTAGTATCGTGGCAATGACGCAAAACACAAGGCAGATTTAACATCTTTAGGAAAACAGCCCTAATGTTGGAAACGAACATCATTATGTTGTCATCCAGAGTCGCATTTAATTATTTTCCAAGTTATAGCACACTATTTGACATACGTTCAATAGTAATTAAAGGACCAAAGAGTTTGTGTTAAAATTTTAGCCATGGAAAGATACTGGTATACGTATGACAATGTACATATCTGCTTCTAGAGGTGCCAGTAAAACAAGCCATTTATGACATAAATGCCATTTCTGTAGGCCTTTTAGTCCGTGAATGATGACATGTTGTCTGCAACCTCTGGTCTTTTGGCCCTCCCAACCCTACGGGAGGGCAGCTTCTGCTCAGCTGTCCAAGCTCTTCTCTGTCCTAGTACACCAATGGTAGAACCAGCTTCCCCCTGAATCTAGGACAGCAGAGTCCCTGTCCATCTACCAAAAGCACTTGAAACCCTACCTCTTCTTAAATAATCACCCTCATCTCAATTGAATAATACTAATAATTCCTCAACCAACACTTCCACTCTACTCCGTAGAGCTCCAAGACAGGATTATGCCGAGTCACAGATCTGGGGAAGGGTGCCAAAGAACATGTAAGGTCCCCAAGAACACAATGGCCTCCATCATTCTTAAATGAAAGAAGTTTGGAACCACCAAGACTCTTCCTAGAGCTGGATGCCCAGCCAAACTGCGCAATCGGGGGAGAAGGGCCTTGGTCAGGGAGGTGACCTGATGGTCACTCTTCAGTAAAAGGCACGTGACATCCCGCATGGAGTTTGCCAAAAGGCACCTAAAGGACCATGAGAAACAAGATTCGCTGGTCTGATGAAACCAAGATTGAACTCTTTGGTCTGAATGCCAAGCGTCACGTCTGGAAGACGCCAGGCACCATCCCTACAGTGACGCGTGGTGGCAGCCGGATCTAGGGAAGACCTGAAAATAGTTGTGCAGCGACGCTCCACGTCCAACCTGACAGCGCTTGAGAGGATCTGCAAAGAAGAATGGGAGGAACTCCCCAAGTACCGGTGTGCCAAGCTTGTAGCGTCATATCCAAGAAGAAGATTACAATGCTGTAATCACTGCCAAAGGTGCTTCAACAAAGTACTGAGTAAAGGGTCTGAATACTTATGTAAATGTGATATTTCCGTTTTTTTTAAACATGGTTTTGCCTTTTCATGTATTGTGGGATTGTGTGTAGATTGAAAAATAAAATAGTCAATTTTAGAATGAGGCTGTAATTTAACAAAATGAGGAAAAAGTGAATGGGTCTGAATACTTTCAGAATGCACTGTACAGTATGTGGTTGTCCCACCTAGCTATCTTAAGATGAATGCACTGTACAGTATGTGGTTGTCCCACCTAGCTATCTTAAGATGAATGCACTGTACAGTATGTGGTTGTCCCACCTAGCTATCTTAAGATGAATGCACTGTACAGTATGTGGTTGTCCCACCTAGCTATCTTAAGATGAATGCACTGTACAGTATGTGGTTGTCCCACCTAGCTATCTTAAGATGAATGCACTGTACAGTATGTGGTTGTCCCACCTAGCTATCTTAAGATGAATGCACTGTTGGTTGTCCCACCTAGCTATCTTAAGATGAATGCACTGTACAGTATGTGGTTGTCCCACCTAGCTATCTTAAGATGAATGCACTGTACAGTATG
The DNA here is from genome assembly GCF_021184085.1 of Oncorhynchus gorbuscha. Taxonomy (NCBI): domain Eukaryota; kingdom Metazoa; phylum Chordata; class Actinopteri; order Salmoniformes; family Salmonidae; genus Oncorhynchus; species Oncorhynchus gorbuscha. Next base: position 51,568,342 of record NC_060188.1, on the reverse strand, counting down.
TGGTTGTCCCACCTAGCTATCTTAAGATGAATGCACTGTACAGTATGTGGTTGTCCCACCTAGCTATCTTAAGATGAATGCACTGTACAGTATGTGGTTGTCCCACCTAGCTATCTTAAGATGAATGCACTGTACAGTATGTGGTTGTCCCACCTAGCTATCTTAAGATGAATGCACTGTACAGTATGTGGTTGTCCCACCTAGCTATCTTAAGATGAATGCACTGTACAGTATGTGGTTGTCCCACCTAGCTATCTTAAGATGAATGCACTGTACAGTATGTGGTTGTCCCACCTAGCTATCTTAAGATGAATGCACTAACTGTAAGTGTCTCCTAAATGACAAATCTAAACTTGTCTTTGTTCTTTTCAGTCTGTAGATCTGCAGACGGATAATTAGGTGTTAATTGAAGAACTTTTAAACGAAGCCAAATCAGAATAGGTCCCTGAATAGAGCACTTTGACCCTTGAGGGATGGGTAGGTAGAATAAGATGTGTGTTAAGAGGTTTTAAACTGGGTTTATAATAATGGTTTGTAAGGAACAATTTGAGAGGGAGCGAGCGTGAGTACACTGGGTAAGCTCAGTTTGGATATTTAGTTTGTAGACATCGCCTTTCTAGTAGGTGTTCATTTTGGGATTTAATTTCAAGTTGACAGGAATATACAAATGCTGTACCATGGTACAAAATGGGGCTTCAGTAAAGCATCAACCTTTTGGCCTTTGTGTTGGTATTGAACCTGCCACTTGTTGTGTCCTTCTCATGCCGCTCTCTTTGTGATCCAGGAGAGGAATGCAGAGAACGCCATCGAGGCTCTCAAGGAGTACGAGCCAGAGATAGCCAAAGTGTACCGCATGAACCGCAAGGCAGTCCAGAGGGTCAAGGCCCGGGAAATAGTGCCTGGGGATGTTGTAGAGATTGCCGGTGAGTAGAGGCTGTCCCTGGTGTCACAAGTTGGGGGAAAGGTCTTTTCAGTGGCAGTCTTTCTCTATGTTCCCCCTCACCATATGCATGCTTGCCCTTACCCAACACACACACACACTCTCGTGTGTAAGGCCCCATTTCCAGTGCTGGAAACATTGCTCAAAACTAAGTTGCATAACAGCCTTTCCTCTGGGCCCACAGGTGCCAGCCAGGACCACAGCTGTGTGTGTGTGTGTGCACGCACGCTAAACTGCAAAGTGGCTGTGGTCGTCCCTGTATTTAGGGCCCTATTTGAATTTCCAAAGAATTTCCCTTGGCATTTCCATGGTCTCAGTTTTACCACCTGGTCACTGCTGCTGGCTGTTTGTCAGCTATACACTCACTCACACTATGCCCTCTGTCTAAAAGTAGTCTTGTTGTCTGGTTCCAGAACATCTGTGTATCTCTCTCTCTCTCTCACACACACAGTCTCATAATCAAAGTGATTTGTGTTTCTTTGTCTAACCCTTGACTTTGCCTTTAATGATCTCTCTCAGAAGCAGCAGCAGTGTGTCTTTGGGAGATGGGATAAAAAGGGGTAGGATGGAGGGATTGAGACTGGAATCACAGTTTTCATTCATAATCACTGCACTGCGCACCTCACAACAGGGGAAAGGGATTGCGTGCTCTGAATGGGTAACGTGCTAGCTTGAATGAAGCCACCGTGTTATTGTCAGGTAGCATGGATTTGAGAATGAAAGGAATTCAACCATTGACCGACTGAGGATTTCAGATGGGAGGCTGTTTCTTTTTCCTTTTTGCGATCTTGTGTATGTTTCTGGTAGAGGAGGAGAGAGAAAGGAGGCGAGGTGGTGTAAATGACATGCCCCAGTGCCATAGGAAACACTCTTTGTTCAGGTGTGTGGGTGTCTGAGCTTGTGTATGCGTGTTGACTGTCAACCAGGCTGTGACAGGCCCACATTTAGTATTTATTAGGATCCCCATTACACTTCCTGGGATCCTAAATGTACAATAGAAAATCCACAATACCACATTAATGTGTGTGTGTGTGTGTGTAGAGTGCGTGTGTGATTTCACTGCTCGCTTGAGTTACTTGATGTGGAAGAGTTCCATGTAGACATGGCTCTATGTAGTACTGCATGAGTCACATAGTCTGTTCTGGACTTGGGGACTGTGAGGAGACCTCTGGTGACATGTCTTGTAGGGTAATTATGGATGTCCGAGCTGTGTTTAGCTGTTTTGAATTGCCAGTTTAGTGCGTTCAACACATCAATGCCTCTCACAAAGACGAGTAGTGATGCAGTCATTCTCTCCTCTAGGAGAGATTGACATGCATGTTATTGGCCCTCCGTGTACATTTAGAAATGCCAGCTGTGCTGCTCTGTTGGTCAACTGTAATTTGCCCATGTTCTTCTTTGTGGCACTTGACCATATAACTGAGCAGTAGTCCAGGTGTGATAAACCTGTCCTTGTAGAACTCTTGTTGATTGTCTGTGATAACGCGCTGCTCTGATTTCACAGACCTCTCCCCATCTTAGCTACCGTTGCATCAATATGTTTTGACAATGTCAGTTTACAATCAAGGGTTATACTAAGCAGTTTAGTCTCCTCAACTTGCTCAATTGCCACATTATTTAATGATTTATTACAATATTTAGATGAGGTTTAGGTTTTAGCAAATTATTTGTCCCAAATGCAATGCTTTTAGTTTTTTATATATTTACTTATTACTTTCCACCTATTTTAGAAAGGACCGCAGCTCTAAGTGCTGACGTGTATAATGTTGAATCATCAACATACCCACAGGCTTTACTCAATACTAATGGTAGGCCAGTAGTGAAAAATTTTAAAAGCAAGGGGCCAAGACTGCTACCTTGAGGTATGCCAAACTACCTGGTTTATGTTAGAGGCTTCTATTAAAGAATACCCTCTTTGTTCTAGGCAACTCTCGATCCACGATATGGCAGAGGATGTAAAGCCATAACATGTTTTTTTCACCAGCAGACAATGATCGGTAATGTCAAATGCTGCACTGAAGTCTAATGAAACAGATCCCACAATCTTATCAATTTATTTAAGCCAATCATCAGTCATTTGGGTTAGTGCCGTACATTTTAGTGCTCTTCCTTATACGCGTACTGAAAGTCAGTTTTTGTTTACTGTAAAATAGCCTTGTATCTGGTCAAACACAATTTTTTTCCCCCAAATGTTTATTAAGAGTTGGTAGCATCCTTATTGGTGGGCTGTTTGAACCAGTAAAGGGTGTATTGCTATTATTGTATAACGGAATGACTTTTGCTTCCCTCCAGGCCTGAGGGCGCACAAGTTCCTGTAGGCTTAGATTGAAGAGATGGCAAATAGGAGTGGTTATGTGACATGAGCTATAAAAATAGGTTGCGCTAGCTGATCAGCTTTTTTTATAGTCAAATATTGGTATGGTCTGTTATTGGAATTAGAACAGTGGTCACCAACAAGTCGAGCAATTTTTTGCAGTCAAAAAGCAAGTATATTAAAAAATAATAATAATGTAACATTTAACCTAATAAAAAGAGTTCTGTAAGAAATGAGGTTTGTGCAGTAGTACTAATACATTATCACACCATATTGGCTATATGCCTGTCCTGCCAATGTTGTTCTTCTCATTTATTTTTTATTTTTTTTATTTCACCTTTATTTAACCAGGTAGGCTAGTTGAGAACAAGTTCTCATTTGCAACTGCGACCTGGCCAAGATAAAAGCATAGCAGTGTGAACAGACAACACAGAGTTACACATGGAATAAACAATTAACAAGTCAATAACACAGTAGAAAAAAATGGGCAGTCTATATACAATGTGTGCAAAAGGCATGAGGAGGTAGGCGAATAATACAGTTTTGCAGATTAACACTGGAGTGATAAATGATCAGGTCATGTACAGGTAGAGATATTGGTGTGCAAAAGAGCAGAAAAATAAATAAATAAAAACAGTATAAAAAACAGTATGGGAATGAGGTAGGTGAAAATGGGTGGGCTATTTACCGATGGACTCTGTACAGCTGCAGCGATCGGTTAGCTGCTCGGATAGCTGATGTTTGAAGTTGGTGAGGGAGATAAAAGTCTCCAACTTCAGTGATTTTTGCAGTTCGTTCCAGTCACAGGCAGCAGAGTACTGGAACGAAAGGCGGCCAAATGATGTGTTGGCTTTAGGGATGATCAGTGAGATACACCTGCTGGAGCGCGTGCTACGGATGGGTGTTGCCATCGTGACCAGTGAACTGAGATAAGGCGGAGCTTTACCTAGCATGGACTTGTAGATGACCTGGAGCCAGTGGGTCTGGCGACGAATATGTAGCGAGGGCCAGCCGACTAGAGCATACAAGTCGCAGTGGTGGGTGGTATAAGGTGCTTTAGTGACAAAACGGATGGCACTGTGATAGACTGCATCCAGTTTGCTGAGTAGAGTGTTGGAAGCCATTTTGTAGATGACATCGCCGAAGTCGAGGATCGGTAGGATAGTCAGTTTAACTAGGGTAAGCTTGGCAGCGTGAGTGAAGGAGGCTTTGTTGCGGAATAGAAAGCCGACTCTTGATTTGATTTTCGATTGGAGATGTTTGATGTCTGGAAGGAGAGTTTGCAGTCTAGCCAGACACCTAGGTACTTATAGATGTCCACATATTCAAGGTCGGAACCATCCAGGGTGGTGATGCTAGTCGGGCATGCGGGTGCAGGCTGCGATCGGTTGAAAAGCATGCATTTGGTTTTACTCGCATTTAAGAGCAGTTGGAGGCCACGGAAGGAGTGCTGTATGGCATTGAAGCTCGTTTGGAGGTTAGATAGCACAGTGTCCAATGACGGGCCGAAAGTATATAGAATGGTGTCGTCTGCGTAGAGGTGGATCAGGGAATCGCCTGCAGCAAGAGCAACATCATTGATATACACAGAGAAAAGAGTCGGCCCGAGAATTGAACCCTGTGGCACCCCCATAGAGACTGCCAGAGGACCGGACAGCATGCCCTCCGATTTGACACACTGAACTCTGTCTGCAAAGTAATTGGTGAACCAGGCAAGGCAGTCATCCGAAAAACCGAGGCTGTAGAGTCTGCCGATAAGAATATGGTGATTGACAGAGTCGAAAGCCTTGGCGAGGTCGATGAAGACGGCTGCACAGTACTGTCTTTTATCGATGGCGGTTATGATATCGTTTAGTACCTTGAGTGTGGCTGAGGTGCACCTGTGACCGGCTCGGAAACCAGATTGCACAGCGGAGAAGGTACGGTGGGATTCGAGATGGTCAGTGATCTGTTTGTTGACTTGGCTTTCGAAGACCTTAGATAGGCAGGGCAGGATGGATATAGGTCTGTAACAGTTTGGGTCCAGGGTGTCTCCCCCTTTGAAGAGGGGGATGACTGCGGCAGCTTTCCCAATCCTTGGGGATCTCAGACGATATGAAAGAGAGGTTGAACAGGCTGGTAATAGGGGTTGCGACAATGGCGGCAGATGGTTTCAGAAATAGCGGGTCCAGATTGTCAAGCCCAGCTGATTTGTACGGGTCCAGGTTTTGCAGCTCTTTCAGAACATCTGCTATCTGGATTTGGGTAAAGGAGAACCTGGAGAGGCTTGGGTGAGGAGCTACGGGGGGGGGCGGAGCTGTTGGCCGAGGTTGGAGTAGCCAGGCGGAAGGCATGGCCAGCCGTTGAGAAGTGTTTATTGAAGTTTTCGATAATCATGGATTTATCGGTGGAGACCGTGTTTCCTAGCGTCAGAGCAGTGGGCAGCTGGGAGGAGGTGCTCTTGTTCTCCATGGACTTCACAGTGTCCCAGAACTTTTTGGAGTTGGAGCTACAGGATGCAAACTTCTGCCTGAAGAAGCTGGCCTTAGCTTTCCTGACTGACTGCGTGTATTGGTTCCTGACTTCCCTGAACAGTTGCATATCACGGGGGCTATTCGACCATATTATATTTCAAACTTGAGCTTTGATTACAAAATGGATCAGTCTGTGTAGCATTTGAGGCACATATTTTGCAAATACTTAGCTATTTTTTTTATTTTACTGGACTAATGTTACCTACATCTGATGGTCATGGTGATTTCAAGATAACTGGGAATGCAGAAAAAAACAAGGTCAAATCATGGTCCCTGCTCTTTCCTTCCTTTCCCCCTGTTCTCTGAACAGCTGATCAGGGATACCTCTGTTATAACTAGCTCTAGGAAATTAGCTTTAACAATTTTGAGAATTGATATACAAGTTGTTTTGAAGCTTTGAATCTCTTAAAAAAATGTATATAGCTCAGAATATATGTTGGGGTCAATGGTCCGTAACCATCCTTTGTAATTGTCCATCCAAGTTGTCTGTACCAGGTGGTTTGCCATTATTGATAGACAACCAATCAGTCTCTTCCACACTCACATTATAGAATACACACACACACACACACACACACACACACACACACACACACACACACACACACACACACACACACACACGGAACATAATTGGGATATTTCCAGGCTCTGAGATCTAGCTACTCCGTTCCTGTTTATTATCTCCATGGCAATCTGGCATCTTTAAGCTGGAGTGGAGAAGGAACTATTTTCTGTTGAAATGGGGTGTGACCCCAATCTGTCCCTGGCACCAGGGTCTCCTCTGTGGATGGCTAGTCAGAGTATCTCTCTCTCTCTCTCTCTCTCTCTCTCTCTCTCTCTCTCTCTCTCTCTCTCTCTCTCTCTCTGTCTCTCTGTCTCTCTGTCTCTCTGTCTCTCTGTCTCTCTGTCTCTCTGTCTCTCTGTCTCTCTGTCTCTCTGTCTCTCTGTCTCTCTGTCTCTCTGTCTCTCTGTCTCTCTGTCTCTCTGTCTCTCTGTCTCTCTGTCTCTCTGTCTCTCTGTCTCTCTGTCTCTCTGTCTCTCTGTCTCTCTGTCTCTCTGTCTCTCTGTCTCTCTGTCTCTCTGTCTCTCTGTCTCTCTGTGTCTCTGTCTGTCTCTGTCTCTCTCTGTCTCTGTCTCTGTCTCTGTCTCTGTCTCTGTCTCTGTCTCTGTCTCTGTCTCTGTCTCTCTCTACAGTAGATGAATGATGGCGTTCAGTTAGACTTGCCCACCCAGTCCCTGCTGAGTAGAGGGCAGGGCCATCATATTGTTCATGCGAACGCACGCATGCACTCACATGAAATATGTTAGTGGGCTGTGAGAGGACATAAGTTAAAGCTAATTTCCTACCATACAGGATAGAGAGGCTTTCGGCTTCATATAGTGTTCTGCATGTATTGCCTGAGCAGATGAAGATCAGAGGGATATCTACCCATCCCTTTTCTCTGGTTATTAAGTGCTATTAGACATGAGTAAGCACTCAGGGCTATGTATTTTGTCTCTCAAAAAGTGTCAGTATCTTGAGAAGCGACTATGATCCTGGCTAAAAACATGTTCAGAATTTGAGAGAGAAAATGATTTGCTGTTCCATTTCTTGTCTTGATGTGCATGTTGTTCATCTCTTTCCTTTCTTGGATGTTGGATTAGCAAGTGTCCGTTACAGTGGTGGCTCCATGGGAACTCAAGACGAAGGGTAGAACAAGTGTCCGTTACAGTGGTGGCTCCATGGGAACTCAAGACGAAGGGTAGAACAAGTGTCCGTTACAGTGGTGGCTCCATGGGAACTCGAGGCGAAGGGTAGAACAAGTGTCCGTTACAGTGGTGGCTCCATGGGAACTCGAGGCGAAGGGTAGAACAAGTGTCCGTTACAGTGGTGGCTCCATGGGAACTCGAGGCGAAGGGTAGAACAAGTGTCCGTTACAGTGGTGGCTCCATGGGAACTCGAGGCGAAGGGTAGAACAAGTGTCCGTTACAGTAGTGGCTCCATGGGAACTCGAGGCGAAGGGTAGAACAAGTGTCCGTTACAGTGGTGGCTCCATGGGAACTCGAGGCGAAGGGTAGAACAAGTGTCCGTTACAGTGGTGGCTCCATGGGAACTCGAGGCGAAGGGTAGTACAAGCGATCTGGAGGGATCAGAAAAAGGACATTCTCAACCACAGTGCATTTGAGGAGAGGGGAAAAATCAATATATTTACACTAGTTTCCACCCTGCTTGCCTGGCTGGTTTCACATTATCTGAAGTGCCACGGTTATGATTGTGGAACTTTCCCAGCTTTTCTTTCCCAGCTTTTTAAAATTACAGATGGAAATAGTCTGTATACTCGACAGGCAGGGACGTAGGAACTTTTTCAAGATACTTAAATCAAATAAGACCATCAGATCAACCAGGGTTTGGTCTGATCGATACTTAGTTACAGGAGTAAAGGTGAAGTTAAAGCTAGAACCCTTAGTTGCTACATCCATTTTTGAACTTATAAATTGAATGATATACCCATTGATTCTTGAAGAATATAACTTATAAATGCCTCATGAGCGTAGTTCAACTGTCACACTCCACGAGCCCAAAATGTCTTTGTTTTTCTCCAATATTAGTAAACGATGCAAATGTAAGCAAACACTGTATAGCCTCAACATGGTTAAAAGTAATTTTGATTTCATGGATGGTCAGTCATTGCATCCATAGCTCTTTCTATGCATTTGAGTGCTTACATTTCTCCAGGCCCATCCCTCTGCTTTTTAGCAAAACGGAGGTGGGGTTCTCTGCTTTATTGTTTCAACTGCGTATTCTGACTTTAAAGGGATAGTTCACCCAAATAACACAATTGCATATTGGTATGCCAGGTAAACAAAACCAAAGCATGGATTGCTGTCATACCTTCTCCATAGACTGCTTACAGGGTAAGAAAACCAATATATTGTTTTGTAATTTGGGTGAACTATCCCTTTTAGCCCACTTTACTAGATGAATCGCAAGGCTCCATCCAGACCCATTTGTTGATGCCTGGTATTGGGCCTCATACAGTAATGGCGTAGGCTGCATTATGGTATAGTATGTATTCTTTGTCTGAAATAGAATATGTTCTAATGCTCCTAGTATTAGCATTTAGATTGCGTCTGGGCAAATCTTAATAGAGAGAGGGAGAAAGATGGATAGAGATGAGTGGGAACGAGAGAGAGAGAGGGAGGGAGAGTGTCTGTGGGAGGCGAATGGAGAAGAGCGAGGGGTGAGTTGGAGGCGATAAGACTACATACAGTAAGTGAGGAGGATGCTGGGAGTGGGAGTTTCAAAAGCCTCTTGCTGCTGCCCTCTGCCTTGCCTGCCTCCTGTGGAGCTACTGCCCCCAGCTCCCACACACACACCTCCCTCTCTGAATCTATCTTTTTCTTTATCTTTCCATCTCTCTTTCTGGTTGTTGAGGAAGAGTGAAATGGAGTGTTGATACAATGTAAGAGATTGGGAACTTGTCATAATGTATGAAGATGAGAACTCCCAAGCACAAAAGACATGGAAATGGCATGATTATAGGGGAATCTGATTAATTATAAAAACACAGGATGTTTTCTGAAATCATCAAACTAGAGATTTGCCATAGTCCTACTCATTATGCACACATGTATGTGATTTATGAGGTACTGAAATGTTCTTAATCAATACCTTGGGTTTGGTCAGTGCTTCACTTCCTGATGGAGACAAATATCGTTCCCACACCATGTAGGTCATGGAACATCACTAATCACAGTCAGGTTGCCTTGCCAAATACTGATCATCCTGCACTACCAGACAAGGGAGAAGACAAGATGGAGCCTTTTCCAAAGGAATCACCTTGAAAAGCGTACTTGGTGCATTCTGTTATTGGCCTGGTTTTAGTGTTTTACTGAACAGCAATTAATTAGGCTGTCTGATGACAGGATTTGCTCTTTCTGGAGAACATCTTGTACAAAAGGCTGTGTTGAGATGTGTTTACCTCTGCAAACCAAGTAACTTCAAACCATTACACAATGGCATATTGATTGTGTGCTCAACATCCGTTGCAACAGCGCTAGTTATGAAGATTTCGGGCTCCTTCTGACTTGTTGTAAACCTCTTACTTTGAAGATATAGTTGTATTATAGAAGATTGCTCATCTTCGTAAATATGGCCCAATCATTTCAATGTAAACAGTTTATCAAACTTCATTTGTATCAGCCAATTGAAATCGTTGACTTACGTGACAACACTAAATTGTAGCTAACTTCATTACGTGATTATATCCTGGAACAAATATACGCGATGGCTGCTTTGATGATCAGAATGTGCTGAAGTATGTCAAGGATGCTTCCATGAACATGTGTTGGAACTAAGTTGACTATTTTAATTGGCTGATGCAGAACTTGTTTGAATGATATAATCACTGCCACCTGGTGAGGTTAGCATACTGCCATTTTTTTTTTATCTGGTGGGCCCAGCTACAATTTTAACGTTCTGTCGTCGTGCAAGTAAATTGACAATTTTAATTGGCTGAAACTCTGAGCCTGAGAAACTTTTACAATTAAATGGTTGCTTTTGTTCGCAAGTATGCCCCCAATATCTCTGTATTATAATTTTACTCCATTTCTGGAGCTTAGTTAAAGCAGTTCCAGCATAACTGTCCTGGTGTAACCCAGAAAACGCCCCAACATTGTTTGTGAAGCTGTGACAAGTGTGCAGTGGAAGCAACGTGCATGGCTCAAAAGACGTTAGGCGCCACAGGCCCATGACACCTAAACACCCTGTCCTGAAATATGACTTTCATAAACGACAGCCAAAGAGGAGAAAACAGATTAAAGACATTACATGCATTAATCCAAGCTGCTTGTATCTGGCTTCATCGCGCTGTGATATGGGAACTAAAAGATTTCTCTGATGCAGAGTGTGAGTGTGGAATCAATTTGTTGGGATTGCGTTATGACTCGATCTGTGTTGGTGCCTGCTGTTCGTTGACTTGTGAGGCTAAGCCGGGGCTCTCATTTTTTTGCTTGTGGCTTTGTGTGAATGCTGCGAGGTTGAAAATGAGTGGTCACCTGGGGACAGCTAGGCCACTGTCTTCTCGTTTCCTTTGCCATTACATCTCCTGGCCCGCCAGACTCACACTTTCCCAGGTCACTACAGAGAGCAAAGATATAGTCATTTAAAATCAAACACACCTTTTTGCTTTTTGTCTCTCTTCCTCCCCTTCGCTTCTGCTTTCTCCCTCTGTAGAATGTTAACCTAATTCTTTCATTCAATGACTTTGTTTGACTATCTGTCTTCTAAACCTAGCCTGTACTGTTGTGTTGTCTAGTTGGTGACAAGGTCCCTGCTGACATCAGGATCACCTCCATCAAGTCTACCACCCTTAGAGTGGACCAGTCTATTCTCACAGGTAGGCTACATTCTGGCTGGCTGACTGACTGTCAGCATTTTGTTGCTTGTCCTGTTTTTGTGTGGACCCCAGGAATAATAGCTGCTGCTTTGGCAAAAGCTAATGGGGAACCATATTAACCAAACAAACTGAATGACTGACTGGGTGGTTGGCTGGCTGACTTGCTGCATCTTGTGAGATTCCAAAGCATGCTACAAATGTGATGGGCCGAGTAGAATAGACTTTTAAAACAGTCGACAACATTGTCAAACGAATACAGAATAAGATTAAACCTCTGGTCTAGGTGTTCCTCTTACGATTAAATACAATGTTCTAAAACCTGTGTAACATTTGACTGTTAATGGCTTGTAGGATCTTGTGTAACAGTGTGTATTAATCTGTCTCTGCAGGCGAGTCTGTGTCTGTTATCAAACACACTGACCCCGTCCCTGACCCCAGAGCTGTCAATCAAGACAAGAAGAATATGCTGTTTTCCGTAAGAGATACACTTCCTGTTTGGAGCCAACTCTACTTCCTCTCTTTTACACACACACACACACACACACGCACACAGGCACACTATCTCTCTCTCTCTGCTGCATTCATCAGCCATATCAGGAATTCTCCCTTTTGAATCAGCTGTGTGTGGTGTTTCAGCTCTGTTCTCTATGCATCATTTCTTTTAGATGTGTTCAGCAGATCATCTGCGTACCTGAAGGAGTTAGTTGCAAGTAGTGGTCCAATATAGATGCAGTATGCATGGTTTGATATCAGTGTGTACTCTATCACCATATTAACTCTGTGCTAACCTCTTCCTGCTCAGGGCACTAACATTGCTGCGGGGCGAGCCGTCGGCATCGTGGTCTCCACCGGCGTGTCCACGGAGATCGGTAAAATCCGGAACCAGATGGCTGCCACGGAGCAGGAGAAGACTCCTCTGCAGCAGAAACTGGATGAGTTTGGAGAGCAGCTCTCCAAGGTGGGTTTTACTATGGTTGTTGTATTAGTTTATTTATTATATAGATATTATCATATCTATACGTCTTCTGTCTGTGTTTGCTGTGATGTGTATGAGCCATGTGACTTGAAATCCCAGGACAAATGTACATCTTCACCAAAATACAGACCATATTTTGAACTTGAAGGTCATCTCCCTGATCTGCGTGGCCGTCTGGGTCATTAACATCGGGCATTTTGGGGACCCGGTTCATGGGGGTTCCTGGATGCGGGGGGGCAATCTACTACTTTAAGATCGCTGTGGCCCTGGCTGTGGCCGCCATCCCTGAGGGTATGTGAGAACAGCTTATTTCCTTCCATCTGCCTCTCTCTCGACCCCCCCCCCCCCCCCCCCCCCCCCATTTTCACTTTTTTCCCTCTCACTTTCCAAATACCATGTAAAAAATGAATTATCCTATGCTGTCCATTAGTGATGCTTGAGTTGAATATGGAGAACGATACATTCAAAAAAATCTATCAATGTGTAATTCTTGTACAATTTATAGGCTACATTTAAGATTATTCTTTCATTATTTTTAGGTTATGTCAATAGTGCGTAAGCCTAAGCTTTAATTCAAATCACATTTTATTTGTCACATACACATGGTTAGCAGATGTTAATGCGAGTGTAGCGAAATGCTTGTGCTTCTAGTTCCGACAATGCAGTAATAACCAACGAGTAATCTAGCTAACAATTCCAAAACTACTACCTTATACACACAAGTGTAAAGGGATAAAGAATATGTACATAAAGAAATATGAATGAGTGATGGTACAGAGCGGCATAGGTAAGATGCAGTAGATGGTATCGAGTACAGTATATACATATGAGATGAGTATGTAAACAACGTGGCATAGTTTAAAGTGGCTAGTGATACATGTATTACATAAAGATGCAGTAGATGATATAGAGTACAGTATATACGTATACATATGAGAAATAATGTAGGGTATGTAAACATTATATTAAGTAGCATTGTTTAAAGTGGCTAGTGATATATTTTACATCAATCCCATCAATTCCCATTATTAAAGTGGCTGGAGTTGAGTCAGTGTGTTGGCAGCAAGCCACTCAATGTTAGTGGTGGCTGTTTAACAGTCTGATGGCCTTGAGATGGAAGCTGTTTTTCAGTCTCTCGGTCCCAGCTTTGATGCACCTGTACTGACCTCGCCTTCTGGATGATAGCGGGGTGAACAGGCAGTGGCTCGGGTGGTTGTTGTCCTTGATGATCTTTATGGCCTTCCTGTGACATCGGGTGGTGTAGGTGTCCTGGAGGGCAGGTAGTTTGCCCCCGGTGATGAGTTGTGCATACCTCACTACCCTCTGGAGAGCCTTACGGTTGTGGGCGGAGCAGTTGCCGTACCAGGCGGTGATACAGCCCGACAGGATGCTCTCGATTGTGCATCTGTAGAAGTTTGTGAGTGCTTTAGGTGACAAGCCGAATTTCTTCAGCCTCCTGAGGTTGAAGAGGGGCTGCTGTGCCTTCTTCACGATGCTGTCTGTGTGTGGGTGGACCAATTCAGTTTGTCCGTGATGTGTACGCCGAGGAACTTAACTAACTTAGGGCCCAACTTTACATGCTCCAAATTTCCAACACACCAATCACCAAACTCTTTTTTGGTAACAGGCAGAAAAAGTTATGCTACACTATACAGTGCCATCAAAGTATTCAAACTCCTTTTTCCACATTTTGTTACATTACAGCCTTATTTGAAAATGGATGAAATAAAAACAATTCCTCAGCAATCTACACACAATATCCCAAAATAACAAATTTAAAAAACATTTTTTTACTCGGGCCTTACTGAAGAGCTCAGCTCAAATAGGCAAAGAGAAACGACAGTCCATTACTTTAAGACATGAAGGTCAGTCAATGTGGAAAATTTCAAGAACTTTGAAAGTTTCTTCAAGTGCAGTCGCAAAAAACCATCAAGCTCTATGATGAAACTGGCTCTCATGAGGACCGCCACAGGAAAGGAAGACACAGACTCCTCTGCTGCAGAGGATAAGCTCATTAGTTACCAGGCTCAGAAATTGCAGCCCAAATAAATGCTTCAGAGGTCAAGTAACGGACACATCTCAACATCAACTGTTCAAAGGAGACTGCGCGAATCAGGCCTTCAATTGAATTGCTGGAAAGAAACCACTACTAAAGGGCACCAATAAGAAGAGACTTGCTTGGGCCGAGAAACATGAGCAATGGACATTAGACCGGTGGAAATCTGTCCTTTTGGTCTGATGAGTCCAAATTTGAGATTATTGGTTCCACCTGCCATATCTTTGTGAGACGCAGAGTAGGTTGAACGGATGATCTCCGCATGTGTGGTTCCCACCATGAAGCATGGAGAAGGTGTCTGGGTGCTTTGCTGCTGACACAGTGATTTAGAATTCAAGGCACACTTAACCAGCACTGCTACCATAGCATTCTGCAGCGATACGTCATCCCATCTGGTTTGGGCTTAGTGGGACTATAATGTTGATTTTCAACAGGACAATTACCCAACACAACTCCAGACTGTCTAGGGGCTATTTCTTCAAGGAGAGTGGTGGAGTGCTGCATAAGATGACCTAGCCTCCACAATCAGCCAACCTCAACCCAATTGAGATGGTTTGGGATGAGTCGGACTGCAGAGTGAAGGAAAAGCAGCAAACAAGTGCTCAGCATATGTGGGAACTCCTTAAAGACTGTTGGAAAATAATTCCAGGTGAAGCTGGTTGAGAGAATGGCAAGTGTGAAGAAAGTCAATGGGTGGCTACTTTGAAGAATCGCAAATCTTATATTTATTTAACACTTTTTGGTTACTATGTGATTCCATATGTTATTTCATAGTTTTGTTGTCTTCGCTATTATTGTACAATGTAGAAAATTGTAAAAATAAAAACCCTTGAATGAGTAGTTGTGCCCAAACTTTTGACTGGTACTGTAAGACCCTTTGCTATGAGACTTGAAATTGACCACAGGTGCATCCTGTTTCCTTTGATCATCCTTGATCTTTCCACAACTTTATTGGAGTCCACATGTGGTACATTCAATTGATTGGACATGATTTGGAAAGACACACACCTGATTCATGGGGGGTCCTGTCTATATACGGTCCCACCGTTGACAGTGCATGTCAGAGCAAAAACCAAGCCATGAGGTTGAAGCAATTGTCCGTAGTGCTCTGAGACAGGGTTGTGTTGAGGCACAGATCTGGGGAACGGTACCAAAACATATCTGCAGCATTGAAGGTCCCCAAGAATACAGTGACCTTCATCATTCTTATATGGAAGAAGTTTGAAACCACCAAGACTCTTTCTAGAGCTGGCCACCCGGCAAAACTGAGCAATCGGTGGAGAAGGGCGTTGGTCAGGGAGGTGACCAAGAACCCGATGGTCATTCTGACAGAGCTCGAGAGTTCCTATGGACAACCACCTCTGCAGCACTCCACCAATCAGTCCTTTATGGTAGCCACTCTTCAATTAAAGGCACATGATAACCCGCTTGGGGTTTGTCAAAAGCCACCTAAAGACTCTCAGACCATGAGAAACTTTTTTTTCTGGTCTGATGAGAGGAATTTGGCCTGAATGCCAAGTGTCACGTCTGGAGGAAACCTGGCACCATCCCTACGGTGACTCATGCTGGTGGCAGCATCATGCTGTGGGGATGTTTTTCAGTGGCAGGGACTGGGAGACTAGTTGGGATCGAGGCAAAGATGACCGGCGCAAAGTATAGAGCTCCTTGACGAAAACCTGATCAGGACCTTGGACTGGTGTGAGGGTTCACCTTCCAACAGGACAATGACCCTAAGCACACAGCTACGACAACGCAGGAGTGGCTTTGGGACAAGTCACTGTATGTCCTTGAGTGGCCCAGGCAGAGCTCTCTGTGCGTGTGTGTGTGTGTGTGTGTGTGTGTGTGTGTGTGTGTGTGTGTGTGTGTGTGTGTGTGTGTGTGTGTGTGTGTGTGTAGATTGATGAGGGGGGGGGAATGAATCCATTTTAGAATAATGTTGTAACCTAACAATGTGGAAAAAGTAAAGGCCTGAATACTTTCCAAAAGTATATGTATATGCAAAAGTATGTGGACTGGACACTGACTGCAGGTCTGTAACCCTCACATTGCCTTAATAATAACTCCTGTAGAATTAAGCATTTCTTGCAGTAAAATGATACACCAAATGTACATTTTGTTTCGGGAACAGGATGGAGAAACAATGATTTCTTTCAGCGTCTTGGGAGAATGTGAATGCACAGTTAGGACCTCTACAGACGGTCCCTATCTTTTCAAGCACATAAAATATGCATCCAGGTTAAACTGAAATATTATCAGAAACACTTTTGGTTGTTTTCACAGCGTTCTATTTCCTTACTACCGGTCAAATTGATATAGTTTTGGACATTTTATAGAATTTTCAGAAGCAGAGATTGTCAACTAGATTGAAGCATTCTTTCCATCATTTATGCTATTATTCTGGTGAGCAAGGGTTTATTTAGTCTTCTAGGGCAACATAAAATGGCAGAAGAGAAGCTTCCCCTATCTAATTAAAGTTGAATAACTAATATCCTACCAAAATGTCAGAAATTATAAGCAGAAACATATCTAAATTAGGCACCAAAAAACTCAACCTCCTGTCAAAAAAATCGTTACGCCATCTCTGACTAGCCTTTTGTGCAATTTCTATATTTGCAGGTTAGTCTGGTGCGGCTCTCAGATTTGTACTATGTCACATAGTTGGGAGGTTGTGGATGGATAATTAGCAATTGCGGGCGACTAGTGGTGAACAAACAGCTGACCCGTGCACCACTACTGTCCATGTTACTGTACTGTATTGGTCCATTCCACTCTATC
This sequence comes from Oncorhynchus gorbuscha, assembly GCF_021184085.1. Classification (NCBI taxonomy): domain Eukaryota; kingdom Metazoa; phylum Chordata; class Actinopteri; order Salmoniformes; family Salmonidae; genus Oncorhynchus; species Oncorhynchus gorbuscha. The sequence goes on along the minus strand of NC_060188.1, from coordinate 51,551,387 downwards.
CAATCCTGCCTCTCTTACCCCCTCAGGTCTACCCGCTGTTATCACCACCTGCCTGGCGCTGGGGACCCGACGCATGGCCAAGAAGAACGCCATCGTCCGCAGCCTTCCCTCTGTGGAGACCCTGGGCTGCACCTCTGTCATCTGCTCTGACAAGACTGGCACCCTCACCACTAACCAGATGTCTGTCTGCAGGGTGAGTCTGGGAACACTTTCAAGGGATATTAGTGTGAATGGTTTGATGTGCGACTGTAATATTAGTGCGATTGACAGCTGTTCACATGCACTGTGATGACGCTTTGACGTAAAGAAAAACACGTTTAAAGTGTTAAGTGCTTTTTTGGTCTTGGGATACTACCCGACAACCTTTTGGTTGCAGGCCCACTTATCTAACCACTAGGCTACCTGCAGTTGTAGAGGATGCTTTGTCATTGTACCGGCCCAGGATATTTAGTTTCATCGAGTTTAGAGAAAAACCAAAGCATTGTAATCCACTTTCATCTTTATAAATGATTGACACTTCCTTCATACTGAGACGCCTTCAGTCAGTCAGATTATATTCTGTGTTAAGATTAGCCAAACTCTTAAACAACCTAATCTCAAAAGCACATCTGTGTTCTTTCCAGTGAAATACTGCTAGTGTTGGGTTTGGACACGCAGTCGCGTGTGCACACACACACACACACACACACACACACACACACACACACACACACACACACACACACACACACACACACACACACACACAGAGGTTTTGGATGGGGGACAGGTGGGGTTAGTGGTGATGGAAAATCCCTGCGATGTTGTAATGTTTACCGTCAGCCAGCCATTTGAGAGCTGGTGTAGCTAGCCTAGACAGGGCAGGCATGCAGGCTGGCAGGACCAAGCGGCACACTGTACTGTAGGTCACAGTACTACATGGCCCTCTCACTGACCCTGAGAGAGGCTGGCACAGACAGCTAGCAGGTTGGAAGCTCAGAGCACAGATATGTTTTCAAATGTCAAACCTGCAGCTGCTAAATAACCATTGGAGACCTTTATGTACAGAGAAATAGGCTACATGCACAGTGCAAGCACAGGAGTCAGAGTACACACCCATATTGTCACTCTTGTGGAATCCCACAGCTCATCCCATTCCTCTCCACACCTTGGTCGGGTGGGTGTGTGGGTGTGTGCCTGCTCTGCTCTACCACAGAGGAAATGCCAGGGCCACTGTTTGTCTTGGCTTCCATTTAGCCTCTGGAGCAGGATCTGGCTCACACCCCACCCAGCGTGTGCACACACACACACATACACCGCCTAACCACAGTTAACTCCTCTTACCCTCACCTGACCTCTCACCTATGAGAAAGATCAAACTGCATTTCAAATTTGTACCTCTAAATTGTACATGCTGGCCAGTGGTCATGTTATTTGGAATATGAAAGTTGCCTTTAAGTCAATATTTTAATCACATTTGATGACTGAGATGAAGCCTGTTCCCTGTAAAGGTAGCCTAGGCAGCTGCTAGTGGGTGCTAGAGCTCCACGATCTTCAAGGCTTAATATGCTCAGCTGGTAATACACTCGTGTCACGCAGTGATTGGTTCATACACAAAACATGATTAACGGGGGCTGAGCTCGAGCGGTGTTTGTGAGACAAGGGCGGATCCCGAAAGGGCCCGGGGCCGCGTCTTTTTACAAAAGTCCGAATGTTTTGAACTACAAACGATTTAAAAGCTATCCATGAAAAGCTGAGACTTTTCATGGATAACGAACATGCACCTGTTTTGCTCTATGACGCTCACAAGCTACAAGAGTCGTTAGAAGATCATAGGATATCCCAGGACATAGTGTCTAATACTGTAATAAGCTCACACACTGAGCAAACAACGGTTATCATTCATATAAAATCATTATTATCAGGTTTTTGCTTTGGCGGACCATTTTTTTATTTTATTGTCATTTGTCAATAATTCATGGATGCAACTATTTGTCAAGTTGTTTTGTGTTGTACTTGTAGCCCTGGTTGTCCTGAGAAGGAAATGGTAAAATACTTCATTGTGAGGCTAAATATAAGGGCTGGACATGCAGATAAAGGAAAGTCCGATACATGGAAAGCTGATTTTTGCTGGGGTCTTGGGACTGATAGGGTTAACTAGCCGCTGCAGAAAACACAGGGAAAAGATGCATACTGTCATAATAAAACAATTTCCCACCGCCGTGCTAGATGCTACTTCCTGATGTTGTGCCCCGCGTTCAGCCAGGGGTAAACAACACTGTTGCAACCTGATTGGCTAAACGCGGTGTGCAACATCCTGAAGTTGTCATAAAATTCCAAAATGGTGGTATTTGAAGACTGCATGCGTAGCATATATTCTGTTTTTTTTTTGGGGGGGGGGGTGTGGCACGCCATTAAAGCTAGTTAAGGAGGAACCGATGCCTTGGCAACCTGAATGGATGATTTATGTTGGAAGAGGTTACCGGAGGACACAAGTGTATTACCAGCTGAGCACATTAAGACTAAACGATAGTGGAGAACTAGCATCCACCTGTGCCTGTCTTAAAGGGGGTTTGCCACACTGTTCAGTTACAGTGCTGTACAGCCAGTGTGCCAGGCAGTGCTTTTACATACAGGCCATACAGAACATGGTCTATAAAAACGTCTAGTGTTTGTTTTAACTGCAGTGTAGTTGTATCTGGACTTGACGTGTTGCTTCCTGGGCTCTCTCGCTCTCTCTACCCTCGTGTGTGTGTGTGTGTTATCTGTCTGTCGTGGAGTCCATGTATTTGTATTCGCTTATTGATGTGAAAACTAAGAGCTTAACCCAGGTCACCAGTTGGTGTTTTATGTGTAGACCTGAGGGTGCAAAGGGCATTGTGTGTGTGTATAACATTTGATGACTGAGATGTAGCCAGATCCCTTCACACAGACTACAGTTTAAAGGTTTGGGGTCACATAGAAATGTCCTTGTTTTTAAAGAAAAGCTCATTTTTTTTGTCAAATACAGTGTAGACATTGTTAATGTTTTAAATGACTATTGTAGATGGAAACGGCTGATATTTGAGTATCTACAGAGGCCCATTATCAGCAACCATCACTCCTGTGTTCCCATGGCACGTTGTGTTAGCTAATCAAAGTTTATAATTTTAAAAGGCTAATTGATCATTAGAAAACCCTTTTGCAATTATGCTAGCACAGCTGAAAACTTCTGATTTAAAGAAGCAATAAAACTGCCATTCGTTAGACTAGTTGAGTATCTGGAGCGTCAGCATTTGTGGGTTCGATTACAGGCTCAAAATGTCTGTTTTCAAGCTACAATATTAATTTACAACATTAACAATGTCTACACTGTATTTCTGATCCATTTTGTTAATGCTATTTTAAAATGGAACAAAATGTGCTTTTCTTTCCCAAAAAAACAAGGACATTTCTAAGTGACCCCAAAACTTTTCTGTGTTTGTGATTGCATTTCTATTTGTTTGTCCCTGCTGTTTCACTGTGTTTGTATGATATTCTCAGGAGGTTCGCTTCCGTGCTGCTCTGCTGCCTTTCCTGTATGTTTTGTTTCAGCATGCAGTGCATCTGTGTGTATAAGAAGCTCCAGAGGGTTGCACAACTGCTGTTTCCTGCTGAGAGGATGCTGCTCTCTTGCCCCTCTTTCGCTCTTTCTCTCTGTATCTCTTGCTCTCTCTCCCTTACCCTCTTTGTGATGACGTGGCTAGTAAAAAACGGACCGCTTGCTCCAGTCAGTAAATGTGTATACATTGTTCCAACCATCAGCAGCATTCGAGGGAGAGCGGGAGTTCACTACTGTCCTCTGGAAGTATAGCAGAACTGGGTAATCTCCCTGAGCTGAGCTAACCGCTATCCCTGGTCACTCTTTACCTACCTAGGAACCTGACTGCTGGAAAGAGACCTGGGTTGACTCTCAAACCTATGGTCTGTGGTCAAAAGTAGTGCTCTATAAAGGGAAAAGGGTGCCATTTGGGACTCAACTGCTCTGCTCTCTCTGGTAAATATTTACCCTCAGGGCCCAGGGTATATTAGCTTAATGCAGCTAAGAGATTAAGGGAAACACAGACCTGCTCTCCCTCCTCAGTCTTCACCGTGGTGCAGCATTGTTTTTCCATCATAGTTTTGAGTGATAGAATTTACCTGATATGAAACGCCAGGGGAAATGGTCCCTGGCTTACTGCTGCCATTTTGAACCTAGGTCTCTCTTCTATTATAGATTTTGTCTCTGAGACTAACCTCTATAAATCAAGGTTAACAAAAATAAATGAAAGCAACTCTCTCCTCAGTCCTAACATTGGGTTATTTGTGTTTTTCCATTTTGTTTTGGAGTGATGATGGAACCTTATAAGGGCATTTCAGTGTTTTCAGGATGCCAGTCCAGGAGCAAGGAAAAGATATGGATTTGTAGAGCTTTAATTTGCAATATATTTGACTTAAAAAACAAAAATAAGTATCCTACTCTAAATTTTTCCGTGTGTGTGACTGCCTGCCTGCCTGAGTGAGCGCGTCTGCCTGCCTGCCTGAGTGAGCGCGTCTGCCTGCCTGCCTGAGTGAGCGCGTCTGCCTGCCTGCCTGAGTGAGCGCGTCTGCCTGCCTGCCTGAGTGAGCGCGTCTGCCTGCCTGCCTGAGTGAGCGCGTCTGCCTGCCTGCCTGAGTGAGCGCGTCTGCCTGCCTGCCTGAGTGAGCGCGTCTGCCTGCCTGCCTGAGTGAGCGCGTCTGCCTGCCTGCCTGCCTGAGTGAGCGCGTCTGCCTGCCTGCCTGCCTGAGTGAGCGCGTCTGCCTGCCTGCCTGCCTGAGTGAGCGCGTCTGCCTGCCTGCCTGCCTGAGTGAGCGCGTCTGCCTGCCTGCCTGCCTGAGTGAGCGCGTCTGCCTGCCTGCCTGCCTGAGTGAGCGCGTCTGCCTGCCTGCCTGCCTGAGTGAGCGCGTCTGCCTGCCTGCCTGCCTGAGTGAGCGCGTCTGCCTGCCTGCCTGCCTGAGTGAGCGCGTCTGCCTGCCTGCCTGCCTGAGTGAGCGCGTCTGCCTGCCTGCCTGCCTGAGTGAGCGCGTCTGCCTGCCTGCCTGCCTGAGTGGGCGCGTCTGCCTGCCTGCCTGCCTGAGTGAGAGCGCGTCTGCCTGCCTGCCTGCCTGAGTGAGCGCGTCTGCCTGCCTGCCTGCCTGAGTGGCGCGTCTGCCTGCCTGCCTGCCTGAGTGGGCGCGTCTGCCTGCCTGCCTGCCTGAGTGGGCGCGTCTGCCTGCCTGCCTGCCTGAGTGGGCGCGTCTGCCTGCCTGCCTGCCTGAGTGGCGCGTCTGCCTGCCTGCCTGCCTGAGTGGGCGCGTCTGCCTGCCTGCCTGCCTGAGTGAGCGCGTCTGCCTGCCTGCCTGCCTGAGTGGGCGCGTCTGCCTGCCTGCCTGAGTGAGCGCGTCTGCCTGCCTGCCTGCCTGAGTGGGCGCGTCTGCCTGCCTGCCTGCCTGAGTGGCGCGTCTGCCTGCCTGCCTGCCTGAGTGGGCGCGTCTGCCTGCCTGCCTGCCTGAGTGAGCGCGCTGCCTGCCTGCCTGCCTGAGTGGGCGCGTCTGCCTGCCTGCCTGAGTGGGCGCTGCCTGCCTGCCTGCCTGAGTGAGCGCGCTGCCTGCCTGCCTGCCTGAGTGGCGCGTCTGCCTGCCTGCCTGCCTGAGTGGGCGCGTCTGCCTGCCTGCCTGCCTGAGTGGGCGCGTCTGCCTGCCTGCCTGCCTGAGTGAGCGCGTCTGCCTGCCTGCCTGCCTGAGTGGGCGCGTCTGCCTGCCTGCCTGCCTGAGTGAGCGCGTCTGCCTGCCTGCCTGCCTGAGTGGGCGCGTCTGCCTGCCTGCCTGCCTGAGTGAGCGCGTCTGCCTGCCTGCCTGCCTGAGTGGGCGCTGCCTGCCTGCCTGCCTGAGTGGGCGCGTCTGCCTGCCTGCCTGCCTGAGTGGGCGCGCCTGCCTGCCTGCCTGAGTGGCGCGTCTGCCTGCCTGCCTGCCTGCCTGAGTGAGCGCGTCTGCCTGCCTGCCTGCCTGAGTGGGCGCGTCTGCCTGCCTGCCTGCCTGAGGCGGCGCCTGCCTGCCTGCCTGCCTGAGTGGGCGCTGCCTGCCTGCCTGCCTGAGTGGGCGCGTCTGCCTGCCTGCCTGCCTGAGTGGGCGCGTCCTGCCTGCCTGCCTGAGTGGGCGCGTCTGCCTGCCTGCCTGCCTGAGTGGGCGCGTCTGCCTGCCTGCCTGCCTGAGTGGGCGCGTCTGCCTGCCTGCCTGCCTGAGTGGGCGCGTCTGCCTGCCTGCCTGCCTGAGTGGGCGCGTCTGCCTGCCTGCCTGAGTGGGCGCGTCTGCCTGCCTGCCTGCCTGAGTGGGCGCGTCTGCCTGCCTGCCTGAGTGGGCGCGTCTGCCTGCCTGCCTGAGTGGGCGCGTCTGCCTGCCTGCCTGAGTGGGCGCGTCTGCCTGCCTGCCTGCCTGAGTGGGCGCGTCTGCCTGCCTGCCTGCCTGAGTGGGCGCGTCTGCCTGCCTGCCTGAGTGGGCGCGTCTGCCTGCCTGCCTGAGTGGGCGCGTCTGCCTGCCTGCCTGAGTGGGCGCGTCTGCCTGCCTGCCTGAGTGGGCGCGTCTGCCTGCCTGCCTGAGTGGGCGCGTCTGCCTGCCTGCCTGAGTGGGCGCGTCTGCCTGCCTGCCTGAGTGGGCGCGTCTGCCTGCCTGCCTGAGTGGGCGCGTCTGCCTGCCTGCCTGAGTGGGCGCGTCTGCCTGCCTGCCTGAGTGGGCGCGTCTGCCTGCCTGCCTGAGTGGGCGCGTCTGCCTGCCTGCCTGAGTGGGCGCGTCTGCCTGCCTGCCTGAGTGGGCGCGTCTGCCTGCCTGCCTGAGTGGGCGCGTCTGCCTGCCTGCCTGAGTGGGCGCGTCTGCCTGCCTGCCTGAGTGGGCGCGTCTGCCTGCCTGCCTGAGTGGGCGCGTCTGCCTGCCTGCCTGAGTGGGCGCGTCTGCCTGCCTGCCTGAGTGGGCGCGTCTGCCTGCCTGCCTGAGTGGGCGCGTCTGCCTGCCTGCCTGAGTGGGCGCGTCTGCCTGCCTGCCTGAGTGGGCGCGTCTGCCTGCCTGCCTGAGTGGGCGCGTCTGCCTGCCTGCCTGAGTGGGCGCGTCTGCCTGCCTGCCTGAGTGGGCGCGTCTGCCTGCCTGCCTGAGTGGGCGCGTCTGCCTGCCTGCCTGAGTGGGCGCGTCTGCCTGCCTGCCTGAGTGGGCGCGTCTGCCTGCCTGCCTGAGTGGGCGCGTCTGCCTGCCTGCCTGAGTGGGCGCGTCTGCCTGCCTGCCTGAGTGGGCGCGTCTGCCTGCCTGCCTGAGTGGGCGCGTCTGCCTGCCTGCCTGAGTGGGCGCGTCTGCCTGCCTGCCTGAGTGGGCGCGTCTGCCTGCCTGCCTGAGTGGGCGCGTCTGCCTGCCTGCCTGAGTGGGCGCGTCTGCCTGCCTGCCTGAGTGGGCGCGTCTGCCTGCCTGCCTGAGTGGGCGCGTCTGCCTGCCTGCCTGAGTGGGCGCGTCTGCCTGCCTGCCTGAGTGGGCGCGTCTGCCTGCCTGCCTGAGTGGGCGCGTCTGCCTGCCTGCCTGAGTGGGCGCGTCTGCCTGCCTGCCTGAGTGGGCGCGTCTGCCTGCCTGCCTGAGTGGGCGCGTCTGCCTGCCTGCCTGAGTGGGCGCGTCTGCCCTGCTGCCTGCCTGAGTGGGCGCGTCTGCCTGCCTGCCTGAGTGGGCGCGTCTGCCTGCCTGCCTGAGTGGGCGCGTCTGCCTGCCTGCCTGAGTGGGCGCGTCTGCCTGCCTGCCTGAGTGGGCGCGTCTGCCTGCCTGCCTGAGTGGGCGCGTCTGCCTGCCTGCCTGAGTGGGCGCGTCTGCCTGCCTGCCTGAGTGGGCGCGTCTGCCTGCCTGCCTGAGTGGGCGCGTCTGCCTGCCTGCCTGAGTGGGCGCGTCTGCCTGCCTGCCTGAGTGGGCGCGTCTGCCTGCCTGCCTGAGTGGGCGCGTCTGCCTGCCTGCCTGAGTGGGCGCGTCTGCCTGCCTGCCTGAGTGGGCGCGTCTGCCTGCCTGCCTGAGTGGGCGCGTCTGCCTGCCTGCCTGAGTGGGCGCGTCTGCCTGCCTGCCTGAGTGGGCGCGTCTGCCTGCCTGCCTGAGTGGGCGCGTCTGCCTGCCTGCCTGAGTGGGCGCGTCTGCCTGCCTGCCTGAGTGGGCGCGTCTGCCTGCCTGCCTGAGTGGGCGCGTCTGCCTGCCTGCCTGAGTGGGCGCGTCTGCCTGCCTGCCTGAGTGGGCGCGTCTGCCTGCCTGCCTGAGTGGGCGCGTCTGCCTGCCTGCCTGAGTGGGCGCGTCTGCCTGCCTGCCTGAGTGGGCGCGTCTGCCTGCCTGCCTGAGTGGGCGCGTCTGCCTGCCTGCCTGAGTGGGCGCGTCTGCCTGCCTGCCTGAGTGGGCGCGTCTGCCTGCCTGCCTGAGTGGGCGCGTCTGCCTGCCTGCCTGAGTGGGCGCGTCTGCCTGCCTGCCTGAGTGGGCGCGTCTGCCTGCCTGCCTGAGTGGGCGCGTCTGCCTGCCTGCCTGAGTGGGCGCGTCTGCCTGCCTGCCTGAGTGGGCGCGTCTGCCTGCCTGCCTGAGTGGGCGCGTCTGCCTGCCTGCCTGAGTGGGCGCGTCTGCCTGCCTGCCTGAGTGGGCGCGTCTGCCTGCCTGCCTGAGTGGGCGCGCCTGCCTGCCTGCCTGAGTGGGCGCGTCTGCCTGCCTGCCTGAGTGGGCGCGTCTGCCTGCCTGCCTGAGTGGGCGCGTCTGCCTGCCTGCCTGAGTGGGCGCGTCTGCCTGCCTGCCTGAGTGGGCGCGTCTGCCTGCCTGCCTGAGTGGGCGCGTCTGCCTGCCTGCCTGCCTGAGTGGGCGCGTCTGCCTGCCTGCCTGCCTGAGTGGGCGCGTCTGCCTGCCTGCCTGCCTGAGTGGGCGCGTCTGCCTGCCTGCCTGCCTGAGTGGGCGCGTCTGCCTGCCTGCCTGAGTGGGCGCGTCTGCCTGCCTGCCTGCCTGAGTGGGCGCGTCTGCCTGCCTGCCTGCCTGAGTGGGCGCGTCTGCCTGCCTGCCTGCCTGAGTGGGCGCGTCTGCCTGCCTGCCTGCCTGAGTGGGCGCGTCTGCCTGCCTGCCTGCCTGAGTGGGCGCGTCTGCCTGCCTGCCTGCCTGCCTGTGGGCGCGCCTGCCTGCCTGCCTGCCTGCCTGAGTGGGCGCGTCTGCCTGCCTGCCTGCCTGAGTGGGCGCGTCTGCCTGCCTGCCTGCCTGAGTGGGCGCGTCTGCCTGCCTGCCTGCCTGAGTGGGCGCGTCTGCCTGCCTGCCTGAGTGGGCGCGTCTGCCTGCCTGCCTGCCTGAGTGGGCGCTGTCTGCCTGCCTGCCTGCTGAGTGGGCGCGTCTGCCTGCCTGCCTGCCTGAGTGGGCGCGTCTGCCTGCCTGCCTGCCTGAGTGGGCGCGTCTGCCTGCCTGCCTGCCTGAGTGGGCGCGTCTGCCTGCCTGCCTGCCTGAGTGGGCGCGTCTGCCTGCCTGCCTGCCTGAGTGGGCGCGTCTGCCTGCCTGCCTGCCTGAGTGGGCGCGTCTGCCTGCCTGCCTGCCTGAGTGGGCGCGTCTGCCTGCCTGCCTGCCTGGTGGGCGCGTCTGCCTGCCTGCCTGCCTGAGTGGGCGCGTCTGCCTGCCTGCCTGCCTGAGTGGGCGCGTCTGCCTGCCTGCCTGCCTGAGTGGGCGCGTCTGCCTGCCTGCCTGCCTGAGTGGGCGCGTCTGCCTGCCTGCCTGCCTGAGTGGGCGCGTCTGCCTGCCTGCCTGAGTGGGCGCGTCTGCCTGCCTGCCTGCCTGAGTGGGCGCGTCTGCCTGCCTGCCTGCCTGAGTGGGCGCGTCTGCCTGCCTGCCTGCCTGAGTGGGCGCGTCTGCCCTGCCTGCCTGAGTGGGCGCGTCTGCCTGCCTGCCTGCCTGAGTGGGCGCGTCTGCCTGCCTGCCTGCCTGAGTGGGCGCGTCTGCCTGCCTGCCTGCCTGAGTGGGCGCGTCTGCCTGCCCTGCCTGAGTGGGCGCGTCTGCCTGCCTGCCTGCCTGAGTGGGCGCGTCTGCCTGCCTGCCTGCCTGAGTGGGCGCGTCTGCCTGCCTGCCTGCCTGAGTGGGCGCGTCTGCCTGCCTGCCTGCCTGAGTGGGCGCGTCTGCCTGCCTGCCTGCCTGAGTGGGCGCGTCTGCCTGCCTGCCTGCCTGAGTGGAGGCGCGTCTGCCTGCCTGCCTGCCTGAGTGGGCGCGTCCTGCCTGCCTGCCTGAGTGGGCGCGTCTGCCTGCCTGCCTGCCTGAGTGGGCGCGTCTGCCTGCCTGCCTGCCTGAGTGGGCGCGTCTGCCTGCCTGCCTGCCTGAGTGGGCGCGTCTGCCTGCCTGCCTGCCTGAGTGGGCGCGTCTGCCTGCCTGCCTGCCTGAGTGGGCGCGTCTGCCTGCCTGCCTGCCTGAGTGGGCGCGTCTGCCTGCCTGCCTGAGTGGGCGCGTCCTGCCTGCCTGCCTGAGTGGGCGCGTCTGCCTGCCTGCCTGCCTGAGTGGGCGCGTCTGCCTGCCTGCCTGCCTGAGTGGGCGCGTCTGCCTGCCTGCCTGCCTGAGTGGGCGCGTCTGCCTGCCTGCCTGAGTGGGCGCGTCTGCCTGCCTGCCTGCCTGAGTGGGCGCGTCTGCCTGCCTGCCTGCCTGAGTGGGCGCGTCTGCCTGCCTGCCTGCCTGAGTGGGCGCGTCTGAGTGCCTGCCTGCCTGCCTGAGTGGGCGCGTCTGCCTGCCTGCCTGCCTGAGTGGGCGCGTCTGCCTGCCTGCCTGCCTGAGTGGGCGCGTCTGCCTGCCTGCCTGCCTGAGTGGGCGCGTCTGCCTGCCTGCCTGCCTGAGTGGGCGCGTCTGCCTGCCTGCCTGCCTGAGTGGGCGCGTGCCTGCCTGCCTGCCTGAGTGGGCGCGTCTGCCTGCCTGCCTGCCTGAGTGGGCGCGTCTGCCTGCCTGCCTGCCTGAGTGGGCGCGTCTGCCTGCCTGCCTGCCTGAGTGGGCGCGTCTGCCTGCCTGCCTGCCCGAGTGGGCGCGTCTGCCTGCCTGCCTGCCCGAGTGGGCGCGTCTGCCTGCCTGCCTGCCCGAGTGGGCGCGTCTGCCTGCCTGCCTGCCCGAGTGGGCGCGTCTGCCTGCCTGCCTGCCCGAGTGGGCGCGTCTGCCTGCCTGCCTGCCCGAGTGGGCGCGTCCTGCCTGCCTGCCCGAGTGGGCGCGTCTGCCTGCCTGCCTGCCCGAGTGGGCGCGTCTGCCTGCCTGCCTGCCCGAGTGGGCGCGTCTGCCTGCCTGCCCGAGTGGGCGCGTCTGCCTGCCTGCCCGAGTGGGCGCGTCTGCCTGCCTGCCCGAGTGGGCGCGTCTGCCCGCCTGCCCGAGTGGGCGCGTCTGCCTGCCCGCCTGCCCGAGTGGGCGCGTCTGCCTGCCCGCCTGCCCGAGCGGGCGCGTCTGCCTGCCTGCCCGCCTGCCCGCCTGAGTGGGCGCGTCTGCCTGCCCGCCTGCCCGAGCGGGCGCGTCTGCCCGCCCGCCTGCCCGAGCGGGCGCGTCTGCCTGCCTGCCCGAGTGGGCGCGTCTGCCCGCCCGCCTGCCCGAGCGGGCGCGTCTGCCCGCCCGCCTGCCCGAGCGGGCGCGTCTGCCCGCCCGCCTGCCCGAGCGGGCGCGTCTGCCCGCCCGCCTGCCCGAGCGGGCGCGTCTGCCCGCCCGCCCGCCCGCCCCCGCCCGCCTGAGTGAGTGAGTGTGCCTGCCCGCCCGCCCGCCCGCCCGCCCGCCTGCCTGAGTGAGTGTGCCTGCCCGCCTGCCCGCCTGCCTGAGTGAGTGTGCCTGCCCGCCTGCCCGCCTGCCTGAGTGAGTGTGCCTGCCTGAGTGTGTGAGTGTGCCTGCCTGCCTGCCTGCCTGAGTGTGTGAGTGTGCCTGCCTGCCTGCCTGAGTGAGTGTGCCTGCGTGAGTGTGCCCGCCTGCCTGCGTGAGTGTGCCTGTGTGAGTGTGCCCGCCTGCCTGCGTGAGTGTGCCTGCCTGCGCGCGCCTGCCTGCCTGAGCCTGCCTGCCTGCGTGAGCCTGCCTGCCTGAGTGAGCCTGCCTGCCTGCGTGAGCGAGCCTGCCTGCCTGCGTGAGCGAGCCTGCCTGCCTGCGTGAGCCTGCCTGCCTGCCTGCGTGAGCCTGCCTGCCTGCCTGCGTGAGCCTGCCTGCCTGCGTGAGCCTGCCTGCCTGAGTGAGCCTGCCTGCCTGCGTGAGCGAGCCTGCCTGCCTGCGTGAGCGAGCCTGCCTGCCTGCGTGAGCCTGCCTGCCTGCCTGCGTGAGCCTGCCTGCCTGCCTGCGTGAGCCTGCCTGCCTGCGTGAGCCTGCCTGCCTGCGTGAGTGAGTGAGTGTGCCTGCCTGCCTGCCTGCCTGCCTGCCTGAGTGAGTGAGTGTGCCTGCCTGCCTGAGTGAGTGTGCCTGCCTGCCTGCCTGCCTGAGTGAGTGTGCCTGCCTGCCTGCCTGCCTGAGTGAGTGTGCCTGCCTGCCTGAGTGAGTGTGCCTGCCTGCCTGAGTGTGTGAGTGTGCCTGCCTGCCTGCCTGCCTGCCTGAGTGAGTGAGTGTGCCTGCCTGCCTGCCTGAGTGAGTGTGCCTGCCTGCCTGCGTGAGTGTGCCTGCGTGAGTGTGCCTGCCTGCCTGCCTGAATGAGTGTGCCTGCCTGCCTGAGTGAGTGTGCCTGCGTGAGTGTGCCCGCCTGCCTGCGTGAGTGTGCCTGTGTGAGTGTGCCCGCCTGCCTGCGTGAGTGTGCCTGCCTGCGTGAGCCTGCCTGCCTGCCTGCGTGAGCCTGCCTGCCTGCCTGCGTGAGCCTGCCTGCCTGCCTGCGTGAGCCTGCCTGCCTGCCTGCGTGAGCCTGCCTGCCTGCCTGCGTGAGCCTGCCTGCCTGCCTGCGTGAGCCTGCCTGCCTGCCTGCGTGAGCCTGCCTGCCTGCCTGCGTGAGCCTGCCTGCCTGCCTGTGAGCCTGCCTGCCTGCCTGCGTGAGCCTGCCTGCCTGCCTGCGTGAGCCTGCCTGCCTGCCTGCGTGAGCCTGCCTGCCTGCCTGCGTGAGCCTGCCTGCCTGCGTGAGCCTGCCTGCCTGCGTGAGCCTGCCTGCCTGCGTGAGCCTGCCTGCCTGCGTGAGCCTGCCTGCCTGCCTGCGTGCGTGCGTGAGCCTGCCTGCCTGCCTGCGTGCGTGAGCCTGCCTGCCTGCCTGCGTGAGCCTGCCTGCCTGCGTGAGCCTGCCTGCCTGCGTGAGCCTGCCTGCCTGCGTGCGCCTGCCTGCCTGCGTGAGCCTGCCTGCCTGCCTGCCTGCGTGAGCCTGCCTGCCTGCCTGCCTGCGTGAGCCTGCCTGCCTGCCTGCGTGCGTGAGCCTGCCTGCCTGCCTGCGTGCGTGAGCCTGCCTGCCTGCCTGCGTGCGTGAGCCTGCCTGCCTGCCTGCGTGCGTGAGCCTGCCTGCGTGCGTGAGCCTGCCTGCCTGCGTGCGTGAGCCTGCCTGCCTGCGTGCGTGAGCCTGCCTGCCTGCGTGCGTGAGCCTGCCTGCCTGCCTGCGTGAGCCTGCCTGCCTGCCTGCCTGCGTGAGCCTGCCTGCCTGCCTGCCTGCGTGCGTGAGCCTGCCTGCCTGCCTGCCTGCGTGCGTGAGCCTGCCTGCCTGCCTGCCTGCGTGCGTGAGCCTGACTGCCTGCCTGCGTGCGTGAGCCTGCCTGCGTGAGCCTGCCTGCCTGCCTGCCTGCCTGCCCTGCCTGCCTGCCTGAGCCTGCCTGCCTGCCTGCCTGCGTGAGCCTGCCTGCCTGCGTGCCTGCGTGTGTGCGTGCGTCTGCCTGCGTGCCTGCGTGTGTGCGTGCGTCTGCCTGCGTGTGTGAGCGCGCCTGCCTGCCTGAGTCTGTGTGTTTGACTGTGTTTGTCTGTGTGTGTGCAAGCGTGTCCTTGACCTTAAACTGGGTCTAGCTGTGCCATATGGTTCTGATAAGAACGTCTGTGTCCCGTAGCCCTGTCATATCCTGCTTTCCCAGCCGAGGGGATATCCCAGGGCACGGTCACACACAGGAGTGAATACCCATTATGACGACATACCATTTAATTTCCAGTACACAGAGCAGGGACACTCTCACTTTGGTACTGCTGCCAACACAGCACAATACACACAATATAGGGCAAGTCAAATTGTATTGAGGAGAGTTTCAACTTCTACAGACGGGCACCATTGGTTCATATGAATCGTGTAGTGCCTTGTTTCCATGGAAACCACATCTCTGATAGTGAGAGAAATATGCCATGACAAACATGACCAAAACACTGAAATAGCAGTTGTTACAAATATGCTAATAGCAGTCCTGATAGGCCATGTGGTAAAACGTTATCTCAGTAACCTGTAACCCAGCACATTGACTATATTCTTAACTCTTCTTGAACTGCACTGTTGGTTAAGGGCTTGTAAGTAAGCATTTCATGCTAAGGTCTACACTTGTGGTCTTTGGCGCATATGACACAGTTTGATTTGACATGTATTTTATGTTGTTAGCTTACTTATCAGGGACTATGCACAATAAGGGGCAGCAGGTAGCCTAGCGGTTAAGAGTGTTGGGCCAGTAAATGAAAGGTTGCTAGATCGAATCCCTGAGCCGGCAAAGTGGAGAAAATCTGCCGTTATGGCCTTGAGCAAGGAAGTTACACCCCAACAACAACTGCTCCCTGGGCACCAATGACTTGGACGTCGATTAAGACAGCCCCCTGCACATCTAAGATTCAGAGGGGGTTGGGTTAAATGTGGAAGACACATTTTGGGTGGGTATGCATTTAGTTGTGCAACTGGCTAGGTATCCCCTTTCCAATAATTACTGCAGTCGTCTCCTGGGCTCCAAGGTCACATATCCAGGATCAGTGAAAAAAGACCCAGAATCCAGCTCCTATCATCTCCTAAAGAACAGTGTATGATCTGGGCCACAGACACACTGGGGCACCAATCACAGCGGTTATTTGTCAGTCTAATCATTTTTCTCATTCACATTATTCAGTTTGTTACTCAGTTACTGTTTGATGAGGACTTGAGGAGGCCCAAGGTAGGTAGATTGTCAGTAGATAAAGCTTCTGTGGCAGAGGAGGGTTGTTGTTCTTGATGCTCGATCTATCCTAGAGAACCTGTATGTCACCTGAGCATCCAGCATCGCCTAGAACTAGCCATCATAGTCAGGTTAGACCCTAGACTGACTAGATGGTTACATTGTTTGCAGTGTCTTTAAATTGATAGATAGCCAGTGTTATTAGTTAGTCACTGTTAGTTTGAAACGACCGGAGTTGGACTTCCCATTGTCTAAATGAGCACCTCCAGACATGATGACTCTGATCTGTGTAATGTTAGACCTTCTCAGCTGGAGTAGATTTCACACACGTGTTTTGTAAACTACTCTCGGTATAAACAGAACACACACACCATCTAGAAGCAGTAGCAGCGGATGTACTGAAGGGAAAATATATATATATTATTCTTAATTCTTTAATCGTCTGGATTGAATTGACTTTAAAGTCGAGTAAAGCCCGGACAGGAGGGAGTATTTTCCTTAGTGTGTGTGCACGACCTGACCGCCCTAGCCAATCTCCTCCCTTCTCTCCATGGTTACTATGGTTGTGTCTGGTCCAGATGGCAAGTCTGTGATTACAGAGAGAGAATATTGCTGTGAGGAAAGTCAAAGGCTGCGTGTCTGTTTGTAACCTCCTCAGTGGTCCCAGCCAGTGTGAATGGAACAACAGACCCCCTGTGACAAGCCAATCGATTCACTCCCATAAATGAACCTCATCAGATCCATTCCACCTGTGATCACCGCTGCAACCCAGAACAAGAGAGAAAGGAGAGGGCCAGATCGAATGCATGTAACACACACACACACACACACACACACACACACACACACACACACACACACACACACACACACACACACACACACACACACACACACACACACACACACACACACACACACACACACACACACACACACACACACACACACACACACACACACACACAGGAGAGAAGGGGCAGATCCAAGGCTACAGTAGAACCCTCACCACTGGGCTGCCAGCCTAAAAGACCTGCCAGCATAGCCAAACCCTAATTGTTCTGGGCTGGGCTCTCTACACAGGACATCAATACATGAGTGCAGACAAAGCAGAACTCTGGGCAACACCGTAGTCTGATCACTGGGAAGGGTGGAAAAGACCTCAAAACAAAATTTGACCTGGGGAAACAACTTACTCTCTCGTTCTCGCTCGCTGCCCCCCCCCCAAGTCTTAGCCTTCCACTAACAGTGTGGTTAGTGATCTATGCTATGTATGCCAGGATTACAGACTGCTTAGGGTATAGTTTGGTCCCAAGGTCAGTAAACACAGGAACCAATGCCTGCTGGAAAAATAGAGAAGGAAAGAACAAAAACTGCTGTGTGACATTATGTGGTGGGAAAGCCCTTAGTTGAGTGGCGCTACAACTGAATGGGAGTGTGGGAGCGTGCGTGAGTGTGTTTCCCTCCGCGTCAGCGGCCCGGGGCGGGAATGTCCTTCACCTCTCCCATGGCCCTGTACAGAACTCTGGGAATCCCTGGCACAGAGTTTCTGTATACTCTTTGACGATATCCTAGCCTACATTAACCTGCTTTATCTATCCCAACTCTCTTCTCTCTCCAGATGTTTGTGGTGGACAAGGTGGAGGATTCCAGCTGTGCTGTCCATGAGTTCTCTATAACTGGCTCCACCTATGCCCCTGAAGGGCAAGTGTGAGTGTCCCCTCCTACCTTTCTTTGTATTAGTGTACATAGTGCAAATGACTGTAAGTGTGATTTCAGGTTACAACTCGTGGTGACTGTGATTTCAGGTTACAACTCGTGGTGACTGTGATTTCAGGTTACAACTCGTGGTGACTGTGGCATCAAAGTGGGGAAACATGCACCCATGCGTACACAAACTAACACACACACACTATGAGGTTTATCTCTGACACTTCCCAGTAAATTGTGTGTTGAGTGTGGTCCAGAGTCTGAAAGCACTGAGCCCCAGAGGAAAGTTAAGGCTGGCCATTGTTAACCTTCCCTGTCCGTGGACAGACAAACACCTATTTGTACAGGCGGTAGTGGAAAAGCCTTGGTCCCACCACGACCACGTTCATCTGGCTGGCCTGCTGTTAAAAGCCTTGGTCCCACCACGACCACGTTCATCTGGCTGGCCTGCTGTTAAAAGCCTTGGTCCCACCACGACCATCTGCCTGGCCTGCTGTTAAAAGCCTTGGTCCCACCACGACCACGTTCATCTGGCTGGCCTGCTGTTAAAAGCCTTGGTCCCACCACGACCACGTTCATCTGGCTGGCCTGCTGTTAAAAGCCTTGGTCCCACCACGACCACGTTCATCTGGCTGGCCTGCTGTTAAAAGCCCCCTAACCTCCTTTTTTTCCATTTGATGTAAAGGGGTTTCTTTTGAAGTCTCCTTCCTTCCCCATTCCCACCCCCAGCCCCCATAGGTTTACTCTGTTTTTCTCTGTCGCAAATGGTTAACAGCTCTGGGGAAGTTTAGGGAGAATGCAAATGATGTTTTCCTGAAGCATGTGAACTTTTTCCATGATGGAACAGATCAGCGCAGAGAGGAAAGGACACCGACCTGACAACTACTAAAATAGTCTCACTGTGGAGGAATCCTAGAGGAATAGATGACAAATAGCTCTGACTAGAGCGAGAGATTGGGAGAGAAGAACACGGCGAGAGATGAGGGGTGTAGCTGGGCCAAAGTCATAGTGTTCCAAACTTGATCGCAGTCCTTCCCTTCCTGTATAATGTCAGTTATAACCTGATTGACGACCTCCTCTCTCGCGACCTGGAGTGCCCACTCTAGTCTAATTCCCCAAATGACTACCTGCAAAGGCCCAGAACTAGATCTTCTTCAGTATTCATCCCTTCTGCTTTTCATTCGAAAATTAAATACAGAAAGTCATAAGTTGAGAGCACGTTCTCTTTTACAATAACAACTTCAATATCAACCTCTGTCATGATTTTGAAATGCTGAGGTATTTATTGGTAACTACATTTACATTTACATTTAACATTTACATTTACATTTAAGTTTAATGTAACACTTTTCACTCACAGCCCCTGTTATCCTGTATACGGTTTGAAAAATGGCAGTTTTGTCATTGATAAGCACCTAAATTGGAACACAGTGGCTGTACGGTAACATGCTATACATGTCAGAGCTCAGGTTCTCCACTTCGCAGCTCACGCGACAAGATGCCCCCATCCCTCCCACTAATTGGGATTCTTTTGCACATTTGTTGGTCTCAGTGAGGGAAATGCTGTACATCGGGAATGGTTTGTGTTCTGAAAGATGAGACTGCGTTATAATAAATACAGTTTTGATGTCATACAAGCAAACCACATACCCGGAAGTCCAAATGTGTACGATTGCGTTTTTGGATTGTGTAAACAACAACAGTTGTTGTGTGATGCTGGGGACTCAGGGCTGTGTTCCAAACAAAAATCTAGTGTGCTTGCTTATATTCCTCAATGGCAAAGCTAGGAGAGAGTATAAAAGCACCTTATAGTTGACAGCTCTTTCCTTGAGTTACTTGGGAACTGCGCACAGTTTGGAGAGGTGTGTGATCACTGGGACACCAGTTAGACCTCTCACTCAAACCCTTGTAATAGTTTTTTCGTATTGTGCACATTTCAGTGAATAGTCTTATGTTACTGAATGTACAGTATCCAGAGTGTTTTCAGATTTCATTATTGACAAATGCTGTGAGAAGTACAGTAAATAGAAAATCAACCGTGTAATGTTTGGATTCAGTCTTGTTAGGGGAACTGGTTTCCTCACCTTTGGTCTGATAATTTCCCCATAATCTCCAAAGTGTTCTCTTTCAATTTCTACCATGGTTATGCATATGCTTTTTATAGTTCTTCTGGTTCGAACATTTACATTTGGGAAGGGTTAAGTACTATGCTCTCATGATGTCTTACCATGCCAAATGTTCCCCTTCAGACTGTTCACTCGTTACAATTTCTCTACTGAAGTTGATTAAAACCTCATGATTATATCCAATATAATGCAACATGATGATACTGTGTTTTAGAAAGGTGTATGAAGTCCTAATCACTGTTCTGGTTGGTTTGTGGGTGTGAAACTGAGATGTTATGAAATCTCAGGCTGGCATGCCTTGCGGTGCAGTGCCATTCAGCGTGGGTTGTTGTGTGGGCTGTTACTCTACTAGCAACTGTTGCTGCCTCTAGTGGGTTGTGGGCCATGTGGTCATGCAACCAACCAGCAACTGCTGCTGCTCCCAACGCACACACAAACACACTCACATTAACACGAGTTGTTCCATGTCATTACAGATTGATCTGAAACAGGATTGGCATTCCTAAAACATTATTTTGTTAATTTTATTTATAGGATAATATTCAATAAATATAGTACCCAACATCTGATTTGGACCAAATTTCTTCCTACCAATGAGTAAGACGTGAAAAATTGTCAAAAGCCACCCACGTACCCTCCACCCAATGCCAATCACACCCCAACAACCAGTATACAGTATCAGTTTTCAATGTTTGACAAGTAGAATGAAGCTGTTGCTTGGAGTATTGCTTCTCCATACTATGTATTGTATTCCCTGTGAACCTGGTGATGTTTTTTCCCTCCCACTTTTCAGAGAATAGCAATATTCTCTAGGTTTTGCCCACTAAATGTCACTGTTCCTGCTTTACTGCAACACTCTTATCCATTTTTATCAATTTTATTCTAGTCTATTTAGTCTATTTCGCACTATTTATGATCTCAATTAGCCGTTGCACTCTTCCTGGGGTTCGAACAGGAAACAAAAAAACATAAATAAAATAATAACATAATATACAAAACACTACACTACTACATCATTTCCTGCTTCTGCCTCACTCTTCATAAACAAGGGAGCTCCTGCCCGTACAAGGCCACCCACCTACGAAATACAAGAAATGATACAGTACAAAATATATCCACAGTCCCCGTTATGCCGTAAGGTGTTTCCATTTTTTATTTATTTTTATTAACCTTGTTTTTGTTTCTGGTTTTATTGCTAGCTTGAGTTACCTGGGGTGGCAGTTACATTTAGTCATGGTTCTATTTAATACTGTGTGCTTCCCAGCCTCTGTTCTTGACCAGGGAACTGTGAAGAGACCTCTGGTTGCATGTCTTGTGCTATGCCGATGAGTGTCCGAATTGTGTGCCAACTGCTTGAACAGACAGTTTGGTACCATGATAAAGCGTTAGCACCAGCCTATTGCTAGTTACCCATTCTAAAACTGACTAGGAGCTCTATGTTATGGGTGTCATTTATATTACTGTCATTGCTGACGTACACTGAGTATACAAAACATTAAGAACACCTGCTCTTTCCTTGACAAAGACTGACCAGGTGAATGCAATGATCCCTTATTGATGTCACCTGTTATTAGGATGACTACCTGTCTCAGATTGTGGAGATTCCCTCATTTTGGCCATTTGTTCCGCAATCAAACAATCATGTACTGTATTTGATCAACAAATTCAAATACCACTAATTTAGAAAAAGAGTCAGACATTCCAACCGATCTCTTGGTCATGTTGCACTTATGACAAGATGTATATCATAACGATGTGGCACTGGTGATATTCTGCTCAATGCAGGACGCGAGGTAGGCCAATTTCATAAGCCTTATCGTCAACCAATCGGGTTTCTCAAATCCTTTCTGGTTAAATTACAGCAAAACATTGGAGAGGACAGTTAGTCCTAACTATTTACAAAAAGCATGCTTCTGATGCGCTACAGAAGTAGGCCAAAATAAATAGCCGTATTAGACTGAAAGAACTACGGTAATTTGGTCAAACTTGAGGCTCTCCATGCTCATTAGTTGCTCATTCAACATATTTGCTGCTACTTCACTCGATCCTGTTTTAACTGTTTTAGACCAGTCAAAAATGTTTCATTGGTCAAATATTCCCAGATTTTCATAAAACAGACACACGTGGTCACGTTTGTGCATCACCAAATTTTGCATTTGGCAAAAGAGTAGGCTAGGTGTGCTTCAATTAGCTCGTTTGGTGCAGTGGGAGCAGGGGCTTAGTGCTGCTGGCGTGCACCGGAGTGTCGCTCAACCACTTCTCACAACGGTGCTTGTTTAGTGAAGTTAGATCAAAGCAGCTGAATCAATTTCTTAGAAGACCACATAATGATTCATTAGTATTCTACATAACATTAACAAATATAGTAATGTCATTGTTGCATCGAAAACACCACCTAATTTCTCATTAGATTTTAGGATGGTTAACTGAAGTCACACTTTTTTTTTCCTGTGGCCCAAAGTCAACCTTGCGTGCCACAAGGCAGAATGTGCTTGAATTGAAAGAAAATACAGCACGGCTAGGCTATAGTTATAACATCACCTATTCTAATTTGTTCATGGAACAGTAATTCAAGCTCTAAATGCATATTCCTATGAAACGATTGAGATCAAATGGCTGGCATGTAGATGCAGTTAGTTTGGACGTTTCACCGGTAAAACGTGATGAAGATTTATAATTCACGATTAAAGGTGATGGTGGCCTATTTTGAAATTAGGAATGCCTATCTTGGTATTTGAGGGTATTAAAAATAGAAAATATTATTGAGACGATATGTGTGGGCATAGGCAAATGTTGCAATTGGAGGATGCATTTAATGCATATTCTATAATGAGATTCAATAGCCCAGCCACCCCCCCCCAACAAAAACAACAAAAAATAAGTAATGTAGGCTACATTTGGGTGTTTTTAAATGGGGGGGGGGTGTTACTATCCTTGTGAGGACCAGAAGTCCCCCAGAACGATAGTTTTAGGGGTTTGGGGTTAAGGTAAGGTAAATATAATTTTGAATGGGAATAAATTCTCTGGTCCCACAAGGATAGAAAGAAAAGTGTGTGTTCTCTTCCAGGTTGAAAGGGGACAAGGTGGTCCAGTGCGCAGACTATGATGGACTACTGGAGCTGGCCACTGTGTGTTCCATGTGCAACGACTCCTCACTGGACTACAATGAGGTCAGTGCTGACACACACACACACACACACACACACACACACACACACACAGACACACACACACACACACACACACACTGTTTTTGTGAGTCATTAAGGCACTCTTCTGCAGCCTGACACTCTCTGTTCCTGTCCTTTCACCCTGTTTTCCTTAGTGGTAAGAAGCCTTCGCTCTGAGCAGCTGTGGCACACACACTGAGCCGTAGACATGGCTGCACATCTGTTGCTGCCTTCTCCTAGGTTTGACTGATGTCATCATTAATGTTGAGTTGGACTAACCTCTGTGATACACAAATGAGTGTGTGGTTTGCCATGCAAAGCAGACTTCACTCGAAGAGAGGTTTTGTGAAATTAAGACAGGCTTGCAAATTTCTTCATAGACTTAGCTAAGTATACAGATTAGGTATTACATTATGCCAAATGCATGAATGATAACGAAGACACACACACATATCCAGGCCTCCTACAGTAGCTGATCTAATTTTACTCTGTGTGATTCTGTTTCTCTAGTTCTCTGATTGCTTTTCTCACCTCTGTCATCACCATGGTGTCATGGTAACCATGCTGTGTGTAAATGAAGCCAAGGACACAGCAGTTTAATTACAAGCTATTCAAACACTGAGAGGAAATTGTGATTGTTTCCCAAAAAGACTCGTTGTAGAACTGAATTAGCATGCCATTTTGTAGAAGTGTGTCTTTCCCGACTAGAGATAATGGATGGTGGGAGGAGGGAAGGGACGATAAAGGTAGAGCAGCTGTGTGGACAGAGTGGTGTGAGATTAGTGGACCCTGATGGCGGTGGAGGGCAGTGGGGGTTTATTGACCATGTGGTGTTCAGTGGGGCAGACAGGTACAGTGTGGGCAGGGCTGTGTCCTATTAAAACATGATGGGCTCCACCTACTCACGTCATAATAATATACAGTATAATAATGAAAGCTATTGCATTCATTTTACGTATGGTTGGTCCCGGGAATCAAACCGACTATCTTGGCATTGCAAGCGCCATGCTCTACCAACTGAGCTACAGAGGACATTACCTGGCTGGTCAGGTCAGCCAGCTATGAAACCACACCACTCACTCACTATGACTCAAGTCATCTAATGAGAACTAGAGAAGGTTGATGTGAATTACTGAGAGAATGCACTCACTAATTGACGTGCACACACACACACACACACACCTTGGTTAGTCAGACTTTTAGACGTCACATCAGTGCTTATCAGAGGTGGGACCGAGTCATTATTTTACAAGTCACAAGTAAGTACCAAGTCAAGTCTCAAGTCCTAAACTTTAGGTTTTGAGTCCTAAACAAGTCATAATGTGCTCTTCACCAAATGTAATACCCTTTCATATTTTAAACAAGAGTAATAGTTAGTATATTACATTTACGCAAATCATGAATGCTTTTAAAAATATCTATATATTTATTACTTTCAAAATAAACGTTATATTTCCAGGGAAGACCGATTCAAACTGTAATCCGTGAAATGAAGAGTTGATGCGCTGCACACTTGACCTTTTTTTTATTTATAGCATCATTTTTTTATATTTGGGCTTGGAGGGTTTGCTGATGACCCAACAGTGGTAGGCCTGATCACCGACAACGATAAGACGGCCTATAGGGAGGAGGTCAGAGACCTGGCAGTGGGGTGCCAGGACAACAATGTCAGCAAGACAAAGGAGATGATTGTGGACTACAGGAAAAGGAGGGACGAACACGCCCCCATTCACATCGACGGGACTGAGGTGGAGCGGGTCGAGAGCTTCAAGCTCCTTCGTTTCCACATCACCAACAAACTATCATGGTCCAAACACATCAAGACAACACCATTCCCCCCTCAGGAGGCTGAAAAGATTTGATATGGGTCCCCAGATCCTCAAAAAGTTCTACAGCTGCATCATCGAGAGCATGGTTGCATTACCAGTTGGTATGGCAACTGCTCAGCATCTGACCGGAAGGCGCTACAGAGGGTAGTGCGTACGGCCCAGTATTTCACTGGGGCCTAGCTTCCTGACATCCAGCTAAAAATTGTCAGACTCCAGTCACCCTAGTCATAGATTGTTCTCTCTGCTGCTGCATGGCAAGCGTTACCGGAGCACCAAGTATAGGACCATAAAGCTCCTTAACAGCTTCTACCCTCAAGCCATAATAAGACTGCTGAACAACTAAACTAATCAAATGACGATCCGGACTATTTACGAACCCCCCCCTTTTTGTTTTTACACTGCTGCTACTCGCTGTTTGTCTATGCGTAACCACTTTACAAATGACCTCAATTAACCTGTACTCCCATACATTGACTCAGTACCGGTACCCCCTGTATACACCACCGTTATTGTTTTGTACAGTTCTTGTTACTTTGTGATTGATTAGATTTAAAAAAAAACTTTTTCTTGAAGCATTTCACTAAGGTCTACACATTGTATTCGGCACATGTGACAAGTGGCTGTGTCCGAAATCTGTCTGGCCTAGATGTCTTACATACTAATTGTACCACATACAATATGCTATTTAGAACGCACAAAGTAGTCACACCTAATGCAATAAGCAACAAATATCAACATACTAGACTCATCCATACTGAGAATGTGTCATTTAATGCACAAATGCATTGATTCCAGCCATTCATTCATTTTTGTATGGCACATCACCTTGTGATTTTATCAGCTGTTGTCAGACACACGTGGGTCTCAAAGATTCTCCTCCTTAATAGGGTGCAACCAATTCTACTAGATGAAAAGCCCAAATTAGTTTATCCTGGCATTTAAAAGCATACTCAATTCTCTATTTTCTCATACCCGAAATGCCTACAATTTAGAACGCAAATGAGTGTATTCGAGTTTCAGAGTTTCTCCGTGCTTTTGACTAACCAATCCTCTCCCCTCTCCTAGGCCAAAGGAGTGTATGAGAAGGTGGGTGAGGCGACAGAGACGGCCCTCACTACCCTGGTGGAGAAGATGAATGTGTTCAAGACTGACATGTCAGGCCTCAGCAAGGTGGAGCGCGCCGGAGCGTGCAACGCAGTAAGCAGCTAGGGAAAACACTGGGGGAAGTGGAGGGATTGTGATTGGGATGTATACAACACATCTATCCGTGCATGTCGTGTGTATTAGTTCATCTTCATATACGTATTTAATTATGTATCTAACATATCGTCCTGAACACAGTGATTAAGCAACTGAACTTGGACAACAAGTTTCAACAAGGTAATGAGGGCATTTACCTATTGGCTTTCAACGCATCGGACAATGATCTCCAGTAAGATCACCTCAGCTCCTAGTTTAGCACTTAAATGGGTTTCTCGCATAAAATTGATTATTTAATGAAACCAGTGATTGCTCCATCAGTAGTCCGAATTGCATTGGTAACTGGCTGGACCGCACTAAGGGTGTTCGTACTCCCCGAGAGAGAATGTGTGAGAATATAGATTCTCGGGTAGCACTTTATAATAACACCAAGTAAAAAAGCATTTATAATGGCTAAGTGAATAGCATATTCATAAATGAATAATTACTCCCACATTTGTACATTTAGTAACCTAGTTATTCACACATTTATCAATCACTTTTAACATATTGAATTATGATTTCATCAAATCATTCATAAGATGTTTAATATAAGTTATTTAAAACCATTTACTAATCATTAGTTGAGTATTTTAGCGTGGTCTCTTCTAAAGTGTGGGATTTATTTAACTTTATTTATACTGTATAAATGTTTTGAGCAAATAGTGTGATTTCTCACAGAAAGATGGACATGCCATTAGTGGACATTCCAGCAGTACCTGATGCTCCTTAAGGTCTCAAAATGACCCCTTGAACATATCAATGGTTAAACAATAAGCACACAATACAGAGGATGTTTATGAAAATATTGTGAACACAAGCATTTCTTGGCAGGGAATTTCCTGCAAAAACCAGTGTGGATTGCAGTCACTCCTTAGGACAGTCTAATTAAGCAATAAGGCACGAGGGGGTGTGGTATGGCTGTTCTTATAAATATAATAATAATATATATGCCATTTACACACCACAACTGAGTGCCTGGACACAGCACTTACTGTGGTATATTGGCCATATACCACAATCCGCTGAGGTGCCTTATTGCTATTATAAACTGGTTACAAATGTAATTCCGAACAGTAAAAATAAATGTTTTGTCATATACCACGGCATTCAGCCAATCAGTATCCAGTGCTCAAACCACCCAGTTTATAATCTTGGTTAACCCACAACTAAAAGGTTGCGTGATTTAAATTTAGCTGTGTGATTAAGACAGGCTTGCAAATATCTTCTTAGACTTGGCTAGGTATACAAACTAGGTTTTACATTATGCCGAATGCACGAATGACAACAAAGATGCGCACGCACACATAGTGGTCACTTAAAACATTTATAAAGTATAAATAGCCCACACTTGAGACGATGCAGTCTTAACTAATGATTAGTAAATTGCATTAAACGTCTTATGAATTATTCATAAATGAACTAACCCATTATATATTCTTTGTGGAGTTATATGTAAAGTGCTACCAACTGACCTAACTGCCCTGTGGTGAATTCCCAATGATGGGCTCTGAGCTTCCATCTGTGCGAATGACGCCTTTCCTCGTGTGACTCTTCTCTCTGTCTTTGTGAATGACCCGTGACAGGTAGGCGGGAGAGAGAGTCTAACTCCCTGTGCTCTTGTCAATGACCAGCGGTTCCAAGTGTTTCCACTGAACCCCAGATAAAGTACCATTTTAAAATTCCCAACAGTCCCACGACAAGAAAAAACACTGTCACTTACACAAGTCATCCTCAGAGGCTAGAGATGATAATATTTAGACAAGCCAGGGAGTTTATGAAGAGGTTAGCTAAACTTTCCAGCCCTCTGTTAAGGGCTTTGAACAGAAAATAAATAGGATGTCGTTTCCTACTAATGCACTAGTAGTCGGTGAAGTGTGTAAGACGATGTTTAGCTTCCTCCTCTGCCGTCACTAGACCGACTCGGCTCACGTTCCTCGTCTTTTGTTTTACGACGGGAGGAAGAGAGGGATTTTGGCTTAATATGGGCTCAGTGTCTCAGTGGCTTAATGATGGGAAGAGGGGTCTTTTGGCTCAGCGGCTCTCTGTCTGTGAGGACATCTGTGAAGTGTCTATGGAGGCCCCTGGCATCATGTCTCCACGTCAGAGATGTCTGAGCTGAGAAGGGGAGAGCTCATGGGAACTGGAACGAGGGTGACTCCTAGTGGTACTTCATAACTAGACACTAGGAAATGGAAAGCGTGGGAAATGGGTCTCAGTATCCACAAATGAATGACAATGCAAACCTAACCAACCATTTCTGATTATTTACAGCTTGATCAGTATGATGCATGTTAGTCAGACATTTTGCTGATTTGTAAGGATGTGAACACAGGGCTGTATACGTTCTATGTTAACCTTGCACTTCATTACAAGTTTATGCCTTAAGGCCAAGTTGAGTTGCACCCACTAAATGGCCTGTGTCCATGTAAAATCAACATGGACCACCTGTTTGGCACTAGAACTCACATAGACAGAGGGTCCTGTCTGGCCCAGATTGATCCTGGCCCTTCATATACAGACTTGCTCAGTTGTGTCTGGTGCCTTTGGCTCACTCTGAGCCCAAACAGGATGTTAGAGTACCATCCACCCAGTGTCAAAAACACAGCCAAACCTCTGTCACCCATCTGGGCCCAGATCCACAAATCAGGAGTGCTGATCTAAATAAAGGTTAAATACAAAAATCTAGGATCTGTCCATATAATCTTATTCATTATGATGTAAAAGGCTAAACTGATCAGAGATCAGCGGGTCTACTCTGAAAGGCTGTGTGGATACGGGCCATAGTCTGATAAAGCCCCTTCCATCAGAAACACGACACAGCCTCCCAGTCCCAGTCCAGAGTAGATAGGATGCTGGAGTGTCTCATCCATCATGTTAGCATCACAGCCAAAGAGAAGCCTCCCAGTCTCAGTCCCACACCTGGCCCATTAGAGCCCCCTCCATCAAAACAACAACACAGCCGAGGCAGAGTCAAGCCTCCCAGTCCCCCACCTGGTACTGAGAGGATGACCGCTGCCCACAAACATGCCTGTCTGGAATAAACACCCGGTCTCATCTTCTCTTTTGCTCTCTTCTTTTCTTCTCTCTCTCTCTTGGTGTCTCTCTCTCTCTCACAAGGTCATCAGGCAGCTGATGAAGAAAGAGTTTACTCTGGAGTTCTCTCGCGACCGCAAGTCCATGTCTGTGTACTGTACCCCCACTACCAAACCAGGCTCTGGGAGCAAGATGTTCATCAAGGTACACACACACAAACCCCTCAGTCAACAGATCTCTCACATGCTTTAATAATACATTTTCTCTGTCAGCCAGAGTGATTAGGAGCTTGGATGTCCAACTTGTTTTGCTGTCATTTTTTTTTTTACCTTGTGTGTCCTTTGACCCCTGTACCCCCACCCTCTCTCCACACACACACACACACACACACACACACACACACACACACACACACACACACACACACACACACACACACACACACACACACACACACACACACACAACCTCTCCACTCCAATCTCACAGGGTGCCCCAGAGAGTGTGATGGAGCGTTGCCAGTACCTGCGTGTTGGCACAGGGAAGGTGGCGCTGACCATGCCCCTGAGAGAGCAGCTGACCTCCCTGATCAGGGACTGGGGCACCGGCAGGGACACACTGAGATGCCTGGGCATGGCCACACGGGATTTACCACCAAAACGGGAAGACATGGATCTGGAGAACGCCACTAAGTTCGCTGAGTATGAGGTACAAGAGAGAGATGGAAAACCTTGGTGTTTGTAGGTTTCTGTGTGCTATGTCAGAGACTGGGCATGGACAGAACTGGGCAGGGAGAGTTATTTGTTTTGTTTTTATAGACATGTCCTATGTAAGGAGAGTTCGTCCACCTTACAAATTATGATCATTATCATTGTATTTATGTGGTGCGCTCCCTCTACTCTGACACCCTTTATCCTTTAGCTTGAGCTACATCCAAGTTGTATTCTGATGCCTGACTGGGTGCTGCTTATTCATCTATCTGGTGCTCACATTCTGTCTTCGACATTCCCTCATCCTCTACCTGCCTCCTACCCCTCTTCTCCTCCTCTTTTCTCTGCATCCTCTCCTTGCTCTCTCCAGACGGGCCTAACGTTCGTTGGCTGCGTGGGCATGCTGGACCCGCCCAGGAAGGAGGTGATTGGCGCCATCCAGCTCTGCGCCGAGGCGGGCATCCGTGTCATCATGATCACCGGGGACAACAAGGGCACGGCTGTGGCCATCTGCCGACGCATCGGTATCTTCGGCGAGGATGAGGATGTGGTGGGCAAGGCCTACACCGGCAGGGAATTTGACGACCTACCCATAGAGTCCCAGAGAGACGCTGTAAAGCAGGCACGGTGCTTTGCCCGTGTGGAGCCAGCCCACAAGTCTAAGATCGTGGGCTACCTGCAGTCGTTTGATGAGATCACTGCCATGGTGAGGAGAGTTTTAATGCACAGCTCCACCCATTTCTCATTCAACTGCCTGGGAGCTCAGTGCCTCATTTCAGTATAATTTTGACAAGATCTTGATTTGATGTTGACTTTACTTCATTTGTGTGCAAATACATCAATGAATACATAGATCAAAGGTTAGATCTAATTCTTTGAATAACTCACTTATGGGCCAATCTATTCTGACTTGGCTTGACAATGAAGAGTTCTGCGAACTATCAAGTTTTCTCATCGCATGTCTGTATAACACCCTATTAAATAATGAAATACTTTTGCTTTCCTCCACAGACTGGTGATGGGGTGAACGATGCGCCAGCCCTGAAGAAGGCAGAGATTGGCATTGCCATGGGCTCGGGCACGGCTGTGGCTAAGTCGGCCTCTGAGATGGTTCTGTCTGATGATAACTTCTCTACCATCGTGGCGGCTGTGGAGGAGGGCAGGGCCATCTACAACAACATGAAACAGTTCATACGATACCTCATCTCCTCAAACGTCGGCGAGGTCGTCTGGTAAACAGATGCATGCACTGCACACAGAATCACACATTTTCCTATGTCAAGAATGCTGACTGTCGTTGTTTTCTTTGTATTTCTGATGTGTGTTTACTCTGTCTGAAGCATCTTCCTGACGGCCATCTTGGGTCTGCCTGAGGCTCTGATCCCGGTACAGTTGCTGTGGGTCAACTTGGTGACAGATGGTCTCCCTGCGACTGCCCTGGGTTTCAACCCCCCAGACCTGGACATCATGGACAAACCACCCCGCAACCCCAAGGAGCCCCTCATCTCTGGATGGTTGTTCTTCAGATATCTGGCCATTGGAGGTGAGACACTGTCTGGTCTACTGGACACTGGTTATAATACAACAAGAGTTGCTCATTCATTCTTTTTATCTCTCATGTAGTCTCGCAAGTCATAATCAAAGTGTCACGCTAGGTAGTTGGAGACTACCCTAATCTGACTTTCATTCCTAACATGGGGGGGTTAAAACGTGATCGACCTGGCTCTCACGGTTGCTTGGATTCTGACTTCTTGCCTGACTGTCTCTGTGTGTTCCTGCAGGGTATGTTGGTCTGGGCACGGTGGGTGCTGCCACCTGGTGGTACCTGTTTGATGAGGAAGGCCCTAATGTGACCTTCTACCAGCTGGTGAGTGGAAACAAACACACCATTCCAATGACTTCATTAGGGTCCTATTCATTAGCCACCGGGTGGAAGAAAACCGACTAAAACAAGGAGGGACTGCTTGAACATGTCCAGTTAGTTAAAAACCATTTTTGCTACAGTGTATCCTAATAAATAGGACCTAGGTCAACCCCTTTTCTCTGCTGCCTCTAGAAATGGATATTCTTCTCAGGAAAACCAGTAACTTTTCAAACACCTCTTGTTTATGTGTTTTCAATAGCATCCATCCCCAGAGGATGGTGCTTAATCACTTAGTACAGTTCTGGGCTATATTTGGTTGTTCTTATGGTTAACCCTATCAGCTATTTGCCATGACGACAATCTCTGGGATCATACAAGGAGACAGAAATAGAATTCAGAGAAAATAGAGAGTTCACTGGTGGAGAATAAGACACATGTGGTCTGAGGGAAATAGGAATGCTAGAGAAAGAGAGTGAACAGAGGAGGGAGGGAAGAGTGAACTGAGTCCAAGGGTCCCCAGAAGGGAAAATGTCAGAAGGAAAGGGGGAACAGAGGAGGAGCCGAGTCGAGGGTTTCCTGCAGCTGCTGCAGTATCAGATCAAATCTGGGACCCAACACAGCAGGTCGCAAGGTTAGGTCACTTCCTGTGCACAAGTGCGCACAGTGCTTAGTGTTTTGGTTGTTGACTTGCTTGAAGTCAGTCTTGGTCATCTAATGCCGTGTAAGAAACTTTGGAATAATACTGACTGTATCTAGATGGAATGGAAGAGAATTAAGTTTTAATAGTGCAACACAAAGCCCATTCCATGGTGCTATTTTGTCTGTTGTAAAGCCTACCTCACCACTCTCCTCTACCTCTCCACAGAGACCCAAACAGTGTATGCAGGTCAACCCCATGTTGGTTATATGCTGTGAAGCCTGCTTACCTAACTTCTGTCCTCTCTTCACAGAGACACTTTATGCAGTGCTCAGAGGACAACCCCATGTTCCAGGGTATCAACTGTGAGGTGTTTGAGTCCCGCTACCCTACCACCATGGCCCTCTCTGTGCTGGTCACCATAGAGATGTTCAACTCCCTCAACAGGTCAGTCAGCAGCATGTTGTACTTGGGAGGGCAACAGAACTATATGATTATACATGAATATATTTTGGTCCATATCTGGTGGTCCTCTGTAGCACAGTTGATAGAGCATGGCTCTTGCAGCGCCAGGATAGTTGGTTCAATTCCCGGGATTACACGTACCGTAATTGCTGGACTATAAACCGCTACTTTATTCCCACACTTTGAACCCCGCTGTTTATACAATGACGTAGCTAATTTATGGATTTTCCCCGCCTTCGCAAGATTCATGCCACCAAAAAACTGAGCATCGTCACATAATGTGACGTAAATCGAGCGCGCTCAAACTTCCCATCATTCTGATTACGGTAGTAATTTTGTCACCCTCATCATGGCAAAGACACGGAGAAATGCATATGATGCAGCTTTCAAGTTGAAGGCGATCGATCTGGCTGTTGGAAAAGGAAATAGAGCTGCTGCACGGGAGCTTGGCCTTAATGAGTCGATTATAAGACTTTGCAAACAGCAGCGTGAGGAACTGACTCCGTGCAAAAAGACAACAAACCTCTGAGGGAAGAAAAGCAGATGGCCCAAAGTATTTGCAGCCACTCAACATCAGTGTAAATCGTGCATTTAAGGTGGCCTCCGTGTTCAGTGGGAAGCTTGGATGACAAGTGGGGAGAAATCCTTCACTAAAACGGGCCGCATGCGAAGAGCAAATTATGGTCAAGTCTGCCAGTGGGTCCTGACAGCGTGGAGCATTGTCAAAAATCCACTATCATCAACGGGTTTGGAAAGGCTGGACTGCTGCGTGTTGAAGAGGGCAGCATGAGCTCAGCAGGGAATTTGCCTCCGGATGAATGTGATGAGAGCGACAATGAAAACGATCCAACATCGGATGAAGCAATTCTGAGGCTATTCAACTCCGACACCGAAGGAGATAACTTCAGTGGTTTCAGTGCACAGGAGGAGGCTTGGTAGGCTACTGTTTTAATTTTTGTTACAAGCAGTGTTTCGTTTAAAAGCATATTTATTTTTGTTACAAGCCGTGTTTCGTTTAAAGGCTGTGTAAAGTTAATTTGTTTCAATGTACCGGTAGGCACCTGCGGCTTATAGACATGTACGGCCTATTTATGTACAAAATACATATTTTTCAATAATTCAGTGGGTGCGGTTTATATTCAGTGTGTGTGTATATATATATGTATATGTGTATATATATATGTATATGTGTATATATATATGTATATGTGTATATATATATGTATATGTGTATATATATATGTATATGTGTATATATGTGTGTATATGTGTGTGTATATGTGTGTGTATATGTGTGTATATGTGTGTGTATATGTGTGTATATGTGTGTGTATATGTGTGTATATGTGTGTGTATATGTGTGTATATGTGTGTGTATATGTGTGTATATATATATATATGTGTGTGTATATATATATGTGTGTATGTATGTGTGTATATATGTGTGTATATGTATACATATACATGTACATGTACATGTATATGTATATATGTGTGTATATGTATACATATACATGTACATGTACATGTATATGTATGTATGTATATATATATATATGCGCCTTGCGAAAGTATTCGGCCCCCTTGAACTTTGCGACCTTTTTAAAGAATCAACAACAAGTGGGACACAATCATGAAGTGGAACGACATTTATTGGATATTTCAAACTTTTTTTAACAAATCAAAAACTGAAACATTGGGCATGCAAAATTATTCAGCCCCTTTACTTTCAGTGCAGCAAACTCTCCAGAAGTTCAGTGAGGATCTCTGAATGATCCAATGTTGAAAAAAAAAGTGCAGAGAGCATCATGAAGAACAAGGAACACACCAGGCAGGTCCGAGATACTGTTGTGAAGAAGTTTAAAGCCGGATTTGGATACAAAAAGATTTACCAATCTTTAAACATCCCAAGGAGCACTGTGCAAGCGATAATATTGAAATGGAAGGAGTATCAGACCACTGCAAATCTACCAAGACCTGGCCGTCCCTCTAAACTTTCAGCTCATACAAGGAGAAGACTGATCAGAGATGCAGCCAAGAGGCCCATGATCACTCTGGATGAACTGCAGAGATCTACAGCTGAGGTGGGAGACTCTGTCCATAGGACAACAATCAGTCGTGTATTGCACAAATCTGGCCTTTATGGAAGAGTGGCAAGAAAGCCATTTCTTAAAGATATCCATAAAAAGTGTTGTTTAAAGTTTGCCACAAGCCACCTGGGAGACACACCAAACATGTGGAAGAAGGTGCTCTAGTCAGATGAAACCAAAATTGAACTTTTTGGCAACAATGCAAAACGTTATGTTTAGCGTAAAAGCAACACCCTGAATCCACCATCCCCACTGTCAAACATGGTGGTGGCAGCATCATGGTTTGGGCCTGCTTTTCTTCAGCAGGGACAGGGAAGATGGTTAAAATGGATGGGAAGATGGATGGAGCCAAATACAGGACCATTCTGGAAGAACCTGATGGAGTCTGCAAAAGACCTGAGACTGGGACGGAGATTTGTCTTCCAACAAGACAATGATCCAAAACATAAAGCAAAATCTTCAATGGTATGGTTCAAAAATAAACATATCCAGGTGTTAGAATGGCCAAGTCAAAGTCCAGACCTGAATCCAATCGAGAATCTGTGGAAAGAACTGAAAACTGCTGTTCACAAATGCTCTCCATCCAACCTCACTGAGCTTGAGCTGTTTTGCAAGGAGGAATGGGAAAAAATTTCAGTCTCTCGATGTGCAAAACTGATAGACATACCCCAAGCGACTTACAGCTGTAATCGCAGCAAAAGGTGGCGCTACAACGTATTAATTTAAGGGGGCTGAATAATCTTGCACGCCCAATTTTTCCGTTTTTGATTTGCTAAAAAGGTTTGAAATATCCAATAAATGTCGTTCCACTTCATGATTGTGTCCCACTTGTTGTTGATTCTTTACAAAAAAATACAGTTTTATATCTTTATGTTTGAAGCCTGAAATGTGGCAAAAGGTCGCAAAGTTCAAGGGGCCTAATACTTTCGCAAGGCACTGTATATATGAGGTTCTACGCATAAAATGTTGGGCAGATTTTCTTCATTTTAGGCTCAAAAGAAGCATATCGTCCTCTTACATATACAGTCCTAGTCAAAAGTTTGGACACTTGCTAATTCAAGGGTTTTTCTTTATTTGTACTATTTTCTATACTGTAGAGTAATAGTGAAGACATCAAAACTATGAAATAACACATGGAATCATGTAGTATCCAAAAAAGTCTTAAACAAATCAAAATAGATTTTATATTTGAGATTCTTCAAAGTACTCACCCTTTGCCTTGATGACAGCTTTGCACACTCTTGACATTCTTTCAACCAGCTTCATGAGGTAGTCACCTGGAATGTATTTCAATTAACAGGTGTGCCTTGTTAAAAGTTAATTTGTGGGATTGCTTTCCTTAATGCATTGGAGCCAATCAGTTGTGTTAGGGTGGTATACAGAGCAAGTCCATATTATGGCAAAAACAGCTCAAATAAGCAAAGTGAAATGAGTCCATCCTTTAAGACATGAATGTCAATCAATCCAGAAAATTTCACGTTTTGTAACGTTACAGCCTTATTCTAAAATGGATGACATTTCCCCCCCCTCATCAATCTATACACCATAACCCCATAATGACAAAGCAAAAACACATTTTGGGGATTTTCAGAAAGTATTCAGACCTTTCACTCAGTATTTTGTTTTAGTACCTTTGGCAGCGATTACAGCCTCGAGACTTCTTGGGTATGACGCTATAAACTTGCCACACCTCTATTTGGGGAGCTTCTCCCATTCTTCTCTGTAGATCCTCTCATCTGTGTCAGGTTGGATGGGTAGTGTCGCTGCACAGCTATTTTCAGGTCTCTGCAGAGATGTTTGATCGGGTTCAAGTCCGGGCTCTGGCTGGGCCACACAAGGATGTTCAGAGACTTGTCCCAAAGCCATTCCTGCGTTGTTTTGGCTGTGCTTAGGGTCGTCGTCCTGTTGGAAGGTGAACCTTCACGCCAGTCTGAGGTCCTGAGCGCTCTGGAGCAGGTTTTCATCAAGGATCTCTCTGTACTTTAGTTTGTTCATCTTTCCCTCGATCCTGACTAGTCTCCCAGTCCCTGCCGCTGAAAAACATCTCCACAGCATGATGCTGCCACCCCCATGCTTCACCGTAGGTATGGTGGCAGGTTTCCTCCAGACGTGACGCTTGGCAGTCAGACCAGAGAATCTTGTTTCTCATGGTCAGTCTTTTAAGTGCCTTTTGGCAAACTCCAAGCACGCTGTCATGTGCCTTTTACTGAGGAGTGACTACCGTCTGGCCACTCTACCATAAAGGCCTGATTGGTGGAGTGCTGCAGAGATGATTGTCCTTCTGGAAGTTTCTCCCATCTCCACAAAGGAACTCCAGAGCTCTGTCAGAGTGAACATTGGATTCTTGGTCACCTCCCTGACCAAGGCCCTTCTCCCTCGATTGCTCAGCATGGCCGGGCGGCCAGCTCTAGGAAATGTCTTGGTGGTTCCAAACTTCTTCCATTTAAGAGTGATGGAGGTCACTGTGTTTTTGGACCTTCAATGCTGCAGAAATATTTTGGTACCCTTCCCCAGATCTGTGCCTTGACACAATCCTGTCTCGTAGTGCTACGGACAATTCCTTCGACCTCATGGCTTTTTTTCTCTGACATGCACTGTCAACTGTGGGACCTTGTGTTGACGTGTGTGTGCCTTTCCAAATCATGTCCAATCATTTGAATTTACCACAGGTGGACTCTTA
Source organism: Oncorhynchus gorbuscha (assembly GCF_021184085.1). Classification (NCBI taxonomy): domain Eukaryota; kingdom Metazoa; phylum Chordata; class Actinopteri; order Salmoniformes; family Salmonidae; genus Oncorhynchus; species Oncorhynchus gorbuscha. Next base: position 51,514,823 of record NC_060188.1, on the reverse strand, counting down.
TCACGTTGTAGAACCATCTCAAGGATAGTCAATGGAAACATAATGCACCTGAGCTCAATTTCGAGTCTCATAGCAAAGGGTCGCAGTACTTATGTAAGTAAGGTTATTTTTAATAAATGTGCAAAACATTCTAAAAACCTGTTTTCGCTTTGTCATTATTGGGTATTGTGTGTAGATTTGAGGAAAAAATACATCTTAGAATAAGGCTGTAACGTAACAAAATGTGGAATAAGTCCAGTGATCTGAATACTTTCCATGTTTTGGCCTTCTGCTATGTCACCCTTATTCTGAGAGTTGTATTAGTTTTTTATTAGGCCAGTAATTTGAGTATAGACTACTGTAGTAAATCAGGGACTTTACCCACTCAGACTCTGAGTTGGAGTGTTGATCTAGGATTTTTATTTTTATTTATCCATTATTTTACCAGGTAAGTTGACTGAGAACAAGTTCTAATTTGCAGCAACGACCTGGGGAATAGTTACAGGGGAGAGGAGGGGGATGAATGAGCCAATTGTAAATTGGATCAGTTTCACTTTTCAGATCATAATGAATACGATATTATATCCTAAATCAGCACACCTACTCTGAGACGCTTTGTTGATACGGGCCCAGACCTCATACATCTGCATCGTAATAATTGTCCTGTAGACCATGTTTTGGGTCCAGTAGTTGTCTATGAATACAGTAATTACAGATTTTGTGTTTTTTTTCTAATGTGGCTTCTCCTCCTGCCTCTAGTCTGTCTGAGAACCAGTCCCTGATCAGGATGCCTCCCTGGGTGAACTTCTGGCTGCTGGGGGCCATAGTCCTCTCCCTGTCCCTCCACTTCCTCATCCTCTACGTCGAGCCCTTGCCTGTGAGTACAGCATATACATAGGTTCTGTCTGTCAGCAATAGTTTGCTTTCTAGTGTATCCCTCTCTCTGACCTGGTCTACCTCTTTTCTCTGCTCTCCAGCTGATCTTTCAAGTGACCCCTCTGTCCTGGTGCCAGTGGATTGTGGTCCTAAAGATCTCCATCCCCGTCATCCTTTTGGATGAGGCCCTCAAGTACATCTCCCGCAATCACTTAGACGGTATGACTCAGTTTCTAAAAGTAGCTTCCTGTTCAAAAACAGGAAATACAGTGCATTCGGAAAGTTTTCCGATCCCTTGACTTTTTCCACATTGTGTTACGTTACAGCCTTATTCTAAAATCAAATTAATTCCTCAATCTACACATGTATAATGATAAAGTGAAAACAGGTTTTTATCAATTTTAGCAAATAAAAAATAAAAAACATTATTTACAAAAATATTCAGACCCTTTACTATGAGACTTGAAATTGAGCTCAGATGCATCCTGTTTCCATTTATAATCCGTGATGTTTCTACAACTTGATTGGAGTCCACCTGTGGTAAATTCAATTGATTGGACATGATTTAGAAAGGCACACACCTGTCTATATAAGCTTCCACAGTTGACAGTGCATGTCAAAGCAAAAATCAAGAATTGTCCATAGAAGCCTGAGATGGGATTGTGTCGAGGCACAGATCTGGGGAAATGTACCAACATTTATTTGCAGTGTTGAAGGTCCAAGAACACAGTGGCCTCCATCACTCTTAAATGGAAGAAGTTTGGAACCACCAAGACATTTCCCAGAGCTGGTCGCCCGGCCAAGCTGAGCAATGGAGGGAGAAGAGCCTTGATCAGGGAGGTGACCAAGAACCCGATGGTCACTGACAGTTCTTCTGTGGAGATGGGAGAACCTTCCGGAAGGACAATCATCAATGCAGCACTCCACCAATCAGGCCTTTTATGGTATTATGGCCAGATGGAAGCCACTTCTCAGTAAAAGGCACCTGACAGTACCCTTGGAGTTTGCCAAAAGGCACTTAAAGACTCTCAGACCATGAGAAACCTGGAGGAAACCTGGAGGAACCTGGCACCATCCCTACGGTGAAGCATGGTGGCGGCAGCATCCTGTTGTGGGGATGTTTTTCAGTGGCAGGGACTGGGAGACTGGTCAGGATCAAGGGAAAGCGGAACTGAGCAAAGTACAGAGAGATCCTTGATGAGAACCTGCCCCAGAGCGCTCAGAACCTCAGACTGGGGTGAAGCTTCACCTTCTAACAGGACAATGACCCTACGCACACAGCCAAGACAACGCAGGAGTGACTTTGGGACAAGTCACTGAATGTCCTTGAGTGGCCCAGCCAGAGCCTGGACTTGAACCTGATCAAACATCTCTGGAGAGACTTGAAAATAGCTGTGCAGTGATGCTCCCCACCCAAGCTAACAGCACTTGAGAGGATCTGCAGAGAAGAATGGGAGTAACTCCCCAAATACAGGTATGCCAAGCGTTATACCCAAGAAGACTCTAGGCTGTAATCGCTGCCAAATGTGCTTCAAACAAAGTTCTGAGTAAAGGGTTTGAATACTTATGTGATATTTCAGTTTTTTGTATTTTGTTTAAATTTGCTAAAATGTATAAATACTGGTTCTTGCTTTGTCACGATGGGGTATTGTGTGTAAATTGATGAGGGAAAAAATTATTTTAATACATTTTAGAATAAGCCTGTAATGTAACAAAATGTGGAAAAAGTCAAGGGGTCTGAATTCTTTCTGAATGCGCTACATGTGACTCTGTTTGGTTTTCCCTAGAGATTTCTGATTGACTTTGGTAAGAAAATGGGTTAGGGTTAGCATTTCTTCTGGAGCTTGCTTTGGAAACCCCCCAAAAGTGACGTTCCTCTCTTTTTCTGCATTCCTTATTCAGCCTAAACATTGTCTCCTCTCGCCTTCTGTAAAAGGTACTTTATCATTTGGGTTTTTCTCATTGTTTCTTTCCTTTTCTCCCATCTCTCCCATGCCTCCTCCTTGCACCTCTTTGAAACCTGTATATTGTAGCTAAAATGTGCTAGATTTGGACTTTTCAGTTTACCCTTCTCATGAATGACTTTTTATGCCTCATGGTTAAGCTCTATGCATGTAGACGCTAATGTTAAAACATTTTGTTTTTCTCCCCAATAGACAACGAGGACAAGAAGTACAGGAAGAGGCAGCTAAAATATTAAGACCCCCCCCACCCCACCCCCCACACACACCTTTCCTTTTTAAAGAAATGCCCCTCTCCTCCATTCCCTCATTCCCCCCAGTCCTGCATGCTCAACCTCCACTAGAAAACGAGCAGGGCATGCATGAGACCGAGAGTACATCTGTGCGAGTGTGTGCGCATGTGTTTGTATGCGAGCGTGCGATGGTGTACATGTGTGAGAGTGAATGAACGAGTTAGTGTGTTTGTATATGAACCAACGAACGAATGCATGCCCATGTTCACGTAGGCCCAGGAAAGCGTGACGACAAACTGCAAAACACATCCAGGACTCCTGTTGCTTTTTAAAACTTTCAGCTCATCGCTTTTGACTCTGTACAGTAACATGCAATAGGTGGACCGTGGGGGGAGTGAGGGAGAGGTTTAGGAGGAGAGGGGTCAATCAGCTGGGGGATTGTTGTGTCTGCGGGGAGAGGGAGCTGGTGCAGCATAGAGAGAGAGGGGTATACCCTGGCAGAGACTACGTAGTCTTGATGGTACCAACAACCGACAAAGAGCCTGACATGCTAACTGGTGAAGATGCTAGTAACGGGCAGCTAGAGGAACCACATTGCTTGGCCTAAGGTGCTGCCCAGTACCCATGTGTCCATCCCACCCCTTAGGAACCCCTCTGTCTGCCAAGGCTTCTGTCATCCAGATCCACAATGTTGGGGAAGTTGTCTGGACCACTGTCTGGCTCATGCTAGTGGCCATCAGACCATCGCATCACAACTACATGCGCCTCTGGCTACAGTATACCACCACGTTCCTCTCCTTCCCTTTCTCTCCACATGGACCTCTGGCTACAGTATACCACCACGTTCCTCTCCTTCCCTTTCTCTCCACATGGACCTCTGGCTACAGTATACCACCACGTTCCTCTCCTTCCCTTTCTCTCCACATGGACTTCTGTTTGCTGTATATTGAGCTGATTTCTGCTCTTTAGCTCTCTTCTCTCCCATCGACCTTTCTCTTCTTGCTCTTTCATTCTCTGTTTAGGAAGCAGGTAGGCAGCATTGGCCCTGGGTTCTGACTCATCCGGGCTTGGGCGGTGCAGTGTGGTGTGCGGAGGCGTGTGCCTCTCTGTCCTGAATGTGTGAATAGCTTTTTGCTGCTTGGCCGCTTTCTTTAGTTCTTACTGGGGAGCCGGAGTCAGCCCAGAGACATGGCAACCAAGATTAAATGTGAAATGATGACTACACCCACTTTGCCCAGACTATTCTGATAAACCCATCCAGCCTCACAATCAACCTTCAGTTTTGCGCATCCCTCCCCTCCACCCATCTCCATACCACAAGAACTCTGTTCCTAAATCACAATTGTAGTTGCGGAGTACTACTACCACAGAGTAGATACACAAAATATACTTATACTTTGGAAAGGATGCTTAGGAGGGTGAGGAGGAGAATTGGCAAGCAAGGCAGCTAAATTGGCCAGACTTCATCAGTCGGAGACCTTTGTCTCTCCCAGCACATATCAATCAAATCAAGACGCTAACACTCCCAACATGCTGTATGTCGACTTGGACCTAGTAGGGTCAAATAATGAATGTATTTTTGTGCCAGCCTATTTCCCATACCTTCCCACTCTACTCCCAGGCCACTCCCACGAACCCTGGTTTACCACGTGAACCCTCTCTAGCCCTTTTAGTTCGGTGCAGTAAGGTCATTTCATCCCTTGTTACTTAGTTTTCATCTTATTGAATAATTAATAATAACACACCATCACTATCAATAGTGCATGTCCAGTTAGACAAGCTTAATACAAGCTCTTTCCCCTTATTGTTGTGCTGCTCCCTGGGTTCTCCACGCTACCGCCAGTGCTCTTTGCATTACAGGCTAACTATTGGCTATTGTTTTTAAAATAAGTAATAATAATGTATTTGACTGAATGAATGAATTTTGGATTGTTGCTTTAGCTCTTGTTTTGGGGTTTGCTGTGGAGCCATTGTGCTCTGCGGGCTGGGGCCAGTGGATTAGCTGGAGGGAAGCAGAAACACAAGGGCTCAATCACAAATTGACCCCTAAGCACAGATCTGAGGGATTGGATTGATATAAACAACGTGGTGAAACTTCCACCTAGCCTATCAGAGGGCAAGGTGGAGCTATTACCATATTGCTTACACCTGTCATCCAGTCAGATCTCCACAAATGTGTAGGGCAGAGGGGTCGATTTTGGGATTGGGTCTAGTAGTGTTATGTGCTTGTTAAGCCTTCTGACACTTTCTAAGTCTGCTTGGGTGAGAGCACCAAAGCAGTATGACCAAAGTCCACTTTCATTTTCATCAAGGAACTGCATATACTGTAGTTGTGATATGCAAACAGTTGTGACTGGCACTTAAGGTAAACATTGGACGACCAGTTATCTCGAACCACTGACCTAACACCTTGACAGAAAGGAGAGATCTTGGTCTTTCTGTTGCTCTTTAATGAATATCTACCATGGTACTCTTGTTAGCTAACCAGCACAACTTTTGATTCAGAGATTACTACCAGGCCAATACAGTAGCTCTCTACCTGTTCTATAGCCTAACAGTGGCAGAAGGCTTCAGGACCCCCGATGTGCTTCCTAGCTGGTCCTCAGCCTCGGATCATGATGGCGATATAGCATGCTGGCACTCAGGCTGTCCAGCAGTGATGTGGGTTTGTACAGTACCTTGTTATTTACTACTGAATCCTTGAACTCTGTAAAAGAAAAAAGATTGCATGGATACCTTGTTACTGTAATTAATATTCTATACAGTATATTAGACCTTTTTGATAACTTACATGGCATCAATGAAACCTACTTAACAGCAAGAGAACCAACTGCGAGAAACCATTACATATTTTCTTTGAGCACATCTTGGCATCTAATGATCTACATTTTTTTGTAGACTAGAAAAAGGTTGTTTATTCATCGTTACTGTTTGTTTTCTTGGTTTCTGGGGTTTTGTCATACTTTAGGGAAAGAAATTACAATGTGTAAAATAAACAACAAGAATCATGGTTATGATGAGAAATAATTATGATAATGATGAAATAATTTATTTCACTAATGGTAATATGGTTTTGAGAATTATTGTTGAGAATTTCAAAATTAATTGTTTGGCTTAGACAGTGCGATGAACAGTGATGAATCCTGGGTAATGAAGTTGTGTGTACATTGAAGGGCTTGGTGTGACTGCAGGCTCCAGAGACCGCATGTTAGCCATTTGGGTCAGACCATTAGGAAGGTGGTCCTAACCATGGTACGCTTGGATAGCCTGGTCCCAGATCTGTTTGTGCCGTCTTGCCAATTGACCACAGCCATAGGAGTTGGCAAACCGCAGTCCCAGATCTGTTTCTGTCAGGCTAATGTTTGGCATCGTGTGCTGTAGAAACATAAGCACCCATGTGTGTATTATCAGTGAGGTAGTCGCCAATCTAGAGGTGGCTCTGCTCCTGTTGGACCTTTCTCCCTGTCAACCAATAGTAAACATTCACAGGTTGCTGGAGCCTGAATTTCGCAACACAAAAATAAAGGATTCTCGTTATTGCATTGTTAATATTAATTGTGGACACAATTTTATATATGACAAAGACATGGAAATAAATATTATTTATCTTGTTAGTTATTCAGAGGTTTGCTTTCTTTCATTTTTTAAATTATGTTGGATCAGATGAGTTGGGTTTGCTTGTTAAATTTAATGGAAGGACAAACACGAACTGTACACTTTCTCAAATCAGTAGAGCATCGTGCTTGCAATGCCAAGCGATACGGGGTCAATAACTGCTGGCGCCACCTTTGACATAACTGTTTGCACACATGTCTAAGTCACTTTGGACAAAAGCATCTACTTAATACTATCATTATTTATTAATACAATATCTTGGAGGGTAGAAGTTTAGGCTATTATGTTTGTATGTGCCTAAATTGAAGCCTACCAGCAGAGGGCGATATATGATTTTCTTTTCCCATCTGAAGACTGACTACCATTATCAATTTACCTTAGGTGGCCAGGCCAGAACATCAGTAGGCTACACAAAAACAAAATAACCATTATAATGAGTAGTGATGACAGGACACTGTCAGATCATATCAGGTGGTTATAATGCTGACTGAGGGAAAATCTAAATTTCGCTACACCCGCAATAACATCTGCTAAATATGTGTATGTGACCAATTTGATTTGAACACGCTTTCGGAATGTATTCAGACCCCTAAACTTTTTTCACATTGTGTTACACAACAGCCTTATTCTAAAATGTATTAAATAAAAATACTCAGCAATCTACATACAATACCCCGTGATGAAGTTAACTGTTTTTATTGTAGCAAATTTATTAACAATAGCGTTAACTAAATTGAGCTCAGGTGCATCCTGTTTTCCATTGATCATCCTTGATGTTTATACAACTTGATTGGAGTCCACCTGTGGTAAATTCAATTGATTGGATATGATTTAGAAAGGCACACGTGTTAGTCACTGCGTGTTCCAGCGGCATTGGTGGTGTTGCAGCTGAGCAGGAGCTGAGCGTGCCCAGCTATTAACGAGGATGCCAAGGAGCACGTGGGACAGGCACGGCTTGGTTTCTGCGCGTGCTTCTCTGTAAAGCTGGAAACACTATAGCACAGAGATCCAAGAGAACAGCTCTTGGTAATCGGAACCGGCTCATAAGCCACTCTTCATCAATGGCCAGTAAATGTTGTTGGTCTCTGAAAATTCGCTCTCTCCGAATTCTTCCATTCTCCAAATCTTCCAACAGTTCCAAAGCAGCCATTGTGCGTCATTACGCATTGTAATTGCATGCCTTTATATACCCACCCATTTGATTGTCAAAGCTACCCAATTGGGTAACACCTTCAGGTGCTGTAATTACCCTGATTCAGAGGTGGGACCAAGTCATTGTTTTACAAGTCACCAGTGAGTCTCAAGTCTTAGCACTCAAGTCAAGGCAGGTAAGTCAAGTCCCAAACTTTGAGTTTCGAGTCCTAAACAAGTCATAATGTACTCTTCAAGTGTAATACCATTTCATATTTTTAACAAGAGTATACTACATTTATGCAAATCATGAATGCTTTAAAAAATATGTATTACTTTCCAAATAAACATATTTCCATGGAAATACATGGGTAGCCATGAGAAAGATCCGCTATGAGCCGCAATCGAGCGATGTAGGCCTGTACACAATCGCCTAACCTTAACACACAACCTCTGTGTGTGATTTACAGTAGGCTAACATATGTCAATGGTTTTAGGAACAGCAGTAACACCAGGCAGGATTTGGGCTACAAGGATTTTAGCTCAATCTTGGGTGCAATGATCATGTTCCCGCACTGACTGACTGTGTGGAGGCTCATTGACTTAATGTCACGTTAGCCTACATGCTATACAAATGTAATAGTTGCTAAAGTACTGCGTGAATTTCACCAGGTTCATATATTAATATGGCATGTTGATTGTTATTATGCATGCCTGCATCCTGGGAGTAGGGGAGTGTGTACTTTTTGCCCTGCGTGCCAGTGCTTAAATCATTTTGATGCACTGAGGTAGGCACGCTTTTTCTGTCCTCTTCAGAAAAGTTTGATTCTTTTAAGCACAAAGTCATAGTGTTTTGTTCATGAATAATGCTGTATATTTAGAGGTTACTCGTAAGTGGATGGTGTTAAGATGCACTTGTAACTGTACTTTTTAGGATGATATTAACGTTCTGAATTCAACATGTGTGTCACGAACGTTGTAAGAATTGGACCAAAATGCAGAGTGGTTTGGGTTCATCATCTTTATTACGTGAACCGGCAAAAAACAATAAAGAACCAAACGAACGTGAAGCCATGCCGTGCTCAAGGCAACTATGCACAAACAAGATCCCACAACAAACAGGTGGGGAAAGGCTGCCTAAGTATGATCCCCAATCAGAGACAACGATAGACAGCTGCTTCTGATTGGGAACCATACCAGGCCAACCTAGAAATAAAGAAACTAGAATGCCCACCCTAGTCACACCCCGACCTAACCAAAATAGATAATAAAGGATCTCTAAGGTCAGGGCGTGACAGTGGTTAATAGCTAGCTACGGTATTAGCAGACTATTGTATGTGTGAACGATGGCTAGCTCCTCGACTGATCCCAGTCCCTTGTATTGTGCATCTGTTGTAGAAAGAGGTGATGATTTGCAGAACATATGTGCTCTACAAATGTTTTTATTTTATTTTTGTATGTAGGTATGTGGTTTTATCTATGTAAAATATGTTATGTGTTGATGCATAATAAGGAGAGGCTGTACAAATTTTTGTATTAGGCGACGAGTCGCAGAACATATGTACTCTACAAATGTTCTATTTTCTTTTGGATGCAGATGCAGAGTGAATTCTTCTTAATTAAAACAACCTGATCGCCAAAATCTACAGCTATAGTCTCAATCAACCACACACAACACAGAGTTACAGCGGTGCAGTACAGCACCGGTTACACAAGTAAAGTTATATATAACTGTCGGCTATATTAGTCACGACATGCAGTTCTTTGTGCAGCTTCAAATGTCGAACCAAGTCGGAAGTTGTTGCGCCTCAGTGTAATTTTCTTCCCACATGTTTTGCAAGTTGCAATACGTTTTTTGTTGACTACAGCGTAGACTACACTTTTTTAATAGCATAATATTGCATATTTGGGAGGGTATCAAGTCAGTTCGAGTCAAAGGGCTCAAGTCCAAGTTAAGTCACGAGTCATTGGTGTTAAAGATGAGTTGCAAGTCATCATATTTGTGACTTGAGTCTGACTCACACCTCTGAATGAAAGTGACGGGGACATTATCACATGAACAGTGCTGCGCAACGAACGTGATAACAATATATGAAACTGTGCACTCGTATCTGCCAGGCTGAGGCATCGAAAACGGCATCAGTTTAAACATAATTTGTCCTACTGTTTACCTTATTATTTATGAAATACATTTCATATTGTGCAAGTATTGATTAATAATTACAGGTCCAATTAAATATGATTCCCAATTAAACTGTACAACATATTTGAGGGATTATTTTGAAAAATTGTATTATCCTAAATCATGTTTTTTTGTGCACTCCAGGGAACTCTTTATATAAACTCAGCAAAAAAAGAAACGTCCCTTTTTCAGGATCCTCTTTTTCAAAGATAATTCGTAAAAATCCAAATAAATTCAGAGCTTAATTGTAAAGGGTTTAAACACTGTTGCCCATGCTTGTTCAATGAACTATAAACCATTAATGAACATGCACCTGTGGAACGGTCGTTAAGACACTAACAGCTTACAGATGGTAGGCAATTAAGGTTACAGTTATGAAAACTTAGCACACTAAAGAGACCTTTACTGACTCTGGAAAAACACCAAAAGAAAGATGCCCAGGGTCCCTGCTCATCTGTGTGAACATGCCTTAGGCATGCTGCAAGGAGGCATGAGGACTTCAGATGTGGGCAGGGCATTAAATTGCAATGTCTGTACTGTGAGACAGCTCTACAGGGAGACAGGATGTACAGCTGATCGTCCTCGCAGTGGCAGACCACGTGTATCACCTGCACAGGATCGGTATGTCCGAACATCACACCTGCGGGACAGGTACAAGATGGCAACAACTGCCCGAGTTACACCAGGAACGCACAATCCCTCCATCAGTGCTCAGACAGCCCGAAATAGGCTGAGAGAGGCTGGACTGAGGGCTTATAGGCCGGTTGTAAGGCACATGCTCACCAGACATCACCGACAACAATGTCGACTATGGGCACAAACCCACCATCGCTGGACCAGACAGTACTGGCAAAAAGTGCTCTTCACTGATGAGTCATGGTTTTGTCTCACCATGGGTGATGGTCGGATTCGCATTTATCGACGAAGGAATTAGCGTTACACCGAGGCCTGTACTCTGGAGCTGGATCGATTTAGAGGTGGAGGGTCCGTCATGGTCTGGGGCGGTGTGTCACAGCACCATCGGACTGAGCTTGTCATTGCAGGCAATCTCAACACTGTGCGTTACAGTGAAGACATCCTCCTCCCTCATGTGGTACCCTTCCTACAGGCTTATCCTGACATGACCCTCCAGCATGACAATGCCACCAGCCATACTGCTTGTTCTGTACGTGAACAATGGCCAGTGAAGAGCCCAGATCTCAGTCCCATTGAGCACTTCTGGGACCTGTTGGATCAACTGTGAGGGCTAGGTTCATTCCCCCCCCTCAGAAATGCCCGGGAACTTGTAGTTGCCTTGGTGGAAGAGTGTGGTAACATCTCACAGCAAGAACTGGCAAATCTGGTGCAGTCAAATCCAAGATCCAAGTAGATCAGACCAAATTAGGAAAGACAAGGATTGTACTTTTGAATTCCGTAAAGTCAGTGTGGAAGAGGTGAAAAATGATTGTTGTCTATCAACAATAAATCAAATGTATTTATAAAGCCCTTCTTACATCAGCTGATGTTACAAAGTGCTGTACAGAAACCCAGCCTAAGACCCCAAAACCAAGCAAAGCAGGTGTAGAAGCACGGTGGCTAGGAAAACTCCCTAGAAAGGTCAAAACCTAGGAAGAAACCTAGAGGAACCAGGTTCTGAGGGGTGGCCAGTCCTCTTCTGGCTGTGCTGGGTGGAGATAATAACAGAACATGGCCAAGATGTTCAAATGTTCATAGATGACCAGCAGGGTCAAGTAATAACAATAATAATCAGTGGTTGTAGAGGGTGCAACAGGTCAGCACCTCAGGAGTAAATGTCAGTTGACTTTTCATAGCCAATCATTCAGAGTTTCTCTACCGCTCTTGCTGTCTCTAGAGAGTTGAAAACAGCAGGTCAGGGACAGGTAGCACATCCAGTGAATAGGTCAGGGTTCCATAGCCGCAGGCAGAACTGGAGCAGCAGCATAACCAGGTGGACTGGGGACAGCAAGGAGTCATCAGGCCAGGTGGTCCTGAGGCATGGTCCTAGGACTCAGGTCCTCAGAGAGAGGGAGAGAATTAGAGAGAGCATACATAAATTCACACAGGACACCGCATAAGACAGGAGAAATACTCCAGATATAACAGACTGACCCTAGCCCCCGGACACAAACTATTGCAGCATAAATACTGGAGGCTGAGACAGGAGGGGTCGGGAGACACTGTGGCCCTGTCCAGCGATACCCCCGGACAGGGCCAAACAGGCAGGATACAACCCCACCCACTTTGCCAAAGCACAGGCCCCACATCACTAGAGGGATACCTTCAACCACCAACTTACCATCCTGAGACAAGGCCGAGTATAGCCCACAAAGATCTCCCCCACGGCACGAACCCAAGGGTGGGCGCCAACCCTGACAGGAAGATCACGTCAGTGACTCAAGTGATGCACCCCTCCTATGGAATAGCACCAGTAAGCTAGTGACTCCGCCCATGTAATAGGGTTTGAAGCAGAGAATCCCAGTGGAGAGAGGCGATCCGGCCAGGCAGAGACAGCAAGGGTGGTTCGTTGCTCCAGTGCCTTTCCGTTCACCTTTCCACTCCTGGGCCAGACTACACTCAATCATATGTCCCACTGAAGAGATGAGTCTTCAGTAAAGACTTAAATGTTGAGACCGAGTCTGCGTCTCTCACATGGATAGGCAGACCATTCCATAAAATTGGAGCTCTATAGGAGAAAGCCCTGCCTCCAGCTGTTTGCTTAGAAATTCTAGGGACAGTAAGGAGGCCTGCGTCTGGTGACCGTAGCGTATGTGTAGGTATGTACGGCAGGACCATATCGGAAAGATAGGTAGGAGCAAGCCCATGTAATGCTTTGTAGGTTAGCAGTAAACCCTTGAAATCAGCCCTTGCCTTAACAGTGAGCCAGTGTAGAGAGGCTTGCACTGGAGTAATATGACCACCTTTTTTTGGTTCTAGTCAAGATTCTAGAAGCCGTGTTTAGCACTAACTGAAGTTTATTTAGTGCTTTATCCGGGTACCCGGAAAGTAGAGCATTGCAGTAGTCTAATCTACAAGTGACAAAAGCATGGATACATTTTTCTGCATAATTTTTTGACAGAAAGTTTCTGATTTTTGTTACGTAAAAAAGCTGTCCTTGAAACAGTCTTGATATGTTCGTCAAAAGAGAGATCAGGGTCCAGAGTAACGAGATCCTTCAGTTTTATATGAGACCACTGTACAACCATCAAGATTAATTGTCAGATTCAACAGAAGATCTTTTTGTTTCTTGGGACCTAGAACTAGCATCTCTGTTTTGTCTTCCATCCACTTCCTTATGTCTGAAACACAGGGTTTCAGGGAGGGCAATTTTGGGGCTTCACAATGTTTCCTCGAAATGTACAGCTGTGTGTCATCCGCATAGCAGTGAGTTAACATGTTTCCAAATGACATCACCAAGAGGTAAAATATATAGTGGTCCTAAAACGGAGCACCACAATGTACAGTTGATTTGTCGGAGGACAAACCATCAACAGACAAAAACTGATATCTTTCCGACAGATAAGATTTAAAACAGGCCAGAACGTGTATGTGTCGACAAATTTGGTTTCCAATCTCTCCAAAAGAATGTGGTGATTGATGGTATCAAAAGCAGCACTAAAGTCTAGGAGCACGAGTACAGATGCAGAGCCTCGGTCTGACGCCATTAAAAGGTAATTTACCACCTTCACAAGTGCAGTCTCAGTGCTATGATGGGGTCTAAAACCAGACTGAAGCGTTTCGTATACATTGTCTGTCTTCGGGAAGGCAGTGAGGTGCTGCGCAACAGCTTTTTCTAACATTTTTGAGAGGAATGGGTGATTCATTTAAAAATGTATATTTTCTTGTTCAAGGTTTGGATTTTTCAAGAAAGGCTTTATTACTGCCACGTTTAGTGAGTTTGGTACACATCCGGTGGAAAGAGTGCAGTTTTATTAAGTTAAACATAGGAGGGCCAAGCACAGGAACCAGCTCTTTCAGAAGTTTAGTTGGAATAGGGTCCAGTATGCAGCTTGAAGGTTTAGAGGCCATGATTATTTTCATCAATGTGTCAAGAGATACAGTATTAAAAAACTTGAGTCTCTCCCTTGATCCTGGGTCTTGGCAGAGTTGTGCAGACTCGGAACAACTGAGCTTTGGAGGAATAGGCAGATTTAAAGAGGAGTCCATAATTTGCCTTTTAATGATCATGATCTTTTCCTCAAAGAAGTTCATGAATTTATCACTGCTGAATTGAAAGCCATCCTCTCTTGGGGAATGCTGCTTCTTAGTTAGCTTTTTAGTTAACAATGACAAGCCACCGGGGTCTGACAATCTGGTTGGAAATTTACTGAGGATAATAGCAGATGATATTGCCACTCCTATTTGCCACATCTTCAATTTAAGCCTACTAGAGAGCGTGTCCACTCAGGCCTGGAGGGAAGCTAAAGTCATTCCCCTACCCAAGAATAGTAAATCCCCCGTTACTGGCTCAAATAGCCGACCAATCAGCTTGTTACCAACTCTTAGTAAACTTCTGGAAAAAAATTGTGTTTGACCATCCCCCTCTTCAAAGGGGGAGACACCCTGGACCCAAACTGTTACAGACCTATATCCATCCTGCCCTGCCTATCTAAGGTCTTCGAAAGCCAAGTCAACAAACAGGTCACTGACCATCTGGAATCCCACCGTACCTTCTCCGCTGTGCAATCTGGTTTCCGAGCCGGTCACGGGTGCACCTCAGCTGCGCTCTATGTACTAAACGACATCATAACCGCCATCGATAAAAGACAGTACTGTGCAGCCGTCTTCATCGACCAGGCCAAGGCTTTCGACTCTGTCAATCACCATATTCTTATCGGCAGACTCAGTAGCCTCGGTTTTTCTGATAACTGCCTTGCCTGGTTCACCAACTACTTTGCAGACAGAGTTCAGTGTGTCAAATCGGATGGCATGTTGTCCGGTCCTCTGGCAGTCTCTATGAGGGTGCCACAGGGTTCAATTCTCGGGCCGACTCTTTTCTCTGTATATATCAATGATGTTGCTCTTGCTGCGGGCGATTCCCTGATCCACCTCTACGCAGACGACACCATTCTGTATACTTCCGGCCCTTCCTTGGACACTGTGCTATCTAACCTCCAAACGAGCTTCAACGCCATACAACACTCTTTCCGTGGCCTCCAACTGCTCTTAAATGCTAGTAAAACCAAATGCATGCTTTTCAACCGTTCGCTGCCTGCACCCGCACGCCCGACTAGCATCACGACCCTGGATGGTTCCGACCTAGAATATGTGGACATCTATAATTACCTAGGTGTCTGGCTCGACTGCAAACTCTCCTTCGAGACTCATATCAAACATCTCCAATCTAAAATCAAATCTAGAGTCGGCTTTCTATTCCGCAACTGACTATCCTACCGACTATCCTATAAACTGACTATCCTACCGATCCTCGACTTCGGCGATGTCATTTACAAAAATAGCTTCCAATACTCTACTCAGCAAACTGGATGCAGTTTATCACAGTGCCATCCGTTTTGTTACTAAAGGACCTTATACCACCCACTGCTACCTGTATGCTCTAGTCGGCTGGCCCTCGCTACATATTCGTCGCCAGACCCACTGGCTCTAGGTCATCTACAAGTTCATGCTAGGTAAAGCTCCGCCTTATCTCAGTTCACTGGTCACGATGGCAACACCCACCCGTAGCACGTGCTCCAGCAGGTGTATCTCACTGATCATCCCTAAAGCCAACACCTCATTTTGGCCGCCTTTCGTTCCAGTTCTCTGCTGCCTGTGACTGGAACGAATTGCAAAAATCGCTGAAGTTGGAGACTTTTATCTCCCTCACCAACTTTAAACATCTGCTATCTGAGCAGCTAACCGATCGCTGCAGCTGTAGATAGTCTATCGGTAAATAGCCCACCTAATTTTACCTACCTCATCCCCATACTGTTTATATTTATTTACTTTTCTGCTCTTTTGCACACCAGTATCTCTACCTGTACATGACCATCTGATCATTTATCACTCCAGTGTTAATCTGCAAAATTGGAATTATTCGCCTACCTCCTCATGCCTTTTGCACACAATGTATATAGACTCTCTTTTTTTTCTACTGTGTTATTGACTTGTTAATTGTTTACTCCATGTGTCACTCTGTTGTCTGTTCACACTGCTATGCTTTATCTTGGCCAGGTCACAGTTGTAAATGAGAACTTGTTCTTAATGTTCTTAACTAGCCTACCTGGTTAAATAAAGGTGAAATTTAAAAAAAAATAAACAATGTTATTTCACAGTAAACAACTGAATTTCAGCATGCTTGTAGGGAAGGACACTCAACAAGCACACTGCTTACACAAAAGACTGATGATTGGCTGAGAGAAATTGATGATAAAATGATTGTGGGGGCTGTCTTGTTAGACTACAGTGCAGCTTTTGACATTATTAATCATAGTCTGCTGATGGGAAAACGTTTGTTATGGCTTTACACCCCCTGCTATAATGTGGATAAAGAGTTACTTTTCTAACAGAACACAAAGGGTGTTCTTTAATGGAAGCTTTTCAAATATAATCCAGTTAGAATCAGGAAGTCCCCAGGGTAGCTGCTTAGAACCCTTGCTTTTTTCAATTTTTACTAACGACATGCCACTGTAAAGCCAGAGTTTCTATGTATGCGGTACTACATAGAGTACTACATGGAGCCATGACTACATGGAACTCTATTCCACATCAAGTAACTGACACAAGCAGTACAATTAGATTTTAAAAAACAGATAAAAAAACACCTTATGGAACAGCGGGGACTGTGAAACAACACAAACAATGGCACAGACACATGGATTTAGTACTGTAGATATGTGGTAGTGGTGGAGTAGGGGCCTGAGGGCACACAGTGTGTTGTGAAATCTGGGAATGTATTGTGATGTTTTAAAATGGTATAAACTGCCTTAATTTTTGAAGTACCCCAGGAAGAGTAGATGCTGCTTTGGCAGCAGCTAATTGGGATCCATAATAAAAGCCAATACAAATACAAATGGTATCAATTTCAAAGCGTTTCTCGAGTTTCAACCTTCTGCCATCGGAGTCGCAGTTTCTCATTTTTCAGTTTATGTGCGTACATATGGGTCAAAGTGTCCATGGAGGACCGCACATTCTCACGTCACGTTTAAAAAAAAAAAAAAAATCAAAAAGTTTTCTTAGAAAGAGCCGTCTTCTTTTGTGCCTCTGCAACATTTATAAATGAGGCCCCTGGTCTGGCGTTATTGTGCTTGGCACTAGATGTAGATGGTGTCATCCAGTGTTTCTGACTCCATTCCTGTTGTCATGACTCTCCAAGACATGACACTGTGATTGTAGTAAAACGCCTGCTTCAGTGTTGCAGCAGTGTCTGCCTGTCTGACCTTCTCCTGGTCGGTCCAGTTTGGTTTCAGATTCTCTTCTAAGGAAGGAAGGGTTGTCCTGAACCTTCTCCCCATCAGTAGCTCAGCCGGTCTGAAACCTGCGGATGTTAAGGGAGTGGTTCTGTACGTCATCAGAGTTAGCAGAGGGTCTGTCTGCTTGAGTATCTACTTTGCTGTCTGTACAGACCTCTCCACATGTCCATTACTCTGTGGGAAGTGGGGGCTGCTTGTCACATGTATGAAGTCATACTCTTACTGAGTTCTTTTAGCGCTGTACTTACCAACTGGGGTCCATTATCGCTAACCAGGATCTCAGGGACTCCAAACCTAGTAAAGGTTGATTTGTGCTTGGCTATGACCTGGCTACTGATTGTGTTTGGAAGGTGGAGGATTTCTAGGACTCTCTGACACTAGATAGTTTTGCTTTTTGTACTCACACAGATCTATTGCTATTTTCTGCCATTGTCTGGAGGGAAGCTCACTAGACATGAGTGGCTCTTTTCTCTGTGTGCTCCTGGTTTCACAGCTAAATGTACACATTTGCACCTCTGTGATTATCTCCTGGGAGATGTAAGCCACCACACTGACTAGTTAGCGCTCTCCCTGCACTTAATCTGACCTTGGTGTCCATCATGAATCCTATATAAGATTTCTTTCCTCATGCATGTGGGAATGACTATGCGGTTTCCCCTGATCAGTAGTCCACGTGTCACTGATGGTTCCCCTTTCATCTGATAAAAGTCTCTTATCGATTCAGGGATTTTCTCTAAGTACTCAGGCCACCCATTTCTGATGAACCACAGCACCGACTACAGCTGTGGGTCGGATTCTGTGTTCAGTCTGATGTCCTCCATTCTCTGTGGGGAAGCAGGTAGATTACTTACAACTGATGCTACATACGAGGTCACATCTCTGTGGGATTCTGTTGCACCCTCGTGGTTTCTCAGTGGATCCCTGGACAGAGCTCAGCTATGGTGAATGTCTTTCCTGGTGCTTACTCTGCAACTCCACTGTAACGCATCAATCTCAACAGTCTGACACCTGATAGGAACATTGTCCAAGTCCTTGCTGTTAATGAGGGGCACAAGGGGTTTGTGGTCGGTGACCAGCCCAAAGCTGTCTAATCCATAGAGGTACTTCTCAAAGCATTCACAAGTCCACACACTCGCTAAACACTCTTTTTCAATCTGAGTATTCCTCGTCTCTGCATCACTCAAATGCCTGGTGAAGTAGGAGACTGGTTTCCAGTCCTCACCATGCTGTTGAAGTAGGACGCATCCTACTCCGTAGCTGCTGGCATCAGCTGACACTGTTGTAGGCTTCCTGGAATTATAATACATCAACACTGGAGCAGTGGTTAGTGAATGTTTAAGTCTCTTAAATGCTGCCTCCTGTGTGTGTCCCTAGACCCACTCTACCTTTTGTTTTGAGGAGCTTGTGGAGCGGCTGCCCCACAGTGGAGAGCTCCGGAATGTATTTCCCCAGATACTGTACCATCCTGAGAAAACACTTTAGCTCGCTGACATTCTGGAGCTGGGGGAGTTGCTTATCCCAGTTAATTTTTCCGGGTCTGGCCTGACACCGTTTCCGTCAATGATATGCCCCGGGAAGCGAAGCTGGCATTGTTCGAACTTACACTTGTCCTTGTTACACTTGTCCTTGCAATGTGGCTTGTTTTAGCGCCACCATTACCTTGACTCTCACCTTTTTCTCCCTGTAGGTCACTGGTCTTAGAGTAGCTGCGGCTAGCTACATACTGCAGTAGTTTGTGCTGCGGTTCCCCTGTCTGCAAGCTAATCTGCATAGCAGGACACCATAGAAGGACACCATCTGATTTCGTAGCTCCTCTAGTGAGGTTCCTATGAGCTCTTTTCTCCTCTAACCTGCAAATTTTGCCACAGAGCAGAAGGTATAGTCTGGGCATCCAGGCAGAAGTTCCCCATACTCTGAGAGTGGAGGCTACACACCCTGACCATGTGGCCTTGGAGCCATGGAACCGGCATCAGTGCGTTGGTGCATCAAGAGCCCGGCCCTTCTGTAGTCTGCTGCTCTCTGGTGCCCTCTACTGGCACATGGGTCTCCCTGTGTGATACAATTAAATGGGCCTTAGTATCATGAAGAAATACAATAGTACAGCATCATGTGTATCAGCAAGCAATACGGCAATCATTTATCTGAATGTGATAACTTCCCTTCCAGGGGTACAACAGCTGCACTCATGTTTCCTCTCCCTCAGCATGGTCTCAGCTGCATTCCTCAGAGCCAGGTTGGCAGGGGGCTGGGCCCAGGAGGACCTCTGTCTGCAGATGGGGTAACCCCAGGACCCTCCTGACCTCCAGGTCTCCTCCAGGCAGGATCAGCAGTAGAGCACAACTGAAGATGTCATGGCAGATGGGGAAGGTTAGATTCTCCTCGAGGATAGAGAGTTTGATTGGGACCGACAACATTCTCTCTGCTAGACAACTGGAGATCTATCTATAAATATTAGGCAAAAATTGTACTATATCAACAATATTAGACTGAACAATTTACAAACAGTATTAAGAAATGTCAGAAACCTACAAAGACACACAACAATTATGACAATTTACATTTATAAAACCCATAACATTAATGACAAGTGATGGTCTGACTATTTGACATTTTAGAAAAATGATACGGGTCTTGTATGGATCAGTTGGTAAGAGTGTGGCATTAGCAACACCAAGGTTGTGTGTTCAGATAAAGCAACAACGTAAATACACAACTGGGTGGAGGCTGGTTTCACTCAGATGCTTGGACCTCCCAATACAACACTGTCTCCAAACACTTGGCCCAAACTGCAACTAAAACAAAGATCAATTAATTACGTTCATTTGATCATCCCAGTGGCATATACTGTATAACTTCAGAAACATTTTGGATTTTGTCAACCATTGTTAAAAAGGCCCAACCCTCAACCTAATGTGACGCTAGTTTCTCTCTTACACCAAACACCTGTCAATCTCCCTTCACAACTCTGCCAATTTGAACATAGTTTCTACCCTGTCAATTCTCAGTTAAATGAGAAGGTTCAGGCGATTTATTTTAATTAGATTTTTTTCCCTTAAAATACAGACAGCTCAACAATAGCAAAGTAAAACAAATCTAAAATTGTTTCTACAAAGAACGAGAGACGACAGTGCGTACAGTACATGTAGGGCTGAACTGCTTCACTGAAGAGCGAGGTATTGCATTGCTATTTTTATTCACACACACTTCAACTGAAAGTGCATCTAGTCTTTACACGTGCACAATATGTTGTAAGATCTTCTATTGAACATCACATTTGTAACTTTTGGGGGCTGAATGCAATTTGGTGTGGGTCCAAGGTGTCTGGGATGTTGATGTGAACCATGACCGGCCTGTCAAAGCATTTCATGGCTACAGATGTTAATGCTACAGGGCGATAGTCATTTAGACACGTTACCTTGGTGTTCTTGTGCACAGGGACTATGGTGGTCTGCTTGAAAGATGTAGGTATTACAGACTGGTTCAGGGAGAGGTTGACTTTGACTCTGTGCCGGACAGGAATACTTACTCTGGCCTGATAGAGAAACTGACTCTGGGCCTGAAAGCTCTGGGCCTCCTGGAGAGACTGGCTGATGACCCACTGTGGCTAGGTATAGAGGGCAGACTAGGGCTAGAGACAGCAGACCCAGGACCTACTGCTAGAGACTGAGGACTGAGAACCTAGCACAGGTAACTTGTGGGGTAGGAGGCTGAAGGCCTGGTGGGCTAGGGAGCTGTGGGCTGATTGTCTGGACAGTGAGCTTAGTGCCCACCAACTCAGCCCTCTGCCTTGGATCTGTGCACGGCAGGAAACTGCAGACCTGGAAGAAGGGCAGCTAACTTAGGGCTTAGCATTGCATGGGGTTCTAAGCCTGGCAGGATAGGGAGCTGCATACCCAAAAAGTCAAGGGCCTGCGATCCGAGCAGGGCAGGAGACTGCAGACCTGCCAGTAAAGCAAATGTGGATCCTAGCTGGGTAGGATACTTGGGGCCTGGCAGAGCATCAAACCTAGGGACTACTAGTGCAGAGAGCAGTGGACCTAGAATGGCAGAGGACTGGGGGCCTACTACTAAGTCAGCATTCTAGGAAAGGAACCTAAGTCAACCTGCAACTAGTGCCAGAGACTGAAGGCCAGGTATTGACGGAAACTGAGAGCCTCCTGGTGGGAGAGGGTGGGGGGCAGGATAGACAGGACTTACCAGGAAGGCAGGATACACTAGACCTACTTGAGGGGCAGGACACTCAAAGCCTGGACACTACACCTTACAGGTGGGCAGGACATGGAAACTCTGACCTTACCGGGAAGGAATGGAACTCTTACCATAACAGGAAGGAAGGGAATTCTGACCCTCAGGAAGGAAGGGAACTCTGACCCTACCAGGAAGGAAGGGAACTCTGATTCTACCATGGTACCAGGTGGGGCTGGAGAGGCCCCAACATTCTGGCTGCACTGGACATTCGCAGAGGCTGCAGGCTGTGGCTGCACCGCTGGAAACTTCATGGTTGAAGGCGACGATCAGGGGAGTGGCAGGGCTGCCTTGACGTGTCGTAGAGGTCCCAACCGTCCCGTGGCGGGGGTGAAAGCTCAGGCCAGAGGGGCCTGGAGTAGTGTCACTCGGGGGAGTAAACTGGGCTGACTCTGGGAGTAATTGCAGTGGAGCTTAGGAGAGTAGCGGTGGTACAGGTGCTGCCGCAACGGTGACTCAGGCTGGGAGGGTTCTAGAGTACATCCTTCTGGACTCCTACTCATAGAGCAGCTCATCGTTGTCGCTCAGAAACTCCGAGCTGATGAGGAGCCCTGGAGCAGGATTTGTAGTCGTACCTTCGATGAGAGAGGTGCGTAAGGACTTGCAGCTCATCTTCCTTGGGTGCATGAATGCTTCATGTAGCCATGTGGGCTGAGGTGGATGGGGACAGGTATCTCGAGAGACACACAAACTCCTCTTCCGGGTACCTCAACATCACAACTATAGCAGGTCAGAATCCGCTGATACGAAAGACAATGAAAAAACGGCTATGGAACGCATTATAACTACATGGTTCACATCACTGGAGATAGGGGATAACACACTATCACATTTCATAATGCTTTTAAAACAATTACCTACACTCCAGACTGCCAAATCAGTCAATAGATGGAATATCCACCAGTTTATAGCATCAAAACAAAGCGTACACTGCTCAAAAAAATAAAGGGAACACTAAAATAACACATCCTAGATCTGAATGAATGAAATATTCTTATTAAATACTTTTTTTCTTTACATAGTTAAATGTGCTGACAACAAAATCACACACAAATTATCAATGGAAATCAAATTTATCAACCCATGGAGGTCTGGATTTGGAGTCACACTCAAAATTAAAGTGGAAAACAACACTACAGGCTGATCCAACTTTGATGTAATGTCCTTAAAACAAGTAAAAATTAGGCTCAGTAGTGTGTGTGGCCTCCACGTGCCTGTATGACCTCCCTTCAACGCCTGGGCATGCTCCTGATGAGGTGGCGGATGGTCTCCTGAGGGATCTCCTCCCAGACCTGGACTAAAGCATCCACCAACTCCTGGACAGTCTGTGGTCCATTGGTGGATGGAGCGAGACATGATGTCCCAGATGTGCTCAATTGGATTCAGGTCTGGGGAACGGGCGGGCCAGTCCATAGCATCAATGCCTTCCTCTTGCAGGAACTGCTGACACACTCCAGCCACATGAAGTCTAGCATTGTCTTGCATTAGGAGGAACCCAGGGCCAACCGCACCAGCATATGGTCTCACAAGGGGTCTGAGGATCTCATCTCGGTACCTAATGGCAGTCAGGCTACCTCTGGCGAGCACATGGAGGGCTGTGCGGCCCCCCAAAGAAATGCCACCCCACACCATGACTGACCCAATGCCAAACCGGTCATGCTGGAGGATGTTGCAGGCAGCAGAACGTTCTCCATGGCGTTTCCAGACTCTGTCACATCTGTCAGATGTGCTCAGTGTGAACTTGCTTTCATCTGTGAAGAGCACAGGGCGCCAGTGGCAAATTTGCCAATCTTGGTGTTCTCTGGCAAATGCCAAACATCCTGCACGGTGTTGGGCTGTAAGCACAACCCCCACCTGTGGACGTCGGGCCCTCATACCACCCTCGTGGTGTCTGTTTCTGACCGTTTGAGCAGACGCATGCACATTTGTGGCCTGCTGGGGGTCATTTTGCAGGGCTCTGGCAATGCTTCTCCTGCTCCTCCTTGCACAAAGGCGGAGGTAGCGGTCCTGCTGCTGGGTTGTTGCCCTCCTACGGCCTCCTCCACGTCTCCTGATGTACTGGCCTGTGTCCTGGTAGCGCCTCTATGCTCTGGACACTACGCTGACAGACACAGCAAACCTTGCCACAGCTCGCATTGATGTGCCATCCTGGATGAGCTGCACTACCTGAGCCACTCGTGTGGGTTGTAGACTCATGCTACTAGAGTGAAAGCACCGCCAGCATTCAAAAGTGACCAAAACATCAGCCAGGAAGCATAGGAACTGAGAAGTGGTCTGTGGTCACCACCTGCAGAACCACTCCTTTTATTGGGGGTGTCTTGCTAATTGCCTATAACTTCCACCTGTTGTCTATTCAATTTGCACAACAGCATGTGAAATGTATTGTCAATCAGTGTTGCTTCCTAAGTGGATAGTTTGATTTCACAGAAGTGTGATTGACTTGGAGTTACATTGTGTTGTTTAAGTGTTCCCTTTATTTATTTGAGCGGTGTATATATTTTGCAAAAAACTTGCTCAATCTAAACAGTCTACTAAATGATTCAACTCAGTATCTCCTTCAGGTACCAACTCACAATGTGCCCTGTGTGTCTGTGGGAAACCTGGGAAAGGGCCACTGTTGCCATAGCAACGTCATCTGCACTCAAACTGCAAGTTGAACTCAGTGAGAGAGAATCCTAGTGCAGTTTGTTAAAGCGAGCAGAGTTTGATACTGTGACCAAAA
Organism: Oncorhynchus gorbuscha; assembly: GCF_021184085.1. Classification (NCBI taxonomy): domain Eukaryota; kingdom Metazoa; phylum Chordata; class Actinopteri; order Salmoniformes; family Salmonidae; genus Oncorhynchus; species Oncorhynchus gorbuscha. The sequence continues at coordinate 51,490,470 of NC_060188.1, read as the reverse complement.
CTGTCGCATTTGCGACCGTTTGACTTGACTATGCTTTAAAAAAAAAAAAATATATATATATATATATATCTTAATTTATTCAAACAGTAATGTGTGAGTGGCCAAAAATCAACCAACTTTCTAAAGAGAAAACAACCGCACAGGAATGCCCCTGTCTGTGTGGGTGCAGTGCGTAGAGCGTCTATATGTCTACCACTTTGTGCAGCCGTTAGCGATGCTAATGATAGCCGTCTTTGGGTAGATGGAAATCTAATTAGAAGGTAATAATAATAATAATAATAATAATATATGCCATTTAGCAGACGCTTTTATCCAAAGCGACTTACAGTCATGTGTGCATACATTCTACGATAACAACATTAGACCATTAGACCATAACAACATTAGACCATAACAACATTAGACCATTAGACCATAACAGCATTAGACCATTAGATCATAACAACATTAGATCATAACAACATTAGATCATAACAACATTAGACCATTAGACCATAACAACATTAGACCATAACAACATTAGACCATAACAACATTAGACATTACATTACATTTAAGTCATTTAGCAGACGCTCTTATCCAGAGCGACTTACAAATTGGTGCATTCACCTTATGACATCCAGTGGAACAACCACTTTACAATAGTGCATCTAAATATTTTAAGGGGGAGGGGGTGAGAAGGATTACTTTATCCTATCCTAGGTATTCCTTAAAGAGGTGGGGTTTCAGGTGTCTCCGGAAGGTGGTGATTGACTCCGCTGTCCTGGCGTCGTGAGGGAGTTTGTTCCACCATTGGGGAGCCAGAGCAGCGAACAGTTTTGACTGAGCTGAGCGGGAACTGTACTTCCTCAGTGGTAGGGAGGCGAGCAGGCCAGAGGTGGATGAACGCAGTGCCCTTATTTGGGTGTAGGGCCTGATCAGAGCCTGGAGGTACTGAGGTGCCGTTCCCCTCACAGCTCCGTAGGCAAGCACCATGGTCTTGTAGCGGATGCGAGCTTCAACTGGAAGCCAGTGGAGAGAGCGGAGGAGCGGGGTGACGTGAGAGAAACTTGGGAAGGTTGAACACTAGACGGGCTGCGGCGTTCTGGATGAGTTGTAGGGGTTTAATGGCACAGGCAGGGAGCCCAGCCAACAGCGAGTTGCAGTAATCCAGACGGGAGATGACAAGTGCCTGGATTAGGACCTGCGCCGCTTCCTGTGTGAGGCAGGGTCGTACTCTGCGGATGTTGTAGAGCATGAACCTACAGGAACGGGCCACCGCCTTGATGTTAGTTGAGAACGACAGTTTGTTGTCCAGGATCACGCCAAGGTTCTTAGCGCTCTGGGAGGAGGACACAATGGAGTTGTCAACCGTGATGGCGAGATCATGGAACGGGCAGTCCTTCCCCGGGAGGAAGAGCAGCTCCGTCTTGCCGAAGTTCAGCTTGAGGTGGTGATCCGTCATCCACACTGATATGTCTGCCAGACATGCAGAGATGCGATTTGCCACCCGGTCATCAGAAGGGGGAAAGGAGAAGATTAATTGTGTGTCGTCTGCATAGCAATGATAGGAGAGACCATGTGAGGTTATGACAGAGCCAAGTGACTTGGTGTATAGCGAGAATAGGAGAGGGCCTAGAACAGAGCCCTGGGGGACACCAGTGGTGAGAGCGCGTGGTGAGGAGACAGATTCTCGCCACGCCACCTGGTAGGAGCGACCTGTCAGGTAGGACGCAATCCAAGCGTGGGCCGCGCCGGAGATGCCCAACTCGGAGAGGGTGGAGAGGAGGATCTGATGGTTCACAGTATCGAAGGCAGCCGATAGGTCTAGAAGGATGAGAGCAGAGGAGAGAGAGTTAGCTTTAGCGGTGCGGAGCGCCTCCGTGATACAGAGAAGAGCAGTCTCAGTTGAATGACTAGTCTTGAAACCTGACTGATTTGGATCAAGAAGGTCATTCTGAGAGAGATAGCGGGAGAGCTGACCAAGGACGGCACGTTCAAGAGTTTTGGAGAGAAAAGAAAGAAGGGATACTGGTCTGTAGTTGTTGACATCGGAGGGATCGAGTGTAGGTTTTTTCAGAAGGGGTGCAACTCTCGCTCTCTTGAAGACGGAAGGGACGTAGCCAGCGGTCAGGGATAAGTTGATGAGCGAGGTGAGGTAAGGGAGAAGGTCTCCGGAAATGGTCTGGAGAAGAGAGGAGGGGATAGGGTCGAGCGGGCAGGTTGTTGGGCGGCCGGCCGTCACAAACGCGAGATTTCATCTGGAGAGAGAGGGAGAAAGAGGTCAGAGCACAGGGTAGGGCAGTGTGAGCAGAACCAGCAGTGTTGTTTGACTTAGCAAACGAGGATCGGATGTCGTCGATCTTCTTTTCAAAATGGTTGACGAAGTCATCTGCAGAGAGGGAGGAGGGGGGAGGGGGAGGAGGATTCAGGAGGGAGGAGAATGTGGCAAAGAGCTTCCTAGGGTTAGAGGCAGATGCTTGGAATTTAGAGTGGTAGAAAGTGGCTTTAGCAGCAGAGACAGAGGAGGAAAATGTAGAGAGGAGGGAGTGAAAGGATGCCAGGTCCGCAGGGAGGCGAGTTTTCCTCCATTTCCGCTCGGCCTTCCGGAGCCCTGTTCTGTGAGCTCGCATTGAGTCGTCAAGCCACGGAGCGGGAGGGAGGACCGAGCCGGCCTGGAAGATAGGGGACATAGAGAGTCAAAGGATGCAGAAAGGGAGGAGAGGAGGGTTGAGGAGGCAGAATCAGGAGATAGGTTGGAGAAGGTTTGAGCAGAGGGAAGAGATGATAGGATGGAAGAGGAGAGAGTAGCGGGGGAGAGAGAGCGAAGGTTGGGACGGAGCGATACCATCCGAGTAGGGGCAGTGTGGGAAGTGTTGGATGAGAGCGAGAGGGAAAAGGATACAAGGTAGTGGTCGGAGACTTGGAGGGGAGTTGCAATGAGGTTAGTGGAAGAACAGCATCTAGTAAAGATGAGGTCGAGCGTATTGCCTGCCTTGTGAGTAGGGGGGAAGGTGAGAGGGTGAGGTCAAAAGAGGAGAGGAGTGGAAAGAAGGAGGCAGAGAGGAATGAGTCAAAGGTAGACGTGGGGAGGTTAAAGTCGCCCAGAACTGTGAGAGGTGAGCCGTCCTCAGGAAAGGAGCTTATCAAGGCATCAAGCTCATTGATGAACTCTCCGAGGGGACCTGGAGGGCGATAAATGATAAGGATGTTAAGCTTGAAAGGGCTGGTAACTGTGACAGCATGAAATTCAAAGGAGGCGATAGACAGATGGGTAAGGGGAGAAAGAGAGAATGACCACATGGGAGAGATAAGGATCCCTATGCCACCACCCCGCTGACCAGAAGCTCTCGGGGTGTGCGAGAACACGTGGGCGGACGAAGAGAGAGCAGTAGGTAACTACAAAGTAGCCTATACCTACCTGGAAGAATCATTATTATTTGCATCAATCCAGTGGCCATTTGTTTTGAACTCCATCACAAGTGCACTACAGAGTCCATAAACTAAGCTTCCCCTAAAGTAAATTGAATACAATTTCAAAAATTATATAGCTTAATTAGCCTACTCCTGTGAACAGAAAGAAATTAAATCATTCAAAATAGGCTACTACACCAGAAGCATGATTTGGCCACAGAGGATCATTAGCTTCTTTAAAAATTATTTTACCTGTGGATTGCACCTATAATTTCTCAGAATTTCTCCCATTTGTGAAAGCAATGTGAATCGCAACAGCACTGGGCTGCATTCAAAATAAAATCCCCCTCCCCCACGTGCCATTTCCAAGTAACATGGCGGAGAATCAAGCTTGAGCCTTTTTACTTTCGGTTTTGGTCCACCAGATTCAAACAGCTGTAAAAACAATATTTTCTGTTATTGAAAATATATTTCACAGCAATTTAGATTGTACAATGGTTCCCTACATTATTCCGTTTTGACAGAGAGACCTCTACTGTACATTTGCTGCTTGACCCGATTTCCACTAAATAACACAGCCACAAAGTCAAAACATATTTCGCATTCGGCAGGACAACTCAATAAGCAAATATTACAGCCAAATACAACACTGGTGGGTATGTAATGCTGTGAAAAACTATCATTCCATGACTGCAGATATTGGGGGTGGTCCAAAATACGGGAGGGTTGTCAATTTGATGGAAACAACTCTGATGGGAAAATTTGCATATTGTTTTTATGCATATTTTAGAATATTTACATGAAAATATGAAGCCAATTGGATTCAAACCTAGCTACAGACACCCTAAAGACTCTGGCAAGTGTGCTAGTCCAGTGTCACTTTGATTATGCCTACACATCATGGCCCCAAACGTCTAAAGAATAAGCTACAGACCAGCCAAAACAAGCTTGTAAGAATTACTTAAACTCCCCCCTCATACTGGAGCTCAAAAAAAATGTTTGTCTGTATCTCTCTCTCTCTGTGTCTGCATCTATTTTTATTTTATTTAACTAGGCAAGTCAGTTAAGAACAAATTCTTATTTTCAATGAAGGCCTAGGAACAGTGGGTTAACTGCTTTGTTCAGGGGCAGAACGACAGATTTGTACCTTGTCAGCTCAGTGATTCAAACTTGCAACCTTTCGGTTACTAGTCCAACGCTCTAACCTCTAGGCTACGCTGCCGCCCGTATGTATCTAGGTAATGTGTCTATATCGCTGTAATTGTACATGTATGTATGTATGTAAAACAGGGACCAAAATTGAAATACGTCCCGGCCTTTATTGTGCCATCCCGGTCACTTAAAAAAATATTTGTTGTGTGTGTGTGTGTGTGTGTGTGTGTGTGTGTGTGTGTGTGTGTGTGTGTGTGTGTGTGTGTGTAAATATATATATATATTTTATTTTTTACTGACAAATAAAATCAATCAATCAATCCAAACTGTGCAGCGGAAAGAGAAATGTGTTACAAAACACAAACGTTGAACATGGAGATTGTCAAGCCAAACCTTCGATACAAGGTAAGCCTACAAGGTAGTGAGGGATGTAACCCTGCGTGGCACCGAATGTGCCAGAAAAGCATGCTGAAGTGGCAAAGTTTATGAAAACAGATTCGATACAGATAATTGTTATTTGTGGTTGGAAACATTATTTTGAGTTCATTCTATTAGGGGGAGGGTGTGCAATTCATTTTACAGTACAAGGGGAGGGGGGGGGGGGGTTCCATATGACACCTTGAGTTGGACCAACCCTTAGATCAGGGTCTTCCAAACTCAGTCCTGGGGCACCCCCTGGGTACACATTTTGTTTTTTGCTCTAGCCCTCTTTTCAGTCACACAATCTTCAACTGAAAATACATCTGAGGCTTGATATTGTATAGAAGAAGATGGAGCTGTCTCTGTAGTTATTGGTGGCCAGGTTTTTTATTGTTGTGAATCCTCCCTCATCACTGTTTGTGAACTCTACTCTCTTGATCCAATTATTCACATGTAATATGTTTGAGACTCCCTCCCCATGGCAACGTGTCTTCCCCTCAGTGTTACAAACACTCCCAAGTTCAAGGACTGATGGATATTTGTATATAGATATATTTGTTTTTCCAGCTACACCATGCCTGCTGCAGTTCCCAAGACTTTAAATGCTGCTTAATTAAAATGAGGGATTTGATGCTGTACATTTATGCTTATGGTTTCAATTGTCTTTTATGTTTACTCTGTGCTCGGGATTATAAAATAATATACGCACCACAAAGACAGACACACACACACACACACAATGAGAAATTGAGATTGTGTACTACTGACTGAACTCAGGCAGCAGCTCCTGAAGGGGAAGATCACCATGGTTGGCAAAGTTAGAAAGAACAAGCCTGGGCCTTCTCATAAAAGTTTGCCTTCACCTCCACCACCACTCTAATTTCGTACCTTCCAAAGAGGAACAAGAATGTGGTCCTCCTGAGCACACTGCACAAAATGGCTGAGATCATTGATCGTGAGGACAGGAAGCCAGCCATCATCCGGGACTACAACCACGACAAAGGAGGTGTGGACAACCTGGACAAGGTGATTGGAACTTACAGCTGTAGGAGGATGACTGCCCGCTGGCCCCTGGTCATCTTTCATAACATCATTGATCTGTCCTCATACATTTAGATTTACATTTACAATGCCTTTGTGATATGGAACAAGATCAGCCCTACCTGGATGCCTGATAAGCAGAACAAGAGGAGAGTGTTCCTGGAGCAGCTGGGAAAGGAACTGGTAACCCCACATATTCAAGAAGGGAGAGCCTCCCCGCACAGTAGCCTCTGCAGCGCTTGTGAAAGCTGTTCAGGGGGCTGAATCTTGTCCTGATCCAACTGAAGCTGCAGCTGGGGCAGGCAAGAGGAGGAGATGCCAATTCTGCCCCCAAAAGAAGGACTGGAAAACAAATACTATGTGCTGCACATGTCAGAAATACATCTGCAAAGTCCATGCACACACTCTTGCATACTGCCTTACATATGATAGAGTTGATTGATTTATGTTCATCACATTTTTTGTTTTGTATCTATTATCATATTTTATTCGTATTTATTGTTGTTGTTTATACACCTTGTGGGTGGGGCAATGGTTAAACAAATGGGAGAAGACTAGTATTTTGTAGTTGAATTCCTCATTGCACAGTATATAAGAATATATCACTATGTTGCCAAAACAGTTTGACTGTTATTGTTTCCCTTCAATAAAATGCATTCAAAACTACTTTCTGCACATCATAGCCTATCTGCAGGAATCTGTCCCGTCAGAGCCTTTTCCTGTCCGTTTACTGTTGACTAGCAGTCTCAAGCCACAGAAGCAGCTAACGTTAACCAAAATGTTAGCTACAAGTCGGCCTAACAGTCACTAGCACGTGCAGCAACCTCTGCAGCAGCCTCCCCCAGGTCCTAGTGCCCGCCCAGTGAGAAGTTTAAGATGCGATGGAACGGTTGACGGAAGAAAAAAAATACATCACAGAGAAAAATAAATAAATATATAAATAAAGCCCCCCTAAAATAGGCCTAGCGACGTCCCTGCTCTGTGCTATCATATTTGGTGGAAAATTACTGTTTGTGTGTGCGTGCGTGCTTGCTTGCTTGCTTGGGACACACACACCACACACCAACACGCAAGGGTATTACTATTCCATCCCAGAGCCCAGCCGGCGTCACTGGTCCTGGGAGGTTAGAGGAGGGAAGATGTGGGTACCATCCTTGTTAGGATCAGTGTGAGGTAGTTTGTTCCACTCCAGGGCTCCAGTGGGCTCCAGACTGCCCCAGGCCTGCATGAGAGAGACAGCAGCCTGTTTGTCCTCCTGGGTCTGGGGCTCACACAGAACAGAAGCCCTGGATAGCAGCATAAAACTTCTGAGTCACTCGTAAATAATTGCCTTTTCTTTCTCTCTTTCTCTGTTTCTTACAATCTCTGTTTTTCTGTCTCTCTCCCTCTAGACTCTCTCCTTCAGTTTCTCTCTCTCTCCCTCCTCCTTTTCCTTGCTGTCCTGGTTTTTGAATAGATGCAAAGGACTTACCCACTCATTCTGATCTAAAGGTATCCTGTCCTGTGTTCTGCCCCTATCTGCATTGCAGATGTTTAGGATGGTGCAGCACTAGTCTAGTGCCAGGTTGATAGCAGCCTCATGAGGGGCTGCCAAGATTGAGGTATTTTCCCTGGTCATATCACTATGTACCCTCAGGCATTTCAAAATCGGTCTCTCCTCTCTCAACCTGACTCTTAAAAAATGTAAAAAGTGTAAAAAGTAAGGTGTAGAATTGGCTACACTTGATTATGCCAGTCTCTTGCAGAGGCCCTTACTCCTTTGGGCAGCACAGTGGAAGCTTTGAAGTAAATTATTCATATGATGACTGATATGAATTAACAAGCCATTTCTAGGCCCACTGTGCAGGGCTTGGGCCTGTATGTGGAGGCCAGTTTACAAGTCCACAGTACTCTCCGTGGAGACGGCAAAAAGTTGATGTTTCCTGTTTTCAGGAAAACAGTAAGCGGATGTGGGGACTCCTCAGACGTAATGTTTTTCTTCTTCAAATCAATTAAATTCAATTTTATGTCACATGCTTCGTAAACAACAGGTGAAGACTAAGAGTGAAATGAATGCAGTAAGAAATATTGAGAAATAGAAAAATAATGGTACAAGGAATAAATACACAATGAGTAACGACAACTTGGCTGTATACACAGAGACGATGTGCAGGAGTACGAGGTAATTGAGGTAGATACTGTATGTACACTACTGTTAAACATTTGGGGTCACTTAGAAATGTCCTTGTTTTTTAAAGGTATTTTTTGTATGTTAACATTAAATTGATCAGAAATACAGTGTAGACATTGTTAATGTTGTAAATGACTATTGTAGCTGGAAACGTCAGATTTAAAAAAATGGAATATCACTCAGTCATCCGATGGAACAGCTGGTGCTCTCATGCATGGTTCAGTGTTGCATGTCTCAAAGCTAGCATAGAAGGCATTTAGCTCATTTGGTAGGCTCGTCACTGGGCAACTTGTGACTGGGTTTCCATTTGTATTCCGTGATAGTTTGCAAGCCATACCACATCCGACGAGCATCAGAGCCGGCGTGGTAGGATTCAATCTTAGTCCTGTGTTGATGTTTTGACTGTTTGATGGCTCGTCGGGGTTCGTAGCTGGATTTCTTACAAGCGTCTGGATTAGTGTCCCGCTCCTTGAAAGTAACAGCTCTAGCCTGTAGCTCAGTGCGGTTGTTGCCTGTAATCCATGGCTTCTCATTGGGATCTGTACGTGCGGTCACTGTGGTGACGACATTGTCGATGCACTTATTAATGAAGCCGGTGGCTGGTGATAAACTCCTGAATGTTATTGGTTGAATCCCGGAACATATTCCAGTCTGTACTATTGAAACAGTCCTTTAGCTTAGCCTCCACTTCATCGGACGACTTCCATATTGAGCGCGTCACTAGTACTCCCTGTTTGAGTTTTTGCTTGTATGCATGAATCGGGAGGATAGAATTCTGGTCATATTTGCCAAATGGAGGACGAAGGAAAGCTTTGTATGTGTTTCTGTGTTTGGAGTAATGGTGATTTAGAGCTTTGTCGCCTCTAGTTGCACGGGTGACATGCTGGTAAAATGAGGTGAGACGGATTTCAGTTTCCCTGCATTACAATCACCAGCCACTCAGAGCGCTGCTCCTGAATGTGCATTTTCTTGTATGGCTTGTTATATAATAATAAGCTTATCTTGAGATACTCGACCTCAGCCGAGCAAAACCTTGAGACGTATTTAATTTTAGATTTTGCGCACCAGCTGTTATTGACAAATAGACTCCACCCCTTTTCTTACCGGGGGAAGCTGTTCTGTCTTGCCGATGCATGGAAAACCCAGCCAACTGTATATATTATCCATGTCATCATTCAGACCAATTTTTTAAATTTTACCCCCTTTTTCTCCCCAATTTCGTGGTATCCAATTGTTAGTAACTACTATCTTGTCTCATCGCTACAACTCCCGTACGGGCTCAGGAGAGACTAAGGTCGAAAGCAATGTGTCCTCCGAAACACAACCCAACCAAGCCGCACTGCTTCTTAACACAGCGTGCATCCAACCCAGAAACCAGCTGCACCAATGTGTCGGAGGAAACACTGTGCACCTGGCGACCTGGTTAGCGCGCACTGAGCTCATCCAGTTTATTCTCCAATGATTGAACGTTGGCCAATACGATGGATGGTAAAATTGGGATAACCACTCGCCAAAGTATTCTCACAAGGCACCCGGATCTGCATCCACTGTATCAGCGTCTCTTTTTCATGCGATTGACGAGGATTTGGGCCTGGTACGGTATCAGTAGTAAATCCTTTGCCTCCGACTCATTAAAGAAAAAATCTTTGTCCAGATCGAGGTGAATAATCCCTGTTCTGATATCCAGAAGCTCTTTTCGGTCATAAGAGACGGTGACAAACAACACGACTAATAGACATGATAGTACAATTGGTTAGTAGCCCGTAAATGGCAGCCATCTTCTCTGGCGCTATTCCATTTACTCGCCGACATAGTTTCATCAGTGTGCCCGCTCGTTTGCCTCTCTTCCTATTTCGAGTCCTGGGGATTAGGGCCTGGTCTGGATTGAGCAGTACGTCCAGAGCTGCTGACTCGTTGAAGTAGAATTGTTCATCCAAATCGAGGTTAGTGATAGCTGTTTAGATGTCCAGAAGCGTTATCAGTCATAGGACATTATGTACAAAACACAGAAGGCTGCTAAAATGTCTGTGTGTGTTTGTCTTGGGTGCGAGATACAAATCTCTCGCTTGAAGGAGGGCCAGTCAGTTTCTCCGCCATCCAACCTATTGTGTCAGTCCTTGAGCTGTGTTCTCTGAGACCAGAGCTGTTGCCAAGGAACCAAGATGAACTCCATATGAACTTCCCTCAAGGAACTTCACTGTGTGTGTGTGGGCTCACTGTGCCAGGCCAAACAGACATTATTCAGACTGAGGAACAAAACAATGCACCTGTGCCACAAGCTGCTGAGGCAACATCCTATTGAGCAAGGAGCAGAGGAGAGGAGGCAGCTATACTTTCTTCACAATAGACCCTCTACATGTCATTCAACATTACGTGATTAATCCTAAATACACTTGCGTATACCAAACATTAGGAACACCTTCCTAATATTGAGTTCCACAGGGATGTTGGCCAATGTTGACTCTAATGCTTACCACAGTTGTGTCAAGTTGGCTGGAAGTCCTTTGGGTGGTGGACCATTCTTGATACACACTGGAATCTGTTGAGCATGAAAAACCCAACAGTGTTGCGGTTCTTGACACAAACCAGTGGCACCTAGTGCCATACCCCGTTCAAAGGCACTTAAATATTTTGTCTTGCCCATTCACCCTCTGAATGGCACACATACACAATCCATGTTTCAATTGTCTCAAGGGTTAAAGATCCTTATTTAACCTGTCTCCTCCCCTTCATCTACAATGATTGAAGTGGATTTAACAAGTGATATCAATAACGGATCATAATTTGGATTCGCCTGGTCAGTCTACGTCATGAAAAGAATCTGTGTTATTAATGTTTCGTATACTCAGTGTAGATGTACTAAATCGTGTAGCTGGTCACAGGCTCATGTTCGTGGGCGCAATGTTCAATCAAATACAATATACAGACGTTCCAGAGCAGGAGAGGCCGGTAAAAGGTCATTCTTTCCACACTAACAGTTTGATATGAATTTGATTTGGAACTACTTTAGCCTATTGCATCACACATGACACCTACCCAACCTTACTGTCTTATCTGGAAAGTCCAGATTTGGGATTTTGATTGAATAGAGCCATAAATGCCTAAGAAGTTATTCATATCCCAAATCCTTTAGATGTCAGACATTTCACTTGATATTAGTGATATTGCAAATGAAGCTTTCTTTTCCACAATTACAAAAACATTGGGACACACAAGGTTTCTCTATGTTGATAGCCTACAATACGAACAGCTGTTGAAGTCTGAGACAATGTGAATTAATAGGCTACACATACAGTTATGGGGTGGGTAGATTGCTTTCTAAATGTAAATCCGTTACTAGTTACCTGTCCAAAATTGTAATCAGTAATGTAAGTTTTGGATGACCAAATCTCAGCAACGTAATCTGATTACATTACTTTTAGATGACTATCCCCTTTAGAGGCATTAGAAGATAAAAAAATGTATATTACCAATTGAATGACATCTATTGCAGGATATAGTTTAAAGTATGCATAGCTGGCCATATATGGATGTTCAATTTTACTTGTATGTAGGCTTCTTCTAACCCATCGCTTTCTACTACATAAAATTATATGATTCAATTATATATTTACATTAAAACCAAAAAACCAAAGTCTATCAGAATTCCAGCCATTCCAATAAATGTTATACCCCTTGATCTTCAAGAATAGGACTTGGAAATATGGAAGTATAGATTAGCCAAATTGTTTTACCTGAGCATAACCCCAAAACGAAGGATTTATTAGCCAGCCCTACTCTGTTGTTTTTGATTTTGTTGTCATGTAGGACTGATTGGGCTCATTGATTCGAGTTGACAAATAAATGCTGTGCTCATGGAATGGCATGCTTTGAGCACTACTTAAAAGTGCTGTTTACATGTGAAAAATGAATGCCATATGCTGCATTTGCTATTGGCCTATTGTTGACCTTTTTGTTGGTGACACTTTGATATCTTGATAATATGCAGCTGTTTAAAGGGCACATCCACAGATGAAACAATAACAAAACAGTTAACCCGCCTCTGTTTCGGTAAAAAGCTGGGGGATGAGAAATGTAACCACTCAGATTAATAGACAGAGCTATGGATGCAAGGAATGGCCATCCATGATATAAAAAATATTGTTTTAACCATGTTATGAGGCTATACAGTGTTTTTTTTTAAACATTTACAATGTTTACAAATATTGGAGAAAAACAAGCTGGTATTTTGGGTTCTCATTGAGTGTGATAGTTGAACTAGGCTCATGAGGCATTTATAAGTTATATTCTTCAAGAATCAATGGATATACATTACTGGTCAAAAGTTATTTATTTTTTATTGTTTTCTACATGGTAGAATAATAGTGAAGACATCTAAATGATGAAATAATACATGTGGAATCATGAAGTAACCAAAAATGTTTTGGTAAGTGTGCCTTGAATTCTAAATAAATCATAGACAGTGTCACCAGTAAAGCACCCCCACACCATAACACCACCTCCGCCATGCTTTATAGTGGGAAATACACATGCAGAGATCATCCGTTCACCCACACCACGTCTCACAAAGACACGGCGGTCTCCACCGGTCTAATGTCCCTTGCTCATATTTCTTGGCCCAAACAAGTCTCTTCTTCTTATTGGTGTCATTTAGTAGTGGTTTCTTTGCAGCAATTTGATCATGAAGGCTTGATTCACACAGTCTCCTCTGAACAGTTGATGCTGAGATGTGTGTTACTGGAACTCTGTGAAGCATTTATTTGGGCTGCATTTCCTGAGGCTGGTAACTCTAATGAACTTATCCTCTGCAGCAGAGGTAACTCTGGGTCTTCCATTCCTGTGGCAGTCCTCACGAGTGCCAAATTCTATTAGCGCTTGATGGTTTTTGAGATTGCACTTGAAGAAACTTTAAAAGTTATTGAAATGTTCCGTGTTGACTGATCTTCGTGTCTTAAAGTAATGATAGACTGTCGTTTCTCTTTGCTTATTTGAGCTCTTCTTGCCATCATTTAGACTTGTTATTTTACCAAATAGAGCTATCTTCTGTATACCACCCCTACCTTGTTATAACATAACTGATTGGCTCAAATGCATTAAGGAAAGAAATTCCACAAATGAACTTTTAACAAGGCACACCTGTTAAATGAAATGCATTCCAGGTGACTACCTCATGAAGCTGGTTGAGAGAATGCCAAGAATGTGCAAAGCTGTCATCAAGGCAAAGGGTTTCAAGAATCTCAGATATAAAATATATTTTGATTTGTTTAAAAAAAATGGGTTACTAAGAATTGTTGACTTACAAAAGGGTTACAAAAGTATCTCTAAAAGCCTTGATCATCAGTCCACGGTAAGATAAATTGTCTATAAATGGAGAAAGGTCAGCACTGTTGCTACTCTCCTTAGGAGTGGCCGTCCTGCAAATATGACTGCAAGAGCACAGTGCAGAATGCTCAATGAGGTTAAGAAGAATCCTAGAGTGTCAGCTAAAGACTTACAGAAATCTCTGGAACATGTTAACATCTCTATTGACGAGTCTACGATACGTAAAACATGAAACAAGAATGGTGTTCATGGGAGGACACCACTATCCCAAAACAACATTGCTGCACGTCTGAAGTTTGCAAAAGTGCACCTGGATGTTCCACAGCAATACTGTCAAAATAGTCTGTGGACAGATGAAACTAAAGTTGAGTTGTTTGGAAGGAGCACACAACACTATGTGTGGAGAAAAAAAGGCAACGCACACCAAAATTAAAACCTCATCCCAACTGTAAAGTATGGTGGCGGGAGCATCATGGTTTGGGGCTGCTTTGCTGCCTCAGGGCCTGGACAGCTTACTATCATCGGCGGGAAAATGAATTCTTAAGTTTATCAAGCCTTTTTGCAGGAGAATGTTAGGTTATCTGTCCATCAATTGAAGTTCAACAGAAGTTGGGTGACGCAACAGGACAACAACCCAAAACACTGAAGTAAATCCACAACAGAATGGATTCAACAGAAGAAAATGTGCCTTCTGGAGTGGCCCAGTCAAAGTCCTGGCCTCAACCCGATTGAGATGCTGTGGCATGACCTCGAGAGCAGTTCACACCAGACATCCCAAGAGCATTGCTGAACTGAAACAGTTTTGTAAAAAGGAATGTCCAGAACTCCTCCTGACCATTGTGAAGGTCTGATCCACAACTACAGAAAACATTGGGTTGAGGTTATTGCTGCCAAACGAGGGTCAACCGGTTATTAAATCCAAGGGTTCAGACTTTTTCCACCCTGCACTGTGAATGTTTACATGGTGTGTTCAATAAAGACATGAAAACATGTCATTGTTTGTGTGTTATTAGTTTAAGCAGACTGTGTTTTGTCTACTGTTGTGACTTAGACAAAGATCAGATCACATTTTATGACCAATTTATGCAGAAATCCAGGTATTTCCAAAAGGGTTCACATACTTTTTCTTGACACTGTATTAGGTTTGTTAAAATTTTACATTACATTTACATTTAAGTCATTTAGCAGACGCTCGAAGCCCTTACTGTGAAAATTATACCAATACAGACAATGTGATTTTACGCCTCACATAAAAGTGATCTGGCGTTCTGGATGGGGGACATGTCCAAAGCATAGGCTACACAGTTGTTGCAAAACACATTTGATAGCCTTCGTGTTCCTGTTCAATACTAATAGATACGCTTGTTTTTATTAAAATGTTCTTCTAGTCTTGATGTTGCCAAGAACTACGGTTACTCAAGAGCCAGAATAATTTCCAAGAACTGCTTTGGGATCCTTGCTGTAAGATGGAGGATCCTGGGACGTGCCTTTTGAATTTGCCCCAGAAAAGCTGAGAGGATTGTTAAGGGCTGTGTGGTCCTCCACAACTATCTTTGCACTACAGAGACTAACAACACAGAGTCATCAACACGGTAAACCCACGCCACACCCACTGGGGACCTCTGTCCAGGAGAATGGAGACAGGTGGTACAAGTGAAAACAAACTTCCTAGACCCAAGAAACATGTAGGCAGACAGGGTTGCTGACTACTTCCTCACACCAGCTGCTTGAGTTTCATTCCAGGATGCTGCTATCACACGTGGCAACTTACAGTAAATGTTCAAATGTTGTATTGTGGTTTAGAAAACATGTTTGTACTTACACTGTATCTTCCTTTCCTTGTTTTATACAGGGCATTCTGAAAGTATTCAGACCCCTTGACTTTTTACACATTTTATGTTACAGCCTTATTCTTTGTAGCAGTATTTTTATTGAAATTTCACAATTTTCACCCATATTAAGAGATACAGAGACAAAGCACACAGAACAAAAAGAAAAACAGCCCCCACTTACCCATATCTACGTGCATATATATACACATACATACATACATACACATACATACACACATATACATATACCCATGCATATACACACACCTATGCATACACACACGCACGCACACACCCACCTATACACACCCATACATACGTACACCATTTCTCTTCCCGCTCTGTGCCTCTCTCACCCCATCACCATCATTGAGTCTCTCAATACATACATTTTAAACAAACTTACAAACAGAAATTAAACAAAAAAGCTCAGTTTAAACCAAGAGGTTAGGTTCCACACATGGAACGTACAGTGTGGTTCTGAAATACATAGCTCCCCGCCATTCTAAGAGAATCCTTGCAGCATAATAGTTGATACCTCAGGTTCTAGATAATTTAGATAAGGTACAGCCTTATTCTAAAAATGATTAAATTGTTTTTCCCCCTCATCAATATACACACAATACCCCATAATGACAAAGCAAAAACTGGATTTTAGAAATGTTCACGCTACAAGGTTGGCACACCTGTATTTTGGGAGTTTCTCCCATTCTTCTCTGCAGATCCTCTCAAGATATGTCAGGTTGGATGGGGAGCGTTGCTGCACAACTACTTTCAGGTCTCTCCAGATAAGTTTGATGGGGTTCAAGTTCGGGCTCTGGCAGGGCCACTCAAGGACATTCAGAGACTTGTCCTGAAGCCACCCATGTGTTGTCTTGACTGTGTGCTTAGGGTCGTTGCCCTGTTGGAAGGTGAACCTTCGCCCCAGTCTGAGGGCCTGCGTGCTCTGGAGCAGGTTTTCATCAAGGATCTCTCTGTACTTTGATCCGATTATCTTTCCCTCGATCCTGACTAGTCTCCCAGTCCCTGCCACTGAAAAACATCCCCACAGCATGATGCTGCCACCGCCATTTATTTTATTTTTATTTCACCTTTATTTAACCAGGTAGGCCAGTTGGGAACATGTTCTCATTTACAACTACGACCTGGCCAAGATAAAGCAAAGCAGTGCACAAAATTAACAACACAGAGTTATACATAAACAAACGTACAGTCAATAACACAATAGAAACATCTATGTACAGTGTGTGCAAATGTAGAAGAGTAGGGAGGTAAGGTAATAAGTAGGCCATAGAGGCAAAATAATTACAATTTAGCATTGACACTGGAGTGATAGATGTGGAGAGGATGATGTGCAAGTAGAGATACTGGGGTGCAAAAGAGCAAGAAGATAAATAACAATATGGGGATGAGGTAGTTGGGTGTGCTATTTACAGATTGGCTGTTTACAGATACAGTGATCGGCATGCTGCTCTGACAGCTGATGCTTAAAGTTAGAGAGGGAGATATAAATCTCCAGCTTCAGTGATTTTTGCAATTCGTTCCAGTCATTGGCAGCAGAAAACGGGAATGAAAAGCGGCCAAAGGTAGGCTCAGCTCTGACCATTTTTAACACCATAATGCCACACAGTATTAAAGGCCAACGATGGTCACCAACTTGACAAAAGTGATCAGCTCGAATGCACCCACGGTGTTAATAAGTGAAACTCCCAAGGGGACAGGAAAATTGGACTGTTTTTAAGCTCATTTCCTGTAATTCTAGCATTTTGACATGGCTTAGGCCTATGACCAGGGTTACATTTACAGAAATTAAAACCACAGATTAGGTGTATTCAGGATGCTTTGAACATTAAATGAACACTCAAAATTCAACAACTTTGTGACTTTGGGTGATGAAATTGAAAGTATGCTAGTATATATATATTTTTTAAATTGTGCTTTGATACTTTATTCAGACAGTAATGACATGAGATAGGGAGACAAGCAAATGCTAGAAACATTGGCAAGGTTGGAAGCAGGGATTGATCCCTGTTCTCAGGTGGAAAGTTGTAAGCAACACATGCCAGGGAGTGTTACCACTACACCAAGGTGCTGCACAGGAACATTTTATATTAATGGTTGATGGTAGTGGGTAACCAAATTATAGATTGCAATATCCTTGTCCATAGACTGCTTTCAAGGTAAGGATACAAACATCTTGTATTTTGTAATTTGGGAGAATTCTCTCCTTAAAATAGGGATGGAAGGAAATCCTGCTTGCTCTCCAGGAGGGTTGGCTGCACTAGATCTATGTTTCCAATCATTTCTCAAAATCACCCAACCTTCAAGAAAAATCTAATGAATATCAATATCCAGGTGCTTTATGCCTACTAGTTGAAGATACTTACCATAATCTTATTCTACATAGAGAAAATATAATGTGTGTATGAGTTGTGAGTCCCCCTATCATCTCTGCCTAGTATGTGCACAATACTTAAATGTCCAAAAATATATTTGATTCCTGGAGTATTTGATATCCAATGCTTATTTGTATGACTTACTGTCCATGAATGGCTGCAATAATGCATATAATACATTTTCAAAGACACAGGTAGGCATACCTATTTCAAATATGTGATTACACTGGAAATATTGGGATGAAGTGGAATAATAAGATACGTGTGGGGAATAACAATAATGTTCTTCCTGACAAGCATAGCAATTACCTGATATTTTAGCCATTTTTAAGAATGATAATTGTTCCACTGATTAGACTAAATAAAGTAAATATATAAAATAAAATGACAATCTGCCCCTCCACCCTAACCAAATTATTATGTTATTAATTGTCCCCCTCTCTAGAATCAAAATGACACTTTTCTGTTCACAATCTGTTTGACAAAATAATTAACATAGTTACAAATAAACTAACCCTACCCATTTTCCCGCTAAAACAGCCTTACAGCCTAAATGCTAATCACCAAACGAGAGGACTAAGGCAAATGTGGATTAAATCGACTTTAGTGCATGCTGTCAAAAGGCTGCATTCTGCAATAACAGGGACCGGAGAAATGTTATACATAAAACAACTCTACCGTGCGGCTCTTTTTACAGTTTAATCAATTTAGCGGAGAACGTTCTATCTCTCAATTCAGCTCTAATCTAATCTTGAGGTGCGTTTCTTTAAAACATGCACCCAATTCCCTTGATCCCTTACATAACTAGACTAATCATATGCTTAAATGTACGGTTCACATTGTTCTGGCAAGACAGGACAATGCTAGAGGTTCCGCTCGTGATGTTAAATTGCACGCTCAGATGCTCCGATTTCAAAACGATTTGGAGCACAGTTGAAAGGTTCACGCACTGACTACAACGGAACTATTCGAAAGATAAAAGCAGTACTTTCCAATG
This sequence comes from Oncorhynchus gorbuscha, assembly GCF_021184085.1. Classification (NCBI taxonomy): domain Eukaryota; kingdom Metazoa; phylum Chordata; class Actinopteri; order Salmoniformes; family Salmonidae; genus Oncorhynchus; species Oncorhynchus gorbuscha. The sequence continues at coordinate 51,471,747 of NC_060188.1, read as the reverse complement.
CGTTATATATGAGACGTGCCGAACGTGAGAAAAGCTTCAAATGCGTGTGTCTCACACGGCCAATACGTGAGAGTTGGCAGCTCTGACTGGCTAGGATCATTTATGCAGCAGGTTAGGATAATTAACGTAGCAGGTTTGGAGACGGGGGTTAAGGAAAATAGTTAGCGAAAATGCTCTCCTAATCTGCTAGGAAAATCACTTCGTATCGAAGTGGCGTGAAAAGAGTGTCCCTTGTTAACCGGTCAACCAATCCACATTTAAGGGATTGGTTGAACAGTGCCGAAGATAACCGTTTTTTTCCCTACTCAGTAAGACCAGTATGTAGGGGATATATGCTGAACAAAAACATGAACGCATCATGCAACAATTTGAAAGATTTAGCTGAATTACAGTTCATATTAGGAAATCAGTCAATTGAACATATGGAGTTCACATGACTGGGAAGGGGCGCAGCTTGGGAGGTCATACATGTAGGTCGACGGACTCGGGAGCCAGCCCAGCCAATCACTCCTCCCTGATGTGGAGGTCCTGGCTGCAGTTGTGAGGCTGGTTGGATGCACTGCCAAATTCTCTAAAACGACGTTGGAGGCAGTATGGTAGAGAAATTAACATTCAATTCTCTGGCAACAGCTCTGGTGGACATTCCTGCAGTCAGCATGCCAATTGCATGTTCCATCAAAACTTGAGACATCTGTGGCATTGTGTTGTGTAACACAACTGCATATTTTAGAATTGCCTTTTATTGTCCCCAGCACAAGGTGCACCTGTTTCTTAATATGCCACACCTTTCAGGTGGATGGATTATCTTGACAAAGGATAACATGCTCACTACCAGGGACATAAACAAATTTGTGCACAACATTTGAGAGAAATAACCAGTTTATGTGCATATGAAAAATATTGTATTTCAGTTCATGAAACATGGGACCAGCACTTTACATGTTGCTTTTATATTCTTGTTCAGTGTAGTTTCAGGCGTTTATTTTACGCTTGTTGTGTTAGGTTAATTGCGGAAGAGAGTGTGTGAACAACAATGTACATAAACCCTGGATCTCTAATGCTATGCATTGGACAGTATGATGCACCAATCGGCCATATTGAAACTCCCCAGCAGAAGCAGTCCTCTATTGGAATTAATGGAAGTCTACAGTATTTCAATAAAACATTTTTCAAGGACAAAATGACATGTATTTAAGTATTTTGTTGTTGTAGTGTGGACAGTAACATTAACTTTCTAAAAAGTATACTTTAAGGAAAATGTTTGCATACATTGTTTTATGTTTATCTCACTTAATGTAATTCAAACGTATGAATTATGGTATCTACAATAGAATAATCGTGGCAAAAAAAAATATATTTGAATAAATGCATTTCTTTGCAAGGTGTGGGAGTGCCAAGATGTGGGCGCGGTGGCTTCAAAACCGCGCCCCCTGAGATTCAACTGGTGTATATATAGATCATTGGGTGTGAACGATGGGACAAATTTCAGCGCACAATAAAGGGGACAAGGCGTGTGTTTGGAATGATACGGGCGTGTTTCATGTTGGATTTATAAAAGCGGTTGTCCGACATAAAGTCATTTTCAGTTGTAGCCAATGTTATTTGGCTTTTATGTTAGTGATTGAACGCTGTGTCACTGTCACAATACCGACGGTTCCAGCTGGGACATCAATCTTGTGCTCGAGGGCTCTCCAAAACATATTGGTCCAGGCGTACTGCTTATTCTGGTGATTGTTTCGGTGAGTGAAACTTTTTGAAATACCATTGGACACATTTGTTTACCCCACAATGTCATATGCCTGTCATAGCTTTCCTACTATTGTACGGGCTTAGGGTATGGCCAATTGTGTAGGCTATTGCAGCATTTGGAACAAAAGAACCTGGATTCATGCATTAGGCTACCTACTGTATACCAATGTTCGCATGCACTGTACATGTTGCCTATACTGTAGTCTGTTCTTCACACTTTTATTCTCCCTCTGTCTGAAATGTCAAGACAAGTTTACATGCGGACGAACGTCATGTTACAATGACAATTTGTAACAATTTATTACAATGTAGTAGCGCCTTGACATTCAATTGATGTGTATGTTACGAGCTACGATTATTGCAATAGATAAAGCCATTTGTGCACTCACAATTTTGGCACATCAAGGTAAAATATAATATTCTGAATGCTAAAGCAGCACACTGTCCTTCCCGGTGGCGATTTTAGCATATAAATCTTGGTGGGGCAACAACAAAAAATAAGTGGGAAGCATGCCAGCAAAGCCACTACACAACACGGTGACATAACGGTGACAAACGGTACCCACAGACGGCCTACGTAAAGCTGTCCCAACAGCAGTCCCAACACCTGACTATCAGCGGAGCATTGTCTGGCAGCAAAACAATTAATTTAGCATCATATCCTTTTAAAGAAAACATAGCTAATGTTGCTGACTTGCTTAAACAAATGTGGTTTCTAATGACAATTGAGGTGTACAAGCTATGGCATAAGGGGACGACAAGCGGATAAGAGGCAATATAATATGTGTTTAGCACTTTTCAAATGTACAGCGACAGAATTCAGAACATGGTCCGTTCTTACAGTGTTCTCCCTGTACACCAAGTCAGAACTGCAGGATAAATAAAAGGGGCATATAAGCAAACAATGAAAACTCTTACAATATTCGATGATTACATTTCTCTAAAACAGGTTATAGGCTACATGTGCATCACCATGTCAGAACAGTAGGTGAAATTAAGAGGGGTAAATAGACCAAATTATTAGGGTGAGGTACATGGGCTACTAACATATTACTACATAACATACAGTATTACTTTCTTAGCTACAGTATACATAACTCCCTGGCATATTACATAATTTATGCAGCATCATACAATTCATTTTTGGAGTCACCTTGTTGTGCTGTGCTCACTTGACAGGAAGGTGGCGCGGCAGTCCTTTGTGGGCAATTTGTCATCAAAGTCTGACATTCTCTGGATTTATTGTGCTTTCAAAACAACTGGAAACTCAGAAAAAAAACATGATCCAATCATGATGACGTCATTGATCTTTAGGTCGTAGCTAGAAAACAGCCTGGATTTACAATTCGGAGTTGGATGACCGTTCAAAACGCCTTCTTAGATGGGAACTTCTAATGTAACTCTATGGCAGCACCCAAGGGGCTAGAATTGATTTGCTCTGCCCTTAGACTTGGCAGTGACGTAGTGTCCCCATGAGTGACAGAACACTGAGCCAATCACGGCACAACATTTTTCAGCTGGCTTGCCCCACCACCACAGAAAGCTCTGAGCTAGGCTGAAACACCTGCATTTTGGAGCTGCCTTACTCAATAAAACAAAAAGGAAACCATGCTTACATGTGGCTTTATTAACTTGGTGATATATTTATATATATATTTTTACATTGTTTGCAAACTGATACGTGACACTTATTAATGCCAAAATAACATGCAAAACAGGCAAGCCCCACCCCCAAAAAAGGAATCATGTGTCCTTCCTATGCATTTTCTGTCAATGTCCTAGCCCATTCATATACGCTAACTACCTTAGCGCTTATTGATGATCGTATCTTCTGGCTGGGGGTTTTGTTAAGCGCTCTGATGCTTGCTCTAAACTAGGGGTGTAGGACCTACATTCATATAGTTTATTGACTGTGTCCAGCTCGCTAATAATCACCAAAATGAAAGCTAGACAGTCAGGGAGAATTGAAAATAAATAGTTTTGTAGCAAATTTTGACAGTAAGGAAATATAACCAATTTTCAGTGCGTCCATCCAGACCTCCAGAATGTTGACCTCAGGGCAAAATGAGTTTGACACCCCTGCTCTAAACATTAAAACGCATGGCTTGCAACACGGTTTTGGAAACATAAGGAAAGTATATTTCATATCAGCAAGAAATAATAATAATACTAAAATAATTACAACACAACTTTATAGGTTTAGGGTTCCCACAAGGCCATATTTCCACATTACACGCTTGTTTACAGAAAGCAGTGGACTACCTGTGCTAATTAGCTACAGTATCTGTGTTTCCGAACACCTGTGTGTAAATGGAAAGAAGACGCCTAAAAAAGGTTGTCACTGACAAATACTGTTGGCTGCAACTGTGTTAAAACAGGTTATATTTTGTATAATGTGGTATGGGCCTATTGGGTGATGTCATTATTTGAAGTCAGCAAGTAGTGATTCCTTAATTCACCATGCCAAGTCTCATTGATACAGGCTTTGTCTACAGTGCTACCCAATACTTGCATGTCTTGGTTAGTGAGAAAACACAAGTAAAGCAGTAGTCATTATCCGAGTGGCTGGGCAGGGTATTCATCAGCAAAACAGTAATTTATCACGTTTTTGAGTCTTTGATACAGTCCGTTGTATACTACCCACAATACAACAGCAAAATACATTTCTGGCTATATAATGCTATATAAGGCTGTGCACTAGATTATTAATCAATGAGTCCATAATTGACCAATATACAGGCATTGTTTACTAGTCCTACCCACCACACAACACCACATCAAATCGTAACTACTGTGCTGCTGCTCATTAGGCCTTATTACCAATATGGCCTATGATTGATCTGCCGGGAGAGGAGTGTCTGATACAGCTCATTACATTCACTGTCATCACAGTGTGTGTCTGTCTGTGTGTGTGTTTGTGTCTGATTTGGTTTGTGTTGGCTGAGTGGGAGATGTGAGGTGTAGGCAGCAGAGTCAGTTTGTTAGCTTGCCTTATTCAAATCTCAAATGCACCCTCTAATTTGCATGACATTTTGAATGTATAAGTCTGTTATTAAACTCTCTCTCTTTCTCTCGCTCTCTCAGTATGTAGGATCTTAATTTGAGGCAGTTTGCTACAGCAGGAAAATTATCCTGCAGCAACAGAGAATGTGGATTGTAAAGAATGGCCATTTGTTTATAGGGGTTGATACATTTTTCGTTAGGGCAAATAAAATCTGACATTTTAAAGTGGAAATTACAAACTTTATAAGCTTTTAAACCTCAAATACACTACAAGATTGCATTTCCTGCTGTGCAGCAATAACAGGATGATCACATTTAGTTCTGGCATCTGTAGGCCTCTGTTCTGTATTGGTAGCATACAGTAGCATTGGCCACTGAGATCCTCATTCCCAAATGAAGGGTTTGTGTTCATTGGTGTGTATTTCAGGAAGCTGCAACATGTTTGTTTTAGTGCCTGTGTGTTTGCAACACAAGCATCAATTGTTTCTCTATGTTTATTTACTTCCTGTAGTGCTGAGTGTGTCGATACAATAGGCAGGATTGGTTAAATATTTGTTTTATTTAACCTTTATTTAACTAGGCAAGTCAGTTAAGAACTCATTTTTATTTACAATGACTTCCTACCCCTAACAACGCTGGGCCAGTTGTGCTCCACCCTATGGGACTCCCAATCACGGCTGGTTGTGATACCGCCTGGAATCAAACCAGGGTTTGTAGTGATGCCGCTAGCACTGAGATGCAGTGCCTTAGACCGCTGCGCCACTTGGGAGCCCCCAGGCTGCTGTAGCACTACTTTAACACTGGATGATCACATGTGCAAAGAGCTGCTGAGGGGAAACCATACAGTATCAACAGCTCTCTGGGCCTTTGTGGAAAACAGAGGGAAGGGGGTATAATAATGTGTGTGTGTGGATGACGGTCTTGCTTCCAAAACATCTATTCCCAGTTTTTAATTTTTTAAGTAGATCTGTCCAAACGTTTGACTGGTACTGTAGTTAAAGGCATGTACTGTCTGTCAGATGTATGGTGATATCCCTGCTGTTTAGTGGACAGATCTGTTTAACATGACAGTATTGACCAGAGGATTTGCAGCCAGAGGGGCCAACAGGCTGAGCTCAGACTAGCAACAAACTGCATGACCATGACGGCTACTGTAGGTGGTGGAGGTATTTCCCTCAGGGCTTGTGACATTGACAGAAGGGTTTTTCACTCCCTACGCCCTCTTTTCCTCAGTAGCAACCTCACATCATTGGTTTCAGCCATGATGATGAGTTAGTTTGAGACATGCTTCTCCCATCTGTTTCCTTACCCGTGTCAGAACTGATAGCTTAACAATACTGAATGTTATCCCCTTTTTTCAATTGTTCAAGTGCTCTTGTACTTTTGGGTTTTGTTTTGTGTGCCTTGTTGCTACAAATTATGCTTGTCAATTTGGATTAAAATAAGGATATATTGCAGAGAATTAGGATTGAACAAAGCATATTGAGATAGATGTACTGATATCATCATGAATTTAGTAATATCGAAGGGCACTATTTGGTGTAGCCCTAAGGTAAAATTGAGTCGTTTCATTTTACCGTCCAAAGGGAATGCATACAGCTGACTATACACTTGTATCCCCGTGGACCTGTTGTAACGTCGTTCGTCTGTTGTAAGAAGAGAGTCAGACCGAAATGCAGCGTGTAGGTTACTCATGACTTTAATGAAGATAATCGCGGTACATGAAATAACTGAATAAATACAAAAACAACAAACGGAACGTGAAACCTATTACAGCCTATCTGGTGAACACTACACAGAGACAGGAACAAACACCCACAAAATACACAGCGAAAGTCAGGCTGTCTAAATACGGTTCTCAATCAGAGACAACGACAAGCACCTGACTCTGATTGAGAATCGCCTCAGGCAGCCAAGCCTAACTAGACACACCCCTAATCAGCCGCAATCCCAAATAATACAAACCCCAATACGAATACAACATATAAACCCATGTCACACCCTGGCCTACCCAAACATATACCAAAAACACAAAATACAATGACCAAGGCGTGACAGAACCTCCCCCCTAAGGTGCGGACTCCGGGACGCACCTCAAGAGCATAGGGAGGGTCCGGGTGGGCGTCTGTCCATGGTGGCGGTTCTGGCTCGGGACGTGGACCCCACTCCATAAATGTCCTAGTTCCTCCCCTTCGCGTCCTGGGATAATCCACCTTCTCCGCCGACCATGGCCTAATAGTCCTCACCCTGATCCCCACATAACTGAGGGGCAGCTCGGGACTGAGGGGCAGCTCGGGACTGAGGGGCAGCTCGGGACTGAGGGGCAGCTCGGAACTGAGGGGCAGCTCGGGACTGAGGGGCAGCTCGGGACTGAGGGGCAGCTCGGGACTGAGGGGCAGCTCGGGACTGAGGGGCAGCTCGGGACTGAGGGGCAGCTCGGGACTGAGGGGCAGCTCGGGACTGAGGGGCGTCTCGGGACTGAGGGGCGTCTCGGGACTGAGGGGCGTCTCGGGACAGAGGGGCGTCTCGGGACAGAGGGGCGTCTCTGGACAGAGGGGCGTCTCGGGACAGAAGCAGCCCGGGACTGAGGGGAAGCCTGGTACTGAGGGGAAGCCTGGTACTGAGGGGAAGCCTGGTACTGAGGGGAAGCCTGGTACTGAGAGGAAGCCTGGTACTGAGAGGAAGCCTGGTACTGAGAGGAAGCCCGGTACTGAGAGGAAGCCCGGTACTGAGAGGAAGCCCGGTACTGAGAGGAAGCCCGGTACTGAGAGGAAGCCCAGTACTGAGAGGAAGCCCAGTACTGAGAGGAAGCCCAGTACTGAGAGGAAGCCCAGTACTGAGAGGAAGCCCAGTACTGAGAGGAAGCTCAGGCAGGTAGTAGGCTCTGGTAAATCCTGGCTGGCTGGTGGAACTGGATGATTCAGGTTGTCTGGCCAATCTGGCGGATCTTGGCAGACTGGCACTTCTGGCGGATCCTGGCAGACTGGCACTTCTGGCGGATCCTGGCAGACTGGCACTTCTGGCGGATCCTGGCAGACTGGCGATGCCGGGCCGACTGGCGGCGCTGGGCCGACTGGGAGCACTGGCGGAGCTGGGCCGACTGGGAGCACTGGCGGCGCTGGGCAGACTGGAGACTCCGGCAGCGCAGGAGAGGAGAAAGGCTCTGGCTGCGCTGAACAGGCGAGGCGCACTGGAGGCCTGGTGCATGGTGCTGGAACTGGTGGTACTGGCGCGAGGACACGCACAGGAAGCCTGGTGCGGGGAGCTGCTACCGGAGGACTGGTGTGTAGAAGTGGCTCTGGATAGACCGGACCGTGCAGGCGCACTGGAGCTCTTGAGCACCGAGCCTGCCCAAGCTTACCTGGCTCGATGCCCACTCTAGCCCGGCCCATAGGAAGAGCTGGTATGTGCCGCACCTGGCTCTGCACCCGCACTGGAAATACCGTGCACTCCATAGCATAACACGGTGCCTGCCCGGTCTCTCTAGCCCAACGGTGAGCACAGGGAGTATGCGCAGGTCTCCTACCTGGCATAACTATTCTCCCTTCTAGCCCCCCCCAATACATTTTTTGGGGTGACTTTCCGGTTTCCAACCACGTCGCCGTGCTGCCTCCTCATACCTGCGCCTCTCCGCTTTAGCTGCTTCTATTTCCTCCTTGGGACGGCGATATTCTCCCGGCTGCGCCCAGGGTCCTTTTCCGTCGAATTCCTCCTCCCATGTCCAAATCTCCAAATGGTGCAGCCTTTCCCACTGCAACTGCTCTTCACGATTAACAGGGAGAGTAGGCTCAGGTCTGACTCCTGACTCAGCCACTCTCTCTCTGCGCTTTCCCCCATTACTTTCGGTTTTCACTCTGTATAGCCGTGCTTTCCTTTTCGACTCCATACGTCTATAGCCCTCTTCGCATTGCTGTAGGGAATCCCAGGCGGGCGCCTGCACTCTCTCTGGGTCGGCCGCCACCTGTCGATTTCTTCCCACGTCGTATAATCCATGCCTCTACCGTCCATAACGTCCTCCTTTAGATCCTGCCAGTTCACACGCTGCTCGGTCTGTGAGTGGTGGGTGTTTCTGTAACGTCGTTCGTCTGTTGTAAGAAGAGAGTCAGACCGAAATGCAGCGTGTAGGTTACTCATGACTTTAATGAAGATAATCGCGGTACATGAAATAACTGAATAAATAGAAAAACAACAAACGGAACGTGAAACCTATTACAGCCTATCTGGTGAACACTACACAGAGACAGGAACAAACACCCACAAAATACACAGCGAAAGTCAGGCTGTCTAAATACGGTTCTCAATCAGAGACAACGACAAGCACCTGACTCTGATTGAGAATCGCCTCAGGCAGCCAAGCCTAACTAGACACACCCCTAATCAGCCGCAATCCCAAATAATACAAACCCCAATACGAATACAACATATAAACCCATGTCACACCCTGGCCTACCCAAACATATACCAAAAACACAAAATACAATGACCAAGGCGTAACACCTGTTTGTATATGAAACAATCTCCATTCAAGCTGCAAAGTTGTCGATTTCCTCCATAACTCGATTTAATGGTGAGAAGGCAGAAAAAAACAGGGAAAATATCCGGGACTAGCATTGCTAGGCATTAGCTACTTTAGCATGGTGGTGGAAAATGATGTTTCATAAAGAAAGTACACTTATTTTCCCCCATTTCTTTTCGTCTTCTCGGCATTAAACTGAGTTAAGGAGGAAATCAATACCTTTGCAGCCTGAATGGAAAAGGTTTTATGTACAAAACGGTCCACGGGGGATACGTGTGTATGCATTCCCTTTGGACGGTAAGATGAAACCACTCAATATCGCCATCTGCCATCCTTTGGCCTACGTTTGGTGCAAAGCAGAGATGTAGGCATATGAATTGGGGGGAAATCTATACAGTTACATATTGCAATATTTTGGATAATGTTATATTGTTGACTCTAAATAATATTTTGCTGTACCTGCGCCAAAACGTTTCATCCTATATCTTGTTCTCCATCTTCTTTTTAAATAGGTAGCCAACATGTTTTCAGCACTTTTATTTCCATGACTGATCAAAAATCAGTTACACATACTCTCTGTCATCTCTCTGCAGCAGACATACTGTGAGCAATATGTTTGGAACATCAAATCACAATTAAATCAAACAGATTGTTTCCCATTTTAAATTACATCTATCCAGCCAAACTGTCCAGCTGAACTGTCTCTGCTTCCCAAGTGGCACCCTATTCTTTATATATTGCTTTACATTTGGTCAAAGTAGTGTACTATAAAAGGGAAAAGGGTGCCATTTGGGACTCACCCAGACTTTCCTAGGGTGACCTACCCTTTATGTTTGATTGAAAGGCCCAGTGCAGCGTTGCAATACCCAAATAGCCTTTTAAAATCCATATTGGATTTTAGCACTTTATGTACCTAGTCTTTCATGTTGCTTGATGTTCATAGCAAAACGCGGCCATGTTTCAATAACAGACATAGCCAGGATTCCTGGAAGTAAAGGTGTGTTTATGTAGCAACAACAGAGCAACTGCTTGGAGTGATATGTTTTGTGTTTCTGCCTGTCTATCTGTCGTATAAGGTGAACGACCTACCCACAAAGTCAACTTCATCACAGTATACTGTATAAACTACTCAGGCTTTTGGAAAAGGTATTTGAAATATATTCAGTTACGGTACATTTACACACAAATAATAGTTACTTGTTTGATTATGTCCAATTTGTGTGTGTGTGCATGCATGTTTGTGTGTCTGGCTGCCTGCATGTGTATAAATGTGTAATTAAGGCACTGTAACAAACAGGCCAGGGCGATGCCAGCCCAGTACAGCAAGAGTGTCAGAGAGCAAACTAATGAATTTACTCAATAAGCTCTACCCCCTGATGGTCTCCTAGAATGTGTCACAAATGGCACCCTATTCCCTACATAGTACCCTATAGACTCTGATCAAAGTTTGGTCACTCACCCCCTCTCTCCTGTGTATGTGTCTGTGAGTCTGTATATTTAATGTCATTGTATTCCTGTGTATGTGTTATCTGTATGGTTAGTATTTCTGTTTAAGCCCTGTGTGTGGTGTTCTGGGAGCCTCTTTAAAAGCTCTGATCTGATCAGCCTGTGTTCCAGTCTGTTTCCCACAGAGCCTCCCCCCTTGTGCACCAGCGCTCTGGCCCCAGCTCTCGCTCTCTGTGCCCATAGATTATGCGTGTGCGTGTGTGATGTGCACGTGTGTAACCTGCTTCCCGGTCCGTTTCAGGTAAATAGAGTATTTATTAGTTTACACCTCCCCCCAAACACAAAATAAATAAATATTTTGATAATATTTTTTGGTGTGGCAGCAACGATTTAGCAGCAGCGGCCCGGTACTGCTAAATTAGTATAGGGGGAACAGAGTGTGGTTGTTGCAAGAACAATTTAAAGGGAAGGAAGTTCAACTTTGGAACATACTACTATTTCTCTGTTTGTTTGACTGGTTGTTCTCTGAGTGCCATGCCCTTTTATTTCTCTGAAACATTATCTGCCCTTGGAACCACTTAAACTGATAAAGATAGCACTTTAAAACCCCAACACTCAACTTAATTTGTGTCAATGTTTGCAGGGCATTTGTCAAACAGACCCTGACATAATAAGCACTGTTCTGCTCCTTTTATTGGTCCGATAGTGTTTGCCCAATGTTAGGAGGAGACAAGCGTTGGTTGCCTGCTAATGATTGGGACTAGGGAGAACTACAAACACACTTCTGAAGTGTTGCCCAGAACAGGTTAAGTGATAGGCAGACGCCAATGAGCACAAGACAATTCCCTGAAGGATACTGTCACACCCTGATCGGTTTCACCTGTCCTTGTGATTGTCTCTACCCACTCCAGGTGTCGCTTGTTTTCTCTAGTGTATTTATCCCTGTGTTTCCTGACTCTCTGTGCCAGTTCGTCTTGTATGTCCAAGTCAACCGGCATGTTTTTCCCATGCGCCTGTCATTTTCATTCCCTTTTTGCTAATCCTCCCGGTTTTGACCTCGAGCCCGCCTACCACTCTGTACCTCTTGGACTCTGAACTGGTTTTGACCTTTTGCCTGTCCATGACCATTCTCTTTCCTACCCCTTTTTGGATCAATAAACATCTAGGACTCCAACCATCTGCCTCCTATGTCTGCATCTGGGTCACACCTTGTGCCCTGATAGATACAACTTAATAAAGACCCACAAGTGTCCTTCTGAAGTATGAGACTGTTCAGTTCAGGCTTTCACTTAAATGTTCTTCTGACACTCATTTCTAATGCATGAACGTTCACAAAGCACCAACAAGTTATCCTCTCCTAAGTGCCCTCCATTATGTGTCCTCAGCAGGGTCACCACGTCCAATTTGTTGTTTTCCCATGACAGGTAAGGTGAGGTAAGCAGGCTGAGGTAACAGATGGCTGTTCTCGACCTGTGTTTAGTCTCTGGTCCTTTGAACAATCTAGGCCAGGCTCTATCTGTATTACTTTAAAATCCATACTCTCCTTGTCTCCCCTTCATCTGTACTGATTGAAAAAGACTTGACAGTTGAAAGCAATATAGCAGATGTTTCCCATTAGAGTGGTTGGTCAGTCCTTTCAGATTAGTCAAATGAAGGAGAGGAGCTGAGGAAAGGAAAGGAAATGACAGACTTCTTAGACATCTGAAAAAAGCCTAGAATCTGTCACTCAAGAAGAGCATGTCTCTGAGAACTGTCTGGCCCACAAACCCCATGGCTCACAACATAGACTTTTGGCTCACACTCCCTCTATGTCTCTGTCATTGGAATGTGTCTGTCGCTGTGGCCCCTTGTGGTTTTCATCACTGCACAAGCACAGAGAGATTCCAAGGCTTTTCAGGAGTGTTTATAAACCAACTCTCTTAAGTTTCATGGTAGCGACTTATCCCGGGCTTACCAATAAAAGCCAGGATGTCGTAGATCTTGGTAGAGGTGCATGGACGAGATTGGATCATGTTAATTATTAGATGTTTTTACACTTTTTAATTCACATCAAAGCTCTTTACCAATTAAACTACACTGAACAAAAATATAAACATTGTACAGTGCATTTGGAAAATATTCAGACCCCTTGACTTTTTCTACATTTTATTACATTACAGCCATCTAAAATGAAAAAAATCTATTAAAAAAAATCAGCAATCTACACACTACCCCATAATGACAAAGCAAAAACAGTTTTTTTGAAATGTTTGCAAATTTATAAAAAAATGAAAACATACCTAATTTACATAAGTATTCAGGCCCTTTGCTATGAGACTCGAAATTGAGCTCAGTTGCATCCTGTTTCCATTGATCATTCTTGAGATGTTTCTACAACTTGTTTGGAGTCCACCTGTGGTAAATTCAATTTATTGGGCATGATTTGGAAAGGCACACACCTGTCTATATAAAGTCCCACAGTTGCATGTCAGAGCAAAAACCAAGCCATTTGGTCGAAGGAATTGTCCGTAGAGCTCAGAGACAGGATTTTGTAGAGGCACAGATCTGGGGAAGGGTACCAAAATATTTCTCTAGCATTGAAAGTCTCCAGGAACACAGTTGCCTCCATAATTCTTAAATGGAAGAAGTTTGGAACCATTAAGAGTCTTCCTAGCAATCGGGGGAGAAGTGCCAATGTCAGGGAGGTGACCAAGAACCCCATGGTTACTCTGACAGAGCTCCACAGTTCCTCTGTGGTAGAACCTTCCAGAAGAACAACCATCTCTGCAGCACTCCACCAATCAGGCCTTTGTGATAGAGTGGCCAGAGGGAAGCCACTCCTCAGTAAAAGGCACATGACAGCCCACTTGGAGTTTGCCAAAAGGCATCTAAAATACTCTCAGATCATGAGAAACAATATTCTCTCGTCTGATGAAACCAAGATTGAACTCTTTGGCCTGAATGCCAAGCGTCACGTCTGGAGGAAACCTGGCACCATCCCTATGGTAAAGCATGGTGGTGACGTTTTTCAGTGGCAGGGACTGGGAGACTAGTCAGGATCGAGGGAAAGATGAACGGAGCAAAGTATAGAGAGATCCTTGCTGAAAACCTTTTCCAGAGGGCTCAGGACCTCAGACTGGCACTCAGGTTCACCTTCCTACAGGGCAATGACCCTAAGCACACAGCCAAGACAACGCAGGAGTGGCTTCGGGACAAGTCTCTGAAGGTCCTTGAGTGGCCCAGCCAGAGCCTGGACTTGAACCCCATCGAACATCTCTGGAGAGACCTGAAAATAGCTGTGCAGCGACGTTCCCCGTTCCAACCTGAAAGAGCTTGAGAGAATCTGCAGAGAAGAATGGGAGAAACTCCCCAAATACAGGTGTGCTGAGCTTGCAGCGTCACACCCAAGAAGACTCAAGGCTGTAATCACTACCAAAGGTGCTTCAACCAAGTACTGAGTAAATAATAATCATTATGAATAATTATGTAAATGTCATATGAATAATTATGTAAATGTCATATTTCAGTTTCTAAAATCCAGTTTTTGCTTTGTCATTATGGGGTATTGTGTGTAGATTGATTGAGAGGAACAAAATGTGGAAAAAGTCAACGGGTCTGAATACTTTCTGAATGCAATGTATGCAGCAATTTCAAAGATGTTACTGAAATAATTTATTTTATTTTATTTTATTTCACAACTGAGAATTTAGATATGCATCTGTTGATCACAGATACCTTTTAAAAAAAAGCAGGGTTGTGGATCAGAAAACCAGTCTGTATCTGGTGTGACCACCATTTGCCTGCCTCATGCAGTGTGACACATCTCCTTTGTATAGAGTTGATCAGGCGGTTGATTGTTGCCTGTGGTATTACTCCTCTTTAATGGCTGTGTGAAGTTGCTGGATATTGGCAGGACCTGGAACACGCTGTTGTACACGTCAATCCAGAGCATCCCAAACAATGGGTGACATGTTTGGGCCTCAGGATCTTGTGACGATATCTCTGTGCATATAAATTGCCATCGATAAAATGGTATTGTGTTCATTGTCCATAGCTTATGCCTGCCCATAACATAACCATGGGGTACTCTGTTGACAAAGTTGACACCAGCAAACCACTCACCCACATGACGCCAGACACACTGTCTGCCATCTGCCCGGTACATTTGAAACCTGGATACATCCGTGAAGTTCACACTTCGCCAGCGTGCCAGTGGCCTTCGAATTTGAGCATTTGCTGACTGAAGTCAGTTACGACGCCAAACTTTAGTCAGGTTAAGACCATGTTGAGGACGACGAGCATGCAGGTGAGCTTTACCAAGACGGTTTCTGACAGTTTGTGCAGAAAGTCTTTGGTTGTGGAAACACACAGTTACGTCAGCTGTCCGGGTGGCTGGTCTCAGACGATCCCACTTGTGAAAAAAATGAATATGGAGGTTCTAGGCTTGCGTGGTTATGAGTGGTCTGCGGCTGTGTGGCCTGTTGGTCGTACTGCCAAATTCTCTAAAACAACATTTGAAGCGTTTTATGGTAGCATTAAATTCTATGGCAACAGCTCTGGTGGACATTCCTGCAGTATGCATGCTAATTGCACACTCCCTGAACTTGAGACATCTGTGGAATTGTGTTGTGTGACAAAACTACACATTTTAGAGTGGCCTTTTATTATCCCAGCACAAGCTGCACCTGTGTAATGATCATGCTGTTAATCCGCTTCTTGATATGCCACACCTGTCAGGTGGATGGGTTCTTTTGGCAAAGGAGAAATGCTCATTAACAGAGATGTAAACAAATTTTTGCACAAACTTTGCAGAAAACTTTTTTGTTCGTATGGACATTTTCTGGGATATTTGATTTCAGCTCATGAAACATGGGACCAACACTTTACATGTTACGTTCATATTTTTGTTCAGTGTAACTACAACATAATTTTTGCAAAGCCCCTGCTTTGAGTCCCCATGGTAACCAAGATTTCTGTAATGTACCACAAAACTCTACAGATGTGCTCACAGTCTGTCGTGTGGATGCATACTTGTTTTTGGGTTGGGTGTTTAGGCACGGCTGCACGGCTGGTGGAGGCTGTCTGTCTGTATGTAGGTGTGTGCGTGCGTGTGTGCTAGTGAGCTGGAGGGAGAGATTGAGTTCCGCTCTATCCATTACTTACATCCCTCCATCCCTCTGCTTTGGAGTCATAAAGTATGTGTGTAAACCCTGCAGTGGCATGGCAGGATTGCAGGCAGTCTAACAGTGCTTCCAGAGTGCTGTTGAGGGAGCGGTAAGCTGTTATTGATGACTGGGCTCATGTGTTTGTCATTTCAACGAGTGGAGTGCTGGGAGACATTGGAGCCTGAAGGAGAGGAGGGTAGAACAGGGCGAGCGGGGAGGGCCACACCTTGTTCTCTCTCTGACTGGCATTAACTATCATTAAGGCCCAGAGTTTTTCCTATAAAGAGTTACTCCTGGGCCAGAGTTACGCATGAATCAAGCAGTTCATTTCTTCTATTTGGCCATTAGAAATGGACTGGGCTGACTCGTCAGATAACCAATTAATAAATAGGCCATAGGAGTGAATAATTACAATTTAGCAGATTAACACTGGAGTGATAAATGATCAGATGAACATGTGCAGGTAGAGATACTGGTGTGCAAAAGAGCAGAAAAGTAAATAAAATAAAAACAGTATGGGGTGAGGTAGGTAAATTGGGTGGGCTATATACCGATGGACTCTGTACAGCTGCAGCGATCGTTTAGCTGCTCAGATAGCAGATGTTTAAAGTTGGTGACGGAGATAAGTCTCCAACTTCAGATTTGTGCAATTCGTTCCAGTCGCAGGCAGCAGAGAACTGGAAGGAAAGGCGGCCAAATTAGGTTTTGGCTTTAGGGATTATCAGTGAAATACACCTGCTGGAGCGCGTGCTACAGGTGGGTGTTGCCATCGTGTCCAGTGAATTGAGGTAAGGCGGAGCTTTACCTAGCATAGACATGTAGATGACCTGGAGCCAGTGGGTCTGGCGATGAACATGTAGCGAGGGCCAGCTGACTAGAGCATACAGGTCGCAGTGGTGGGTGGTATAAGGTGCTTTAGTAACAAAACGGATGGCACTGTGATAAACTGCATCCAGTTTGCTGAGTAGGGTATTGGAAGCTATTTTATGGATGACATCGCCAAAGTCGAGGATCAGTAGGATAGTCAGTTTTACTAGGGTAAGTTTTGGGGCGTGAGTGAAGGAGGCTTTGTTGCGAAATAGAAAGCCGACTCCAGATTTGATTTTGGATTGGAGATGTTTGATATGAGTCTGGAAGGAGAGTTTGCAGTCTAGCCAGACACCTAGGGACTTATAGATGTCCACATATTCTAGGTCAGAACCATCCAGGGTGGTGATGCTAGTCGGGCGTGTAGGTGCAGGCAGCGAACGATTGAAAAGCATGCATTTGGTTTTACTAGCGTTTAAGAGCAGTTGGAGGACACGGAAGGAGTGTTGTATGGAATTGACGCTCGTTTGGAGCACAGTTTCCAAGGAAGGGCCAGAATTATACAGAATGGTGTCGTCTGCGTAGAGGTGGATCAGGGAATCTCCCCCAGCAAGAGCAACATCATTGATATATACAGAGAAAAGAGTTGAGAATTGAACCCTGTGGTACCCCCATAGAGACTGCCAGAGGACCGGACAATTAGTAAAGATTGAAAAAGTAAGGGGCCAAGACAGCTGCCTGGGGGAATTCCTGATTCTAACTGGATTATGTTGGAGAGGATTCCATTAAAGAACACCCTCTGTCTTCTGTTAAACAGGTATCTCTTTATCCACAATATAGCAGGTGATGTAAAGCCATAACACATTTTCCAGCAGTAGACTATGATTGATAATGTGAAAAGCCAGGCTGAAGTCGAACAAAACAGCGCCCACAATCTTTTTATCATCAATTTCTCTCAGCCAATCATCAGTTATTTGTGTAAGTGCCGTGCTTGTTGATTTTTCTTCCCTATAAGTCTAGTCAATTTATTTACAGTAAAATAGCATTGTATATGGTCAAACACAATTTTCAACCAAAAGTGTATTAAGGGTTAGTAACAGCTATTTGAGCCAGTAAAGGGGGTTTTACTATTCTTGGGTAGCGGAATGACTTTTGCCTCCCTCCAGGCCTGTCGGCACACACTTTATAGTAGGCTTAGATTGAAGATATGGCAAATAGGAGTTTTTAATTTTTTATTTCACCTTTATTTAACCAGGTAGGCTAGTTGAGAACAAGTTCTCATTTACAACTGCAACCTGGCCAAGATAAAGCAAAGCAGTGCGACACAAACAACACCACAAGGAATCTGTACAGCCATATATCCAATATAGTTTATAAAATGAATTGAGGCATTGAACAAATTTCAAATAAGACCGCTAGATGCTAACAAACTCTAACAAATTCTAACAAACTAATACAACGTTGCTATAGCCTACACAATTCCACAGATTATTTTACCAGACTCACAACATTTTCCTTTCTTTCTGTGCCACCAAACGTTTGCAAATGTTTGCATACTACTACTATTAAAGTGAACAGGTTTAAACTACTAATGGAACATTTATGGAACAGTGTTAACTCATTTTGGTAGCCATCTAGATGTCACCGTGAAACGGTCAACTCAATGGGGAGAGCATGAAAGGCAACAGCACCAGAACACATTTCCTCCTTAGCTGTTACAACCCTGTGTGATTCGGTTCACTCCGCTGTCAAGTGAGCAACATACGTCATTATTTTGCAGGCCAGGAGTGTCTGTATAGCCTCTCCCCGCTAACTATTTGTTTAATTTGAACAACATTGTTCCGTAATGTTACACCTTCTACTTTACTAGTAGTATGCAAATGTTTGGTGGCACAGAAAGACCCTCAGATTCCCTTGATTGATACAGTATGTTTCCCTACTGAAGAATCCACAACCAGCCGGCCTCAACAAACCCCACAAGCAGTCAACCAGTCTCTACAGGCAGTCAGACAGTTTCTCAGTCTTTCAGTCAACCAGTTGGTCAGGCAGGCAGACAGGATAAGCTGGTGCTAGTCTCTATCCAGAGCAGGCTCATTATCCATCATGGTTGGCCTTGGACAGGCTTGCTTGGTTCACACCATTGATTGACATCTGACAGGCAGCCTGGCTAGCCTAGTGCTAACAGGGATGACGCAGGATGAAGCATTATGGGGCATTGTGATACATGGCTATCCTAGACTTAACAGAGATGACACTGCATGGTGGGGCATTGCGATAGCTGACTAGCCTAGCCCTAACAGGGATGATGGAGGATGGAACATGATGGGGCATTGTGATAGCTGGCTAGCCTAGCCCTAACAGGGATGATGGAGGATGGAACATGATGGGGCATTGTGATAGCTGGCTAGCCTAGCCCTAACAGGGATGACACAGGATGAAGCATTATGGGGCATTGTGATACATGGCTATCCTAAACTAACAGAGATGACACTGCATGGTGGGGCATTGCGATAGCTGGCTAGCCTAGCCCTAACAGAGATGATGGAGGATGGAACATGATGGGGCATTGTGATAGCTGGCTAGCCTAGCCCTAACAGGGATGACACAGGATGGAGCATGGTGGGGCATTGACTTGGCTAGCCAAGCCCTAGTCTCGTGTAGCCATATCTCAAAATCACATTGTTGTCACGCTGGTCCTTTGGAGCTCTGGAGAATTTTGTATTAGCTGAAATGTCTAGAATAGTCTGCTGGCTTCTAGCGACTACATTTTTATTGGATGTTACCTTTCAAGAACCCTCCTCCACATGCAGAAGACTGTAAGTGCTTTGGATAAAAGCGTCTGCTAAATGGCATATATTATTATTATATATATTACTTTTCAAGAACCCTCCTCCACATGCAGAAGGGGTGCTGCGTCACATGTTATGTTCGTCACTATTTTCTGACCAATCGAGTCAAAGGCATTACAACTTCTCTGCTTGAAAACTACCCGTAGGCTATGGTAAAAGTTGAGTTTATCAAGTGTAGCCGACAGCCAGCAATTGATTGAAATTAAGTCACCACAAACACTGCATATATCAACTTATTAACATGAATATATTATATTAATCCGCCCAAGCAAGGCATTTGATTTGTTTGATGTGTTGCAAGGCGTCATTGATTTACACCAGGCTACTTCCTGCTATTGACTTCACCAGGCTTTCAAATAGGGAAGCCTGGTTCTCAATGAGGCTAGCCTAGCCCTCATAGGGATGAGAGAGGATGGTGCTCAGCAATAGCAGGGCATTATGCCACTGGGAAGGATTTAGACAGTACAAAGGATCGGTCCCTGGAAGACTAACAAAGATAGTGATTCTGCTTTGTGGATGACTAAGTCTTCACATTTTCAGTTTAGAGGATTCTTGCCACATGTTTAACTAACAGATACTTGCTGTTTAGGTCTATTCCTGTCGTGTAGATAAGAGATTGGATGTGTGCAGTCAGTGTAGCGCCTCTGGGTTTTTTTCCTGGCTTGGCTGGTACCTTATATAAAACCCACTGGGTCTCCCACTGCACCATAGCTGGGTTTCCTAGACATAGTTCCCCCCTTACTATCCTTATGTAGCATCCATCATGAGAATGCAGTTTTATAAGTGTACACTCAGGCATGGAACTTCCACACCCACCTGCCGAGAGAGAAGCCTGATGACATACTCAGATTCCCACTGCCCCGAGGGTACAGTGGTAAGATTACGTCCTACTAATCTCTTTCTGAACTCTCCACCGCTGGGCTAACTACCTAGCCCATATTAAAAATAGACACACAACCAACCAGTGGCATGCTGAGGTCATGGATGGGCTTAATTCAATGCAGGGCGGCAGGTAACCTAGCGGTTTAGAGCAATGGGCAAGTAACAGAAAGGTTGCTGGTTCGAATCCCCAAGGCGACTAGGTGAGGAATCTGTCTGTGACCTTGAGCAAGGAAAGCACTTAAACCTAATTATTCCTGTTAGTCGCTCTGGATAAGAGTGTCTGCTAAATTATTCAAATGTAAAATGGGCTCCAGTTTTTCACATCTGCCAGTGTGAGGGATACAGGGCTGCACTCGAGGGAGGACTTTCGGATGTTGGTTACACCAGGGAATTATCCTGAACTTCACTCTTGCCTCTGTCTCGAGGGCCCAAAGTGGGGTGCCTTGTTTCTCTGAGACCCCGAGGCCTGGAACTTTGGCTTTGCCTGAGAGACCAGCCATGCAGAGGCTCCAGTCTCAGCCCATCTGAGAGTGTGAGTAGTAGGAGAGAACAGCAACACTTCTCCTTTTCCTCCTCCTTCAAACCTCTGTATCCTCCTCTGTAATCCTGATTTAGCAGCCCTGGTCCTGGGTCGGGTTAGGGGGGTGAGTGTTAGCCCTGGATTTGGCTGGGATTGTCTGGCTCTATTTCTGTCCATTGAGATTGACAGTCTGCTGATGTCTCGATGTGTGTACTCATACACTGTGTGTGCAAGCTGTTTGGCAACGCCTGGGTTTTCTAAGTGGGAACGGCTGCATTTTGTACTGTGGTCACCTTCAAGTGTACAGGGAGGGATCTCTGACAGATTTATTGCTAAGGCTAGCTGTAGTGGTGTGGCGAACTGTAACGAGCTAATCCAGCTTCAAAGCTAATGATTTAATTAAAGAGTGCCTGATATGTAGGCTCTGATGGTTGTTGGCACAGGGGAAAGAGACTGATTGGAACTATAGCCTAGTCAACCACACTCAGTCAATGGGTCAATAGCTGGAAAGTATAGTAGGCTATACTTAGAAGGTAAGTACAGAACCCTATTAATAACCTGTTTATAAGCCTTTTATAAACCTTGCTATTAATACTGTAGCTAATATATGGTCATCTTGTTCCCATTAGCACCTAAGCTGCCAGAGGTATGTCCTGGTCATTAGATGCAGTAATCCACCCTCCCCGGAGTGTCTCATTGTCTGTCACTGATCATCATAGTGCTATCACAGACAGTCATCAGCAGAAAGACAAAGAGCTAGTCTCTCTTTCTCTAGGTATGCTTCACAGGGCACAGATAAGTCCCATGCTGAACTGTTTTGTTTGGAGGAGATTCAGTTCAGTCACTCAAAGGGGATGAGGTTCTTAAAAAGACTGCAGGTTTTTACTTCAGACAGTGGCATGGCACCACAGGCGGCCAACTGTTCAGCTCCTGTAGATACAGTGGGGTCTGAAATGATTGACACCCTTGATAAAGTTGAGCAAAAATTGGGAAATTATATTATTTTATACGAATGCTCAAGAGAACACAATTTTGTTTAACACCCTGAGGTTGGAAAACACATTGGGAGTGAGCTTAGCGAATTTCTACGCAAAACCCAAGACTAGTGTGCGTGGCCAAAGAGCTCTATTTTCTTGTCATCTGACCATAGTACCGGCTCCAATCCACGTACCAATGCCGTTTAACAAACTCCAGGAATTTATATTAGTCGTGGGTTTTGCGTCGAAAGAAAGATGCATGACCAGAAAATGACCACATACCTACTGTAAAATATCAAATCAAATCAAATTGTATTTGTCACATACACATGGTTAGCAGATGTTAATGCGAGTGTAGCGAAATGCTTGTGCTTCTAGTTCCGACAATGCAGTAATAACCAACAAGTAATCTAACTAACAATTCCTAAACTACTGTCTTATACACAGTGTAAGGGGATAAAGAATATGTACATAAGGATATATGAATGAGTGATGGTACAGAGCAGCGTAGGCAAGATACAGTAGATGGTATCGAGTACAGTATATACATATAAGATGAGTATGTAAACAAAGTGGCATAGTTAAAGTGGCTAGTGATACATGTATTACATAAGGATGCAGTCGATGATATAGAGTACAGTATATACTTATGCATATGAGATGAATAATGTAGGGTAAGTAACATTATATAAGGTAGCATTGTTTAAAGTGGCTAGTGATATATTTACATCATTCCCATCAATTCCCATTATTAAAGTGGCTGGAGTGTTGGCAGCGGCCACTCAATGATAGTGGTGGCTGTTTAACAGTCTGATGGCCTTGAGATAGAAGCTGTTTTTCAGTCTCTCGGTCCCAGCTTTGATGCACCTGTACTGACCTCGCCTTCTGGATGATAGCGGGGTGAACAGGCAGTGGCTCGGGTGGTTGTTGTCCTTGATGATCATTATGGCCTTCCTGTAACATCGGGTGGTGTACGTGTCCTGGAGGGCAGGTAGTTTGCCCCCGGTGATGCGTTGTGCAGACCTCACTACCCTCTGGAGAGCCTTACGGTTGAGGGCGGAGCAGTTGCCGTACCAGGCGGTGATACAGCCCGCCAGGATGCTCTCGATTGTGCATCTGTAGAAGTTTGTGAGTGCATTTGGTGACAAGCCGAATTTCTTCAGCCTCCTGAGGTTGAAGAGACGCTGCTGCGCCTTCTTCACGATGCTGTCTGTGTGAGTGGACCAATTCAGTTTGTCTGTGATGTGTATGCCGAGGAACTTAACTTGCTACCCTCTCCACTACTGTTCCATCGATGTGGATAGGGGGGTGTTCCCTCTGCTGTTTCCTGAAGTCCACAATCATCTCCTTAGTTTTGTTGACATTGAGTGTGAGGTTATTTTCCTGACACCACACTCCGAGGGCCCTCACCTCCTCCCTGTAGGCCATCTCGTCGTTGTTGGTAATCAAGCCTACCACTGTTGTGTCGTCCGCAAACTTGATGATTGAGTTGGAGGCGTGCGTGGCCACGCAGTCGTGGGTGAACAGGGAGTACAGTAGAGGGCTCAGAACGCACCCTTGTGGGGACCCAGTGGGTTTCAGCGGCGTGGAGATGTTGTTACCTACCCTCACCACCTGGGGGCGGCCCGTCAAGAAGTCCAGTACCCAGTTGCACAGGGCGGGGTCGAGACCCAGGGTCTCGAGCTTGATGACGAGCTTGGAGGGTACTATGGTGTTGAATGCCGAGCTGTAGTCGATGAACAGCATTCTCAGATAGGTATTCCTCTTGTCCAGATGGGTTAGGGCAGTGTGCAGTGTGGTTGAGATTGCATCGTCTGTGGACCTATTTGGGCGGTAAGCAAATTGGAGTGGGTCTAGGGTGTCAGGTAGGGTGGAGGTGATATGGTCCTTGACTAGTCTCTCAAAGCACTTCATGATGACGGAAGTGAGTGCTACGGGGGCTGTAGTCGTTTAGCTCAGTTACCTTAGCTTTCTTGGGAACAGGAACAATGGTGGCCCTCTTGAAGCATGTGGGAACAGCAGACTGATATAGGGATTGATTGAATATGTCCGTAAACACACTGGCCAGCTGGTCTGCGCATGCTTTGAGGGCGCAGCTGGGGATGCCGTCTGGGCCTGCAGCCTTGCGAAGGTTAACACGTTTAAATGTCTTACTCACCTCGGCTGCAGTGAAGGAGAGACCGCATGTTTTCGTTGCAGGCCGTGTCAGTGGCACTGTATTGTCCTCAAAGCGGGCAAAAAAGTTATTTAGTCTGCCTGGGAGCAAGACATCCTGGTCCGTGACTGGACTGTATTTCTTCCTGTAGTCCGTGATTGACTGTAGACCCTGCCACATGCTTCTTGTGTCTGAGCCGTTGAATTGAGATTCTACTTTGTCTCTGTACTGACGCTTAGCTTGTTTGATAGCCTTGCGGAGGGAATAGCTGCACTGTTTGTATTCGGTCATGTTACCAGACACCTTGCCCTGATTAAAATCAGTGGTTCGCGCTTTCAGTTTCACGCGAATGCTGCCATCAATCCACGGTTTCTGGTTAGGGAATGTTTTAATCGTTGCTATGGAAACGACATCTTCAACGCACGTTCTAATGAACTCGCTCACCGAATCAGCGTATTCATCAATGTTGTTATCTGATGCAATACTAAACATATCCCAGTCCACGTGATGGAAGCAGTCTTGGAGTGTGGAGTCAGCTTGGTCGGACCAGCGTTGGACAGACCTCAGCTTGGGAGCATCTAGTTTTAGTTTCTGTCTGAGGGCAGGGATCAGCAAAATGGAGTCGTGGTCAGCTTTTCCGAAAGGGAGGCGGGGCAGGGCCTTATATGCGTCATGGAAGTTAGAGTAACAATGATCCAAGGTTTTTCCACCCCTGGTTGCGCAATCGATATGCTGATAAAATTTAGGGAGTCTTGTTTTCAGATTAGCCTTGTTAAAATCCCCAGCTACAATGAATGCAGCCTCCGGATAAATTGTTTCCAGTTTGCAAAGAGTTAAATAAAGTTCATTCAGAGCCATCGACGTGTCTGCTTGGGGGGGGATATATACGGCTGTGATTATAATCGAAGAGAATTTTCTTGGTAGATAATGCGGTCTACATTTGATTGTGAGGAATTCTAAATCAGGTGAACAGAAGGATTTGAGTTCCTGTATGTTTCTTTCATCACACCATCTCTCGTTAGCCATAAGGCATACGCCCCCGCACCTCTTCTTACCAGAAAGGTGTTTGTTTCTGTCGGCGCGATGCGTGGAGAAACCCGTTGGCTGCACCGCTTCGGATAGCGTCTCTTCAGTGAGCCATGTTTCCGTGAAGCACAGAACATTACAGTCTCTGATGTCCCTCTGGAATGCTACCCTTGCTCGGATTTCATCAACCTTGTTGTCAAGAGACTGGACATTGGCAAGAAGAATGCTAGGGAGTGGTGCACGGTGTGCCCGTCTCCGGAGTCTGACCAGAAGACCGCCTCGTTTCCCTCTTTTTCGGGGGTCGTTTTTTTGGGTCGCTGCATGCGATCCATTCCGTTGTCCTGTTTGTAAGGCAGAACACAGGATCCGCATCGTGAAAAATATTTTCTTGGTCGTACTGATGGTGAGTTGACGCTGATCTTATATTCAGTAGTTCTTCTCGACTGTATGTAATGAAACCTAAGATGACCTGGGGTACGAATGTAAGAAATAACACGTAAAAAAACAAAAAACTGCATAGTTTCCTAGGAACGCGAAGCGAGGCGGCCATCTCTGTCGGTGCCGGAATCATTGTCAATATGGTGTTGGATCTTTGATGTTGTGGAGCAATTTGCTTCCACTGGTCCTGGGGCCCTTAAGGTCAACGGCATCATGAACAAAAACCTGGTTGCCTCTGCCAGGAGGCTGAAACCTGGCCGCTAATGGATTTTCCACTAAGGTCCCATTTGGCTCCGTTGGTAGAGCATGGCGCTTGCAACGCCAGGGTTGTACAGTATGAAAAAGTATCCGATTGGCGACAGATTTCCATGCAAATATTCTAAAATCCACATAAAAACACTATGTGTATTTTCCCACCTGAGATGTGTTTCCATCAAATGTACTTGTTGCGTATAAAAAGCTGTGCGTGATGACGTAGTGCACATAAAAATCCCATGTATCAAACCAAAAATGCAAGTTAAATGGGTTTCCATCACATTTTCAACTCTATTTATGGTTTTCTCACAAAACAATGTGCGTTATATAGCGAGTGTGCCCACTCTGCTATTGACACGTGCACTCTAGGTAACCGCTCGCAGACACAATGTGAGTATAGCCTACATGATGAGATTATTATGGACAAAATAGCAAGATTTTTTTAAAATTTGTCAAATGGCAGCCAAGCATCGACGATCATGTCACCAGAATAAGACCCTCAATATTAATTGGAAATGAGCATCAATCATCTTGCACTTTCATCTGTAGCCTAATAGACGGCATGAGTCGTAATGGGAGGACCACATAACATGTCATCGCGTGACTCCAAGTTTACTTCAATATGATAGTTATTATATCAATATTTACACATAAAAGCATTTCCAACGTCATTTCTCGCACCGCACCGTCAGATCCCACCTTGTCCAGCGTATTTTGTTTTGTCGACATTTGGAAAGTTTACTGACAAGTTCCAGCAGGACTGTTATTACATTATTTTCTGAAATGTACTTTACTGAAAAGGTTGGATGGAAACCTGGTTAGTGATCTGGAAAGGTTCTGTATGGAAGAATGGTCTAAGATTACTCCCAATATTTTCCTCACAAAATGGCTTTATTACAGACTGAAATACTCCTCAGCATTTGGATTCTACTGTTGGTGTTGTTTGGCATGACAACTAATGGAAAAAAAACAGGTACAATAGAAGTTATGACAGGGTTGAAACCAAGGTTAACAGGGACCCTTATTATATGCGAATTCATGCTTAAAAACATAATTGCATGCTTAAAAACATAATTGCAGCCTCTTGCGATATGGATATTGCACATGTCAATATTGCAATTTTGATTAAAATGTTATAAATTGCGCAGCCCTACCAGTTATGGAGGAGAACAAACCCTTTGTGCCAGTCTTTTGTAGCTCTTATTTGAATCTTTCTCGCTCTCGCTCGCTCTCTCTCGTGTGCATGAAGCATGCCACAGGGCTGGTCTTCTCCTACATGTGTCAGCAAGCACTAGGCCAGGCTGTCATTCTGGACAGCTCCCCCCCGCCGCTTCCATATACCTTTCCTTCCCCATCCCCACATCCCCCTTCTCACAGCATCTAATGTGGAAGTGTTGGCTTTCACCCTCCACCTCTTCCTCAGCATCCATCTCTTGATCCCTCTCTCCCCTAGTCCCCCAGCACCTAATGTGTCACGTACTCCCCCTGACTTGGATGAGATGTGACAGATGAGGCAGCCATGCGGACCTGGTCCAAACTGCTGGGCCCGGGGGGATTGTAACGAGGACAGGTAGCAAAGCAGCCTCTCTCTCTGGTTCTAGACAGATGACAGAAAGCCTCCTCTACCCTGTTTCACTGTCTCCAGCCCCTCCTTTCTCAACTCTCAGCACTGGGATCATAGTAAGAGAGCTGAGTATCTGATTCTATTGGAGGGGGAGTGTTTTTTTTTGCGTATCTACCCAAACCCTTATTATTCCAAATAGTGACCATAGCAGTTGGCTATATAGTATCAATAAGTCTGGAACCAGGCTAGGGTTACCTTTTACATCAGGGTGATTCTGAGCCATGTTTCTCAATCTGTTAATGAACATTGAAGATACTATTGTCTTCCTGACTTCCTGCCATTTAGAAATATGGAGTGGGTGGTGACCCACTTAGTGTCCTCTCTCTCACTCACTCCTGACATTTGTCCTTCAGTAGTTTAAACAGCTTTGGAGAAGAGAAATCCTTTGTGTTTGTTTGTTCGGGTTAAGAACTGAAGTAAGCCTTGGCAGGCTTCCCATGTAGTGCTCTTTGCTTTGTTGGGCACTTGGGTTAAATAGAGGCATCAGCAGTGCTCTCTTTCTCTCTGTTGTGGCCAAAATATTTCTCTTGGCTCTGGTCATTGGCATTTCTCTGGGCTTGACTGTGTGCTAGTTGGGCACAATGTTTGCCCCGACTGTGGAATGCGTATTGGTCTGAGTGTTAGATAAAGACACACTGTCACTGTATAAAGGGAATGGTTAAAATTGTTGTCTGCCTGGAAGACTCATGCAGGATCAAAACACAAAGAACCTGTTTGCATTAGGACTGTGAAAGCAGCTCCCCTTGTTTAGTGGAAGGTCAATCTCACGGTCCCTTGTGTGGTGGGCCAACATAGTGTGTGTGTTTTTTGTTGTTGTGGGCTTTTGTGTAGCGATAGGTAACAATGCTTTGAGGGTGACTGTTGTCGATGTGTTCAGAGGGTCTCTGGTTCAAGACCAGGTTGGGACAAGGAGAAGGACAAAAACAATACTGTTACGCATGCGTGTGTGATTATCTTTCTGAAGCTTTCTCCCCTTATGTTCTCTCTCTTTACTCACACCACAGTTAAATGTCCACCACTAAAGTGTCCACCTCAGGACAGGTGCAGGAGGGGACATCCTCTTATCATGTGCAGCCGTCAGGTTGCAGAGGCCACATTATTGTTACCAAAAGCTTTTCAACTCCATATGACTGCATGCAGAACCTTATGCAGCGTGGAGGCAACTGAGTGTAGGCCTGCATGTGATCAGAGGTGATTGTCGGGCCTGTCGGACTGGATGATGGCTTTTGTTGTTTGATCGCTATTGTTCTATAAACTGTACTGATAGACCTCCTTAAGTAGGACTTAAAATAAATGTACTCATTTGACTAATTTTACTAATGAATTATTATGGTCCTTCTGTAGCTCAGTTGGTAGAGCATGGCGCTTGTAACACCAGGGTAGTGGGTTCGATTCCCGGGACCACCCATACGTAGAATGTATGCACACATGACTGTAAGTCGCTTTGGATAAAAGCGTCCGCTAAATGGCATATATTATTATTATTATTATATATATTATTATTATTATATATTATTATTATATAATTTTACTAATTTACTAATGACTTTACACCACTGGGGAATTGAAGGAGGTCTGTCAATATGATTTATAGAGCAATAGCGATCAGATACAACAGCAAAAGTCTTCATCCAATCCGACAGGCCCGACAATCACCTCTGATTATTGAATTAAGAATTTCAAATTTCATGGTATATCCTGTGTAGCACTGTCACATACATAATTACATTTACTTTAGACAAAGCCTTTTCATTTTCATTGTTAAAATAGGCCTATAATTATAAATTTTATGAATACTCTCACAGACATTGAATACCAACATCTGTTTGGATATTCCAGTAACTGTTCCCCTCCCGAAGTCAAATTGGACAAAACCGGTTGAAATTACATCCTAGTTTCATAGTTTTGCCTACTGGGTAGTTGCTGCAATCACTGTTGCTGACGGAATGGTAGGTAGGAGTAATAGTGAGGGCAGTATTTGAATCAATACATACAGTATCAAATCAAATTGTATTAGTCACATGCGCCGACCTTAAAGTGAAATACTTACTTACAACCCCCTAACCAACAATGCAGTTTATAAATTACAAACAAGAATAAGAAATAAAAGGAACAAGTCATTAAAGAGAAGCAGTAAAATAACAATAGCGAGACTATATACAAGGGGTACCGGTACAGAGTCAATGTGTGGGGGCACCGGTTAGTCGAGGTAATATGTTCATGTAGGTAGAGTTATTGAAATGAATACACACAGTCAAAAGTTTGGACACACTTACTCATTCCAGGTTTTTAAAAACTATTTTCTACATTGTAGAATAATAATGAAGACATTAACTAACACATATGGAATCATATATTAACCAAAATAGTGTTAAACATGTCAAAATATATTTTATTTTTGAGATTATTCAAAGTAGCCATCATTTGCCTTGATGACAGTTTTGCACACTCTTGGCATTCTCTCAACACTTAGACTATATACAGTCGTGGCCAAAAGTTTTGAGTGACACAAATATTAATTTTCAGGAAGTTTGCTGCTTCAGTGTCTTCAGATATTTTTGTCAGATGTTACTATGGAATACTGAAGTATAATTACAAGCATTTCATGTGTCAAAGGCTTTTATTGACAATTACATGAAGTTGATGCAAAGAGTGAATATTTGCAGTGTTGACCCTTCTTTTTCAAGACCTCTGCAATCTGCCCTGGCATGTTGTCAATTAACTTCTGAGCCACAGTCAATGCTTGGAGGTTGTCAGAATTTGTGGGGTTTTGTTTGTCCACCCGCCTCTTGAGGATTGACCACAAATTCTCAATGGGATTAAGGTCTGGGGAGTTTCCTGGCCATGGACCCAACATATCGATGTTTTGTTCCCCGAGCCACTTAGTTATCACTTTGTTCTTATGGCAAGATGCTCCATCATGCTGGAAAAGGCATTGTTCGTCAAACTGTTCCTGGATGGTTGGGAGAAGTTGCTCTCAGAGGATATGTTGGTACCATTCTTTATTCATGGTTACATTCTTAGGCAAAATTGTGAGTGAGCCCACTCCCTTGGCTGAGAAGCAACCCCACACATGAATGGTCCCAGGATGCTTTACTGTTGGCATGACACAGGACTGATAGTAGCGCTCACCTTGTCTTCTCCGGACAAGGTTTTTTTCCAGATGCCACAACAATCGGTAAGGGTATTCATCAGAGAAAATGACTTTACCCCAGTCCTCAGCAGTCCAATCCCTGTACCTTTTGCAGAATATTTCCAGGAGAGAAGTGGCTTCTTTCCTGCCCTTGACCAGAACATGCTCCAAAAGTCTTCGCCTCACTGTGCGTGCAGATGCACTCACACCTGCACACAATCCACACAC
The DNA here is from genome assembly GCF_021184085.1 of Oncorhynchus gorbuscha. Taxonomy (NCBI): domain Eukaryota; kingdom Metazoa; phylum Chordata; class Actinopteri; order Salmoniformes; family Salmonidae; genus Oncorhynchus; species Oncorhynchus gorbuscha. The sequence goes on along the minus strand of NC_060188.1, from coordinate 51,440,995 downwards.
ACAATCCTGTACGTGACCTTAAAGGCTTGGACAGAAATGATCATATTGTCAGCATGTAGTCTCATCTCCATCCACCAACACACAACTCTCTCAACAGAGTGGAGGGCATGTTTAACACTTTTTTGGTTACTACATGATTCCATATGTGTAATTTCATAGTTTTGATGTCTTTACTATTATTCTACAATGTAGAAAACCGCTAAAATAAAGAAAAACCCTTGAATGAGTAGGTGTCCAAACATTTGACTGGTACTATAGCTCCTGGAGTTGTAACGATAGTAGCGATTCTAGTGTTGTGCCTCTCCCCGTAATCATGGCAGCTGTAGCATTAGTAGCAAGTATTCACATTTATTTAGCTCACTCTCAATGTCCCTGTACTGTGGCACCTCTCTCCCAAGTTTAAACAAATTTTGTTTTTCAAAAACACATGTATTTCGACTATCCGGGGGGGATCATGATATTATTGGAATAGTGAAATTATTTATAATGCCAATGCCTAGTTTGACTGAGCTAAATTGGTCCCAGTGGAATATTCCATAGGCACAGTAGGCCTGTGCTTTCTGTCAGTGTGCTCTCTCTTCTGCCTCAGGAGCTTCTAGCCTGTAAATCAATACCCATCACATCCACAGCATACAGTACTCTGGGGTCCTCATTCACTGCTATCTGTGATCAACATTTTTATAGATTTTCTACACACAAACACACATACATTATACCAGGGGGATAGGGAGAGAAAGCGAGAGACAATGACCTCCACTGCCCTCCAATCTGTAGAGAGTTTTGTGTTGGTGGATGGAGATGAGACTACATGCTGACAACATGATCATTTCTGTCTAAGCCTTCAAGGTCACGTACAAGCTTGTGTTCCAGCTATCTAGAGAAAGGAGGCTTTTTTGAATACACAAGGAAATAGAAACACACGTACACACTATGTATATAGTCACAGTGTTATATCAATGACTCAGCTGTCAACTGGGAATGAAACCCAGTGAGAAAACAGCTCGGCGTGGAGCGAGAATCTCACTTCCAATTCGTGCTATGAATTTTTTTCATTTTTTCATCAGTAGTATTATTGAGATTTATTCATGGTGTTGTCCGCTCAGCGCTGTCTCGCTCTGAAAACCTATAAATTATCTCCATTTTGTTCTTGGCAGTCTTTGCTTGCTGCCTGGGACACAACAAACCAATTTAGAAGACAAATTGAGACAGAGCAGGAGGGAGATATGGGTCGTTAATAGAGGAACATGTGTCAATCAGAAGAACCTGTATGCACTCTCTTCGTCTCCTCCTAATTAGTTTTGGTGAATGAATATACTTTCAATATGAATTGGGAGAAAGATGTGGAAAGATTGAAATAACATTTGGCTCTCATAAAAGGATCTCATTAAGTGTTTCCACCGTGTATTATGTATTTATTTATACATTTCCTTTGCTCTGCCTCTACAATATGCTATGAAACAAATAAGCTTGTATTATTATTATTATTGGATTTGTATGGATGGAAGTAGAGGAGTCCAAATGGCGTTAAAATGGTTCCCAAATGTGCTTCAAATGAGAAGGTTGTGGCTCCTGTTGTATGCTTAAACATCATGGAGAACACACACACACACACACACACACACACACACACACACACACACACACACACACACACACACACACACACACACACACACACACACACACACACACACACACACACACACACACACACACACACACACACACACACAAGATGATGTCAGGCTTTTTCAATTTGTTCTGGCTTTGTCATAGCTTTATTCAGTTGAAGACAGCAGAGGATACATGAACTGCTCAATTAACCGTATTCAACCATATTGAATTACACCATACTGTATGTTTGGTGGCAGTGTGAAGGGAAAAACTTTTCTCTGAGCTCCCATTCCCCTCCCTCAGTCGTTTCTGTGCTAGCTTCAGTTGCCTCTTGCCACACAGCAAATTTGTGTACGGAAGTTTCACCCACTTTCTTCTAAATTATACAGAAGTCAGAAGTTTACATACACTAAGGTTGGAGTCATTAAAACTCGTTTTTCAACCACTCCACAAATGTATTGTTAACAAACTATAGTTTTGGCAAGTCTGTTAGGACATCTACTTTGTGCATGGCACAAGCAATTTTCCAACAATTGTTTACAGACCGATTATTTCACTTATAATTAACTGTATCACAGTTCCAGTGGGTCAGAAGTTTAAATACACTAAGTTGACTGTGCCTGTAATCAGCTTGGAAAATTCCCCAAAAGTATGTTATGGCTTTAGATGTTTCTGATAGGCTAATTGACATCATTTGAGCCAATTGGAGGTGTACCTGTGGATGTATTTCAAGGCCTACCTTCAAACTCAGTACCTCTTTGCTTGAGCTCATGGGAAAATCAAAAGAAATCAGAAAAGACCTCTGGAGAATTTTTTTTGTAGACCTCCACAATTCTTGTTCATCCTAGGGAGCAATTTCTAAACGTTTGAAGGTACCACGTTCACCTGTACAAACCATATTACGCAAGTATAAACACCATGGGACCACGCAGCCATCATATCGCTCAGGAAGGAGACGTGTTCTGTCTCCTAGAGATTAATGTACTTTGGTGCGAGAAGTGCAAATCAATTTAAAATAGCTATTACAGAGAACAAATACCATGCTTTTGTTTGAGAAGAGCGATCAACAACAAAAACATTTCCCCCCTTGACGGTTTTGACACAATCACATCTGAAGGTAAAATTATGACTTACATTCTGATATCTTGCTCTTATTTCTCTTCCTGAGGGTCCCAGTGATCAAATGAAGTGCCGTTTTCTTTGATAAAATCCATTTTTATAGCCTAAAACGAAACATTTTGTAAACAGTTTTTCGTAAAATTCCATCTATCAACTTTTTATGGAGCATTCAACGTAAACAATCGTTTATCTAGTCATAGTTGGTTTCAGTGCAATTCTCTGGATGTTTGCAACACAGCCAAACTTGATTGTTGTTTTTTGCGGGGAGTATTGACCAAAGTGAACTGATTTGAAGACAACGAGCAAAGACTTCATTGCGCACCAATAATATTAGCGAAGCTTTGTTGATTGACTGTATTTCTGCCCAATGACTGTATTTCTTCTTGAAATCTAGCTGGGTAGATAGCCAATGAGCTGAGGTAAACGCCAGTATGTGATGGTTATGGGTTGGACCACCATCCCTTGTTTGTAAATGCACGCCTAACGAACTTCATTCTCGCATAGTTGCAGTCACGCTGGTTATGCACAGCAGTGTTTTGGAAAGTAGTATTTTGGCTCAGGGCCAAAAGGGCACAGCATGTAGGCATCGTTGTGTTCTGTGTCGCATGAAGTCCCCTATCACCTGCACCACTTGTTCAGTTTGCCCCTGCTTTACATCAGAAAGAAACTGCTATGGGACATGGCACAGGCAGCAAAATATTGTCTAGAGGACTTCCAAACGGTCTACCCTTGTTTAAAAAAGAAAAAAAACTAATATAAAAAAAAAAACATTTTTATAATTGTTTTGTGTGTGTTAGAATTGCTTTTTGATACGTTGTATATAGTTATTTGCACTGTTTCACCAATTCGGCCACTTGGGTACATTTGGGCAACTTGTGTGGGACACCTGGGTGACTTCATGCTAAATGTCATGTAGCTCACCCATTCCTGAAGTTATCAGTCTGAAACTTTGCACACCTACAGTTGCCCTCTTGTGTTATCCATCACAATTATATCAAATCAAATCAAATGTATTTATATAGCCCTTTGTACATCAGCTGATATCTCAAAGTGCTGTACAGAAACCCAGCCTAAAACCCCAAACAGCAAGCAATGCAGGTGTAGAAGCATGGTGGCTAGGAAAAACTCCCTAGAAAGGCCAAAACCTAGGAAGAAACCTAGAGAGGAACCAGGCTATGTGGGGTGGCCAGTCCTCTTCTGGCTGTGCCGGGTGGAGATTATAACAGAACATGGCCAAGATCTTCAAATGTTCATAAATGACCAGCATGGTCGAATAATAGTAAGGCAGAACAGTTGAAACTGGAGCAGCAGCATGGCCAGGTGGACTGGGGACAGCAAGGAGTCATCATGTCAGGTAGTCCTGGGGCATGGTCCTAGGGCTCAGCATCCTCCGCATACCCAGCATCCTATCTGACTGTGTGGCTATTCTAGTACATGTGAAAGATGATGCTACAACAATAAAAAACAGACAACGTATGCTCTTTTCTTCCACCAGATCTACTGTGTTATATTCTCCTACATTCAATTAACAGTTCCACAAACCTCAATGTTTCCATTCAAATGATACCAAAAATATGCATATCCTTGCCTCTGGGGCTGAGCTACAGGCAGTTAGATTAGGGTATGTCTTTAGGTGGAAATTGAGAACAAGGGATGCAGCCATAACAAATTAAGGACAACAAAGTCAAGGTATTGTAGTGGCCATCACAACGCCCTGACCTCAATCCAATAGAAAATGTGTGGGCAGAACTGAAAATGCGTGTGCGAGCAAGGAGGCCTACAAACCTGACTCAGTTACACCAGCTCTGTCAGGAGGAATGGGCTAAAATTCACCCAACTTATTGTGGAAAGCTTGTGGGAGGCTACCTGAAGAGTTTTACTTAAGTTAAACAATTTAAAGACAATACAGGGCTGGATGAACCAGTTTCAGTGGGGGATGGACACTTTGGCACTGGGGGCTCCCATTCGGAGTCAGTGTCACTGTGTGAATGAAAATGTTCAGTTAGAATAGTTTCACATATGAGCCCTGTATCAACAGGTATAATAAACAGATATATATAGAGTACAGGGAACATACGGTTGAATATCTTATTATAGACCAGCTAGATCTACTGTTTCATTTATATTATGACAGACCAGCGAGATCTACTGTCTATTTTATATTATGACATTTCAGCTAGATCTACTGCCTCTATTATATTATGACAGACCAGCTAGCTCTACTGTCTTTATTATAATACAACAGACCAGCTGTATCTACTGTCTCCATTTCATTTTGGCCATTGTTGTGGGCCTGCCCTCCCCTCAACAGCCTCAAATAGGCTATTTCATGTGGGGGCGGAGTGGGTCGGCAGGCACACACGCATCTCACATTTACACATTACATTTTTATATATTGCTACTAAAAATAAAAAAAATCACAAATAATATTATTAATTTCAAACAACGGCATTAGCATGAGAAGAACTTACCAGTCCAAAACGATGTCCTCTCCGTTCAAAAAATATTCCTCCATTTGGGAATCACTAAATTAATCGTCCTCCAACAATCTCTGTCTCACATTTCCGATCAATTTCTTCTAGAATTGTGCGTACATCTGTATATCTAGACTTAGATTTAGCTTTTCCTGACATAGTCGCCATACTGATTGATATATAAACAGCTGAAGATGCGCTTTACCAAAACAACACTGTGCGTAACATGCATGGCTCCTTCCGGTATGAATCTTCAATGTTGAATGACCCTCTTTACGCCGGAGTTTACTACATGGGTTGGTCTTCCAACACATAAACATTACATACTATATTGCCGTTTACCTCAGCTCATTGGCTATCTACCTAGCTAGATTTCAAGACGATCAGTGGTCATTGGGTTAAAATACAGTCAATCAACGAAACAGCGGTCATATCATTGGTGCACAATGATGTCATTACTTATGTTGCCTTCAAATCGGTTTCTTTCAATCAATACGTCCCGCGAAATGGCCCATCATGTTTGGTTGTGTTACAAACAAACCAATTGATTGCAATGAAACCAAACATGACTGGAAAAGTCACGTTTAGTGTGTGTATTTACATCGAATGTGTCGTCAAATAGAATGAGACGGAATTCACGACACAAGCAGTTCACAAAATGTTTCCTGTTAGGCTATAAAAATGGATTTTATCAAACAAAAGACCATTCATTGTGTAACAATGAGCATTGGGATTGCAAATAGAGGAAGATCGTCAAAGGTAAACAATTGATTTTATTGCAGTTTGATTTTGTTACGCCTGTGCGTAATCCTCAGATAATCGCATCGTATTCTTTCGCAGTAAATCCTTTTTTAAATCTAACAACGCAGTTGGATTAGCAAGATTCTAGTCTTTCGAAACATGTGAGACACTTGTATTTTCATGAATGTTTAATATGACTTTATGTCATATTCACCGTATGTTGTCGAATTTCATCCCGCTAATGGGTTCGGTGCGCAGCAGAGAGGTTAAAATTCACTATTCTAAAAAGCAACCTGCAACAAAGCATACTGGGAATGATATAATAATGAGCCCCTCCCATATTTATTTCTCTCTGAGATAGTGACAACACAGCCGATTAACACCACGCGGTGGTGATTCTATTGTGATTTAAAAAAAACTTCATTTATTCACTGCAGGTGGTGTCAATTTCAATCCCGCTGGTGTTAACCCTACTTGAATCAACACTCAGATACAACACTTTTTACCTCAACACCAAGATTTTAGCACCCGCAAATTTGCTGTGCAGGTTGTCATTGCAAATAATAATTATTAAAAGTCATCACAGTCCTCTTGTTTATTAAAAGTCATCACAGTCCTCTTGTTTATTAAGTCATCACAGTCCTCTTGTTTAGCACTCTTTCTCTACCTGACATCATATGAATACCATTCCCTGATAGGCTCAGTCCCTATGAATGGTTCCTGAAGACTAGAGTGCTGCTGTAGCATCAGTTAATCACTGGTTGGCTAATAGAGAATGGTTAATACCAGGAAGTGGCTTTTCAATGGGGTCAAGAGTCAATGGTACTTGTCTCTAACTCTCTCCCTCCCTCCCCTGCGTCCGCCACTCCTCTCCGCCTCAACCACCATCACAATCAATTAAAAGGCTTTCCCAAATGTTTGGTAGAACAACAGTTATCAGACCGGGGAACATTGTAAGATGTCATATTTTGGCTGAATTCATGTGTGCGTTGTCAATATCCTCCACATTAATGGTTGTCATGGGCAACAAGCAGCCAGCCCTCCAGGACTGAGATTGCCCGTCCACTGTGAGGGAACTGTCATGGTGGGGTCGACAAGTACGCCCACACACATACACACAAATGCTCTCACGCAGGCACACATACACATGCTGGCACCCACATGAACAAATACTATCGTATACTATTTTTTAAATACTATAGTATACACTAGTAAAAAAAAAGAAGGTATACACTATAGTAATTACTGTAGTGCTTTTGTGGACTGTAGTGCACTATAGTATTCCAACAGTATACTACAAAATTCTACAGTAAGGACTACACATGCTCAAAGTATACTACATTGTGTAGAACAGTATACCACTGTTTACTTCAGAATTCTAAGTACTGTAGTATTCTATATTGAGCTGAAGTGGTTTTTTCATGTGGGCACACACACACACACACACACGTCTTCTGCTCACTTCTAGACTCAACATAAGCCAGTCTTACACTGGTATAATGTATGCCAATTTAACATAATGTTTGCATAGTGGTCCCCATGCATGCACCCACACACGTACACACACACACACACACACACACACACACACACACACACACACACACACACACACACACACACACACACACACACACACACACACACACACACACACACACACACACACACACACACACACACACACACACACACACACACACACACACACACACTTAAATGGACACTTTGTCTGCTGAAGCACAGAGTTCTCCATTTCAATAAGCCCTGACTGTTATCTCTCAAGGGATGGAAACAAATTGCCTTCCCCTTGGTGAACGCCATATTTATTCCGAAGAGAACACCCCCCCCCCTGATACGTGTGTGTCCTGCCGTGCTTGTTGTGAGTGAGAGCGAGGCAGTGATACTTGATCAAATCAAACATGTATGTCTCTGTGAAAAGACTCCAATTGACATGGAGCCATGACTGCCCTGGTGAAAAATAAAATGCGTCATGGAATCATTTGACCCAAGTTAAAACTGGAGCACTCAGTTATTTTAGAATATAAGGCACTCCGAGTCCAACTAAACGGATAGGTTTTCGTGTCCTGAGAAATCTCAGGAATTAGCAGAAGACGACGTTGTCCCATTTCATTACTCTAAATGTAACCTCCGAAAGAATATTGATATTCAGACAACTGAAACTCCTCACAAAGGTTATTGTAAATAGATTCACCATTTTATATCCAATCAAGCCCCTTTCTCTGGATTGTTGACCCTAAAGAGGTGGACAAATTGAGCTCTTGGAGGTAAAAGCATTAATCACCTTCCCAGAGCAGCTTTTCACTAAGGAGGTGTGTGTGTGGGTGTGTGCATTACTCACTATGTGTGTGTGTGTGTGTGTGTGTCTGTGTTACTCCCTGACTAAGATAGATGTGGAAGGGCTCTTTGAGATGGAAGGATTGTAATGTGAGAGATTTCTTGTCAGTTATTCTTCCCTCCCTGGCCTTTGGATGGATAACTGGATGGAGTAGATCTGGTCCACTTTGCATATCTGTGCTCTCTCATCTGCAGAGACAACAACACATCAACCAACTGGCTGCACAGCCTTGCCTTGATACCAGCTCACTATGACTATCTACTTCCCTGTTTTACATTTGTGATTAAAGGGCTCACAATGAACAAAGATCTGCTGTGATTGTCACACAGGTTCAAGCACACACACATACACACGCACTCGGAGTAATTGCACGAGAAAGTGGATGTTGTTGATGAGAGCTGTGTTAACCCACACACACTCAAAGTAGGGGCATGTCCAGAGTAATGGATCATAATTAACTGTGGGCCTAGATTGACTTTCATCACAGGGTCATTTATTTCAATTAGACAACTACACACACGGCATGCCTAGACAACTACACACACGGCACACGCGCACACACACGCTTGGACGACTTAATCTGCTGGCCGGCCCTGCTGGAACAATCAGCTTGTCACACAGAGAGAGAGGGGGAGATAGAAGGGGGGCACTGAGGTGTCTGGATGTCAAAACACTGTCCTACTTGTAGTTATTTACCTTGGCTGTCCTCAGAGCACAATGTCATAAACTGCCTATACATGACAGTGTGACCTTTTAAGATGTGTGAACTTGACTCAATCAAACTACGCAGTGTATTGTGATACGTGTTCTTGGGTAGATTACATTGTTCTGGTTGTTATCACTTACCTGGAACATAATACAATATCAGTGTCCATATCATTCATATAATATGATATCCATACCATGTAGTGTGTTTGATCTATGGTTTTTCATTGAGCTGCCATCTTGGCCAGCGCGTAAAAGAGGTCCCCTGACCTCAATGGGACTTCCTGGGTAAAGAAATGTGAAATGGAAATCCAAATTAAAATAATTTTCTCTATATGAACTCATCCCTCTCGCCTCTCTCGGTTCCCTGCAGATCCAGTGCTTCCCCAGGCTGGCCCAGACCCACACCACGTTGATGCTGGTGGGCTCTAACCTCCTCTTCGTCCTGCGCTCTCCCATCCCTCCATCCAGTGATGGCGATGAGTACCGACCCGGGCTGCAGAAGGGACGACCTCAGCCCTGACCCTGACCCAATGACCCCTGACCGCAGTGACCTCACTGCCATGATGGCCACCGTGACTGTGACGACCACCGAGGCGGGCGGCTCACCGGCCAATGGCGTGAGGATTGGGGCTCAGCAAGGAGGAGCTAAGAAAGGCCCTGCTCAGCGGCCACACCTCTCAGGGAGGAAGCTGTCGCTACAGGAGCGGGGCACGTACCCATCTGGGAGGTCAGGGGGGGCTCACGTCTCCCCCCGTGTGGTACGCAGACCCACCGTGGAGTCCAAACGCGTCTCCATCTCAGACGCCGAGGTGAGAGAACTGACTGCACCGACACAGGGAGAGAGAGAGAGAGAAATTCAATTCAATGCAATAATCATTATTATTGCTCCTCTGCAACAAATTGAGTTGAATTAAGAGGGCTAACTGTTAGGTTGGCGTGAGTGTTTTAGCTGTGCATGTTGTGACCAGGGTTCTCAGACATTGAATGAGTAGGATTGTATGGGCCATCGTGCAATTGTGACTCGTGCTTTTTAATGCAAAGTAGACCTCTGTTTCTGTATTAGATGGAAAGTGAATGTCCTGCGTGTGATGTGCCACTAAGCGGTCAGTCAGACAGAGGGGTCAGGTCAGGAGATTTCTCTCTCTTAGAGCTTAAGTCTTAACAGCATTTGTGTGTGTGTGTGTGTCTGTGTGTTCAGTGCGTGTAGCCTACATGTGTGCTCTGAATGAATCAGTGCTATGCTCGGGGACATGAAATCTGTAATCTACATCTTGAATATTATGCCTCTAGCTGAATTACCATCTGGTCTCATTTGAGAGAGCACTAGGAAATAGTCTCCAAGAGTGCGTACTAAATGGCACCCTATTTCCTAGAGCCCTGGTCAGAAGTAGTCCCCTTAATAGGGAATATGGTGGCATTTGGGATGACGATTTACTTCACTTACTCTTCACTACCTCAGTTAATCTTCGAATATACACTCCTCAAGAACTGGAATCCAAATCATGTACCTAATAGTTAATACCCAAGTGGATCCAATTGCAATACTGTTGGGAATTGTGTATTACCGGTAAAATATATACAAATCTCCAGTCATGCATTCAATTGAGACTTGGTCATTTTCTTCCCATAAAAATGTATATTTGGAGAATTAGTGAATGTCAGAGTACATCAGTCTTCACATCCTCATTATTGAGTGTTGTATTAGAATTAGAGTAATTACATAAAGAACATGTGGTTGATTGGTCACATCGGTGAGCTCAGCAGGTACCTGATTCACTCACTTACAGTACATCTCGGTGCAATCAAATCGTGCGTGTGCGTGTGTGTGTGTAATGATAATGACATCCTATGGGCGGACAGAGAGCGCAGGAGAAGGGATCATGACTGTTAGTCAATACCGCTTTACCTTGTGTGGGACACATCCTCCTCTATACCAGCCCCCTGATAAACACTCAGTGACATGTTTTTTTTTATGTATATAGAGGCTCAGGAGTTGGTTGTCTGGACATGGAATGAGAAGGGAATAACCAGTGTAGTATATAGACTATTTCTTACATTTATGGACCTGTACACAATTAGGTTTCACAAAATTTCGTTATGAAACATCTTATATTTTTGCGATAGAGATTTTGTTTGCACAACCCTTGTGTACTTATTTTTGTTCAGAAAAACTCTACATTCATTATGCCAAATGTGTTGTACGTCAGTTGTACAATTTGAGTGTAATCCACCAGCTCTTCTCTGAAAGACACTCTTTTTAATGAAAGGTTGGTTTTCCTCTTTTTTTCAGTTCAGGTAGTAGAACTGTCAGGTAGGGAGATGAGTTTATCCTACTTGGCTATGACATGCAATCCACTCTGACTGACACATGGAGAATGTTCAGAAATACAAAATGTGGGAATGAGCAGTTTAAGGGTTCTTTCTGGCTCTGGCTGTCTGTTTGTCTCAAATGGCACCTTATTCCCTAGTGCCCTACTTTTGACCGGGACCCGCAGGGGTCGGCAACAGGTGGACATCCATTCGTGGGAATAGTTGGTGAACAGTTTCCCTAAATTAAACCATGGGTCTGCTGAATTCCTGCTTATTTTAGCATTTTTGACCAAACCTCAAACCATCCCATCCCATTGTTTTTAGTAAAAACAATACTAAAATCACCAGAAATTCAGTGAGAAATGTGTTCACCGGGCCTCCCAAGTGGAGCAGCGGTCTAAGGCACCGCATCGCAGTGCTAGAGGGATCACTACAGACAAGTGGAGGCTGGTGACTTGAAAAATTGAGGAGGATGGGAGATCCACGGTATAGGTGCGGAACGCACAGAGATGACAAAGTGTGTTTAAAAAAATTGTCAAAGAGTAATTATTTTAACCTAAAGCATTTAGTAAAGACATTTATAGTACAATATTATGGTGAATGGGAATGAGAGGGCTACTTACACAGTGATGGAAAGGGATCACAGCAGTGATTGAATGAGGGTATGAGGCATGAGTGTTCAGAGGCTTGACCAGTGCAGGACAGGATTTGACAACAAAAAAACTAACACAACACACTACACAGTTAAACAAAAGAGCTAAGAATGAGTTCGTCCAAGCAAGGAGTAAAATCATTGATGTGTAATAATGTGATTCCGTTTGTGTATGTGATTAGCTCTACATACAGTAATGAGAGAAAATTGATAGGGGTACCCAGTTCTAGGAGGGGAAACATCCAATGTGCCAGTGGGCTCATGAGAAAGTTGACAATGGTAGTGGAGTGGAGTAGTCATCACCTCTTAACTTCTTGCGTCGAGCCATCCCGGATCCGGGATCGTGACTACAGCCTCAAGCCCATTACCATAACGCAACGTTAACTATTCATGAAAATCGCAAATTAAATTAAATCAATATGCTAGCTCTCAAGCTTAGACTTTTGTTAACAACACTGTCATCTCAGATTTTCAAAAATATGCTTCTCAACCATAGCAAAACAAGCATTTGTGTAACAGTATTGATAGCTATTGATAGCTAGCGTAGCATTTAGCGTTAGCATTCAGCAGGCAACATTTTCACAAAAACCAGAAAAGCATTCAAATAAAATCATTTACCTTTGAAGAACTTCGGATGTTTTCAATGAGGAGACTCTCAGTTAGATAGCAAATGTTCAGTTTTTCCTGAAAGATTATTTGTTTAGGACAAATCGCTCCGTTTTCTGCGTCACGTTTAGCTACGAAAAAAACCTGTATCCAGGATTGTGTAAATCTATCCGCAAGCTCATTAGCATAACACAACATTAACTATTCATGAAAATCGCAAATGAAATGAAATAAATCTATTTGCTCTCAAGCCTTTTAACAACACTGTCATCTCAGATTTTCAAAATATGCTTCTCAACCATAGCAAAACAAGCATTTGTGTAACAGTATTGATAGCCTAGCATAGGATTATGCCTGGCATTCAGCATGCAACATTTTCACAAAAACCAGAAAAGCATTCAAATAAAATCATTTACCTTTGAAGAACTTCAGATGTTTTCAATGAGGAGACTCTCAGTTAGATATCAAATGTTCAGTTTTTACAAAAATATTATTTGTGTTGACAAATCGCTCCGTTTTCTTCATCACGTTGGGTAAGAAAAAAACGAAAATTAAGTCATTAAAATGCAAACTTTTTTCCAAATTAACTCCATAATATCGACAGAAACATGGAAAACGATGTTTAGAATCAATCCTCAAGGTGTTTTTCACATATCTATCGATGATAAATCCTTCGTGGCAGTTGCCTTTCTCTTCTGAAGAAATGGAACGCGCATGGACCTAGAGATTACGCAATAATTTCGACACAGGACACCGGGCGGACACCTGGTGAATGTAGTCTCTTATGGTCAATCTTCCAATGATATGCCTACAAATACGTCACAATGCTGCAGACACGTTGGAGAAACGACAGAAAGGGCAGGCTCATTCCTGGCGCATTCACAGCCATATAAGGAGACATTGGAACACAGCGCCTTCAGAATCTGGGGCATTTCCTGTATGAAACTTAATCTTGGTTTCACCTGTAGCATTAGTTCTGGGACACTCACAGATAATATCTTTGCAGTTTTAGAAACGTCAGTTTTTTTTCTTTCCAAAGCTGTCAATTACATGCATAGTCAAGCATCTTTTCGTGACAAAATATCTTGTTTAAAACGGGAATGTTTTTTATCCAAAAATTAAGAGAGCCCCCTATCTCGAAGAAGTTAATCAGGGAACAGGAAGGGACTTAGATGTAAATACAAATAGCAGATGCATTACATTACAGCTGCGCCATCGTAGGTTTGGACAACGAGTTTCTCTATATGAAGTTAAATTCAGACATCTGAAAATACATCAAGTCAAACACAGACTGCACAACTCACCCACTTGACACATCAAAGTAGCCCAATAAATGTTCCTGAATAAATCCATGATCATCCACATACCTGACAATAACTGACACCTGCAAGCAGACTGGTGGCACCACAGGTCCCATAGCGGTGGGGTAATTTTTACCCCCTGGGGCTTGGAGTTTTTACGTATATGTTAACCTAACTAGGAAAAGTTTGGACACTATAAGGTATGACAGTGATTAATCAGTTGTAAATAGGTTTTCTATGGGCTTTGAGTTTTTTTTTTAAACTCCTGGGAAAAACTCCTGGCCCTGGGGGGGATGAAAACCCTGTCAAACTGCAGCTACCTTATATTTGTTCATATACAGCATATTTAAGAGAAAGGGGGATACCTAGTCAGATGTACAACTGTATGCATTCAACTGAATGTCTTCCGAGTTTAACCCAACTGAATCAGAGAGGTGTGGGGGGCTGCCATAATCAACATCCACGACTTTAGATTAGATTAGGACAACCATAGACAACAACTGATAGACAATACAACTCACAAGGCTGAGCTTGCTTTATGCATGTTTGCATCATGGAGGCCAATGCAACTGTGGGCCTTCTACATTTTTAAAACTCTGTCATCACTATGATGTCGATTGATTAATTCCAGTTAATAACTTTGGATTAAAAACGTATAGGCAGCCTAGCCCGCCCAATTTTGAATATAAACTAAATTTGATCACATTCACATTTTCTCCTGACACACAAATGGACTATAAATACATAACGTTACCAATTAGTTTACCCTGGCCAGATGGACAGGGCGCATAGGCTGTATGCATCTGCTATTATTAGTAGCCTACAGTTGATCAGACTGAAATAGTCTTGTTTTCATCCCATATAGCATGTCAGATTTCTAATGCTGCAACATTTGTCATGAGTTTTTGCTTGTGTCTGTCCGGAGTGATTGTGTTATCATCTTTGCTAAATAAATACTGGAGGAAAGTGGAAAGCCTACTTGAGCACAGGCAAAAACCTCTCGTCACCCTCTCTCTTTAATCTAACCTCTCATCAACCTCTCTCTTTAATCTAACTTTTAATGGATGGTAGCTAATTGGGAAGATGGACAACACCTGGAGGGGGGTGGAGACAAGCACAAGGACAGGTGAAACAGATCAGGGTGTGACAAAAATAAAGTTCTAAAACCAAGAAAAACAATTTATAATTGAGAAGAGACATACACTGAGTGTGCAAACCTCCTCCATCTCCTGTAATTACAAAAAACACATTTGAGTTGAATAATATAAAACAAATGCTCAACTATCACTCTTCAATCTTAATCTCTATCCAGCAATGACACAAAGCAACACATTGAACCCCCATAATGCTCTGTGGCAATACCCCAACACAACACACTAGGTTCATTTTCTGATCCTAATTATATTATTGGATGGATAACATTTCGGTTCATAATGCAAAGCTTTGATTGTTTGGAGGACGTCCTCCGGAAGTGGTGATAATTACCATGTACGTCTATGAAGGGGAGTAAGGCCTACGAACCTCCTAGATTTTTTATTGAAGTCAATGCAGCCAGAGGAAGACTGAAGTTAGCTGTCCTCCGGCTACACCATGGTGCTACCCCAGACAGTGCTGTTGAGGCTACTGTAGACCTTCATTGCAAAACAGTGTATTTTATTCAAAAACAATTTGGGACATGAATATATTTAGTATAGTTTTATCTAAAAAGGATAACTTTTTTTAATGTTTCACAATTTTTATTTTTATGAAATTTCACTGAGGAGCCTCCACTGCTACAGACCCGGGTTCGATCCCAGGCTGTGTCGCAGCCAACCACGACCGGGAGACCCAAGAGGTGGTGCACAATTGGCCCAGCGTCGTCTGGGTTAGGGGAAGATTTGGCAGGCTGGGATGTCCCTGTCCCATCGCGCTCTAGTGACTCTTCGCGTTGGGCCAGGCGCATGCACACTGACTTTGTTCGCCAGCTGTACGGTGTTTCCGCCAACACATTGGTGCAGCTGGCTTCGGGGTTAAGCGAGCAGCATGTCAAGAAGTAGTGTGGCTTGGAGGGTTCGTGTTTTGGAGGACACATGGCTCTCGACCTTCGCCTCTCCTGAGTTGGTACGGGAGATGCAGTGATGGGACAAGATTGTAACTACCAATTGGAAACCACGACATTGTGGAGAAAAAGGGGTAAATATAATACAAATGTGTTCACCAATTATTTCCACGAATAAAAGAAGAGATACACTGAGACTGAGTGTGTAAAACATTAGGATATTGAGTCCCTAATATTGAGTTGCACCCCTGTCTTTTGCCCTCAGAATAGCCTCAATTCGTCAGGGCATGGACTCTACAAGGTGTTGAAAGAGTTCTACAGGGATGCTGGCCCATGTTGACTCCAATGCTTTCCAAAGTTGTGTCAAGTTGGCTGGATGTCCTTCGGGTGGTGGACCATTCTTGATACACACTGGAAACGGTTGAGAATTAAAAATCCAGCAGCTTTGCAGTTCTTGACACACTCAAACCGGTAGGCCTAGCACCTACTGCCATACCCCATTCAATCTTGCCCATTGAACCTCTGAATGGCACACATACACAATCCATGTCTCAATTGTCTCAAGGATTAAAAATCCTCCTTTAACCTGCCTCCTCCCCTTCATCTACACTGATTGAAGTGGATTTAACAAGTGACATCAATAAGGGATCATTGCTTTCACCTAGATTCACCTGGTCAGTCTGTCATTATTATAATTATGTCCTGCCCCCTCGACCGTCCTCTCCGACAACAATCGGCCCGTGGCTGAGTCAAGTTCCTACCCCTGTTTCTGTCTGTCTCTTTGTCTCTAAGTCACTATGCTTCGCCTCTTTCTTTCTCCTTCCGTACCTTTTTGCTCAATTTTTCTCCCTGCTACCCCCCCCCCCTCTCCACCATGAGCTTTATTTATGTGGCTTTAATTTCAGTCTCTTGTTGTTAAACCGAGGATTAAACACAGTAATCTGTAGAGAAACACCCGAAAGAAACAATACAGAGATACTTTAACAGTATTTGACAAAACACAGCACACAGAAGCATGATTACAACCACATCCACAATAGCATCCCACATCCGTTGTCTCATATTTTTTATGTTCCTGTAGAATCTCTCCCTTTTCTCTCTCTCTCTCTCATCTCTCATCTCTCGTCTCGTCTCTCTCCCCCCACACTCTCTCCTCACTTCCCAACCACAATGACAGCATCTCCTTCCCACTTTTCAGAAAAAAGCATGAGCAGCGTTGTGGCACCAATAAATCTCCCTTCTCTAGTTATTGACTCATCACCCGATATTTAGTCAGGGTCGACTAATGTCTATCTCAGCAGGCCACCATCCTCCCGCAGTACACTCAGGTGTGTGTATGTCTCTGCGCTCACTGAGGGGTTGGAAGAAACTATTGATCACTTTCTCCTACAGGGCCACTTTGAGTTGAGGGACAGAACTAAAATGGAGGTGTAATTTATACTCTTCTCCACCTCCATGCTAAGTAAACTGAGGAGTAGAAATAGATGGTTTTGTTGCCATACTAGTGATGCAGCAGCAGGCTACACAGGATGCTTGTTTGGTTGGAGATTCTCTCAGAGAGCTACAGTATTCATGACTGTGTCTAAGTGTGCGTCCCAAATGACACCCTAATCCCTACATAGTACACTTGTTTCGACCAGTTACTAAATGAGGAACATGATATCCACCCTCCCTGTAAGACATGAGGAGAAATGAGAAATCAATGGACAAGGAGAGGAGGAAGAGACGTGTCAAGGGAGAGATGCATAGAAGGAAATGACAGCTCAGCAACTCTTACCCCCCGAGAGGGTAGAAGGGAGTGGAGGGATGGGTGGAGTAATAGAGGGAGGAATGGCTTTCTGGGTCATCTGATGCAGTAGCCCATCCGTGACAAGGACTTACAAGTTGTGCGTTCCCGAGATGGCGTTCTGCACACCATATTGTGCTGTGCCGTTATTTGCCTGTTTGTGGCCTTTGACCACATTAACAAGATGTTTTCGCCGACTGGATGTTTTTTGTTTGTTGCACCATTCTCGGTAAACCCTAGACACTGTTGTGCGTGAAAAGCCCAGGAGGCCAGACATTTTTGAGATACTGGAAACCAGTGGTGTAAAGTACTTAATTAAAAGTACTTTAAAGTACTACGTAAGTCATTATTTTGGGGATCTGTGCTTTACTTTACTATTTATAGTTTTTACAACTTTTACTTTTACTTCACTACATTACTAAATAAAATAATGCACTTTTTACTTCATACATTTTCAGCCAGAAGTACTCGTTACATTTTGAATGGCTAGCAGGACAGGAAAATGCTCAAATTCATGCACTTATCAAGAGAACATCCCTGGTCATCCCTATTGCGTCCTATCTGGCGGACTCACTGAACACAAATGCTTCGTTTGTAAATTATGTCTGAGTGTTGGAGTGTGCCCCTGGCTATCGTAAATAAAAAAAACAAGAAAATTGTGCCGTCTGGCTTGCTAAATATAAGGAATTTGAAATGATTTATACTTTTACTATTAATACTTAAGTATATGTATATTAGCAATTACATTTGCTTTTGATACTTAAGTATATTTAAAACCAAATACTTTTAGACTTTTACTCAAGTAGTATTTTATATGGGTGACTCACTTTTACTTGAGTAATTTTCTATGAATGTATCTTTACTTTAACTTACTTTAACTCCAGTATGACATTTGGGTACTTTTTCCACCACTGACTGGAACTGGCACGCCTGGCACCGATGATCATACGCTGCTCAATGTCACTTAGGTCAGTCGTTTTACCCATTCTAACATTCAATCGAACACTAACTGAATGCCTTGATGCCTGTCTGCCTGCTCTATATAGCAAGCCACGGCCACGTGAATCACTGTCTGTATGAGTTAACAATTTTAGTGAATGAGGTGGTGTACCTAATGAACTGAGTCTATATCATAAGGCCTTTAGTTGAGGGCCTAGTTATACCATTACACAGTGGTGTTAGGAAACCCCTGATTTATAGGCCACATCTGGCCTGCAAGTCACATTATGCTGGCTTGCAAAGTGATGTGTAATTCCTATTGGAATCCAGTGTTAGGATATCCAACAAGTGACATTTTTTATCACCTACAACCTGCATTCAGACTGACTGCCAGGGTAGGGAAGATTGAATACTGAGACTACCTCAATGATCTAAACTGGAACAACAATCTCAGTAATGGGTGCAATAATAACAGATTAGTTTAGTTTTTTTTAAACGTTTATCTTTGGCTGATTAATGTTATGCTACACAATCAATGAACATGGGCGTCATTGTAAAATAAGAATTTCTTCTTAACTGACTTGCCTCGTTAAACAAAGGTTAAATAAAAAGAAAAACATGCAAAAACACACGTGTGTGTGTGTGTGTGTGTGTTTTAAGTCCTTCTACATGGCACAGCTCTTTATCCATCATTTACATTTAAGTCATTTAGCAGACACTCTTATCCAGAGCGACTTAGATACAGTATATACTGCAGTGGAGATGTCACTGAGCATGCGCCAGCTGGACCTGGCACAATGGGCTAACAACAGTGTCCGGTTTCTCTTTCTCTCTAGCTCTCTCTGTCCCTCTCTTGCTCACTCACTTTCACTTCCTGCATCTCACTCCACATACAGTAGCATACCTTACACTCTGAGTCTCACTGTGTGTTTGTGTCACTCATGTGCTCTTTCCTCTTATGTTGTTGATGTGCTGTTGGGTCTTGACCCTATAGAACCCCGCACTGGAGGTGTCATAATACCATAAAACCTAGCGGTCAAACAGGGCGATTTTAGAAACACTTAAAATGAGGTCTGTGTTTCGTGTAGGCTTAGCCTGATGTAAGGTTTAAATTCTCTTTCTCTTGATCGACCCGACCCCGAAAGAGCGGTTGAGCTTCCCTCTCCCTTCCTTTCGTTCAGTATTTTCTGTCTGTCCATCTGTCCTCTCTCTACATACAGTATATACAGCAAAAAAGTATTTAGTCAGCCACCATTTGTGCAAGTTCTCCCACTTAAAAACATGAGAGAGGCCTGTAATTTTCATCATAGGTACACTTCAACTATGACAGACAAAATTAGAAAAAAAAATCCCGAAAATCACATTGTAGGATTTTTAATGAATTTATTTGCAAATTATGGTGGAAAATAAGTATTTGGTCACATACAAACAAGCAAGATTTCTGGCTCTCACAGACCTGTAACTTCTTCTTTAAGAGGCTCCTCTGTCCTCCACTCGTTACCTTTATTAATGGCACCTGTTTGAACTTGTTATCAGTATAAAAGACACCTGTCCACAACCTCAAACAGTCACACTCCAAACTCCACTATGGCCAAGATCAAAGAGCTGTCAAAGGACACCAGAAACAAAATTGTAGACCTGCACCAGGCTGGGAAGACTGAATCTGCAATAGGTAAGCAGCTTGGTTTGAAGAAATCAACTGTGGGAGCAATTATTAGGAAATGGAAGACATACAAGGCCACTGATAATCTCCCTCAATCTGGGGTTCCACGCAAGATCTCACCCTGTGAGGTCAAAATGATCACAAGAACGGTGAGCAAAAATCCCAGAACCACATGGGGGGACCTAGTGAATGACCTGCAGAGAGCTGGGACCAAAGTAACAAAGCCTACCATCAGTAACACACTACGCCGCCAGGGACTCAAATCCTGCAGTGCCAGACGTGTCCCCCTGCTTAAGCCAGTGCATGTCCAGGCCCGTCTGAAGTTTGCTAGAGAGAATTTGAATGATGCAGAAGAAGATTGGGAGAATGTCATATGGTCAGATGAAATCAAAATAATAACTTTTTGGTAAAAACTTGTCGTGTTTGGAGGACAAAGAATGCTGAGTTGCATCCAAAGAACACCATACCTACTGTGAAGCATGGGGGTGGAAACATCATGCTTTGGGGCTGTTTTTCTGCAAAGGGACCAGGACGACTGATCCGTGTAAAGGAAAGAATGAATGGGGCCATGTATTGTGAGATTTTGAGTGAAAACCTCCTTCCATCAGCAAGGGCATTGAAGATGAAATGTGGCTGGGTCTTTCAGCCTGACAATTATCCCAAACACACCGCCCGGGCAACGAAGGAGTGGCTTCGTAAGAAGCATTTTCAAGGTCCTGGAGTGGCCTAGCCAGTCTCCAGATCTCAACCCCATAGAAAATCTTTGGAGGGAGTTGAAAATCCGTGTTGCCGGGCAACAGCCCCAAAACATCACTGCTCTAGAGGAGATCTGCACGGAGGAATGGGCCAAAATATCAGCAACAGTGTGTGAAAACCTTGTGAAGACTTGTGTGAAAGACTTGCCAACAAAGGGTATAGAACAAAGTATTGAGAAAACTTTTGTTATTTTCCACCTTAATTTGCAAATAAATTCATTAAATATCCTACAATGTGATTTTCAGATTTCTTTTTTCCTTTCTCATTTTGTCTGTCATAGTTGAAGTGTACCTATGATGAAAATTACAGGCCTCTCATATTTTTTAAGTGGGAGAACTTGCACAATTGGTGGCTGACTAAATACTTTTTTTCCCCACTGTGTATAAATATATATATTTTATTATTATTATGTTTTTCTCACTCTCCTCTTCTTTCTATCTCCTCCTCTTTCCTATCTCTCTCTGCCCTGCTAAACTCCTCTTTGCTCCTCTCTCTGCCTTGTCCCTTGTTGACTACATGCATTATCAGTGGTTGCTATGGAGCTCCAAGCAGTTTATACAGCACTGTAATGGATGTATGACTGTAAACTGAATTCAGTGGCCGTAGGCATCACTAATAACATCTCTAAAATGAGCTAGTCAGTGGAGAACATATTGTTCATGAATCCAACGCTGTATTTGAGTCATCCAATGTTCTATTTCTCTCCTCAGGTGGATATGGTAGATGGATGAATCATCCTATCTCTTCTGTCATATATTCTCATTTAATGTCATCCCTTTGTTTTCTTCCTCCTGCAGAACTGTATCCAGCTGAACCAGTACAAGCTGAAGAGTGAGATCGGAAAGGTGAGCCTTGAACTCATTCAGAAATGCAGAATACCCTGTCTTCAATCAATCACCTTTCTGATATTTGTACATCATGTTCTTTTACAATTGTGTCCCTGTTGTATCGAACTGTCTCACACTGATTGTGCTGTCTGCTATCATTGGCACTAAATACAAATTCATTAATGAACTATTCTAACTATTCTAATCAATATTATCCCTAAGCAGAATAGCCCACCTTCTATCAACACTGTTGGCCTGGCTCTGTCTGTTTGTCTGCCTCTTTCTGTGCCTGTGTCTGCCTTTTCAGTCCGGATAGACTTATGTAACTATCAGAGAGGACCAATAGATTGTAATGTACATTCACCTTTAGAGGGCCTGGCCATCAATACAAGAGGCCCATATTTTAGATTTACAGTAGTAGCTGTTCAATCTACAGTGCATTCGGAAAGTATTCAGACCCCTTGACCTTTTTCCACATTTTGTTACGTTACAGGCTTATTCTCAAATTGATTAAATATCCCCCCCCCCATCAATCTACACACAATACCCCATACTGGTTTTTAGAAATGTTTGCATATGTATTTTTTTTAACAACTGAGATCCAACATTTGCATAAGTATTCAGACCCTTTACTCAGAACTTTGTTGAAGCACTTTTAGCAGTGATTACAGCCTCAAGTTTTTTGGGGTATGATGCTACAAGCTTAGCACACCTGTGTTTTGGGGAGTTTTTCCCATTCTTCTCTGCTGTTCCTCTCAAGCTTTGTCAGATTGGATAGGAAGTGTCGCTGCACAGCTATTTTCAGGTCTCTCCAGAGATGTTAGATCGGGTTCAAGTCCGGACTCTGGCTGGGCCACTCTAGGACATTCAGAGACTTGTCCCGAAGCCACTCCTGCGTTGTCCAGGATGTGTGCTTAGGGTTGTTTTTCTGCTGGAAGGTGAACCTTCGCCCCGGTCTGAGGTCCTGAGCACTCTGGAGCAGGCTTTCATCAAGGATCTCTCTGTACTTTGCTCCGTTCATCTTTCCCTTGATCCAATCTTGGTTTCATCAGACCAGATAATCTTGTTTCTCATGGTCTGAGAGTCCTTTAGTTTCCTTTTGGCAAATTCCAAGTGGCTGTCATGTGCCTTTTACTGAGGACTGGCTTCCGTCTAGCCACAATACCATAAAGGCCTAATTGGTGGAGTGCTACAGAGATGGTTGTCCTCTGGAAGGTTCTCCCATTCCCATAGAGGAACTCTGGAGCTCTGTCAGAGTGACCATCAGGTTCTTGGTCACCTCCTTGACCCAGGCCCCTCTCCCCCGATTTCTCAGTTTGGCCGGGCGAATGATAAAGGCCACTGTGTTCTTGGGAACCATCAATGTTGCCCATTTTTTTGGTAACCTTCCCCAGATCTCTGCCTCGACACAATCCTGTTTCGGAGCTCTACAGATAATTCCTTTGACATCATGGCTTGGTTTTTGCTCTGACATGCACTGTCAACTGTAGGACCTTATATAGACAGGTATGTGCCTTTCCAAATCATGTCCAATCGTTTGATTTTACCACAGGTGGACTCCAATCTCAATGGAAACAGGATGCTACTGAGCTCAATTTCGAGTCTCATAGCAAAGGGTCTGAATAGTGATGGAAGTAAGGTATTTCTGTTTTTTATATATATATAAATTTGCAAAAATGTCTAAACCTGTTTTCGCTTTGTCATTATGGGGTATTAATCAATACTTTCAGAATGCAGTGCATATTCAATCAGGTACTAAATAATTGGCACCCTTGATAAAGATGAGCAAAAAAGACTGTATAAAATAAATAATAAGATTTATTGTGTGCAAAACATTTTTGGAACATTATATTATTTTATACTAGTTCAATGTCTTTGAGAAATATATTTTATTTAACAAGTAATCTTTTTTTTCTCAAGCAGATAGGTGTCAAAATTATTGCCACTCCTGTATTCAATACCTTTCAATTCCTCGCCTTGTGAGGATAATGGCACTGAGTCTTTTTCTAAAATGTTTTATGAGATTGGAGAACACATTGGGAGGGATCTTAGACCATTCATCCATATAGAATATTTCTAGATCCTTGATATCCTTTGTCTGTGCCTATTGACTGCCCATGTCAATTCAAACCACAGGTTTTCAATGTGTCCGGAGACTGAGATGGCCATTGCAAAATGTTCATTTTGTTTCAATTAACAATTCCTTTGTGGCTTTTGATTTGCGCTTGGGGTTATTCTCTTGCTGTAAGATCCACTTGCAGCCTCCTGGCAGAGGCAACCAGGTTTTGGGCAACATTTTTCTGGTACTTTATGAATCCTCTTTTCCACACCAATTACACCAATGGTGTGCGTGGCCAAAGAGCTCTATTTTCAGGTCAGATGACATGAAAATAGAGATCTTTGGCCACGCACACCAGTGGTAGGTTTGGCCTTGAAAAGCGGAATTATATGCAGAAAATAACCACACATCTATTGTAAAATATGGTGGTGGATTGTTATCACTGATCCAATGGTAGTTTCTCTTTAGGATGATAACCCAGGCTATCTGTACTGCCTCTCCCATATTATGAAAGGCTCTGAATGAGTCACATTGCTTTGATCAGAACCTGAATCATACAGTATAGCTTGTCCATGAATCACCTCATCCTGCTTTACTACAGAATACAGTATTATGATATAAATGGTGAAACTGGGGCCTCCCGAGTGGTGTAACTGTCTAAACCACTGCATCGCAGTGTTAGAGGCGTTACTACAGACCCGGGTTCATTCCGGGACTGTGCCACAACTGGCCGGGGCCCGGGAGTCCCATAGTCCCCAAGGAGTCGGGGCCCGGGAGTCCCATAGTCCTATGGGCTGGGTGCCTGTAGGCTGAGCAGTGTTTCCTCCGAAACATTGATGAGGCTGGCTTCTGGGATAAAGAGCTCGGTTAGGTGGGTCATGTTACGGGGATGCATGACACCTCCTTCACCTCTCCCGAGCCCGTTGGATAGTTGCAGCGATGAGACAATATTTTTTTTAAATTGGGGAGAAAAAAGGGGGGAGGAAATAATATACACGGCTCAAAAAAATAAAGGAAACACTAAAATAACACATCCTAGATCTGAATGAATGAAATATTCTTATTAAATACTTTTTTCTTTACATAATTGAATGTGCTGACAACAAAATCACACAAAAATTATCAATGGAAATCAAATGTATCAACCCATGGAGGTCTGGATTTGGAGTCACACTCAAAATTAAAATGGAAAACCACACTACAGGCTGATCCAACTTTGATGTAATGTCCTTAAAACAAGTCAAAATGAGGCTCAGTAGTGTGTGTGGCCTCCACGTGCCTGTATGACCTCCCTACAACGCCTGGGCATGCTCCTGATGAGGTGACGGATGGTCTCCTGAGGGATCTCCTCCCAGACCTGGACTAAAGCATCCGCCAACTCTGGACAGTCTGTGGTGCAATGTGGCGTTGGTGGATGGAGCGAGACATGATGTCCCAGATGTACTCAATTGGATTCAGGTCTGGGGAATGGGCAGTCCATAGCATCAATGCCTACCTCTTGCAGGAATAGCTGACACACTCCAGCCACATGAGGTCTAGCATTGTCTTGCATTAGGAGGAACCCAGGGCCAACCGCAGCAGCATATGGTCTCACAAGGGATCTGAGGATCTCATCTCGGTACCTAATGGCAGTCAGGCTACCTCTGGCGAGCACATGGAGGGCTGTGCGGCCCCCCAAAGAAATTCCACCCCACACCATGATTGACCCACTGCCAAACCGGTCATGCTGGAGGATGTTGCAGGCAGCAGAACATTCTCCACGGCGTCTCCAGCGTGTCACGTCTGTCACATGTGCTCAGTGTGAACCTGCTTTCATCTGTGAAGAGCACAGGGCGCCAGTGGCGAATTTGCCAATCTTGATGTTCTCTGGCAAATGCCAAACGTCCTGCACGGTGTTGGGCTGTAAGTACAACCCCCACCTGTGGACGTCGGGCCCTCATACCACCCTCATGGAGTCTGTTTCTGACTGTTTGAGCAGACACATGCACAGTTGTGGCCTGCTGGTGGTCATTTTGCAGGGCTCTGGTAGTGCTCCTCCTGCTTCTCCTTGCACAAAGGCGGAGGTAGTGGTCCTGCTGCTGGGTTGTTGCCCTCCTACGGCCTCCTCCACATCTCCTGATGTACTGGCCTGTTTCCTGTTAGCGCCTCCATGCTCTGGACACTATGCTGACAGACACAGCAAACCTTCTTGCCACAGCTCGCATTGATGTGCCATCCTGGATGAGCTGCACTACCTGAGCCACTTGTGTGGGTTGTAGACTCCGTCTCATGCTACCAATAGAGTGAAAGCACCGCCAGCATTCAAAAGTGACCAAAACATCAGCCAGGAAGCATAGGAACTGAGAAGTGGTCTGTGGTTATCACCTGCAGAACCACTCCTTTATGTGGGGTTTCTTGCTAATTGCCTATAATTTCCACCTGTTGTCTATTCCATTTGCACAACAGCATGTGAAATTTATTGTCAATCAGTGTTGCTTCCTAAGTGGACAGTTTGATTTCACAGAAGTGTGATTGACTTGGAGTTACATTGTGTTGTTTAAGTGTTCCCTTTATTTTTTGAGCAGTGTATATACAGTGGCAAGAAAAGTTATGTGAACCCTTTGGAATTACCTGGATTTCTGCATAAAGTGGTCATAACATTTGATCTGATCTTCATCTAAGTCACAAAAATAGACAAACATAGTGTTCTTAAACTAATAACTCACAAGTTATTGTATTTTTCTTGTCTATATTGAATACATCATTTAAACATTCACAGTGTAGGTTGGAAAAAGTATGTGAACCCCTAGGCTAATGACTTCTCCAAAAGCTAATTGGAGTCAGGAGTCAGCTAACCTGGAGTCCAATCAATGAGCCGAGATTGGAGATGTTGATTAGAGCTGCCTTGCCCTATAATAAAACACTCACAAAATGTCAGTTTGCTATTCACAAGAAGCATTGCCTGATGTGAACCATGCTTCAAACCAAAGAGATCTCAGAAGACTTACAATAAAAAATTGTTGACTTGCATAAAGCTGGAAAGGGTTACAAAAGTATCTCTAAACGCCTTGATGTTCATCAGTCCACGGTAAGAAAAATAGTCTATAAATGGATAAAGTTCAGCAGTGTTGCTATTCTCCCTAGGAGTGGCCGTCCTGCAAAGATGACTGCAAGAGCACAGTACAGAATGCTCATTGAGGATAAGAAGAATCCTAGAGTGTCAGCTAAAGACTTACAGAAACTCTGGAAAATTGTAAAATCTCTGTTGACAATACGTAAAACACTAAACAAGAATGGTGTTCATGGGAGGACATTTTTGCCCCATTCTTTGCAGTATTTCTTTAGTGCCTTATTGCAATCAGGATGTATGTTTTGGAATAGTTTTATGTACAGGCTTCCTTCTTTTCACTCTGTCATTTATGTGGAGTAACTACAATGTTGTTGATCCATCCTCAGTTTTCTCCTATCACAGCCATTAAACTCTGTTTTAAAATCACCATTGGCCTCATAGTGAAATCCCTGAGCGGTTTCCTTCCTCTCTGGCAACTGAGTTAGGAAGGGCACCTGTATCTTTGCAGTGACTGAGTGTATTGACACATTCATAATTAATAACTTCACTATGCTCAAAGGGATATTCAATGTCTGCATTTTTTGAACACATCTACAAATAGGTGCACTTGTTTGGGAACCATTGGAAAACCTCCCTGGTTTTTGTGGTTGAATCTGTGCTTGAAATTCACTGCTCGAATGCGAGACTTTACAATTATCTGTATGTGGTGTACAGAGATGAGGTAGTCATTTAAAAATAATGTTAAAACACTATTATTCTACAGAGATTGAGTCCACACAATGTATTATGTGACTTGTTAAGCACATTTTTACTCCTAAACATATTTAGGCCATAACAAAAGGGTTGAAAACTTATTTACTCAAGACATTTTAGCTTTTCATTTTTAATTCATTTGTGAACATTTCTTAAAACGTAATTCCACTTTGAAATGATGGATTATTGTGTGTAGATCAGTGACACAACATCTCAATGTAATCCATTTTAAATGCAGGCTTTAACACAACAAAATATGAATAAAGTTAAGGGATGTGAATACTTTCTGGCACTATGTTATTGCATTGAATGATTAAATATGTTCTATTATTGACATCTATCTTTTTCCTCTCCTGTGACTTTGCAGGGCTCCTACGGGGTGGTCAAACTGGCCTACAATGAGGATGACGACAAACACTATGCAAGTTGTGTGTGTGTGTGTGGCCCTCTTTCTCCTACAAGGAGACAATTATGATCCATTAACCATTTTCAGCTCTTTGTAAAGTGGAATGCCTTGTTAGCTTGATAGGTTAATGGCCCAACTCAAGGCTTTTTATCTGCCTGCACACTGTCTTTGTTGCCCCCAGTGTGCGTGTGTCGTGCGTGCATGCGCATATTTGTGGCTCACGTCAATGGTGTCGATGCCAAGCAATTATGTCAGAGGGAATTGGTTCCCCGTTCCCCATATTAGTGCTCATACTAGCAGGGAGATGGCCTGTAAATGCATGGACAATTGCATGTTATTACAGCTTTATCAGACCCTTTACCCTGCATGGTTCACAACAGAGACAGACTGGTCTTATCTGGAGAGTGATAGGGAGACAGGGGAGAGAGAGATAGAGGGGGGTGAGAACGAGAGAGAAGGGGAGGTAGAGGTAGAGGTAGAGGTAGAGGTAGAGGTAGAGGTAGAGGTAGAGGTAGAGGTAGAGGGAGGTAGAGGTAGAGGTAGAGGTAGAGGGAGGAGGAGGTAGAGGGAGGTAGAGAGAGGTAGAGAGAGGTAGAGAGAGGTAGAGAGAGGTAGAGAGAGGTAGAGAGAGGTAGAGAGAGGTAGAGAGAGGTAGAGAGAGGTAGAGAGAGGTAGAGAGAGGTAGAGAGAGACAGATATATAGAGAGGGATGAGAGGAGAGGGAGATAGAGGCTTGCTCCTGGCATCGGAGACCTTGCAAACACTCTCCTATGCTGCGCTCCACCCTGGCTGCCGGAGAAGGAGAGATTGTTGACAGGAAGATGGAGATGAGGAGAAGATGGGCACCTGCCAGGGTTTAATTCTATTTCCTGGCTTTCAAACTTGGCTCCACACTGTATTGATTAGATCTGTGCATCTGTGCCCACAGTGGGAGCTCAGCCCCTACATACAGACACACACACGGACCAGTAATCTTCACACACACACACAGCACAATACCAGTCACCTTATCACGGCAACGGGGAAGGCTTCCATGCAACAGAAATGCCAAGTACATATTTTGATTTTGCAACAGATTATTTTGTATTTTAGGATTTTGATGTACAGTTTTGCATGCTAGAATCGCTTAAACAATCTAGCCAGA
The DNA here is from genome assembly GCF_021184085.1 of Oncorhynchus gorbuscha. NCBI lineage: Eukaryota > Metazoa > Chordata > Actinopteri > Salmoniformes > Salmonidae > Oncorhynchus > Oncorhynchus gorbuscha. Next base: position 51,411,691 of record NC_060188.1, on the reverse strand, counting down.
TTATCATCTCGGATGTTCTCTCTCTCTCTCTCTCTCTGTGTTTGTGTATGTTTGTGAGTGAGTGTGTGTGAGTGAGTGTTTCGCACAGCCCGTGTTGTAATTACAATGCTGACGAAGCTGTTACCTTGTCTCAGCCAACGTGACTGGCAGAGGTCCAGTACCATTGAGGTCTGGCAGTATTAGAGGGACTCAAGCTCTACCAGGCTCCAATCTCTGCAGCATTCGCTCATTTCGTATACTGCTAAAAAAGAGCAGTGGGGAATAATTAGGAGTATCCCTGGTCCCTGGTTTTGTCTCTGGGGCTCCAGTCTGTTGTTCGGAAGGACGCATGCATGCACACACCTCCCTGACCACTGGGCTGAGATGGACAGTGTTATTCCCTAGACTACTACGGGGTGGTGGATACTAGGGTTACAAAGGGTCGGAAACTTTCCGGTAAATTTCCCAACATTTTCCATGGGAAGTTAAGCCCAGGAATTCTTAAATTCATCAAAAAAGTTAGTTTATAACGGTGAACTTTTTTGTGGGATACACATAAGGTAATTCTAGGTCTTGTGGTATATTTTGATTAAACTATCCCCAATTCAATGGAATTGCAATCCTCTGCATACACAGTGCATTCTTCCATCACATGTACAGCTGATTCTCACGATCTTGCACACTAATGAGATGCTATTGAGCCCACACTGAGCCAAGGACTACATGCTTTCTGGGAAGTTTTGATTACAATACTGGGTGGGGTGAATATATTTTATTTGACATACATGATTTTTTGCTAACTGGTAAATAGTAGCCAACAGCAGAGTGTGTTAAAATCGGGCCTCTCGAGTGGCGCGGTGACACTAGAGATGCTGGGTTCGAGTCCAGGCTCTGTCGTAGCTGGCCATGACCAGGAGACCCATGGGGTGGCGTCGTCTGGGTTAGGGGAGGGTTTGGCCAGGAGGGATCTTCATCAGATGACACTCATAGGACTTCATGTTACACAATACATGTATGTTTTATTCGAGAATATTTTGTCCAAAAATCAAATTTTACATTGGCGTGTTATGTTCAATAGTTCCAAAACATGGTGATTTTGCAGAGAGCCACATCAATTCACAGAAATACTCATAATAAACATTGATAATAGATACAACTATTATACATGGAACTTTAGAAAAACTTCCCCTTAATGCAACCGCTGTGTCAGATTTCAAATTGTTTGGGGGGAAAAAGCATAACCTGGGTACGGCGCTCAGAGCCCAAACCAGCCAAAGAAATATCCGTCATGTTGGAGTCAACAGAAGTCAGAAATAGCATTATAAATATTCACTTACCTTTGATGATCTCATCAGAATGCACTCCCAGGAATCCCAGTTCCACAATAAATGTTTGATTTGTTCGATAAAGTTGATAATTTATGTCCAAACACCTCCTTTTGTTAGGGCGTTTAGTAAACAACTCGAAACTCACGAGGCGCGGGCAAGTCCAGCGGAAATGTCGGACAAAAAAATCCAAAAAGTTATATTACTGGTCGTAGAAACATATCAAACGATGTATAGAATCAATCTTTAGGATGTTTTTATCATAAATGTTCAATAATGTCCCAACCGGAGAATTCCTTTGTCTGCAGAAAAGCAATGGAACAAAAGGTAACTTTCTCATGACCACGCGTCACGAGCCCGTGGCTCTCTGCCAGACACCTGACTCAATCCCCTCTCATTCAGCCCCCCTACACAATAGAAGCCTGAAACAATGTTCTAAAGACTATTGACATCAAGTGGAAGCCTTAGGAAGTGCAAGATGACCAATATCCCACGGTATCTTCAATAGGGGCTGAGTTGAAAAACTACCAACCTCAGATTTCCCACTTCCTGGTTGGATTTTTTTCTCAGGTTTTTGCCTGCCATATGTGTTCTGTTATACTCACAGACATCATTCAAACAGTTTTAGAAACGTCAGAGTGTTTTCTATCCAATACTACTACTAATATGCATATATTAGCATCTGGGACTGAGTAGGAGGCAGTTTACTCTGGGAACGCTTTTCATCAAAAAGTGAAAATGCTGCCCCCTAGCCCAAACAGGTTAAAGCATAGTTTTTGCTACCATGTGGGTGTTTAGTTCGATTGAGCCTGCTAACTGAGGAGTGTTAACCTCTCTAGGTCATGTGGGACGCTAGCTGGCCAACATCCAGTGAGATTGCAGAGTGCCAAATTCAAATACAGAAATACTCATTATACAAATTCAGAAAAGATACAACTATTTTACATAGGTTTAAAGATTAACTTCTTGTGAATCCAACAACGGTGTCAGATTTTAAAAATGCTTTACGGCGAAAGCATACCTTACAATTATTTGAGAACATAGCCCAGCAGACAATCATTAAACAGTAACCAGCAAAGTAGAAGAGTTACACAAGTCAGTAATAGAGATATAGAATTAATCACTTACCTTTGATGATCTTCATATGGTTGCACTCAGAATACATTCATTTATTCAATAAATGTTCCTTTTTTTCGATAAAGTCTCTCTTTATATCCGGAAAAACTCAGTTTTGTTAGCGCGTTTTCTTCAGTAATCCACAGGCTCAAATGCAGTCACAACATGCAGACAAAAAAATCCTAATTGTATCCGTAAAGTTCATAGAAACATGTCTAATGATGTTATTCAACCCTCAGGTTGTTTTTAGCCTAAATAATCAATAATATTTCAACCGGACAATAACGCTGTCAATATAAAAGGTAAGCAAGAAAGGCACTCTCTCGGTCACGCGCATGAAAAAGCTCTGTGACACGGCAGGGTCCACTCATTCAGACTGCTCTTACTCCCTCATTTTTCAGAATACAAGCCGGAAACCATTTCTAAAGACTGTTGACATATAGTGGAAGGCATAGGAACTGCAATTTGAGTCCTAAGTCAATAGATACTGTAATGGCATTGAATAGAAAACTACAACAACAAATCCTACTTCCTGAATGGATTTTTCTCAGATTTTCGCCAAATCGGTTATGTTATACAGACACTTGAGTGTTTTCTATCCAAATCTACCAATTATATGCATATCCTATCTTCTGAGCCTGAGCAGAAGGCAGTTTAATTTGGTCACGCTTTTCATCCAAAATGCCAAATTCTGCCCCCTACCCTAGAGAAGTTAATTCACCTGTTTCCATACATGTTTCATTTTAAAAGATATATCTTACAAAGGAGTTGTTTAATCTAACTGCTTAACTTTATCTGTACATGGAAATGTATTTGGGATATTTTTCCCTTTTTTTCTCATCTATACAGGAAAATGCCACGGGCACTATCTGATGTGTGGAGACATTTCTCTGCAGCTAATGTAGAAGGAAAAGCTGTGTACATTTGCAAATACTGTGCCAAATCATATGTGAAGAATGCAACAAAATCACCTGGCCAAGAGCAGAATCACCTGGCCAAGTGCAGAAAGTTCCTTTTGCGCTCACAACAAGCTGACAAAGTCCCTCTACTACTATTTGAGGTGAAAATGATGAATCAGACACCTTATCAATAGCAACAGCTCATGGTCCTCCTGGAATCAGAAGTTTTGACTCAATGAAGGAATGTAGTCAGAGAAATGCTGATGAATGTCTTGCACGAGCTGTGTTGGCAACTGGTTCACCTCTGATGCTCACAGGCAATGTGTATTGGAAGAGATTTCTGAAAGGTCTTTTCCCAGCATATACCCCTCCAACCAGACATGATTTATCTACTAATTTGCTGGATGCAGAGCCCAAGTGAAGGTCAGGCAAATCATAGAGAAAGCAGACTGTAATGCAATCATCTCTGATGGGTGGTTGAATGTTCGTGGGCAAGGAATAATTAACTACATCATCTCCAACACTCAACCAGTATTCCACAAGAGCAGATGAGCTGAAGGCATTCATCAATGACCTTGGACCACGGAAGGTATTTGCTCTCGTGACAGACAATGCTGCGAAACATGAAGGTTGCTTGGTCTAAAGTGGAGTCCTACCCTCACATCACACCCATTGGCTGTGCTGCTCATGTATCGAATCTGCTCCTCAAGGACATTATGGTACTGAAAACAATGGACACACTCTACACGAGAGCCAAGGAAATGGTTAGGTATGTGAAGGGTCATCAAGTTATAGCAGCAATCTACCTCACCAAGCAAAGTGAGAAGAATAAGAGCACCACATTGAAGCAGCTCAGCAACACCCATTGGGGTGTTGTCAATGTGTTTGACAGTCTCCTGGAGGAGAAGGAGTCTCTCCAAGAAATGGCCTTATCACAGTCTGCTGATATGGACAGCCCCATCAAGAGGATCCTCCTGGATTATGTATTTTGGGAGAGAGTGGTAAGCAGCCTGAAACTCCTGAAACCTACAGCTATAAGGGCACAAGGCGAGACACAGATACAGACACAGGAGGCAGATGGTTGGAGTCCAAGATGTTTAATAACAATCCAAAAGGGGTAGGCAAGAAAATGGTTGTGGACAGGCAAAAGGTCAAAATCAGTTCAGAGTGGTACAGAATGGCAGGCAGGCTCGAGGTCAGGGCAGGCAGAATGGTCAGGCAGGCGGGAATGGAATCCAGAAAAACAGGCAAAGGTCAAAACCGTGAGGACTAGTAAAAGAGAATAGAAAAGCAGACAATCACAACGACAGGTGAAACAGATCAGGGTGTGACAATAGTAGTAGCCACTGCACGGCTTGAGGGAGACAATGCCATCCTGTCTGATGTTCAGACTCTGCTTGCAGATGTAAGAGAAGAAATCCGTACTGCCCTGCCCACTTCACTGTTGCTCCAAGCAGAGGAAACTGCTTCTGAAATACAACAAAAAGCATGAAGACTTACATGTTGGACCCCAAGTAGGCTGGCAAAAGCATCCTGTCTGGTGCAGAGATCAACAAGGCCTATGGTGTCATCACTACTGTGTCTCGCCACCTTGGCCTGGATAAGGGCAAGGTTCTTGGCAGTCTGGCGAAGTACACTTACAAGCAAGGACTTTGGGATGGAGAAGGTATTTGCTCTCGTGACAGACAATGCTGCGAAACATGAAGGTTGCTTGGTCTAAAGTGGAGTCCTACCCTCACATCACACCCATTGGCTGTGCTGCTCATGTATCGAATCTGCTCCTCAAGGACATTATGGTACTGAAAACAATGGACACACTCTACACGAGAGCCAAGGAAATGGTTAGGTATGTGAAGGGTCATCAAGTTATAGCAGCAATCTACCTCACCAAGCAAAGTGAGAAGAATAAGAGCACCACATTGAAGCAGCTCAGCAACACCCATTGGGGTGTTGTCAATGTGTTTGACAGTCTCCTGGAGGAGAAGGAGTCTCTCCAAGAAATGGCCTTATCACAGTCTGCTGATATGGACAGCCCCATCAAGATGATCCTCCTGGATTATGTATTTTGGGAGAGAGTGGTAAGCAGCCTGAAACTCCTGAAACCTACAGCTATAAGGGCACAAGGCGAGACACAGATACAGACACAGGAGGCAGATGGTTGGAGTCCAAGATGTTTAATAACAATCCAAAAGGGGTAGGCAAGAAAATGGTTGTGGACAGGCAAAAGGTCAAAATCAGTTCAGAGTGGTACAGAATGGCAGGCAGGCTCGAGGTCAGGGCAGGCAGAATGGTCAGGCAGGCGGGAATGGAATCCAGAAAAACAGGCAAAGGTCAAAACCGTGAGGACTAGTAAAAGAGAATAGAAAAGCAGACAATCACAACGACAGGTGAAACAGATCAGGGTGTGACAATAGTAGTAGCCACTGCACGGCTTGAGGGAGACAATGCCATCCTGTCTGATGTTCAGACTCTGCTTGCAGATGTAAGAGAAGAAATCCGTACTGCCCTGCCCACTTCACTGTTGCTCCAAGCAGAGGAAACTGCTTCTGAAATACAACAAAAAGCATGAAGACTTACATGTTGGACCCCAAGTAGGCTGGCAAAAGCATCCTGTCTGGTGCAGAGATCAACAAGGCCTATGGTGTCATCACTACTGTGTCTCGCCACCTTGGCCTGGATAAGGGCAAGGTTCTTGGCAGTCTGGCGAAGTACACTTACAAGCAAGGACTTTGGGATGGAGATGCAATTTGGAAGTCGTGCCAACATATCTCATCAGCCACCTGGTGGAATGGACTTTGTGGATCTGAGGCTCTTTCCCCTGTTGCCTCCATCATCCTCCAAATCCCACCAACATCAGCCACCTCAGTGCGCAACTGGTCCTTGTTTAGGAACACACACACCAAAGCACGCAACAAGCTGACCACTACAAGGGTTGAAAAACTGGTGGACATTGGGCAAATTTGAGGCTTTTTGAGCCTGACAACAAGCCATCCTCAACAAGGTTGGAAAGTGACAGTGAAGATGAGGCCTCAGAGTCTGATGTCAAGAGGTGGACATTGAGGAGGTCCAGGGACGAGACATGGAAGCCTGACAGGAAGATAACCAAAGCTTTAGTTTCTAGACTCATTTTACAGGTGTACGTTGAAAATGTTTTTGGGAGAAGCGATGGATCATTGGGGATCATTTAATATTCCCTTTATTTTCTGGTTCAGTGACATCATCCCATGTGAGGAGTCAACTCATTTAATTGAAGTTCAATTCGTAACTAAATCGTTTTTTTTTTCTATTGGAAGGATTTCATCATTTGCAATTATGTCTACTTATGATAAGGTAAAAAAAAGGTTTATGTTTCTGTCTCCATATAATGTGGTAAATATATCCAATGCAAAAAAATGTGCAACCCTAGTGGATACGATACACACTGTAAAAATGTTCTAATGACTAACAACCGGTTCCAGCCTCCACTGCTATGGAAATGGTGTACTACAGCAGGGGTTGCGGTTGTCACTGTCTGTCCTCAACGTGTCTGCTGGAGGCAGCAGGCAGGGGGCCAATAAAATATCCTGTTGTCCTTTTACAAGTCATGGATGGAGGATAAAAGCGACATGAGTAAGGATATGAGGGTGCAACAGGAAGGGATCGCCAGGAGGGGACCTGCATGGTGTCAGCTGTACAGTACACCACTGTAAACAAGGAGGTTGTTACATTTGATCATTTAAAGTCACTGTCCAGTGTTTTCATTGCCTATAATTAAAGGAACATTTCAAATGTTTTTAACTTCATATTCATCATCTCCAGCACCACCCTAACATCAACATATGTGAAGATTGCATGTTTCTATGTTTTGTAGTATACAAGATAAAGGAAGAGAAGTGTTTCCAGTGACATCAACCAAATAGTAGACTATTAATAGACAACTAGTTGGCAACGCCTACTCATAATTGATTAAATTCACATAATGCACACCTTGGAAACACTTATCTTCCTCCAATTTTTACTACAACACCTAGAAATGTAAAATTCTCACATATGTTGATGTTAGGATGGTCCTGGAGATGAATATGACATATAATGTATTTTATTATTATTACAATGTGAGTGAAAATGTTTTCCTTCCAAAATGTATTTATTAAGTATGTTAAAAAGCTGCTTTTCTGTATTTAAATAGTGTGGGAGTATCCCAAAAACAGAATGGTGTGGGTGTATAGCAGTCATGAAATATATTCATGACAATTAAACATCACATTATATGAGGAAATGGCAAGCATTTTTAAACCGTCTGTTTGACATACAAGTTTGAGGTGTGTTTTTTTTAAAAGTGTTTTTTCTTTCATTTATGCTTTATAAACAAATAATTGTATACAAAATAATAACAAAATTATTTGGGTATGAGTTAACAGAATATACACATTTAAAGTGAGATTCTCGCTGGACAGTTACTTTAAAATGTAAATGAAGTTATTTAGCAAGTGAACACTCTTATCCACAGTGACAAAGAGTGCATTCAACTGAAGGAGAGCAGTTCTGGAAACCCTACTGTAGTAGTAGATCAGTGAGATGGTATTTTCTGTCAGTGTTATTTAAATCTTTGTGATTGAAGAAGCATTTTGCTATCTCTTCATGCATTTGTAATCCAGCCTAATTGCACCGTCAGCTCATTGCCACAGGCTCATTGTGTTCTCTCTGGCACTGTAGTGGTCATAGTAGTAGTGCACTCCCTACCCTGTAGTGTTTTGAAAACAGCAGTTTTGCCTGCATAGCACACACATACACACACACACAGACACACACACACGGTTTTGCCTGCGTAGCGTTCCCCTGACACACCTTTTAATATGCAGGACTTTCTCTTCCCTCTCTCTTCTCTCTTCCCTAGCTTCCCTCGCTTTGCTCTGACAAACCAATGCTCCTCAACTTGTCAGCACTACAAAGACTCTGTAAATCCCTTTACCAAGGGAGGGATTGTCCTTGAACTCATGAAAATATCATTTATTTCTGTGGTGGAGAATTCAGATTATGTATGGCTCTTAGCAGTTTGTGTCCTTTTGGAATATTACTTTGATCTGTTGAGATAGTCATCAGGACCACCCCAGGCCTTTTGAAAAGCAGATAAGACATGTAGGACATCAGTGGACGACTATAGTCATATATAACTACAAATTTCATCTTGTTCCAAATTTACTTCGATTTGAAATGACCTTTTCAAATTTCTTACATTGAGTTTCAAGCAATTAAATAAATACCCTGTAAGTCAAGAAATAAAGTGGGTTCAATAACTTGAAATAATGTCAAAACATATTCTTTACACAAGACTTTCAGATCTAGTAGCCACAATATCATAACCAAGAATTGGCTACCTTTAATATATCAGGCTCGTTGCTAGAGGGTTCCGAAAATGTGGCGCCCGACAATATGACCGGACCCATATGCAGTGAACTCATTAGGGCGTCGGCCCATGGTGCTCAGAATGACAGAAATCACATTTAGATTATGGAAGTAGCGATTTCATCATGTAAATCTTGGTGGGGCAAACATTTTTAAAAGTGGGATGCATGCCAGCAAAGCCACTACACAACACTAAACAATACATGCATTTCACTATAACGGTAACAAATGGTTCCCACAAACTGTTAGGGCCTTCATAAAGCTGACCCAACATCAGTCCCAACATCTTACCACTGCTACACCTGACTATTAGCGGAGCCTTGTCTGGCAGCCTCATTTACTGTTTAAAAAAAACATAGCTGATATCGCTGATTTACTGAAACAAATGTGGTTTCTACTGACAATTGAGATGTATAAACTACGACAAGTGGATAAGAGGCAATCCGTAATTTTGATTAAGACATTAATGAGCGAGCTAGGACATATGTACTCAATGTAACTATTTGTTTTGCACTTTGAAATGTACAGTGACAGAATTCAGAACATGGGCCGTTCTTACAGTGTTCTCCCTGTACACCAAGTCAGAGCCATAGGATAAATATAGGGGGCATATAAGCAGACAATGAAAACTCTTACAATATTAATTTATTACATTTCTCTAAAACAGGTTATAGGCTACATGTGCACCAAGTCAGAACAGTAGGCAAAATTAAGAGGGGTAAATAGACTAAATTATTAGGGTGAGGTACCTGAACTACTAACATCTTACTACACAACATACACTTAGTATTACTTTCTTAGCTACAGTATACATACAGTGGGGCAAAAAAGTATTTAGTCAGCCACCAATTGTGCAAGTTCTCCCACTTAAAAAGATGAGAGGCCTGTAATTTTCATCATACGTACATTTCAACTATGACAGACAAAATGAGAAGAAAAAAAACAGAAAATCATATTGTAGGATTTTTTTATGAATTTATTTGCAAATGATGGTGGAAAATAAACTTTTGTTATTGACCAAATACTTATCTCAATACTTTGTTATATGACCTTTGTTGGCAATGACAGAGGTCAAACGTCTTCACGAGGTTTTCACACACTGCTGCTGGTATTTTGGCCCATTCCTCCATGCAGATCTCCTCTAGAGCAGAGATGTTTTTGGAGCTGTTGCTGGGCAACACAGACTTTCAACTCCCTCCAAAGATTTTCTATGGGGTTGAGATCTGGAGACAGGCAAGGCCACTCCAGGACCTTGAAATGCTTCTTACGAAGCCACTCCTTCGTTGCCCGGGCGGTGTGTTTGGGATCATTGTCATGCTGAAAGACCCAGCCACATTTCATCTTCAATGCCCTTGCTGATGGAAGGAGGTTTTCACTCAAAATCTCACGATAGGCACACCACCGTTGTGTTGTCGGCAAACTTAATGATGGTGTTGCAGTCGTGCAGGGCCACACAGTCGTGGGTGAACAGGGAGTACAGAAGGGGACTAAGCACGCACCTTAGAGGGGCCTCCGTGTTGAAGGTCAGCATGGCGGATGTGTTGTTGCCTACCCTCACCACCTGGGGGGCGGCCCGTCCAGGATCCAGTTGCAAAGGGAAGTAATTCAGTTCCAGGGTCCTTAACTTAGGGATAAGCTTGGAGGGCGCTATGGTGTTTAACGCTGAGCTATAGTCAATGAACAGCATTCTCATGTCGATGTTCCTTTTGTCCATGTGGGGCCGTGTGGAGTGCAATAGAGATTGCGTCATCTGTGGATCTGTTGGATCTTGAATAGGCTCCAATGTTGTGAATAACTAGCAACAGTACTGATGGTGGTACTGTAGCAGTGGAATTAACAGAATGAAAAAACACCACTCCTCTGAGATATGCACTATCCATTCATCCTGAACAACGACTAGTCTGATGTCCCTGACATTACACACAGAATCAGGGAATGTACTAGCATGGTGGTGTTACTGGGAGAAATAGAAATGATCTCCTATAAAATATGCACCATCCATCTGATATCCTTAACATTACACACACAGGGAGAATATGAATGCTGCCATTAAATGTACACAAAAATACATTTAATCCGCAGGTGCAAGGAATTAACACATAATTAGTGCTATAGAGGAGAAGGCAACTAGATGTGTGTGTGTGTGTGTGTGTGTGTGTGTGTGTGTGTGTGTGTGTGTGTGTGTGTGTGTGTGTGTGTGTGTGTGTGTGTGTGTGTGTGTGTGTGTGTGTGTGTGTGTGTGTGTGTGTGTGTGTGTGTGCGCCACTGAAGGAACTGGGCTCTCGCATCATTTGAACACCAGAATACTCTGAAGATGTGATGTCACCGAATGTTTTTAATTCTATCCTGAGCTGAAGGATTGAAAGACTTTACTTACAGAAAAAAGTGTAGGATTGAACTTCAATAGCATTACTGTAGGTAACTAGTTAATGAGTTTATATTTGAATGTATGGCCAGTGGCCACCGCACCTTGTAGACCTACTGCATGGTAACAAACTGTAGGCTCCAGTATTGGACCATCAGCTGGCTTCCTGGGGTCATTATCATAACTGTATTCTACATGGTAGCTAGTAGAGTTAAACTAGTCACTAACAGAAGTCAACCCTTCCATAACAGAAGCATTATTCCACCATGTATCACTTCATTTCTAGAGTCATTTATGCAATCACTTACCCACCTGCAGAGTGAGTGGTCCTGGGAATTTGAAGTACGTCATTAGCACAAGAAACAATATTTATGAAAGCTTTTCTTTTATTAATATGGAAATGAATCCAGGAAGTTAGAGATGTTGTTATGCCATCCATTTCACTAGTTAGGATGCTTTGACTGCGAGTGTCACGCCGACCATTGTGTACTGAACGCTAATGAATATGACATTTATTGAATGCCGAAATACTTCAGACTTTACACCTTTAAAAAAAACAGCTGTTCTGTATGTACAGTACATAGTAAGCCCCTGTTTGTTAGTCTCTCTCTCTTAATCCTGGATGGATGGATGGATGGATGGATGGATGGATGGATGGATGGAGGGATGGAGGGATTAATGAATTAACAAACATTTTTGAATAAACTTGATGTACTCATCTGTTCTGCACTAAAGTGCACTGTATGGTCGTTATAGTGATTCAACTAATAGTGAGTGAGTGACCAGAATGAAATATATGGCATGTTCGCTCACCAATATCACCAATCTCATCCCCCTCTCCTTCTCTTCCAGGCCATGAAGGTGGTGTCCAAGAAGAAGCTGATGAAGCAGTATGGATTCCCACGTACGTGGAACACGGTTTGGCTTTTACACATTCAACACTCCTTGGTCTCTGGTCCTCTGGAGCTCAGTTGGTGACTTTGATTTCCCTGTACCACCCACACGTAAACAATGTATACACGCATGACTGTAAGTCATGTTGGATAAAAGTGTCTTCTAAATGGAATATATTATATAATTACAATCCAGCTCAAAGGACCATCAAACAAAGGATACCGATAGGATGTTTAAGTAGTGTGACCACATGCTCCAGATTGGACGGGGCAGTCACACATTTCAGTGTCCCACGTCCTGCAACCAAACAATCCTGCATTTTATCAACAAATTAAAACACCACTAATTTACAAAAAAAAAGGTTGATTCGTCCTGTATTTCAGTCATACATTCCAACCTGTCTTTTGGGGTTGCACTTAAGACAAGATATACAGAGCATTCAGGAAAGGATTCAGACCCCGTTACTTTTTCAAAGTGTTAAGTTGCAGCTTTATTCTAAAATTAATGAAATCGTTTTTTCCCCCTCATCAATCTACACACAATTCCCCATAATGACAAAGCAAAAACAGGTTTTTAGAAATGTTTGGAAATGTATTAAAAATAAAAAACTGAAATATAACATTTACTTAAGTATTCAGACCCTTTACTCAGTACTTTGTTGAAGCGCCTTTGGCAGCGATTACAGTCTCAGGTCTTCTTGGGTATGACTCTACAAGCTTGGCACACCTGTATTTGGGGAGTTTCTCCCATTCAGCTCTGCAGATCCTCTCAAGCTCTGTCAGGGTGGATGGGGAGTGTCGCTGCACAGCTATTTTCAGGTCTCTCCAGAGATGTCAACTCCCTGACCAAGGCCCTTCCCCCCCGATTGCTCAGTTTGGCCGGGCGGCCAGTTCTATGAAGAGTCTTGCTGGTTCCAAACCTTTTCCATTTAAGAATGATGGAGGCCACTGTGTTCTAGACCTTCAATCCTTCAGAAATGTTTTGGCTACCCTTCCCCAGATCAGTGCCTCGACACAATCCTGTCTCGGAGCTCTACGGATAATCCCTTTGACCTCATGGCTTGGTATTTGCTCTGACATGCACGGTCAACTGTGGGACTTTATATAGACAGCTGTGTGCCTTTCCAAATCATGTTTAATCAATTGAATTTACCACAAGTGGACTCCCAGAAAGTTGATGAAACATCTCAAGGATGATCAATGGAAACAGGACACACTTGAGCTACATTTTGAGTCTCATAGCAAAGGGTCTGAACACTTATGTAAATAAGGTATTTCTGTTTTTAATTTTTAATACATTTGCAAAAATGTATAAAAACCTGTTTTTGCTTTGTGATTATGGGGTATTTATTGTGTGCTGATTGATGAATAAGGCACAACATGTGGAAAAGGGAAAGGGGTCTGAATGCTTTCCGAATGCACTGTATATCATAAGGATGTGGCACTGGTGATGTAAAACACTTCTCCAATTGCTGCCAACTGCTGTTGAGATCTGTTATTCTGTGCAGCGCAAAATTGAGACGTGGGCCAATGTCATATCATCAACCAATTACATTTGTCATATCGTTTCGGGCAAAATTCCAGCTAAATTTAGAGGGAACAGCTTGGAGAGGACTACATACGAAGAGCTACAAAAGTAAGGAGGCCTAAGTCACTATTATTTGAGTCACAAGATCCCGTTCTCAAGTCGACTCCCAAGTACAATGTGTCGAGTCTCAAGTCAAGTCCAAGACGTGCATTCTAAGAGCAGGTCGCTGCGCAAATGTAGCTTGTAATTATAGCCATAAACGGTGATGCATTTTCAAAACACAAGATATAGAAATAACCTGGGTTTTAGACCTGCATTTTGAGCTGAAAGTCATTTATGTTAGCAGTCAGTATCAACTAAGGATATCATGTCACATTTTCACTTCTCTGGAGTCCAGAGCAAGCAGGATCATATGGTCTACCTGTACACAGCGGAGGATGCAACATCTGATGGAAAACATGATTTGTCTAGCTTTTTTCTTCCTTACAAATATTGTAATTCATTTGTCAGAATGTTACATCTTCATCCCATAAGTATTGCAGGTAGTACGATGTTACAGCTATCTCTAGACACATAACCACTGAGGTATATAATTAGAAACGCACCCGAACTAGGCCTAATTGAAATATGAAAATAATCAGTGGAATCATCACCAGGTCTGGCAAAGATGCGTCTGTAGCAGATTGCTAAACTTGATTTTGTATGGATAATATGAGTGTAGGTAGGCTACTCTGTTTTTGCCATGAAAACCCATAGAAAATGAAACAATCGCTTTCAGGTCACTAATCTGGATATGTTGTCACGGCCGTCATGGGAAAAAGACCAAAGCGCAGCGTGGTGAGCGTAAATTACTTTTTATTTCGGAATGACGCCAACAAAACAAGACACAAACGTGACGCTTACAGGGCTAAGTGCCACAAACAAAGTTAACTACCCACAACAAAAGGAGGGAAAAAGGGCTACCTAAGTATGATTCCCAATCAGAGACAACGATAGACAGCTGTCCCTGATTGAGAACCATACCCGGCCAACACATAGAAACACAAATCATAGAAATAAAGGACATATAATGCCCACCCAAATCACACCCTGACCAAACCAAAAAGAGACTTGAAAAAAGTCTCTCTAAGGTCAGGGCGTGACATATGTTTGCCCATTTTTGTGCGCCAATGCTGATGACTGGTCATTGGTCAACAGTCAAAACAAGCAAATCTTTAGTTCTGAAGAACAGATTAGATGTTTATGAAACAAGATTTGGTGCAATGCCGTAGGCATATGTTAGTGATCTGATTGAATAAGCAAAAGTATTCATATGAAATACAAATGGTAGGCTATATGAAGCCTATTAAAATATGAATAAAAAATCCCATTCAGTTTCACACTCGCTGTTCTACGTAAGCTACACTAGTCTGTCTCGTGAATGTCCCTCAAAATCATTCCCTTGTCCCCACAATTGGGTATTTTAAATGTGGTCAGACTAATCTTAAGCAGTAGCATGTACCCAGATATGAGTGATTTTAAGTATAATTATCGACTCGTGTCTCGTATATGCTTTGTGAGACTGCTAACAGGGACTTTGTTGTGGAGGGTGTTGATTAGGATGCTTTCAAGTAAATTGCCTTTCTTAATTGCACCTGAAGAGATTAATACAATTGTATTGAATTTAATGGAATTGTCAGCTAACGTGAGGTTGGTGGTTTGTGTGGCTGTTGTGATTCCCTGCAGGTCGCCCCCCTCCTAGAGGACCCAAGGTGGCGGTCCAAGGAGAGCAGCCCAAAGTACTAGGCCCCCTGGAGAGGGTCTACCAGGAGATTGCCATACTCAGGAAGCTGGACCATCTCAACATAGTCAAACTGGTGGAGGTGAGGATATAGCCTACCCAGCTAGCACATAACGTTCTGAGAACCATAGGTTTTTTAAAGTTTGGTGAGAGCGTGGTTGTCCCATCCTTATTTTTACAACCTTCCCACAATTTTCAGGGAATGGTGCAATACAATTGCTTGGCTTTGGAACATTCTCAGCACAAAACGTTATTTTATTGGTATTTCATTACTTTAACAGAAGTTTCTTCAAACATGTTTACATTTAATACCATTTTTTAATACCATTTTGGGTAATGTTCTAGAGACGTTCTTCAACTGGTTTGACAATGGAGTGTTCTCAAATAGTACAACGAATACAACGTTCTTCTATGAGAATTTCAGTACTTCTGCCTAACGTTTCCTAAAGGTTTTTAAAAATATATAAAAAATATACAGCTGAAGTCGGAAGTTTACATACACCATAGCCAAATACATTTAAACTCAGTTTTTCACAATTCCCGACGTTTAATCCAAGTACAAATTCCCTGTTTTACGTCAGTTAGAATCACCACTTTATTTTAAGAATGTGAAACGTCAGATTAATAGTAGAGAGAATGATTCATTTCAGCTTTTATTTCTTTCATCACATTCCCAGTGGGTCAGAAGTTTACATCCACTCAATTAGTATTTAGTAGCATTGCCTTTAAATTGTTTAACTTAGGTAAAACGCTTCAGGTAGTCTCCCACAAGCTTCCCACAATAAGTTGGGTGAATTTTAGCCCATTCCTCCTGAACGAGCTGGTGTAACTGAGTCAGGTTTGTAGGCCTCCTTGCTCGCACACGCATTTTCAGTTCTGCCCACACATTGTCTATTGGATTAAGGTCAGGACGTTGTGATGGCCACTCCAATACCTTGACTTGGTTGTCCTAAAGCCATTTTACCACAACTTTGGAAGTATGCTTGGGGTCATTGTCCATTTAGAAGACCCATTTGCGACCAAGCTTTAACTTCTGGAGATGTTTGTTACAGGAATTAAATTGCTCTGTTTTAATACCAAATTAAAATTAAACACTCTGTCAATTCATAAGGATTTGTAAGACCCTTATTCTATAATAATGGACAGAGCCCAGTCTTAAAGTCAACCAGCAGAGTTTATTCACAAGAGTACTGAATATGATACAGTTTACCACAGGTTATAAACTGAAAATTACGTCATTAGTTTCAGCAGTAGTATTCTGATTAGTACATATACAGTAACATAATAGTATTCGGATTAGTACATATACAGTAACATAATAGTATTCTGATTAGTCAGTCCTGATTGAAATGTATACATAATTAGTCATCATTGATAAAAATTCCCTTAACAATGTTGCTTCAATATATCCACATAATGTTCCCTCCTCATGATGCCATTTATTTTGTGCACCAGTCCTTCCTGCAGCAAAGCACCCCCACAACATGATGATGCCACACCGTGCTTCACGGTTGGGATGGTGTTCTTCTGCTTGCAAGCCTCCCCCTTTTTCCTCCAAACATAATAATGGTCATTATAGCCAAACTGTTCTATTTTTGTTTCATCAGACCACAGCTGCAAACCATAGTCTGGCTTTTTTATGGCAGTTTTGGAGCAGTGGCTTCTTCCTTGCTGAGCGACCTTTCAGGTTATGTCGATATAGGACTTATTTTACTGTGGATATAGATACTTTTGTACCTGTCTCCACCAGCATCTTCACAATGTCCTTTGCTGTTCTGTTCTGGGATTGACTTGCACTTTTCGCACCAAAGTACCGTTCATCTCTAGGAGACAGAATGCGTCTCCTTCCTGAGCGGTATGTTGGCTGCGTGGTCCCGTGGTGTTTATACTTGCGTACTATTGTTTGTACAGATGAACGTGGTACCTTCAGGCATTTGGAAATTGCTCCTAAAGATGAACCAGACTTGTGGAGGTCTACAATGTTTTTTCTGAGGTCTTGGCTGATTTCTTTTGATTTTACCATGATGTCAAGCAAAGATGCACTGAGTTTGAAGGTAGGCTTTGAAATACATCCACAGGTACACCTCCAATTGACTCTAATGATGTCAATTAGCCTATCAGAAGCTTCTAAAGCCATGACATCATTTTCTGGAATTTTCCAAGCTCTTTAAAGGCACAGTCAACTTAGTGTATGTACATTTCTGACCCACTGGAATTGTGATTACAGTGAATTATAAGTTAAATAATCTGTCTGTAAACAATTGTTGGGAAAATGACTTGTGTCATGCACAAAGTAGATGTCCTAACCGACTTGCCGACTTATAGTTTGTTAACAAGACATTTGTGGAGTGTTTGAAAAAAAGAGTTTTAATGACTCCAACATAAGCGTATGTAAACTTTCGACTTCAACTGTAAATATCTAACATTTATGTCTATGCTCCAGCACAACATCCAGTCCTTCTATGAGTACTTCTGCCAGCTTCAAGCCTGTCAGAACAAAGACGTTATAACAAAAGGCATAATTTGTCACCAGTACTTTAAAAAAAAATATATATATATATATTTCACCTTTATTTAACCAGGTAGGCAAGTTGAGAACAAGTTCTCATTTACAATTGCGACATGGCAAAGCAGTTTGACCCATACAACGACACAGAGTTACACATGGAGTAAAACAAACATACAGTCAATAATACAGTATAAACAAGTCTATATACGATGTGAGCAAATGAGGTGAGATAAGGGAGGTAAAGGCAAAAAAAGGTCATGGTGGCAAAGTAAATACAATATAGCAAGTAAAACACTGGAATGGTAGATTTGCAGTGGAAGAATGTGCAAAGTAGAAATAAAAATAATGGGGTGCAAAATAAATAAATAAATACAGTAGGGAAAGAGGTAGTTGTTTGGGCTAAATTATAGGTGGGCTATGTACAGGTGCAGTAATCTGTGAGCTGCTCTGACAGTTGGTGCTTAAAGCTAGTGAGGGAGATAAGTGTTTCCAGTTTCAGAGATTTTTGTAGTTCGTTCCAGTCATTGGCAGCAGAGAACTGGAAGGAGAGGCGGCCAAAGAAAGAATTGGTTTTGGGGGTGACCAGAGAGATATACCTGCTGAAGAGCGTGCTACAGGTGGGTGATGCTATGATGACCAACGAGCTGAGATAAGGGGGGACTTTACCTAGCAGGGTCTTGTAGATGACATGGAGCCAGTGGGTTTGGCGACGAGTATGAACCGAGGGCCAGCCAACGAGAGTGTACAGGTCGCAATGGTGGGTAGTATATGGGGCTTTGGTGACAAAACGGATTGCACTGTGATAGACTGCATCCAATTTGTTGAGTAAGGTATTGGAGGCAAAGTCGAGGATTGGTAGGATGGTCAATTTTACAAGGGTATGTTTGGCAGCATGTGTGAAGGATGCTTTGTTGCGAAATAGGAAGCCAATTCTAGATTTAACTTTGGATTGGAGATGTTTGATGTGGGTCTGGAAGGAGAGTTTACAGTCTAACCAGACACCTAGGTATTTGTAGTTGTCCACGTATTCTAAGTCAGAGCTGTCCAGAGTAGTGATGTTGGACAGGCGGGCAGGTGCAGGCAGCGATCGGTTGAAGAGCATGCATTTACTCTTAGTTTTACTTTAGTTTTAATGGAAAATGTGAATAAAACAGTAAATACATTATGCTCTATACATACAGGTACATACGGTGTGTAACAGTAGATACATTTAATAATGGCGCCGGAGGGATGGTTGCCGTTTTACGAGTTCCTAACCAACTGTGCTATTTTGTTTGTTTTTTGCTTGTAACAAATTTTATACATAATGTTGCTGGTACCGTCTCTTATGACCGAAAACAGCTTCTGGACTACAGAACAGCGATTACTCACCTTGAACTGGACAAAGATTTCTTCTTTAATGAGTAGAACGCAAAGGATATGCTGTTTTGCCAAGACAAGGCCCAAATCCCTGTCATCAGCGTGAAGAAAAGACTGAGAAAAAGGGGGAGGAGGGCGGGGTGCCTTGTAAGAATTTGCTGACGAGTAGGTAAAGCTTTGCACACACTTGGCATTCTCTCAACCAACTTCATGAGGTAGTCACCTGAAATACATTTCAATTAACTGGTGTGCCTTGTTAAAAATGTATTTGTTTAATTTCTTTCCTTCTTAACTTCTTGCGTCGAGCAATCCCGTATCCGGGAGCGTAATCATAGCCTCAAGCTCATTACCATAACGTAACGTTAACTATTCATGAAAATCGCAAATGAAATGAAATAAATATATTGGCTCACAAGCTTAGCCTTTTGTTAACAACAACACTGTCATCCCAGATTTTCAAAATATGCTTTTCAACCATAGCTACACAAGCATTTGTGTAAGAGTATTGATAGCTAGCATAGCATTAAGCCTAGCATTCAGCAGGGAACATTTTCACAAAAACAAGAAAAGCATTCAAATAGAATCATTCACCTTTGAAGAACTTCGGATGTTTTCAATGAGGAGACTCTCAGTTAGATAGCAAATGTTCAGTTTTTCCAAAAAGATTATTTGTGTAGGAGAAATCGCTCCGTTTTGTTCATCACGTTTGGCTAAGAATAACCCCCAAAAATTCAGTCATTACAACGGCAAACTTTTTTCAAATTAACTCCATAATATCGACAGAAACATGGCAAACGTTGTTTAGAATCCATCCTCAAGGTTTTTTTCACATATCTATTCGATGATAAGTAATTCGTGGCCGTTGGGTTTCTCCTCTGACGCAAATGGAAAAATACACGCAGCTGGAGATTACGCAATAATTGCAACGGAGGACACTAAGCGAGCACCTGGTAAATGTAGTCTCTTATGGTCAATCTTCCAATGATATGCCTACAAATACGTCACAATGCTGCAGACACCTTGGGGAAACGACAGAAAGTGTAGGCTCATTCCTTGCGCCTTCACAGCCATATAAGGAGACATTGGAACACAGCGCCTTCAAAATCTGGGACATTTCCTGTTTGAAATTTCATCTTGGTTTTGCCTGTAGCATCAGTTCTGTGGCACTCATAGATAATATCCTTGCAGTTTTGGAAACGTCAGACTGTTTTCTTTCCAAAGCTGTCAATTATATGCATAGTCGAGCATCTTTTCGTGAAAAAATATCTTGTTTAAAACGGGAACGTTTTTTTATCCAAAAATTAAAAGAGCGCCCCCTATATCGAAGAAGTTAATGTGTTTGAGCCAATCAGTTGTGTTGTGACAAGGTATGGGTGGTAAAAAGAAGATAGCACCTATTTGGAAAAAGAGCAAGTTCATATTATGGCAAGAACAGCTCAAATAAGCAAAGATAAACAACAGACCATCATTACTTTAAGACATGAAGGTCAAACATTCAAGAACTTTTAAAGTTTCTTCAACTGCAGTCGCAAAACCATCAAGCGCTATGATGAAACTGTCTCTCATGAGGACCGCCACAGGACAGGAAGACCCAGAGTTACCTCTGCTGCAGAGGATAAGTTCATTACAGTTACCAGCCTCAGAATTTGCAGCCCAAATAAATGTTTCACAGAGTTCCAATAACAGAAACATGAGCAATGGACATTAGACCAGTGGAAATCTGTCCTTGGTCTGATGAGTCCAAATTTAAGATTTTTGGTTCCAACCGCCATGTCTTTGTGAGACGCAGAGTAGATGTACGGATGATCTCTGCATGTGCGGTTCCCACCGTGAAGCATGGAGGAGGAGGTGTGATGCGGGGGTGCTTTACAGGTGACACTGTCTGCGATTGATTAGGTACACTCAACCAGCATGGCTACCACTGCATTCTGCAGTGATATGCCATCTCATCTGGTTTGCGCTTAGTGGGACTATTATTTGTTTTTCAACAGGACAATGACCCAACACATCTCCAGGCTGTGAAGGGCTATTTGACCAAGATGGAGAGGGATGGAACGCTGCATCAGATGACCTGGCCTCCACAATCACCAGACCTCAACCCAATTGAGATGGTTTGGGATGAGTTGGACCACAGAGTGAAGGAAAAGCAGGGAACAAGTGCTCAGCTTATGTGGGAACTCCTTCATGACTGTTGGAAAAGCAGAGATAGGTGTGGCTAAAGCTTACGAGGGTGTGAACGATGCTGAATAAGTTTAGGCAAATAAGAGCTCTACAGTAGGTACCAAAACATTCAAAGGCCATTTTTCTCAAAAGTGAGTATACAAGTTCCCATTGTTTCACAGAACCAGAGTAAAACGTTCTCAGAACATCCCAGAAAACTAAAAATGTACACAGCTTTGTACGAGATCTTCACTTTTTTTGGCAATTTCTCACATAGAATGGCCTTCATTTCTCAGAACATCAATATACTGATGAGATTCAGAAGATCTTTGTTTCTGGCCATTTTGAGCCTGTAATCGAACCCACAAATGTTGATGCTCCAGATACTCAATGAGTCCAAAGAAGGCCAGTTTTATTGCTTCTTTAATCAGGACACCAGTTTTCAGCTGTGCCAACATAATTGGAAAAGGGTTTTCTAATGATCAATTAGCCTTTTAAAATTATGAATTTGGATTAGCTAACACAACGTGCTATTGGAACACAGGAGTGATGGTTGCTGATAATGGGCCTTTGTAAACCTATGTAGATATTCCATTAAAAATCTTCAGTTTCCTGTTGCAATACTCATTTACAACATTAGCAATGTCTACACTTTATTTCTGATCAATTTGATGTTATTTTAATGGACAAAAAATTGCTTGTCTTTCAAAAACAATGACATTTCTAAGTGACCCCAAACTTTTGAACGGTAGTGTATGTACCCAGAACAGGCAACATTTTTCACTTCTCTTCTCACAATGTTGAAAAAACATTTACTTTTACCGGTCATTCTATTTATGGCTTCATTCCCACAATAATGTGAAACCAGAAACAGACACACAATTTCCAAGGAACCAAATGTGCTAGCTGGGAAGGAGTGTACTTTATATGGGATAGGGTGCCATTTGGGATGCAACCAAGTTCTGCGATGCAACCACAGTGGCTTATGTAAAGGAGATGGGAATAGATGGGAGAGGCACTGATTTAGAGATGATAGACAGACAAGCACCGCACTGACCCTCTCTCCTCTCCCATGTGACACCATCAGAGTGCTCTTCAATCACAGGCAGATGGCGGGGGCTCCCAGCCGTAATTGGGTGCCTCATCAGAGCAGGATGGAGAGCTGGGTGGGTGGAGGGCTAGGTGTTGGTGGATAGAGCGCTCGGGGAGGGCTGGAGTCAGTGGGTGGCACCATGCCAGGCCCACCAGTCATAATGAGTTTACAGTGAAAGGAGGGCAGGGTGGAGGAACTGGGGATGGGATGGAGTCAGTGGGTGGCCATGGGTACCTCTGGGGCTCCCAGCAGCACTGTGCCAGTCATTCGTAATGAGTTTACAGTGAAAGTGGAGCTCCTCTTAGCTTAGTATTTCAACTCTACAGCCCCATCCCAGAGCAGCCAGCCGCCCTCCTTTCCCAGGGCCGGATTAAGAAACCGAAATGCGTGGCTAATCTGACAATGACAAACTGAGATCAATCTGGTCTTGAATTCAAACAAACCCTTGCATTATGTGGCTGAGCAATGAGGAGAAACTGAAATGTTTTTGTTCATTGTGTATTTCCGTTTGCGGAATATTTAGATAAAGCCAGGAATAAAAGAAAAATGGCTACCTATAATTCAATTCTGAAAATAATTAGCTTCCATGTGGTAAATGGCACGTGTGTATATATTGTGTATATGCTTGTGTCCCACATGAATCTTCTCATTGTGCTAGACTGGGTTCAAATGCCTTCTGTTTTATTTGTATGTATTTATTTATCTGTATATGTTATGTATGTATATATGTACAGTACTAGTCAAATGTTTGGTCACACCTACTCATTCAAGGGTTTTTCTTTATTTAACTATTTTCTACATTGTAGAATAGTAGCGAAGACATCAGAACTATGAAATAACACATATGGAATCATGTGGTAACCAAAAAAAGTGTTAAACAAATCAAAATATATTTTATATTTGAGATTCTTCAAAGTAGCCGCCCTTTGCCTTGATGACAGCTTTGCACACTCTTGGCATTCTCTCAACCAACTTCATGAGGTAGTCACCTGGTATGCATTTCAATTAACAGGTGTGCCTTCTTAAAAGTTAATTTGTGGAATTTCATTCCTTCTTAATGCGTTTGAGCCAGTTGTGTTGTGACAAGGTAGGGGTGGTATACAGAAAAGCCTTATTTGATAAAAGACCAAGTCCATATTATGGCAAGAGCAGCTCAAATAAGCAAAGAGAAATGAGCAAATAGGCTATATTCTGTACACCAACCCTATCTGGTCACAACACAACTGATTGGCTCAAACGCATTAAGAAAGAAAGACATTTCTAACATTTCAGACCAGAAAAGTCCAAGCCCATGTCAGCTAACATTTTTTAGCTAGATGTTTTTGATCATTGATTTTGCTATCACATGAACAGGAAATTAGCTTTAAAACTGCTAAATGTTGTTTCCATCCCATGGCAAAAAAAATAGAATTGCAGGAAATGAGCTTTAAAATGATGCGGGGTGTCCCCAATGATGTAAGGGGGGCCCTAGTGAAACAGTTTGGCAAACACTGTTCTACTGTACTGAGCGTGGGTTGGGTCTAGGATGGGACCATATTAATAGTGCTTTGTTAATTAATTTTACAGCCAATATTGGATTCTAGACCAGTAAAATGTTCTTATTATGCTCAGAACCTTTCTCTCCATTTAAAATATTACTGTTTCTGCTAGAGGAAAATGTAAAACATAACATGGCAATTTCGTTTGTCACAGATGGTTAGTACAATGATAGAGTACATGTTAGATATTAATATCCCCCTCGTTTAGGCCTCAGTTCGAACTGGCATCTAACATACTCTAAAGAAAGTTGCTTTAAAGGCAAATGAATACTTGTTACGCTGCATTATTCAGTGTAATGCTAATGCCATGTCCTTATTCTATAGGGTCTGTTGTGTATTCTATTATATGAGGTATTCCTGATGATGTGTTATCATTGTTGCAGGTGTTGGATGATCCTGCAGAGGACAACCTCCACATGGGTATGTACCTCACCAGACTGCTCTCTCCCGCTCTCTTGATGTGCACTTAATCTCCCATTGACATTAATGAATGATTTATGTGCGAGTCCAAGTTGAGCGTGCTTATCTCAAACTCTAAATCGGCCTGTTGCTGCCCTTAGCAGTTGGCATAGCTGACTCCATATGAAAATGATAAACGAGAGGACAGCTCATTAATGAAGCCCTTCCCACAAACTCTTAGTAAAAAGGTTTCTTCATTTGTCCCCATAGGAGAACCCTTTTTGGTTTCAAGGGTTTCACGTAGAACATTGTATTAGTTAAAGGGCTCCACTTGGAACCCCCTGAAAATATTTTCAGAGTGTTCTCCTATGGGGTCAATTGAAAAACCCTTTATGGTTCTAGGAAGAACCGTCTTTTCTACGAGTGAACCACAACTCCACAGGGTACATAGACTATGGCTGGATTAATTCGATCAGTACTAGTAGGGAAAGGGGGATAACTAGTCAGTTGTACAACTGAATCCATTCAACTGAAATGTGCTTACCGCATTTAACCCATCCCCTCTGAATCAGAGAGGTCGGGGGGCTGCCTTAATCGGCTGACGAGGAACAGTGGGTTAACTGTCTTGCTCAGGGGCAGAATTACAGATTTTTAACTTGTCAGCTCTGGGATTCGATTCAGCAACCTTTCGGTTACTGGCCCAATGTAGTAGGCATGGCAGTAGAAAGAAAGGCGGAATTAGGCATCAAACCACCTAATCTACTGTAGCTAAGCATGGCCATTGGCTAATGAAATGATTTAGCTCATTTAAGGCCTCAGTGAAAAGGTGTTGTAACTTGGTGTTTGTGTCAGTCTTCAACCCATTGTGCCGAGTTCTAGAATATACTACAGTCTCTTTGACAGACATGTATGTAATGTACAGTGCATTCGAAAAGTATTCAGACCACTTTACTTTATCCACATTTTGTTATGTTACAGCCTTATTCTAAAATGGGTTAAATAGTTTTTTCCCCTGTAAAGCAAAAACAGCTTTTTTAAACATTGACATAAGTAATCATACCCTTTACTCAGTACTTTGTTGAAGCACCTTTGGCAGGGATTACAGCATTGAGTCTTCTTGGGTAGGATGCTACAAGCTAGGCACACCTGTATTTGGGAAGTTTCTCCCATTCTTCTCTGCTGATCCTCTCCAGCTCTGTCAGGTTGGATGGGGAGCGTCGCTGCACAGCTATTATCAGGTCTTGATTGGATTGAAGTCCGGGCTCTGGCTGGGCCACTCAAAGACATTCAGTGACTTGTCCCGAAGCCACTCCTGCGTTCTCTTGGCTGTGTGCTTAGGGTGAGTGTCCTGTTGGTAGGTGAACCCTCGCTCCAGTCTGAGGTCCTGAGCGCTCTGAGCAGGTTTTCATCATGGATCTCTCTGGACTTTGCTCCATTCATCTTTCCCTCACTCTTGACTGGTCTTCCAGTACCTGCCGATGGAAAAACATCCCCACAGCATGATGCTGCCACCACCATGCTTCACCGTAGGGATGGTGCCAGGTTTCCTCCAGACGTGAAGCTTGGCATTTAGGCCAAATAGTTCAATCTTGGTTTCATCAGACCAGAGAATCTTGTTTCTCATGGTCTGAGAGTCCATTAGGTGCCTTTTAACAAACTCCAAGCGGGCTGTCATCAAATCAAATCAAATCAAATTTATTTATATAGCCCTTCGTACATCAGCTGATATCTCAAAGTGCTGTACAGAAACCCAGCCTAAAACCCCAAACAGCAAACAATGCAGGTGTAAAAGCACGGTGGCTAGGAAAAACTCCCTAGAAAGGCCAAAACCTAGGAAGAAACCTAGAGAGGAACCGGGCTATGTGGGGTGGCCAGTCCTCTTCTGGCTGTGCCGGGTAGAGATTATAACAGAACATGACCAAGATGTTCAAATGTTCATAAATGACCAGCATGGTCAAATAATAATAAGGCAGAACAGTTGAAACTGGAGCAGCAGCACAGTCAGATGGACTGGGGACAGCAAGGAGCCATCATGTCAGGTAGTCCTGGGGCACGGTCCTAGGGCTCAGGTCCTCCGAGAGAGAGAAAGAAAGAGAGAATTAGAGAGAGCATATGTGGGGTGGCCAGTCCTCTTCTGGCTGTGCCAGGTGGAGATTATAACAGAACGTGGCCAAGATGTTCAAATGTTCATAAATGACCAGCATGGTTGAATAATAGTAAGGCAGAACAGTTGAAACTGGAGCAGGAGCATGGCCATGCCTTTTACTGAGGAGTGGCTTCCGTCTTACAATTCTACCATGAAGTTGGAGTTGGTTGTCCTTATGGAAGGTTTTCCCATCTCCACTCTGGAGCTCTGTCGGAGTGACCATCGGGTTCTTGGTAACCTCCCTGACCAAGGCCCTTCTCTACCTATTGCTCAGTTTGGTCGGGCGGCCAGCTCTAGGCAGAGCTTTGGTGGTTCCAAACTTCTTCCATTTAAGAATGATGGAGGCCACTGTGTTCCTGGGGACCTTCAATGCTGCAGAAATGCTTTGGTACCCTTCCCCAGCTCTGTGCCCCGACACAATCATTTACATTTACATTTAAGTCATTTAGCAGACGCTCTTATCCAGAGCGACTTACAAATTGGTGCATTCACCTTATGACATCCAGTGGAACAGTCACTTTACAATAGTGCATCTAAATCTTAAAGGGGGGGGGGTGAGAGGGATTACTTATCCTATCCTAGGTATTCCTTAAAGAAGTGAGGTGTCAGGTGTCTCCGGAAGGTGTCTCGGAGCTCTCCAATTCTGTCTCGGAGCTCTACGGACAATTCCTTCGACCTCATGACTTGGTTTTTGCTCTGACATGCAATGTCAACTGTAGGTGTGTGTCTTTCCAAATCATGTCCAATCAATTGAATTTAACACAGGTGCACTCCAATCAAGTTCTAGAAACATCTCAAGGATGATCAATGGAAACAGGATGCACCTGAGCTCAAGTTCGAGTGTAGCATTTCGCTACACTCGCATTAACATCTGCTAACCATGTGTATGTGACCAGTAAAATTTTATTTGATTTGAGTCTCATAACAAAGGGTCTGAATACTTATGTAAATAGGTATTTATGCATTTTTATTTTTTATTTTTAATACATTTAAAACCTGTTTTATCTTTGTCATTATGGGGTATTGTATGTAGATTGATGAGATTTTTTATTTTATTTAATACATTTTAGAATAAAGCTGTACCTAACAAAATGTGGAAAAAGGGAAGGGGTCTGAATACTTTCTGAATGCACCGTATGTAGACTGATGTGTTTCTCTTCTCTCCCTCTTCTGCAGTGTTTGATTTGATGCCAAAGGGGTGAGTAGCACTTTTTCCAACAATAATTCAAGCCTGGTCCCCACCCCCATCCTGGTCTCATAGACTAGACATGAACATGTACACGTAAATTCAGGATACTTAAATTAGTATGATATGTTTGGTATGGTTACAAAAGACATATAGTTACTTAATGCAAAAACAAAACTAGAGTGGATGGTCGGGGTGAATGGTTGGGGCATATAATGCGAACATCTAGCAACCTGTAACGGATCTCTTCCTCCTCTTCTGAGGAGGAGTAGCGAGAAGGATCGGAGGACCAATTTGCAGCGTGGTAAGTGTTCATGATGGAATATATAATGAATCAAACTAAACACTGAAATACAAAAAACAATAAAGTGAACGAACGAAAACCGAAACAGTCCTGTCTGGCGACATACACAAAGACTGAAGATAAACACCCACGAAACACAGGTGGAAAAAAGCTACCTAAGTATGATTATCAATCAGAGACAACTAACGACACCTGCCACTGATTGAAAACCATACTAGGCCGAACACAGAAAGCAACATAAAAAAACAAACAGACTGCCCACCCCAACTCACGCCCTGACCATACTAAAACAAAGACAAAACAAAGGAACTAAGGTCAGAACGTGACACAACCCAAAGGTCGCGAGTTTGAATTTCATTATGGACAACTTATGCTTTAGCTAATTTGCAACTTTTCAACAACTTACTACTTTTTAGCTACATTGCAACTGCTTAGCATGTTAGCTAACCCTTTCCCTAACCTTAAATGTAACCGTTTTAGCTAAACCTTCCCCTAACCTTAACCATTTAACCTAACTCCTAAACTTATCCCAAACCTTAACACCAACCCCCTAGCCCCGCTAATGTTAGCCAGCTAGCAAACATTAGCAACCTAGCCACCTAGCAAAATTTGTAACATATCATCATTTTATCAAATTCTGAACATATTGTACGTTTTGCTAATTCGTAACATATTGTACGTTTTGCGAATTCATAACATATAATATGAATTGTAGTTCGTAACATCTCATACCAAATGGGTGATGGACTCCCACCACAAATGAATACATACCATATGAAATGTAATATATGACATTCTCACACAGCCGCGAGCTGCCTACTGACACTAACCTACCAGATGAGCGAAATGTCTTCTATGCGCGCTTCGAAGTAAGCAACACTGATGCATTCATAAGAGCACCAGCTGTTCCAGATGACTGTGTGATCATGCTCTCCATAGCTGATGTGAGTAAGACCTTTAAACAGGTCAACATTCTCAAGGCTGCAGGGCCAGACGGATTACCAGGACATTACTCCAAGCATGCTCTGACCAACTTGCTTGTGTCTTCACTGACATTTTCAACCTGTCCCTGACTGAGTCTGTAATACCAACATGTTTCAAGCAGACCAACATTGTTCCTGTGCCCAAGAACAAGAAGGTAACCTGCCTAAATGACTACCGACCCATAACACTCATGTCTGTAGCCATGAAGTGCATCAACACCATTATCCCAGAAACCCTAGACCCATTCCAATTAGCATACTGCCCCAACAGATCCACAGATGACGCAATCTCTATTGCATTCCACAGTTTGCAGATGACACAACAGTGGTAGGCCTGATCACCGACAATGATGAGACAGCCTATAGGGAGGTCAGAGACCTGGCAGTGTGGTAACAACCTCTCCCTCAACGTGATCAAGACAAAGGAAATGATCGTGGACTACAGGAAAAGGAGGGCTGAGCACGCACCCATTTTCATTGACAGGACTGAAGTGGAGCAGGTTGAGAGCTTCAAGATCCCTGGTGTCCACATCTCCAACAAACTATCATGGTCCAAACACACCAAGACAGTCATGATGAGGGCACCACAACACCTATTCCCCCTCAAGAGACTGAAAAGATTTGGCATGGGTCCTAAAATCCTCAAAAAGTTATACAGCTGCTCTATTGAGAGCATCCTGACTGGTTGCATCACTGCCTGGTATGGCAACGGCTCTGCATCCACCCGTAAGGCGCTACAGAGGGTAGTGCGCACGGCCCAGTACATCGCTGGGGCCAAGCTTCCTGCCATCCAGGACCTCTATACCAGGCAGTGTCAGAGGAAGTCCCTAAAGATTGTCAAAGTCTCCAGCCACCCTAGTCATAGGTTGTTCTCTCTGCTACCGCACGGCAAGCGGTACCGGAGCACCAAGTCTAGGTCCAAAAAGCTTCTTAACAGCTTCTATCCCCAAGCCATAAGACTTCTGAACAGCTAATCAAATGGCTACCGGACAATTTGCATTGAACCCCCAACCCCCTGCATTTTTACGCTGCTGCTACTCTCTGTTTATTATCTATACATAGTCACTTTACCTACCTACATGTACATATTACCTTAATTACCTTGACCAACCTGTGCCCCCCAGCACATTGACTCTGTACCAGTACCCCCTGTATATAGCCTCGTTACTGTTATTTTAGTTTTATTGAGTTTTGTTTTTTTCTTCTTTACTTCAGTTTATTTTAACTAAATACTTTCTTAACACTGATTTTTCTTTAAACTGCATTGTAAGTAAGCATTTCACTGTAAGGTCTACACATCTTGATTTGATTTGATATACTAAATGGAGTATCTCAGATTCAGTGGTGGAAAAAGTACCCAAATGTCATACTTGAATAAAAGTAAAGATACATTCACAGAAAATGGCTCTAGTAAAAGTGATAGTAACCCAGTAAAATAATACTTGAGGAGAAGTCTAAAAGTATTTGGTTTTAAATATACTTAATTACATAAACTTAAATATAAGTTAATGTAATTGCTAAAATATACTTAAGTATCAAAAGTAAAAGTATGAATCATTTCCCATTCCTTGTACTAATTTAAGGGGCACACTCCAACACATAAGCATTTGTGTTTAGTGAGTTGCCAGATCACAGGTAGTAGGGATGACCAAGGATATTATCTTGATAAGTGTGTGAATTGGACCATTTTCCTGTCCTGCTAAGCATTCAAAATGAAACCCAAAAGTACTTTTGATTTACATACAGAATAATATGAAATGCTCTGAGACCAGGTTGCCATCCCCTCTTCCCTTTTCCCCTCATCCCCCTTCTCTCTTCGGTGTTCTCCTTCATTACTCAAAGCTGATGTAGTGCTTGTGTTTGTTCACTGCTCTCTCTCTCTCTCTCTCTCTCTCTCTCTCTCTCTCTCTCTCTCTCTCTCTCTCTCTCTCTCTCTCTCTCTCTCGGGATTCATTATGTGCTTATGTTTTACACTTGCCAGTTATTATCAGTGGTATTAGCACTGCACCAGGGTTTCTCTACACTTTCTGCCCCACTGGTTGGGCTCTGTTGGTTAACCCTTTCATGTCCAGTTAATAATCATACATCCCTTCCTGTAGAAAAATGGACCCAAAGACAATTTGGACCCATAGACGCTTTGGACACCAAAGACGCAAATGTAATATTAATATCAGCTATACTCTACGAAAGTCCCTCCTACTTCCTGGATTATGTCTCATATTGTTTTTGAATGAGATTCAAGAGTATTATCATCCAATTCATTAAAATGCTGTCATTTAAGATAAACAGTATGTTTTTAAAGTAAAACCTTTTGTGAATCCCATTCAAAAACAGTATGGAACATGATCCAGGAAGTAGGCAGGACTTTCACAGCACATTATCAGCTATTAGTAATACTATTCCCCTGTTTCTATCACAAAGAAGCCAATTTGATGTGAAGCTAACGGCTTTATGACTTTATGAATCAAGACATTTTGCTTCAATGGAAGGGCAACTTATCCCAGCTAATCCACCTATTGTCTATTTAACTGTTACTCAGACAGAGAGGGGGAGAAAGAGAGGAGAGGAAAAGAATAAGGGGAGAGAGAGAGGAGAGGAGTGAGGTAGAGAGAGAAGTGATTATTTGATCTCCAGGGTAGGTACTGACCTTCCATTGCCAGACAGAGAACCGAGAGAAGTGGAAAGGTAAGGAGAGCGAAGGGGGGAGAGGGAGGGAGGGAGGGAGTGAGAGAGAGAGTGAGAGAATAGATCATTTAGTTTTTCTCAGTCTGCATATTAGTAATGGTCTATTTCTACCCGGAGAGGAGATGGGAACGCAGTTTCCCTTTAACTTCAATTCCATTACTCCTTCCATCTATACACACTCAGGATATAGCCATTTAGTTGGAGTAATGAAATGGAGGACTTCAGACACATTTGAGTGTTGTAGCTAGCTGTCTGTCGAATAGCTGATTAGTGATTTGGTGGTTAAATCAAATCAAACTTTATTTGTCACATGCTCCAAATACAACAGGTGTATACCGTACTGTGAAATGCTTACTTACAAGCCCTTAACTAACAGTGCAGTTCAAGAAGAGTTAAGAAAATATTGACCAAATAAACTAAAGTATAAAGTAATAATAAGTAACACAATAAAATGACAACAACGAGGCTACATACAGCGGGTACCGGTACCGAGTCTATGTGCGGGGGTACAGTTTAGTCGAGGTCATTTGTACATGTAGCTAGGGGTAAAGTGACTAAGCATAGATAATTAACAGACTGTAGCTATGTCTCTAGTCTCTACCATTTTCTGTACAGCATGGACAGATTGGTCATGTTCCATTTAAGCCCTGAATTAAATGAAGTCTTGTCTATGTGAGCAGGAGACATTGAGCTGTTACCGGTGGTGCTGTTTTGGTCCTTGATTTGACATGCCATTATTAGATGTTGGGTGCCAGTGACGTGGGAGGTTGTGTGGTTGTCTTGTGTAACATTATTGTTTGTACAATCTGCTCCAGAGTGTGCTTGGATTTGGATCTATATATACAGGCTGTATTCAAGTGCCATATGGAATGGAACTAAAGTAGCTTAACCGCTATCCTTCCAGCGGTTAATGACAAAAAGATCTCTCTTTGTCTCCCTGTATCTGTCTCTCTATCTGTCTGTCTCTCTATCTGTCTCTATCCCCCTCTCTCTATCTCTCTCTGTCTTTTTCTCTTGCTAACTCTCTCTGTGTATTTGTGTGTTGGTTCCTGATGCGGTCCCAGTCCAGTGATGGAGGTCCCCACAGACAGTCCCTTCACTGAGGAGCAAACACGCCTCTACTTCAGAGACATTGTCCTGGGTATTGAGTACTGTGAGTACCAGCATCATACTCCTCCCTCTCCTCTCCTCTTCCTCCCCTCTTCCTCCCTTACTGCTCCTCCACCCCTCCTTGCGTCTACTTGAAAGCGATCGTCCTCGATATCCTGGGCATGGAGCACTGTAAGGATCCACATACATGTATACATGATTGTAGGTACCATCCGAGGGTCTCGCTCTGAGCTACCAGACTACCACACTACCCTCATATCAATCTCAGTGGAGAGGCAAGCCAGCCACCACCACTGCCTCCATTAAACTGAACAGCATTGAACAGGGTGCCTGGTAGACTTCCGATTCCATTTCCCCCATCTTTGTGTTTTCCACTCATCCCTCATCTATCTCCCATCCAGCCACAGTATGTTCAGGTCCTAAAGGGCTTCTCTGTTCTGGTGTGTCACACACAATCTCCCCTCAGCGCCATTGAGCTCATAACCAATTAGGGCTTTTCTAAGGCCATTTTAGACTGAGTGTGGTCTGGCTCACAGGGCTATGTGCACAATCAGTACATCAATAGGTAAACTGTACTGTAGTAGCGTTGTAGAGAATGGGCTACGTAGGAAGTGTATGCTCTCTATACAGTAGGGAAATTTGGTTTGGTTTGTTATTGTAAATGTTATGATTGGGTGTATGGGTTTGTTGTTGGTCTCTATGTTTGTGGAAATTAATTTCCTTCTTGGAGGACAATATAATCCAATCTAATGCGCTCTGTAGGCTTCTGTCGAAGCATGGCAAAGCTTGGGCTACAACCTAGAAGGGTTCTTTGGCAGTCCCCACAGGAGAACCAACCCTTTGAATAACCCTTTTTGGTTCCAGGTAGAACCAAAAACTAGCTCCTGTTTGATCTCATTACTATCTCAAACACTTAATCTGAAAAAAATGACAAGTTAATTAGTGGGTAATGGTGATTTCAGAAACAAAGTGGAACGACCAAAAACAGTTGTTGCATTTACAACCAGTAATTTAAGTCTATTTTTATTTGGATTTCATGTAATGAACATACACAAAATAGTCCAAATTGGTGATGTGAAATGAAGAAAAAAAAAATGTAATTACAAAATAATTAAACGGAAAAGTGGTGCGTGCACATGTATTCACGCCCTAAATAAGATCTGGTGCAACAATTACCTTCAGAAGTTACATAATTAGTTAGTTTGCACACAGGTGGACTTTATTTAAGTGTCACATGATCTGTCACATATAGTTTATATACACCTGTTCTGAAAGGCCCCAGAGTCTGCAACATCCCTAAGCAAGGGGCACCTCCAAGCAAGCAGCACCATGAAGACCAAGGAGCTCTCCAAACAGGTCAGGGACAAAGTTGTGGAGAAGTACAGATCAGGATTGTGTTATAAAAAATATCAGTAACATCCCACGGAGCACCATTAAATCCATTATTTAAAAATGTAAAGAATATGGTACCACAACAAACCAGCCAAGAAAGGGCTGCCCATCAAAACTCAGGGACCAGGCAAGGAGGGCATTAATAAGGGAGGCAACAAAGAGACCAAAGATAACCTTGAAGGAGCTGCAAAGCTCCACAGAGGAGATTGAAGTATCTGACTATAGGACCTTTTTAAGCCGTACACTCCACAGAGCTGGGCTTTTACGGAAGAGTGGACAGAAAAAATCAATTTCTTAAAGAAAAAAGTAAGTGAGCATGTTTGGTGTTCGCCAAAAGGCATGTGGAAGACTCCCCAAACATATGGAAGAAGGTACTCAAGTCAGATGAGACTAAAATTGAGCTTTTTGGACATCAAGGAAAACGCAATGTCTGGCGCAAACCCAGCACCTCTCATCACCCAGAGAACAACATCCCACAGTGAAGCATGGTGGTGGCAGCATCATGCTGTGGGGATGTTTTTCATCGGCAGGGACTGGGAAACTGGTCAGAATTGAAGAAATAATGGATGGCGCTAAATACAGGGAAATTCTTGAGGGAAACCTGTTTCAGTCTTCCAGAGATTTGAGACTGTGACGGAGGTTCACCTTCCAGCAGGACAATGACCTTAAGCATACTGCTAAAGCAACACTCGTGTGGTTTAAGGGGAAACATTTAAATGTCTTGGAATGGCCTAGTCAAAGCCCAGACCTCAATCCAAATGAGAATCTGTGGTATGACTTAAAGATTGCTGTACACCAGCGGAAACTATCCAACTTGAAGGAGCTGTAGCAGTTTTGTCTTGAAGAATGGGCAAAAATCCCAGTGGCTAGGAGTGCCAAGCTTATAGAGACATACCCCAAGAGACATGCAGCTGCAAAAGGTGACTCTACAAAGTATCGACTTTGGTGGGGTGAATAGTTATGTATGCTCCAGTTTTCTGTTTTTTGTCTTATTTCTTGCTTGTTTAACAATATCAAATATTTTGCATCTTCAAAGTGGTAGGCGTGTTGTGTAAATCAAATGACACAACCCCCCCAAAAAAATTATCTGATTAATTTTAATTTCAGGTTGTAACAGAATAGGAAAATTGCCAAGTGGGGTGAATACTTTAGCATGCCACTGTATCTAAATACGTATCGAATCATCTTGAAAGGGAAAGATGCACAACCCTAGGTAGGTAGGTGTTAAATGTGTTGGGCCAGTAACCGAAAGGTCACTGGTTTGAATCCATGAGCCAACTACATAAAACATCTGTCGATGTGCCTTTGAGTAAGGCACTTAACCCTAATTGCTCTTGTAAATTGTTCTGGATAAGAGCATCTGCCAAATGACTCAAATGTATAATGAGTAAGATGTCTTCCTATTTGCCTGGTATTAGAAGTAGAGGAGCTCCTGTCTCCTGATTCTGCCTCTTCGACCCTATTCTGCATCTTATGACATGCACTTTCTTCCCAGCCGGCTCAGCCCTCCTCTCCTGCCCTACCTTCCTGACCTTTTTCTCTTTCCAGATGAAATCCTGCAACTAGTGAAGTCCGGCCGCCCAACAACCTGCCCACTCGACCCCAACCCCTCTTTCTCCAGACCATCTCTGGAGACCTTCTCACGTTCCTCATCAACTCATCCCTGACCACTGGCTGCGTCTCCTCTCACTTCAAAATAGCCTGAGTCACCATTCCCCTCCTCAAGAAACCAACACTCGGACCCATCTGACGTCAAAAAATGACAGACTGGTATCCCATCTTTCTTTTCCTTCCAAAATACTTGAGCATCCTGTCTCGGACCAACTCTCTCGCTATCTCTCTCAGAATGATCTTCTTGACCGTAACCAGTCAGGCTTCAAGACAGGGGTCACTCAACCGAGACTTTGCACCTCTGTATCCTGGAGGCTCTCCACACTGCCAATACTGACTCTTTCCTCAGTTCTCATCCTCCTAGATCTATCCGCTGCCTACGACACCATGAACCATCAAATCCTGCTCTACACCCTCTCAGGGCTGGGCGTCTCAGGCTCTACACACTCTTGGATTGCATCCTACCTGGCAGGCCAGTCCTACCAGGTGACGTGGGGATGATCTCTGTCTGCACCACCTACTCTCACTACTGGTGTCCCCCAGGGCTCGGTTGTAGGTCCTCTCCTCTTCTCTCTATACACCAAGTCACTCAGCTCCGTCATATCCTCACACGGTTTCTTCTATCGTTGCTATGCGGTGTTCAACCTTCCCAAGTTCTCCCATGTCACCCCGCACACTCCACGGGGTTCAGTTGAAGCTCACATCCACTACAAGACCATAGTACTTGCCTATGGAGCAGCAAGAGGAACTGCCCCTCCCTACCTTCAGGCTATACTCAAACCCTACACCCCAACCCGAGTACTCCGTTCTTCCACCTCTGGTCTCTTGGCAGCTCCCGCTCAGGCCAGTCAAAGCTCTTCTCTGTCCTGGCACCCCAATGATGGAAGCAGCTTCACTCTGAAGCTAGGACAGCAGAGTCCCTGTCCATCTTCAGAAAAACATCTGAAACCCTACCTACCTCTTCAAAGAGTACTTCATGAAAGGCAAAAAATACTGCCTTTCGTGAAGTAACACTCATTCTTTCCCCCCCTTATTAGCATTGCCCTGCAATTTTCTGACCACAGAAAATGCTGGATCTTTGCAAAATCATAATGGTCAGGTGCAGG
This sequence comes from Oncorhynchus gorbuscha, assembly GCF_021184085.1. Classification (NCBI taxonomy): domain Eukaryota; kingdom Metazoa; phylum Chordata; class Actinopteri; order Salmoniformes; family Salmonidae; genus Oncorhynchus; species Oncorhynchus gorbuscha. The sequence continues at coordinate 51,374,840 of NC_060188.1, read as the reverse complement.
CCCATGCAATACGAAGTTTTACAAAGTGCTATTTTGCTAGTATACCCTGTAAAATGCCTATCTCTCGTTCTCTCTCTCCATTCTCCTCAGTGCACTACCAAAAGATTGTCCACCGGGACATCAAGCCTGCTAACGTGCTGCTGGGGGATGACGGCCATGTGAAGATTGCTGACTTTGGGGTCAGTAACCAGTTTGAGGGCAACGATGCCCTGCTCTCCTCTACGGCTGGGACTCCTGCTTTCATGGCCCCAGAGACCCTGTCAGATATCCACCAGAGCTTCAGTGGAAAAGTATGGTCAAAGTGTGTGTGTGTGTGTGTGTGTGTGTGTGTGTGTGTGTGTGTGTGTGTGTGTGTGTGTGTGTGTGTGTGTGTGTGTGTGTGTGTGTGTGTGTGTGTGTGTGTGTGTGTGTGTGTGTGTGTGTGTGTGTGTGTGTGTGTGTGTGTGTGTGCTTTCTCGTTGCAGTACAATATTTTTGCTAACATGGGGAATGTATATTTCCCAGGCTGTTTATATAGAGCTGTGGATGTTCAAGGGTTGGCAGCATCGGTTGCAGTAGATGTTGGCCTGTAGCCAGCTGAGCCGTGGAACAAGCTGAGGAACAGGAGGAAGAGGAATAAAAACCATGAAATTAAAATGAGCCGCCGCCAGTCAAAGTGGAGCAGAGAGGAGAGGGGTGGGTGAGGAGAGGGGAGGGGAGGATAGGAGAAGAGAAGGGAGGAGAGGAGAGCATTTGTGGTGCCAATGATGCCAGGAGGAAGCCTACCTCTCTCTCTGCTTCTCTCTCTCTCTATCTCTCTCTCTTTCCGTGTCCCTCCCTGCATACTTTAGCAACAAGCGTCAGGCAGCGAGACAAGAGAAGAGGAAAGGAGGAGAGGAGAGCAGAGCAGAGTAGAGTCCATCACTAGGCAGCATCTTTGTGCTGCTCTGACTGACAGCTCATCTCTTTGGGCTTCTATTTAATCAGCTCACCCGCTTTATATAAGATAACTAATTCATTTTCAGGCCTTTTTCTGGATAATCCTCAAATGGCCGTTTGATTTGATGGGTTTGGTCACGGACAGGAAGACCCTGCCTGCAACTGAGAACTTGGAACAGAAAATTGCACGACAGGCAAAACTGTCAGCAGAGTATGAATTGGGTAAGAGACAAGTGCTCTAGGCCACTAGCCTTCCTTCTGTCTCTCTTCAGGGAACATATGCTGTACAAGTGCCACTCCTGTTCTGATTTGTCAAGTAGTCCCCGAGCCTTGTTCGAGAGCAAACACTGTATCATTGACGTCTGCTAATTCTATACTCAGCAGCAAAACACAATCTAAATTATTTGATTTCAGTGGACAATGTTTAAAAGCACACAAAACAAAAGCCACTCTCAGTTGCTCTGAAATTGCAGTAGCCTGTCTGTATCTGTATAGAAGAGATTGGCTGTGCAGTGCTCTAATGGGCCATGTGAAAGAAGATAGGCTGTGTGATAGAGTGGCTGGGGTCAGAGGGCAGGGTTTACAATCATAGTGCCAGCCGGGCCAGCCAGTAAGCAAGCCAAGCAGGCAGAGAGTGAGAGTGTCCTGGTCAGTCAGTGTGCTGCACATTGGAACCCAGCAGTTAGATCGAGGACAGAGAGAGAGAGGGAGGGGGTGAAGAGAGGGAGAGAGAGAGAGCAGGGCAGGAATGAGACTGATGGATGGCTGCAGGCTGAGGCTCGATTGGCTCTCGGATTCTGTTTCCTATCTGATTGCCCTGCAAAGGTCCCTAGAGATACACTCGTTGGGCTGATAGTGGACTTGGAAAGTGGTATGAGCGGTGTGTCTGTGTGTGTGGGTGTGTGCATTTGTGTGTGCTTGAGTGCTTGTCTATCTGTCTGTATCTGTCTGTCTGTTTCTTTTTATGTCTGTCTGTCAGTCTGTATGTCTGTCTGTGTAATCTTATTCTGAGTCTATGAGTCTGCGTTTCTCTATGTGTTCACTGGTACAGCTTCTCTTACCGTTTGACTGCTATTGTTTTTCAGGCATTGGATGTATGGGCCATGGGAGTGACTGTCTACTGCTTTGTGTTTGGGAAGGTAAGCAAGCCAGCTGATTTCTGTGTCCATTTTCTCTTCTTTTCACTACTTCCCAGCCTGCCACCAACCATTATTTCTTTCAGTGACGTTCTATGGGAGAAGTGGTGGAAGAGGGGTTTTCCCTATGTATAGATAGTGATGAGTCTCTGCTAGCACAGCTGGCCCCTCTGTATAACTTAGTATAACTTAGATGTTCTTAGAATTTTAATTATAACTTATAACGCTCACTTTTTTACCTCTCCTCGTCTGTCCTCTCCTCTTTCGCTTTTCAACTTGCAGTGTCCGTTCATTGATGAATACATCCTGGTTCTACACAATAAGATCAGGACTAAATGTGTGGAGTTCCCAGAGTCGTAAGTCTCTCTTTTTCTCTCTCTTTCCCATTACTCCATCACCCCTCCGTCCTCTTTATTAAATGAGACAGACTTGATGTTCCAGACATCCCAGAGTTGAAACCGATGCTGCCAACTTAGCTGTTGCTCAGAGGAGTCACTCTCACACAAGCACACACACCCTTCAAAAGTATGGTGATGTTCCTAGTGTTCTGTCAACTGACTGTGATAAAAATAAAAAAATCCTCTGAAGCCAAACCGGAGTGTCAGTAGTGGTTACCTGCAGACTGTAACACTCACTCGCAGTATCCTCTCTCCTCTTCTCTCCTTCTCTCTCTGAAAAAACACCCAATGCCAGACAAAAAGTAACCTGGAGGCAAATTCTAATTCTCTGTGTCCGGTATAGGCGAGAAAGAAAGAAGAAGAGTGAGATAAAAACAGACGGGAGAGGGAGACAGAGAGAGGAACACAGCGAAACAGAGAGAGCGAGAGTGTCAGCTGGAGTATGTGTGGGGAAGACATGTAATCTTGTCATCCCCAGCCTAATGAAATAGTCTCCCTGTCTGTGTAGGACATGTCATCTTGTCAGGCCCAGCTTAATGAAATAGTCTTTGTGCATGCGTGCGTGCGTCTGGTGTGGACCCTTAGTTGTTCTGTGTGGGAAGATGGCATGCTGCTCCCTAGTCCTCCTAACACAACAACATCACATTACATAACGGGCTCATCTCAATGCAAACACCTTACAACAACACTGCCTGGGTTAGCTTAGCTACCACCACTGTCATTATTTAAGACGGATACTGTTGGAGGATTTTTACCTCTGTTCATTGTTTACATGATCAATAACTGTCGAACCCCCCCCCCACCCCTCCTCATCGCTGTGTATCTGACCTCTGTGTCTGTGTTCTTGTAGGCCAGAGATCAGTGAGGAGTTGAAGACTCTTATCCTGAAAATGTTGGACAAGAACCCTGACACCAGGATCACCATACCTGAGATCAAGGTGAGGGGAGGAGGAACCAGTCCAGGGCTCCACCATCATCCCCCTTACTTAGACGAATGGTACTGTAGGAGGTTACTTGCATAAGGTCGTTTCAATGGGACTCATTAACAGGCAGTGCTGAATGGGTCATGAGCATGACTGAATGTGTTCTCCCAGTAGATTGCCAGATCAACAGCTGTCCTTAGTGTTAAAGGTCACACACAAATGCAAGTAAGCGAAGTCCCAAAACTAAAGGTGAAGGCTGAATCCTCTCTCCCTACGAGTTCTAACTTGTAATCTGATCTGTTGTCAGCGGATCATCTCTCTCCAGGGGCTATGTGTGGGTGTGGGTATGGCCTCCAGTTCCTCCATCTCCTCATCAGAAAAGAGCCACTGCTCGTCAGAGTACCCATGTTGCCTCATCTGTGGAGGCGCCACGGCCTCTTCCTGTTCTTCAGCAGTGTCCTCAGAGTCAGACCAGGCCTTTATTTTCTGTACCACTGGGTGCATGCGGGCCTCTCTCTCAATGTCGGCCCTCCGCATCAGCTCCCTATATTAAAAGGCTTGAAGCTGGCAGAAGTACTCATAAAAGGACTGGATGTTGTGCTGGAGTATAGCTATAAATGTGGATATGTACAGTTGAAGTTGAAAGTTTACATACGCTTAGGTTGGAGTCATTAAAACTATTTTTTTCAAACACTCCACAAATTTCTTGTTAACAAACTATAAGTCGGCAAGTTGGTTAGGACATCTACTTTGTGCATGACACAAGTCATTTTTCCAACAATTGTTTACAGACAGATTATTTCACTTATAATTCACTGTAATCACAATTCCAGTGGGTCAGAAATGTACATACACTAAGTTGACTGTGCCTTTAAAGAGCTTGGAAAATTCCAGAAAATGATGTCATGGCTTTAGAAGCTTCTGATTGGCTAATTGACATAATTCGAGTCAATTGGAGGTGTACCTGTGGATGTATTTCAAAGCCTACCTTCATGGTAAAATCAAAAGAAATCAGCCAGGACCTCAGAAAAAACATTGTAGACCTCCACAAGTCTGGTTCATCTTTGGGAGCAATTTCCAAATGCCGGAAGGTACCACGTTCATCTGTACAAACAATGGTAAGCAAGTATAAACACCACGGGACCACGCAGCCAACATACCGCTCAGGAAGGAGACGCGTCCTGTCTCCTAGAGATAAACGTACGTTGGTGTGAAAAGTGCAAATCAATCCCAGAACAACAGCAAAGGACATTGTGAAGATGCTGGATGAAACAGGTACAAAAGTATCTATATCCACAGTAAAACAAGTCCTATATCAACATAACCTGAACGGCCGCTCAGCGAGGAAGAAGCCACTGCTCCAAAACCGCCATAAAAAAAGCCAGACTACTGTTTGCAACTGCACATGGGGACAAAGATCATACTTTTTGGAGAAATGTCCTCTGGTCTGATGAAACAAAAATAGAACTGTTTGACAATAATGACCATCATTATGTTTGGAGGAAAAAGGGGGAGGTTTGCAAGCCGAGAGCACCATCCCAACCCTGAAGCACTGGGGTGGCAGCATCATGTTGTGGGGGTGCTTTGCTGCAGGAGGGAATGGTGCACTTCACAAAATGTATGTTATCATGAGGAAAGGAAAATTATGCGGATATATTGAAGCAACATCTCAAGACATCAGTCAGGATGTTAAAGCTTGTTCGCAAGTGGGTCTTCCAAATGGACAACGACCCCAAGCATACTTCCAAAGTTGTGGCAAAATGGCTTCTCGACAATGATATCCAGGTATTGAAGTGGCCATCACAAAGCCCTGACCTCAATCCCATAGAAAATGTGTGGGCAGAGCTGAAGAAGCGAGTGTGAGCAAGGAGGCTGACAAACCTGACTCAATTACACCAGCTCTGTCAGGAGGAATGGGCCAAAATTATTGTGGGAAGCTTGTGGAAGGCTACCCAAAACATTTGACCCAAGTTAAACAATTTAAAGGCAATGCTACCAAATGCTACCAAATAAAACTCAGTTTAAATGTATTTGGCTAAGGTATGTAAACTTCCGACTTCAACTGTATGTGTTCCAGAAGTCCTGGTACTTCTCCATGTACAACTCTGGGAAACTGGGGGTGGCCGCCTCCACTGGTTACTGAATAGGGCAAGGGATATGTATATATTGGAAAAATGTATGATCTTTGATAGCAGAGACAAGTCTAACATCTCGTCTTGGGGTTGTTGCCACCAAAACTGATATCCAAACAAACATTAGCCCCTATCAACCAAACATTCTCAATTAAAACATCTACAAAATTTGCTATGCTTGATTATGATATCATCATATTCAAATGTTATTGTATTCCTTTGAATCCAAATTGCCATGGTAATGAAATATAATGGAAGGAAGGAAAGGAAGGAAGGAAGAAAAGGGATGGATAAGAAGGGCATGGACTGCTTCAAATCCAAATGGAATGGCTTAGCTGCTATCTTTGATTAGCTTACCATGAAATGCTTCAATTTACTCAAAGCCACTGACACACATAGAGGAAGCAAGAACTATCCAGACCTGACATCCTGGTGTCGTTCTCTCTCTCTCTCGCTCTCTCTCTCTTCTAACGGCATCCCTGACAGTAGACAGCCTTAGCCATTAGAAGACTCTTTACAGCATCAGGCATTTCTGGAGTCTGGCCAATAAATGATTTCGATAGTTATTCCCCCTCTCTCTGCTAGGCTTTCTGAGTGCTTTGGCTTTTTGCTTTTCTCTGTGTTTTTGTCCTGTTCCATCATTTCAGGAAGCCTCATTAGGTTGTCTTATCATCCACGTCTCCAGTAATGATTTGACAAGGGTCTTACAGTAACTTTAGATTCTTCTGCATGGGCATATCTCTCATGGTAGGATTTGTCCAGTTGTGCCCAAGCACATACCATATCATTGTGACATTCTGGTTGTGTGTGTCTCCGTCAGTTGGACCCATGGGTGACCCAGGACGGTTGTGATCCTCTCCCTCTAGAGGAGGACCACTGCAGTGTGGTGGAGGTCACTGAAGAGGAGGTGCAGAACTCTGTCAAGTTTGTCCCCAGCCTGTCCACCGTGGTAAGGAGTCTGAAGTGTGTGTATGTGTGTGTACGCATGCCTTTGTGTCTGCCTGCCTTCATGGGTGTACAAACATGTGTTTGTGTGGTCATGGGTCTGTGTGTGCGGGTGCACGTCTGTGTGTGAATCATCTGATTCTAAAACGTGTGTGTGTGTGTGTGTGTGTGTGTGTGTGTGTGTGTGTGTGTGTGTGTGTGTGTGTGTGTGTTTCAGATCCTGGTGAAGGCCATGCTGCGCAAGAGATCCTTCAGTAATCCCTATGAGTGTCCCAGGAGTAGAGCGGAGAGGTCCATGTCTGCACCTAGCAACCTGCTCATGTGAGTAGTACAGCTCCAACACCCAAACTGCCAAGTTATCAGTCACCCGCCAATAATATCTCTTCTATGACTTACACGCCCCATAACATATATTACATGGAGCCTATTTTGTCGGCTGATATTAGGCTTTCTCAGATGTACTGTATTTGTATTGGCGTAAGTAAAAAAAGAAGGATTGATCTAAGATGTGGTGAAAATGCTCGAAAAAAAGCTATTCTTTGTAGAATTGTACTTTCTTTTCGCATTTCATTATTTGTCCTGGAGTGGGTGCTCTTTACATGGCTATAAGCTTATCTTGCCTTGGCGCGCTACAGCAAGACTGGATACTATCACCCAACGCAACTACACCAGTAGGAGATGAGAGTGAACTACTGTGAACTAGCTGTTACTGTTTTTATGTGGAGTCCTGAGTTGACAGACGCTTGCCAGCTCAATAAAGTGACAGCAATGCGCACTGGCCATACACTTAAGCAATAAGGCACCTCGGGTGTTTGTGGTATATGGCTAAGGGCTGTTCTTAAGCATGACGCAACGCAGAGTGCCTGGATACAGCCCTTATTGTGTTATTGACAGTACGCTTGTTTATCCCATGTGTAACTCTGTGTTGTTGTTTCTGTCGCACTGCTTTGCTTTATCTTGGCCAGGGCGCAGTTGTAAATTAGAACTTGTTCTCAACTAGCTTACCTGGTTAAATAAAGGTGAAACAAAAAATGTAAAAAAATATCCAATTCACGTTTTTCCACCCCCATCTAGCCCGCTAACTAGGGTTAGTACCCTCTTGGGATCCTTGGGACGACCCTCCGCTAAACCCTAACCCTAACCGTAACCAAACATCGGTCCGATTTCTTGTGTTTTATCTAGCAGCACATGTTTGCCACAGACACACGTACTGCAATTAGCACACATCACTCACTCCTGCTATCCTCCTTATTGATCTTCTTATTATTACAATTCTTCATATTGTTATCATTCTAATAATAAGTCATGTCATTATCATTAGTAGGCTTAGTAGACTAGTAGCCTTGTATCGAGCTGTAGGCCTAAGAGCAGGCCTGCATTTTACAGTTGCCTAGGTACAGCTATACCTAAAACGTCCATTAATACATTTCAAGTCCTTAAAAATAGAAATCAACTCAGCAAGTCTATTGTCCTGCTTATAGCCCATCAAGGGTGGATGGTTTGTTTTGTATTGCAACAATAGCTTGCTGAACGATTTACACCTGGCCCACAGATGAGGCATCGCCAGCTGTGAATTCTACTGGACACTTCAGACAACCAAAGTGAATGTGACTGTACATCAAATATTGCAATGGTAAAACTATCATTTTTGCCTGACATGATAACTTCTCTTAATTATTGCCTTAAATGTTGGCATGCATAACATTATTTAACCAATTCTGATGTTTTGATATTCTGAATCATACAGTATTATGGAAGCGGAACACACTCGTCACTCTCTTTCATGCGCTCCAAAGGGATAACTTGAAATGAAAATATATAGATTAATGAAATAGTCGAAAGGAACATTTGATCATTTATTAGCCTAGTGGTTCTACGTTTTCAGGCATACCTTGTGAATTAGGCCTCGTGTAAAATCGTAAAAAGCACAAAAGCCACTGTTGCATGTAGGTCTAGATTATTTATGGGTTGATTATATAGAAATCTTTAAACATTATTTGAACAACGCCAAAGCAAATGCCTCTCTATGGCACAGGAACCACTGACTCGCTGCCTTTTTCTATAATCAAGATACCTGCTGGTAACTCTTAACTTGAACAGCTCATGAAGTCTCCTAAATATCTGTCAACTAGGTAGAACTCTTATGACTAAAGAGGCTTCATGCATAGCTTCACGAGTAGAAAGTTATGGTATTAAGACTAAACAGGGTGGGCACTTTGGCCTACAGCTCGCTGTTTGTTATACAAGGCTACTACTATAATGAAAATGACATGACTTATTATAATGAGGATCATAATAATAAGGGTATAGGAGTAACAGCTGTGTTTTTAAAAAATGTATCTATTATTTTACCAGGTAAGTTGACTGAGAACACGTTCTCATTTACAGCAACAATCTGGGGAATAGTTACTGGGGAGAGGGAATGAGCCAATTTGTAAACTGGGGATTGTTAGGTGACCGTGATGGTTTGAGGGCCAGATTGGGAATTTAGCCAAGACACCGGGGTTAACACCCCTATTCTTACAACAAGTGCCATGGGATCTTTAATGACCTCAGAGAGTCAGGACACCCGTTTAACGTCCCATACGAAAGACAGTACCCTACACAGGACAGTGTCCCCAATCACTGCCCTGGGGTATTGGGATATTTTTTAGACCAGAGGAAAGAATGCCTCCTACTGGCCCTCCAACACCACTTCCAGCAGCATCTGGTCTCCCATCCAGGGACTGACCAGGACCAACACTGCTTAGCTTCAGAAGCAAGCCAGCAGTGGTATGCAGGGTGGTATGCTGCTGCTGGTGTGCACAATATGTGTTAACGACAGGTGCTGTTAGATTACAATATAATTTTTCTGCCTGCTTGGAACAGCGTAAACAACACAAAATACATTCTAAGTAATACCAGAAAGTCTGTTCTAACATATATTTTTTAACGCCTTAATTTACAGCATAGCAAAAGATTAAAAACAGCCAGATATTTGGTGCTCACAGAATCAGTAGGCTATTAAACAAACACTCAAACAGGGAACAGAAGCAGGATCTGTCTTGTTTCTGTCGATATATATGGATGATTTATAAAGCCAGGCAGTTAGGCCTCAATTTTCTTAGACACTTAAGGCAAGGGATGTTTCTCTGCTGCTGCCTCTACCGCGTTGTTCTCAACACCAAAATGCTGGTTGACTTCGGTACTATGCACATAGCAACATAGAGGGAAAAGCGCCAATTCAATGCTGCACTCAAGATTGTTTCAGAACCGCAGACAGCTATATTTTTCAGCATCGGGCTGAGTGACTCACTCATTCGTGGCTTTCATTCATAATAAGTTATACTATAATGCAGGGTTAAAGACACATTCTTTCTGATCGTCTGTAGCATACACAGTCTCTCTCTCGCTACAGCTCATTTCATTTGAATTATGTGGATTATAATAGATTGCCATATTTGTAGGGGTTGATGCATTTTCCATTAGGACAAATCAGGTCTGTGATATTGAGTTAGAAATGTACAAAAACCCTAGACAGGACAAACAAGCATACCCACCCTCGTCACACCCTGACCTGACCAAAATAATACATAAAACATAGAAAACTAAGGTCAGGGCGTGACATGCATTGCATTGTGAAAATAAAATATATTGTTCATTATTCATGGCATGGTTTATTTTTTAGCTAAATGTTGAATAGACATGCATACAAATTAATTCATACAGGAAAAGAGGAATAATAGCCTACTATTAGGCTAAATAAATTGATGTTATTTCGTTGAGTAACGGATCGGCTCTCAGAACTCATAAGAGGCGGATTCTTTCTTCAATATAATCATTCATTCAGAAGTTTAAAGCCATAGATCTTAGGCCCACAGTAAATGAAATTATATTACCGGGTAAATTTTTCATCAAGTTATAATAATCCATGCCTTCTGGGAATGTTATGAAGTCCAAAAGTTCTGGAAAGAGATAGAAAGAGTTTTTGATCTATCGGCATATTTCAAGACATAACATTTGAGGTGCAGGTTTGATGCTGCTTTTCTTGTCAATCATCTTGAAAAAATGTACGAAATCAAACAATTCTCCGTTGTTAACACAATGGGAAGGTAAAATGCTTTATTATCTACATGTTGAAAGTACATGGGTGACAAAGAGAAACAAAATGGTGTAGTTTAAGGCCATGTGGTGGAGAGTGATGCTGGAGATGGGGGGGGGGGGTGTGCGCATGTGGGTCTGAGCAGGTGCTATGTAGTAGACCCTGAACTTAATTTTTGCGACCCATTTGTTCGTCAAAAGCCATTTCTGGGCCAGAAGGTCCGTTATAATTTGTACACATTTATTATTTGGAAGTTCATGTTGGAGATGCAATATTGTGAACATTTTTGGACAATACCTATACTGTCTAATGGAAACTGTGCAGGCCAACCAGGAGTTGGGGAAGTTCCTCTGCTGTTTCGTCTCCACTCAGGCCAGAACCTGGAGCAAGTTCCTCATCTGGGCAGAATATGCTCATAACACACTGCCGAACTCTCGCCGTTCAAGTGTCAGTTTGGGTTCCCCCCTGTTTCCTGAACAAGAAGCCGAAGCGGGGGTGCCATCAACCGAGGCGTTCATTCGAGGATGTCGCTGCACCTGGATCAGAGCACGATCCTCCTTGCTCCTGTCCTCTGCGGCTCCACTGACCGGGTCAACGGGTGTGGCTTTCCACCCGTGATCTTCCCTTGAAAGGTGGACTCGTGGTAGCTCGCTCCATGCTGCATAGGACCATTCAAGATCCCGAATCGCATCAACCCGATCACCTATCATTTCCAGCTTCCCAGGTCTATGAGGATCTGTCCATCCTTCCATGCCTTCCGTCTCAAGATGGTAAGGACCAGTCCCTTCTCTCCCTCCACACCGCCCCCTCAAGCCCAGCCTAAACTGTCCGGGCATTTGTTGGAGGCTCGTCAAGTCCAAGGCACCCGGCAGTACCTGGTGGACTGGGAGGGCTACGGTCCCGAGGAGTGGGAGTGGGTGCCTGCCCGGGTCATCCTGGATCCGGGAATTGTTAGGGACTTTAACCAACTATGTGGTGGTCACCCTGGCTCAGCGGCTGGAGCCGCTCCTAGAAGGGAGGGTACTGTCATGGTTCTACCTGTCACCAGAGGGCGGCAGGGAACGTCCTATAGACAATAATGACAGTCTGGTGTGTCCTATTACTCATGAATATCTCCCTGTTAAAAGAGGTGTGTTTTCTGGTTTCCTTTGCAGAAGGTTGAATTGTTTACCGTGTGCATTTGTTTCCTGAGGGAGTTTTCAAGATTTAGTGTTTGTTGTTTTTTTCCAGTGTATTGTGATCCTGCAGCTACTGTTTATCAGTAAAGTATTTATGTTTATCCTTAACCACTTATTCCTCATCCGGTGTCTTCTCTGCACCTGGGTCCAACCTCACCACGTTACACTGTCTTTCTCTCTGTTTTCTAAACTAATCCTCCCCCCTCTCTGGCAGTGAATAAGAGAAAGACATAATGGTTTGGAACTGTCCCGGTTTTACCTCAGATGCCCCTGACCTGTGGTGTTTTTGTTATTTTGTATGCATTTACTATCCCTTTGGAATAGTAAACCTTGAGAATACATTATGTTTATTGGCTATAGTAGACCTATACTGGACCTGTCATTAATTAAACAATTTCTCCTAAACATGTAACTTCACTGGGTAAGATAAGGATAGTGAGAAAGTTGGAGACACATGTGACATGAAATCTGTATTTGACACAACAAAGGGTGAGCTGAACATTGGGTGACCTGAACATTGACTGGTTAGCAACTAGCAATTCCTCTCAAGAGAAACATTCTGTGACTAATGCCTTCAATTTGACCCAGATTATCACTCAACCAATTAGAGTGCATGCCAATAGTGTTGGATCTGTGATATCCACTTGTATTGATTATATCTTACTCTTCACTAATGCTGAAAAGCTTTGCTCCAAAGCACTATCAGTTACCTTTGGCTGTAATGTCCATAATATTGTGGCAATAATAAGGAAAGCCAAAAGTTGGGCATGAAGTAATTTAATGTACAAGTGTTTTCTCAGAACTCAAAATGTTTTCTCAGGACTCTTTTGTTGAATATGTAAAAAATGTATGTTGTGTATGAGGAAGTTAATCCAGATGCAGCACTGGAAATATTTGTAAAATTATTCATGCCAATTGTTGACAAGCATGCACCTGCTAAGAAATTAACTGTGAGAACTGTTAAAGCCCCCTCGATTGATGGTGAATTGAAAATTTTTATAATTTAAAGAAATTATTCAAGAAGTTGACATACTGTAAACTGATTGGTTGGCATACTGTAAACTGAGAAATGTGACTAAATTGAACAAAAAGAAGAAGAAATTATATTACTATCCCAAGATAAATTACATAAAAACCAATGGAAAAGGACTTTGGAGTACCTTAAATGATATCATGGACAGAAAACCCAATTCATCTCCATCGTTCATTGAAGTTGATGGGTCATTTATAACAAAACCTTTCCATATTGCCAATGATGGCACTGACAGACAGCTCTGCTTCTAGTTCCTAAGCAACAGAACGTTTTTTGTGTTATTACTTACATCCAGAAAGAACATTTGGATATCAGAGCAGCGGTAACTCATCAGCATTACGACCAGGAATACAACTTTCCCGGTTTGGATCCTTTGTTCGTAGCCCCAAAAGACAATTAAACTTATCCCAGGTTGTGCCAAGACACCGTCGGCAGAGAAGAGGTATTCGGAATGGACTTAGTAGTCCGACTCAGGAGGTGTGCACATCATCCACCGCTTCTGACTATATTACTCACTAATGTTCAGTCCCTGGACAATAGAGTAGACGAGCTCAGGGCGAGGATCTCCGTCCAGAGAGACATCAGGGACTGTAACTTACTCCGTTTCACGGAATCATGGCTCTCCCCGGATATCCTGCCCCCTCCATACCGCCAGCTGGGTTCTCAGTTGCGTAGATAGGAATAAAAAACTCTCTGGGAAGAAGAAAGGCAGAGGTGTATGTTTCATGATTAAAAACTCATGGTGTGATTATGGTAAAGTACAGGAATTCAAGTCCTTTTGTTTACCCAAACTAGAATACCTGACAATCAAATGCCGACCGCATTACATCCCGAGAGAATTCTCTTCGGTCATCATCACAGCCATGTATATTCCCCCTCAAGCCTCGATACCTCGATGGCTCTCAAGGAATTGCACTGCACCTTGTGCAAACCGGAAAACGCATATCCTGAGTAGGGCTGTGGCGGTCATGAAATTTTGTCAGCCGGTGATTGTCAAGCAAATAACAGCTGGTCTCACGGTAATTGACCATTAATTAACATAAACATGTTTAGCATCTCCTGGCTTCCACGCATAGCCTTCAAGCCACTGATGCAGACCTTTTAGAACATCTACTTTTTTTAAAGTCTAATAAATCCATTTAACCTCTAGCGACGAGCAATCCCGTATCCGGGAGCGTAATCATTGCCTCAAGCTCAATACCATAACGCAACGTTTCCTATTAACCTGTTAAGACTCTAGGGGCAGTATTTCATTTTTGGATAAAAAGACGTGCCCGTTTTAAGCGCAATATTTTGTCACGAAAAGATGCTCGACTATGCTTGGAATTGATAGTTTTGGAAAGAAGACACTGACGTTTCCAGAACTGCAAAGATTTTCACTGTGAGTGCCATAGAACAAAATCTACAGGCAAAACCAAGATGTTTGAGTGACCAGGAAATCAACAGGATTTCTGGAGGCACGTTTTCCATGATCTCCTTATATGGCTGTGAATGCGACAGGAATGAACGGACACTTCCTATCGTTTCCCCCAGGTGTCTGCAGCATTGTGACGTATTTGTAGGCATATCATTGGAAGATTGACCATAAGAGCCTACAATTACCAAGTGTCCCGCACGGTGTCTGCGTGGAAATTGGTGCGCAAAAGTCAGGTACCAGTATTTTTCCATCCGAATCAGAGAAGAATGCACGCTTCCAGGGAAGGGATTTCAATGAAGAGATATATGACAAAACACCTTGAGGATTGATTCAAACAACGTTTTCCATGTTTCAGTCGATATTATGGAGTTAATTCGGAAAAAAGTTTGACGTTTAGGTGACTGAATTTTCGGTTAGTTTCGGTAGCCAAATGCATAGTAACAAAACGGAACGTTGTGTCCTACACAAGCATCTTTCAGGAAAAACTGGACATCTGCTATGTAACTGAGAGTCTCCTCATTGAAACATCTGAAGTTCTTCAAAGGTAAATTATTTTATTTGATCCCTTTGCTGGTTTTTGTGAATGTTGCGTGCTAAATGCTAACGCTAAATGCTAAGCTAGCTATCACCACTCTTACACAAATTATTGATTATCTCTGGTTCTAAAGCATATTTTGAAAATCTGAGACGACTGGATTGTTAAGAAAAGGATAAGCTTGAGGACAGGCATATTTATTTCATTTAATTTGCAATTTTCAGAAATAGCTAATTTTGCGTTATGGTAATGAGCTTGAGGCTGTAGTCACGATCCCGGATCCGGGATGGGGCGGACTAAGAGGTTAATGAAAATCGCAAATGAAATGAAATAAATATATTCAAACACAAGGTTAGCCTTTTGTTAACAACACTGTCATCTCAGATTTTCAAAATATGCTTTTCAACCAAACCTACACAAGCATTTGTGTAAGAGTATTGATAGCCTAGCATAGCATTCAGCAGGCAACATTTTCACAAAAACAAGAAAAGCATTCAAATAAAATAATTTACCTTTTGAAGAACTTCAGATGTTTTCAATGACGAGACTCTTAGTTAGATAGCAAATGTTCATTTTTTCCAAAAAGATTGTTTGTGTAGACGAAATAACTCCGTTTTGCTCATCACGTTTGGCTAAGAAAAAGACCAGAAAATGCAGTCACTTACAACGGCAAACTTTTTTCCAAATTAGCTCCATAATATCGACAGAAACATGGCAAACGTTGTTTAGAATCAATCCTCAAGGTGTTTTTCACATATCTATTCGATAATCTATCAGTGGCTTCTCATCAGAAGCAAACGGAAAAATACTGCAGCGGGAGATTACGCAATAATTGCGACGGAGGACACCAAGCGACCACCTGGTAGATGTAGTCTCTTATGGTCAATCTTCCAATGATATGCCTACAAATACGTCACAATGCTGTCGACACCTTGGGGAAGCAACAGAAAGCCTAAGCTCATTTGTGGCCCATTCACAGCCATATAAGGAGTCATTGGCATGAGGCGGTTTCAAAAAATGCGTCACTTCCTGATTGGATTTTTAGCTGGGTTTTTTCTGTAACATCAGTTCTGTGGCACTCACAGACAATATCTTTGCAGTTTTGGAAACGGCAGAGTGTTTTCTTTCCAAAGCTGTCAATTATATGCATAGTCGAGCATCTTTTCGTGACAAAATATCTTGTTTAAAACGGGAACGTTTTTCATCCAAAGATTTAAAGAGCGCCTCCTATATCCAAGAAGTTAATGTAGCCTACACCATCACAAGAAAGCAGTTATTTATTTTAGACAGGTCTAAAGAAACATTATATGAAGACAATGTTGTCAATTTCAGAACAGAATAGCATACTCCAAGTTGTCCTTGTGTTAGGCCCTGATATGACTATGCTGTGGGCTACACTAGTTCATTTAGCAGACAGGATTTGCTTAGAATTCCGTGGCATTATTTTTTCTTATTTTATAGTATGAAGAATACAATTGAACATAGCTTTAAAAAAAGAAAGGATGTTTTCTCTAAACGATTTCAAAGGAAGTGCACACATGCGGCTATTCTGTGTTGAGCGGTTAACAAATATCCAGTCCTCCTCTATGTTTAATGTCACGTTCTGACCTTAATTCTTTTGTTATGTCTTTGTTTTTGGTTGGTCAGGGCATAAGTTGGGGTGGGTTGTCTATGTTCGTTTTTCTATGTTGTGTTTTGCGTTTGGACTGGTAGGTTCTCAATCAGAGGCAGGTGTCGTTAGTTGTCTCTGATTGAGAATCATACTTAGTTAGCCTGTTTTTTCCACTTGATTTGTGGGTAGTTGTTTTCTGTTTAGTGTGTCTGCACCAGACAGAACTGTTTCGGTTTCATTTTTTTGTTTTCTTGTTGTTTTTTGTCATTAGGTGTTCCGTTCTATTAAATATCATGAACACTTACCACGCTGCGTATTGGTCCTATCTCATACTCCTCGTCAGAGGAAGATGAAGAGGACAGCCGTTACACTTAATTTAGATGTTGCTTGCAACTTTAGGCTTATTGTTTAGATGATGGGACTCTAATGAAAAAATGTGCTTGAAAGGAATCCGTCTTTCATTCACAATTTGAAAAGCACTTGATAATATTCTCACGAGGCCTCAAATTTCCAAGAGGCATCCATCCCCCTTGTGTGGCAGTAAGTGATCGGTGCTCCGAAGCAGACTCTCTCAGAAATCTGTCAAGGATCCCTCTGGAACTTTCATTGTGCACACCTGGCCCCTATTCCCACTGATTGTATTTGTATATATGTGCCCTTTGTTCACCATGGTGGGGTCGATTATTGTTACAATGTCCATTGGTGCGTGTGAGTACCTGTGCTGTGTGTTTTGGGCTTTCATGCCCTTGTGGATTGCGCAGATGATTCTGGGTCTCGTCCCGTATGTTAATCATTGTACGTGTGTATGTATTCGAGATACTCCTTGCTCTTTTGTCTGGGTCTCAACCCTGTGTTTTGTGTACGTGTTTGTTTGTTTGCCTTTACACGGCATGCCGTAATTTGGGCTATAGTAAAAATATATACTACGCATTCCTGCACCTCTCTCCCAAATCTCTTCATACCAACGTGACCAAATCTAAATTCTTATTAGCCAATTTCCTGTCACGTGATCGGGTCCTTCTCACGGAAATTTCAGCTAAGAAGTAGGCTAAGTGAATGAAGACTGCGTGCGTCCCTCTTATCTAATTCCGAGGCGCATATTGAAGATAGAACTGTCTACATTTAGCCTACTTTTCGTCAGCCAAGAAGATGAGTAAGGCCTAACGAACAGCAAAGGCACTAGCCTATGTCAATCTACTATCCCCCATAGTACAAAAGTCAACCTATTCCAGTGGTTGTCCTTCTGTGCAATAAATAAATATTCCAAACATACTCTGGGACTTTTGTGGGATGCAATAGATCCCAAATTAATACAACCATGAGGTGTGCAACTATGTTTTCAAAATCTTGCCAAATACATTTAAGCTCAGTTTTTAACTTGTTATGGCTGCAATCCCGTTTAACGGGATATTTGTCATCAACAAGCGCTGAATAGTATAGCGCTACATTCAATGAATATTACTAAAAATATTTATATTCATGAAATCACATGTGCAATATAGGAAAACACAGCTTAGCCTTTTGTTAAACCACCTGTCGTGTCGGATTTTGAAATTATGCTTTACAGCGAAAGCAATCCAAGCGTTTGTGTAATTTTATCGACAAAACATTAAGTACACTTAGCATCAGGTAGCTTGGTCACGAAAATCAGAAAAGCAATCAAATTAATTGTTTACCTTTGATCTTCGGATGTTTTCCAAATGTTCCTTTTGTTCCATAAAGATTATTTTTATATCCAAAATTCCTCCGTTTGTTTGGCGCTTTATGTTCAGAAATCCACAGGAAAGAGCGGTCACGACAACGAAGACAAATTCCAAATAGTTTCCATAATGTCCACAGAAAGATGTCGTTTTTTATAATCAATCCTCAGGTTGTTTTTAAAATATATAATCGATAATATATCAACTGCAAATGTCTTTATCAGTAGGTGAGGGAAAAGCAATGGCTGTCCAAACTCAGTTGCGCGAGCAAAACTCATGTGACCACTTGACGCGATGTTATCGTTCTGGCTAATTGTTCTGTCTGAAGACTGTTGACACCTTGAGGAAGCGATAGGAAAAGGAATCTGGTTGATATCCCTTTAAATGGAGCAAAGAGAGGCTATGGAACATGGAGTTTTCAAAATAGAAGCCACTTCCTGTTTTGATTTTCCTCAGTATTTCGCCTGCAATATCAGTTCTGTTATACTCACAGACAATATTTTGACCGTTTTGGAAACTTTAAAGTGTTTTCTATCCCATACTAATAATAATATGCATATATTAGCAACTCAGACTGAGGACCTGGCTGTTTACAATGGGAACCTTTTCATCCAAGCTACTCAATACTGCCCCTGCAGCCATAAGAAGTTAACAAAAATACTTTAATATTTTTCGTACCTCATATACAATGTAGATGGAGACTTCGTACATGTTGTGTATATTCTTTTCAAGTTATAGTTTTTCCTTTGACATATAACATTAGTGTTCTATAGATCATCTCTGGCCATTCCCCACGGTCTCAAGTTATAAATATTGTTCCAGTATTCGCTTTTTGAATGTGTTAGAGTTTCAGCGGGAAAAAGTCTGTTGTGACTCCCCATCCCGCAATCATTAACTGACACTAATTAGCATAACGCAACGGACATAAATATTCCTAGAAAATATTCCTATTCATGAAAATCACAAGTGAAATATATTGAGACACAGCTTAGCCTTTTGTTAATCACCCTGTCATCTCAGATTTTCAAAATATGCTTTACAGCCAAAGCTAGACAAGCATTTGTGTAAGTTTATCGATAGCCTAGCATAGCATTTTGTCCAGCTAGCAGCAGGTAACTTGGTCACGGAAATCAGAAAAGCAATCAAATTAAATAGTTTACCTTTGATGAGCTTCGGATGTTTTCACTCATGAGACTCCCAGTTAGATAGCCAATGTTCCTTTTTTCCAAAAATATTATTTTTGTAGGCGAAATAGCTCCATTTGTTCTTCACGTTTGGCTGAGAAATCGCCCGGAAATTGCAGTCATGAAAACGGCGAAAAATATTCCAAATTAGCTCCATAATATCGACAGAAACATGGCAAACGTTGTTTATAATCAATCCTCAAGGTGTTTTTCAAATATCTATTCGATAATATATCCACTGGGACAATTGGTTTTTCAGTAGGACCGATTGGAATAATGGCTACATCTGTATTTTACGCGAGAATCACTTTGGGAGCCATCAGGTGACCAGTTGCGCAATGTAGCCGCTTACGGGTATTCTTCAACATAAATGCGTAAAACTACGTCACAATGCTGTAGACACCTTGGGGAATACGGAGAAAAAGTAATCTGGTTGATAGCCCATTCAATGCTCAATAGGGACGCATTGGAATGCAGCGCTTTCAAAACATGAGGCACTACCGGATTGGATTTTTCTCAGGCTTTCGCCTGCAATATCAGTTCTGTTATACTCACAGACAATATTTTTACAGTTTTGGAAACTTTCTAATGTTTTCCCTCCTAAGCTGTCAATTATATGCATATTCTAGCATCTCGTCCTGACAAAATATCCCGTTTACTACGGGACCGTTATTTTTCCAAAAATGAAAATACTGCACCCTAGTCAAAACGGCTTTTCAGTGAAAGCAAACTATGCTATTATCTGAGGATAGCACCTCCGTAAACAAAAGAGAGAAAGTATATTTCAACCCTGCAGGCGCAACACAAAACGCAGAAATAAAAATATAATTCATGCCTTACCTTTGACGAGCTTCTTTTGTTGGCACTCCAATATGTCCCATAAACATCACAAATGGTCCTTTTGTTCGATTAATTCCGTCGATATATATCCAAAATGTCCATTTATTTGGCGCGTTTGATCCAGAAAAACACAGATTCCAACGTGAGCAACGTGACTACAAAATATCTCAAAAGTTACCTGTAAACTTTACCAAAACATTTCAAACTACTTTTGTAATACAACTTTAGGTATTTTTTAATGTAAATAGTCAATATAATTGAAGACGGGATGATCTGTGTTCAATACAGGAAGAAAACAAACTGAAGCATGCTTTCTGGTCACGCGCCTCTATCTAACAGTACACTTCAAGTGACCCTCGTTCAAGATAACCGTACTTCTTCATTACACAAAGGAATAACCTCAACTAATTTCTAGAGACTGTTGACCTCCAGTGGAAGTGATAGGAACTGCAAGAAGGTCCTGGATTCCCAATGAAAACCCATTGAAAAGAGAGTGACCTTAAAAAAAATCTGAATGGTTTGTCCTCAGGGTTTCGCCTGCTAAATAAGTTATGTTATACTCACAGACATGATTAAAACAGTTTTAGAAACTTCAGAGTGTCTTCTATCCATATCTACTAATAATATGCATATCGCATCTTCTGGGGATGAGTAGCAGGCAGTTGAATTTGGGCATGCATTTCATCCGGACGTGAAAATACTGCCCCCTGTCACCAAGAAGTTAACAGCCCTAAACCTGAGGCCATATTTATTGTCTCTGGGAACTTTAATAATGCAAATCTGAGAAAACGCTGCCAAAGTTCTATCGACACATGTCCTGCAGTACTTGTGTAAAAACTCTCGACCATTGTTACGCTCCATTCTGGGATGGCTACATGGCCCTCCCCCATCCTCCCTTCGGCAAATCAGATCACGACTCAATTCCGTGTTGCCTCTGAGAATAACATTGACGTATACACTGACACAATGACATAGTTAATCAGCAAGTGTATAGGGGATGTTGTTCCCACTGTGATGATTAAAACCTATCCAGTTAACATGCTTTAACATGTTATGGGTGTAAGATGGCACGTTGTATGCCATCTGTTGGTAAATGTTAATTACTGCAACACCAGTGTTCTTACCAGTGTGCTTGATATACCCGGATGTATTGCAGTGTGCTGAACAAGATTGATTGCTCACATCAATATCTCTGTTTCGTCGTTTAACGTCCAAATATGGTGTCAAGTGGGAAAACTATTCATGAGCGAAATGTTCGGGTGTACAAAAAATGTGTCCGTGAGTAAAAGATAGCCGGAATGTACCTTCGCTACAGTGAGTTTGCTAGTTAGTGTTATTAGTATCGGATAGACATGACTGTGAACATTGATGGCCTCTTTAGGCCTGTTTTTTTACAGTGTGTTGTGCGGGCCAGAAACACACCCATAAGTTTGAAATAGTTGAGGCTAGGAAACTGCCATTACTGCCTGGATCCACATGCGATCGCCTCTGGCTTATTAACTTCTCCATCCCAGCAGACCTTAACATTGTAGACAAAGTCTTCAACTCACCGGGCGAGTCAGTTCACGCAAAGTCCACTTTGAGTTGGACGCAGTAATCCAGCCTGTCCAGTGTACACCCCGCAATGTACCAGTGGCTATGAAAGCAGCCGCAAAGGCTCAGCTTGACAAATCAAAGACGATACACCCCTCACAATTGTCACTGAGCCTACAGACTGGGTAAGTAATATGGTTATTGTCAAGAAATCAGACAATGCATTGATTCTAAACACCTCAACCAGGCACTGGTTATTATTCCCATGTTAGAGGATGTTCTTTACAAGCTCCTGAAGGCCTGAGTCTTCATGCTCATAGATGCCAGAGCTGCCTTCCTGCAGTGCAAGCTCGTCGAGTACTGCAGCTACCTGACCACCTTTTTAGACAACCTGGGGCAGGAAGAGGTGGTTGAAGCTCTCATTTTGGGTCTCCGTGGATCCAGAGGTGTATCAGAGGAAACAGCACGAGCTGCTGGTTGGACTCAATGGCGTGGAACCCATAGCACATGACATCCTCATAGTTGGCTGTGGAGACAGTGATGAGGAGGCAGAACTTGACCATGACTCCATGCTGCTGGCCCTGATAGACAGATGCAGACAGGTCAAGCTAAAGCTAAGCATAAAAAAGCTTCAGTTCAAAGTGCCAGAGGTCCACTTTCACGGGCACATCTTGTCCTGCACCAGATTGAAAGCGGATCCTGAGAAAGTGAAGGCTGTGTTGGACATGCCCCCTCAATCTGACGTGAAGGCACTGCAGCGCTTCGTCAGATTCCTCACCTACCCCCCTACTGGGCTGTTGCCTCATGCAGGGGGGCCTGCCTCTAGAGTGCTCACTCCAACAGAGTAGAACTATGCCCAGATAGAGAAGGAGGGCCTCAGCATTGTGTTTGTAAGGCAACGCTTCTGCCACTACCTGTACGGGCACAACATCATTACCACAGAGACCGATCAAGCCTGCAGAGCATGCTACTGCCTCTACAAAGCTACAACCTCAAGGTGGTGTATAAACCAGGGCAAGTGGATGTTGAACACGTCAACCAGGCTGACTACCCCAATGTTACAAATCAGACAGCACACAGACCGGGGCGAAAACCTCCAGGCATTGAGGTCTGTGATTCTGATGGGCTGGCCCAACTGCACGGAAGAACCTGTTCTAGCCATGAGAGAATATTGGCCAGTTAAAGAGGAGCTCAGTGTTCAAAATGGAGTGATATTCAAGGGTCATCATCTGTTGGTAAATGTTAATTACTGCAACAACAGTGTTTTTACCCATGTGCTTGATATACCCAGATGTATTGGAATGTGCTGAACAACACTGGTTACTTGCATCAATGACTGTCTTGGCATTTAACATCCAAACATAACACAGTGATACCCATACGGGCCGCTCCCAAGGACTGTGAACTCTCATTCTCCGTGGCCCGACGTGAGCAAGACATTTAAGCGTGCTAACCCTCTCAAGGCTGCCGGCCCAGATGTAATCCTAACCGTGTCCTCATAGCATGTGCACACCAGCTGGCTGGAATGTTGACAGATATATTCAATCTCTCCCTATCCCAGTCTGCTGTCCCCACTTGCTTCAAGATACCCACCATTGTTCCTGTACCCAAGAAAGTGAAGGTAACTGAACTAAATGACTATCGCCCCATAGCACTCACTTCTGTCATCATGAAGTGATTTGAGAACCTAGTTAAGGATCATATCACCGCCACCTTACCCGACACCCTAGGGCCTAGACCCACTGCAATTTGCGTACCGCCCCAATAGGTCCACAGATGAAGCAATCACCATCGCACTGCACACTGCCCATCCCACCTAGACAAGCAGAACAAATACAGCATGTAAGAATGCTGTTCATTGACTACAGCTCAGCCTTCAGGCTGGGTCTGAACCCAACCTGTGCATCTGGGACCTGGAATTCCTGATAGGCTACCCCAAGTGGTGAAGGTAGCAGCACCTCCACCTGCTGATCCTCAACACAGGGGCCCCACAAGGGTGCGTGCTCAGCCCCCTCCTGGACTCCCTGTTCACCCATGACTGCGTGGCCATGCACGCCTCCAACTCAATCATGAAGTTTTCTGACGAAACAACAGTGGTAGGCCTGATTACCAACAACGGTGAGACAGTGTACAGGGAGGAGGTGAGGGCCCTGGGGAAGTGGTGACAGGAAAACAACCTCTCCCTTAACGTCAACAAAACAAAGGAGCTGATCGTAGACTTCAGGAGACAGCAAAGGGAGCACACCCCCATCCCATCAGCATCTGGTCTGGCTGGACCACAACTGCACCGTCCGTAATCGCAGGGCTCTTCAGAGGGTGGTCTGGTCTGCCCAATGCACCCACACTGCCTGCCCTCCTGGACATCTACAGAATCCAGTGTCACAGGAACTGGTTGGAAGTTGGCCATCACTCGCCAACTTCCAACCAGCTCCCTGCCCTGAACTTAAGTCTCTGTCACTAGCCGGTTACCACCCAGTTCCTCAACCAACATTGCTCATCGTAATATGTCTTAATTTCTTTCTTTTACTTTTAGATGTGTGTGTATTGTTAGATATTACTGCACTGTTGGAGCTAGGAACACCTGCATCAACAACTGCTAAATACAGCTCGGGAAATCATTGAGACCACTGCAAAATTATCTGTTTTTCTATTTATAGGTATGTGTTTGGGTAAAATTAACATTTCTGTTTTATTCTATAAACTACTGACAGCATTTTCCCAAATTCAAAATAAAATATTGCCATTTAGAACATTTACTTTGCAGAAAATGACAACTGTTCAAAATAACAAAATATAGTGTTGTCACACCTCGACTAATGCAAAGAAAATAAGTTAGTATTCATTTTTAAACAACACAATGCTAAGGTTTTATCTCAGGAAAAGTTCAGAAATCAATTTGGTGGAATAACCCTGATTTTCAATCACAGCTTTCATGTGTCTTGTCCTGCTCTCCACCGGTCTTTCACATTGATGTTGGATGACTTCATGCCACTCCCTCCTGGCGCAAAACAAATTCAAGCAGCTCGGCTTTGTTTGATGGCTTGTCACCATCCATCTTCCTCACATTCCAGAGGTTTCAATAGGGTTCAGGTCTGGAGATTGGGCTGGCCATGACAGGGTTTTGATCTGGTGGTCCTCCATCCACACCTTGATTGACCTGGCTGTGTGGCATGGAGCATTTTCCTGCTGGAAAAAAACAATCCTCAGAATTGGGGAACATTGTCAGAGTTGAAGGGCGCAAGTTTTCTTCCAGGACAACCTTGTACGTGGATTTTTTCATGCATCCTTCACAAAGACAAATCTGACCGATTCCAGCCTTGCTGTCGCATCCACTGTGAAATTTGGTGGAGGATTGCTGAACTCTTCCTAAGTTAAAACATTAGTATTGTGTTGTTTAAAAATGAATATGAACTTATTTTCTTTGCATTATTCGAGGTCTGACAACACTGCATCTTTTTTGTTATTTTGAACAGTTTTCATTTTCTGCAAATAGATTCTCTAAATGTAATGATGGGGCTGTGAGTCGGAAGCAGGTTCAGGTGAAACGTTTTAATAAAACAATAACCAAGAACACGACACTAACATAAGGCAGTATGCCGATGCACAAGAACAATACCAACTGGTGAGTGAACATGGGAGAGTGACATATATAGGGGAGGAAATGATGAAGGTAATGGAGTCCAGGTGTGAATCATAATGATCATAATGATTCACAGGTGCGCGTAATGATGAGTGCCAGGTGTGTGTGTAATGATGAATCCCAGGACCGGTGGTTAATATTCTGGTGACATCGTACGCCGGAGGGGAGGAGCAGGAGCAGACGTGACACTAAATGATAATATTTTTACTTGGAATTTGGGAGAAATGTAGTCAGTAGTTTATAGAATAAAACAAACATGTTAATTCTACGCAAACACATACCTATAAATAGTCAAACCAGAGAAACTGATCATTTTATAGTGGTTTCTTAATTTTTTCCAGAGCTGTATGTGTATGCGGCAAATACTATTTTATTTTATTTTAACTCTGCCCATCAACTTGGAAGCACAACACAACTGCCCCCTGCTGAGGACATGACCCAACCACCCCATCTCTACAAACCTTACACACTAATGTAGGCTAACTGACATTGCATGACAGATGGATTCTTTCAGGCACAGATCTAGGATCAGCTTACCCTCCACAGACCCTATCCCTAACCGTTAGGGAAAAACCTCAAAGCTGAGCTGATCAATGTCGAAGGGCAACTGACTCCCGGATGAGTGTAGTGGTGGAAGGATGCTCATAGCTCTCCGTCACCCTCCAACGACCTCTCCTGACCTCAGGCTCTGACTCTGTGTCCGTTTTCTTCCCCGCTCTATCTGCTGCAGGGATGCGTGGCCGTTCCGCCACTCTTTAAAACTCCACCCCTCTCTAAGGTAAAGTTGTGTGGTCATTGGTCTGGCACGCTGTCTGTCAAAATTCCTAACAACCCCCCATCCTGTTGTCCTTATCCATTGGTGTTCCTTCATGAGAATCGCGGGGCAAATGTTTTTCCCCAACTGTCAATCCAACTGTGACTCAAAAGTCTCCGACTGCCATCTCCCTGTGTTACACATAACATGTTTTTGTCACCATTTCTGTGTGTTGTCATTGAAGATGGTGTTTCTTGCCTTTCTCAAGGTGATGACATTAGGTGGCTCTTGTTTCTCGCCACGTGTATGATAGAGATTAAATATGTGACTGGTTACAAGACCTTATTTAAATTTGTGACAAGAATAGGACTTTACAGTTTATAAAAGTGCGGACTCCGAGCTTCGAAATGGCATCGTATACTGCAATTGGAGAAAATGATGGGAAAGTAATGCTGCTATGAAAGTTGATATACTTGTTTACCCACTTTTGAGGTTTTTACACTTGCTGGAGAGCTCTTCTTTGTGTACACCCATTCAGCATTGTAGACACCCTCTTAAGCCTTAGTCCCACCCATCTCTAAGATTTTACATGTGAACGGGACTCTATGTGAATGGATATTTTTTGTCTCCTTTGTTTAGCTAGCTAAATAAGTTCATCAGCACCATATTATCTGTTATCTCAGCCAATCGTGGCAAGTCAGGAACGATCCTGTCTTTCTCCCTATAGCTAAGTGCTTTCTCCTTGGCTACCCACATGCAAAACTACTACAGTTTACTATAGAATACTACTGTACTTACTATAGAATTCTGTAGTAAACTGGTATACTGTAGAATACTATACTACACACCTCGATCATGTGTACTTACTATAGAAATGTGTAGTATACTGTGCAATACTATAGTAAATACTACAGTATACTACAGACTGCAGAAACATCACAGTAAATACTACAGTAATATCCACAACAACCCTACAGTCTGCAAAAACACTACAGTAAATACTTTAGTATATACTACACCATTTCATTTGTATACACCCTGCCCATTCCCCTCCCCATATCCCAATTTGTGCCACCAATATCTATACTTGGCATGTAGGTTTCTCATTTATGGGTGGCACAAATTGGGATATATTGTGTTCCCTACAGGTTAAAGAAAAGAGCAGAAGCTCTGAACTATCTGTTCAAACTTCAGTCCTACCTACCTACCTACCTACAGGTTATGGAAAATTTGCTGTTGGAGTATTTTGTCCAGTAGATTTCCTCAAAGACAAAGCCCCCACTGTTATGTCAAAGCTTTAAAAAAACACTACAGTAAATACTATACGGAAGTCCGCAAAAACACTACAGTGAATACTATACGGAAGTCCGCAAAAACACTACAGTGAATACTATAGTATTTAACCATAGTATACTATAGTATTTTTTATTTTGGGATAAACTAGGCTTGTCATTTTATATTTGTATTCATATTTACAGATCACATACCAGTTTGTGATTAAGGCACATGAAAGTTCACATTTTCAAGAAGGCAACAACAACAAAAATATGTATTTGTTTTTACGGTTTCTCTCTCTCTCTCTCTCTCTCTCTCTCTCTCTCTCTCTCTCTCTCTCTCTCTCTCTCTCTCTCTCTCCTGTCACTCTTTCAGAAAGGGCAGCAGTGGAGAGGGAAGTAGGGAGGGAGAGCTCGAAGACCTACATGAAGATGAACCCTTCTCCTGAATCCCGTTCCTCCTCCTCTCCTCCAGTCAGCTTTGCCCAGTTCTACACAGCCCTCTTAACCGCAATCTTACGCTCCTACCTTCAGTGCTTCTGGACTGAAACAGTGTTTTTCCTTTACTTACTCGTGTTTCGATGTCACTTTACCTAGACAATGCATGGTGAACGTTATCGCCGTTCAGAGACTCTCTTAGGCACCATTCACAGTGGACAATATTGGTGCCCTAAGAGCCAGCATGACCAAGAGACTGGAGCATGCAACTGACATTATTACGCCCCCTACCGTTTGAAACAAGACATACACACAGGGCTTTTTTTCAGTAGTTTGAAGGGGCAATCTGCAGACGCTTCATACATTTTTGGAATTATAAATGTATTAATTATATATACGTATGATTCTTGAAGAATATAACTTATAAATGCCTCATAAGCTTAGTTTAACTGTCATACCACATCAGAACCAAAAGCTTGTTTTACTCCAATGTCTGTAAACACACACTGTATAGCCTCAAAATATGCTTGACACTATCATTTGTATATATTGAAGGGTCAGTCCTTGCATCCATAACTCTGTCTATTAATATCAGAGTGTTTACATTTTTCCAGGCCCATCCTTCAGCTTTTTACCAAAACAGAGGGGAACCATTTTGTTATTGTTTAATCTGCGGATTGCCCCTTTAATGCTGCAGCGTTGTACATGGATCATAAATGTGTGTGTCAGTGTAATGTCATTGTTGTCTATCTCACCCGTACATGCTAAGCTGTCAACATAACCCTTAAGTAATAATAATAATAATATATTTTATTTTAAGCGCTTTACAAGACACCCAAATTCACTTTACGTACACAATCTAATCTCCACGATTAAAAGCAATAAAATCATACATTAAAATGAGTAAGTATATAAAACTACACCGAACATAAGGAAAGACTAACCAGGGGGGAAAAAACTGAACAGGATGACACTAACTAGGGAAGTGAACTAGTGAGGGATCTCTAAGACAACAGATAATGTGAAGAGGTGTGTCTTTAGTGTGGACTTGAATATGCGTATGGAATGTGAGGTTTTGACATGGAGAGGGAGGGAGTTCCAGAATTGGGGGGGGGGGCTGCAATGCTAGAAGCATTGTCTCCCATGGAGCAGAGCCTGGTGTGAGAGATGGTTGGGAGGCCAATGTCAGAAAAGCGCAGTGAAGTGTACGGGTGCAGGAAGTCAGTAAGGTATGTGAGCATTTTGAAGATGATCCTGTATTGAACTGGGAGCCAGTGGAGTTTCAGGGTGGGGGTGATGTGGTCCCAAGGTTTGGTGTCTGTGTGGACTGGTCTCTTCCTCGCTGTTGCTCTAATTGTCTCCCCTTCATTCTCTAATGTTTTTATTAGGGTACAGAATTAGAGAAGGGCTGTTTCTCTGAATCTCAGGCAGTAGGATGAAGCAAGCCTGTTTCTCTCCCCTGTCTCCTAGACTCTGACAAGAAGCAGCAACCTATCCTCCTTAAAACACATTTGAAACCCACAATTGTGAAAGGGGGAACACTAATCATATTTATGCAGCCTATTAATCACCCTCCCAGAACCAAGTAAATGTTTTATTTCAATTTAAGAAAAACTTCATTGGAAATTGGCCCATTCATTGATAGGGATGCATGTGAGATTGTACAGCAGTAAACTGGGTT
Source organism: Oncorhynchus gorbuscha (assembly GCF_021184085.1). Lineage (NCBI taxonomy): Eukaryota > Metazoa > Chordata > Actinopteri > Salmoniformes > Salmonidae > Oncorhynchus > Oncorhynchus gorbuscha. Next base: position 51,345,488 of record NC_060188.1, on the reverse strand, counting down.
ATTTGTCCTTTATACATTCTTCTTGATTTCAAAATGGAAGTGAAAGCAGGTAATGGTGTTTGTATGTACTGTTTCTTTATTAGTAAAAGGTTAATTTATGAAATAAATGTGAATAATTGTGTTATTCTCATAACATCCAGGCATTGTGAAGGCTGCACAAATGTAATAATGGTGTTATTCTCATAACATCCGAGCATGCTGAAGGCTGCACAAATGTAATAATGGTGTTATACTCATAACATCCGAGCATGCTGAAGGCTGCACAAATGTAATAATGGTGTTATTCTCATAACATCCGAGCATGCTGAAGGCTGCACAAATGTAATAATGGTGTTATTCTCATAACATCCGAGCATGCTGAAGGCTGCACAAATGTAATAATGGTGTTATTCTCATAACATCCGAGCATGCTGAAGGCTGCACAAATGTAATAATGGTGTTATTCTCATAACATCCGAGCATGGTGAAGGCTGCACAAATGTAATAATTGGTTATGACATTTAAATGTAGTTAAAGTATGAGTTTGGTGGTCACTTTATGAAGTGTTAGAGTTAGACCAAGAGTTTAAAGTAATACAGAAATGATTGGTATTTCAGTTGTGGTTAGGATATATTGACCAAATGAACAGGAACGTTTTGGATGTATTTTCCCTTCAAAATGCCCCTGGACGACCCTAGAAGCCTGTGTAAGTGTGTATGATGGATCATCTCCAGTCAGACTGTGCTGTAATCAGAGGGAGCTTTCAGAACTTTAATAGCTGTCATGGTGTGTTTCTTTGTTTGGTTGTGACAAACAGCTAAAGAGGGGACTCTCCCCCCCCCCTCCCTGTCTATCTGCCTCTCCCTCTCTTCCCCTTTCTCTTTCCTTCTCCCTTCCTCCACACTACTCCCCCTCCCTGTCTATCTGCCTCTCCCTCTCTTCCCCTTTCTCTTTCCTTCTCCCTTCCTCCACACTACTCCCCCTCCCTGTCTATCTGCCTCTCCCTCTCTTCCCCTTTCTCTTTCCTTCTCCCTTCCTCCACACTACTCCCCCCCCTGTCTATCTGCCTCTCCCTCTCTTCCCCTTTCTCTTTCCTTCTCCCTTCCTCCACACTACTCCCCCTCCCTGTCTATCTGCCTCTCCCTCTCTTCCCCTTTCTCTTTCCTTCTCCCTTCCTCCACACCACTCCCCCTCCCTGTCTATCTGCCTCTCCCTCTCTTCCCCTTTCTCTTTCCTTCTCCCTTCCTCCACACTACTCCCCCTCCCTGTCTATCTGCCTCTCCCTCTCTTCCCCTTTCTCTTTCCTTCTCCCTTCCTCCACACTACTCCCCCCTCCCTGTCTATCTGCCTCTCCCTCTCTTCCCCTTTCTCTTTCCTTCTCCCTTCCTCCACACTACCCCCCTCCCTTGTCTATCTGCCTCTCCCTCTCTTCCCCTTTCTCTTTCCTTCTCCCTTCCTCCACACTACTCCCCCCTCCCTGTCTATCTGCCTCTCCCTCTCTTCCCCTTTCTCTTTCCTTCTCCCTTCCTCCACACTACTCCCCCTCCCTGTCTATCTGCCTCTCCCTCTCTTCCCCTTTCTCTTTCCTTCTCCCTTCCTCCACACTACTCCCCCTCCCTGTCTATCTGCCTCTCCCTCTCTTCCCCTTTCTCTTTCCTTCTCCCTTCCTCCACACTACTCCCCCCTCCCTGTCTATCTGCCTCTCCCTCTCTTCCCCTTTCTCTTTCCTTCTCCCTTCCTCCACACTACTCCCCCCCTCCCTGTCTATCTCCCTCTCTTCCCCTTTCTCTTTCCTTCTCCCTTCCTCCACACCACTCGCTCCTTCTCGGTCTCCCTCTCTATCCCTTCACCTCTCTCTGTTTCCCTTCCTCTCTGTCTGCCAGCTCAGGCACTTTGTACTATATATGAAAGTGTGTTGTCAGTCAGAGCACAGCGATCTGTTCCACAGCTCTTCCAGGGACCATTACAATATGGTGATTAGGAACAACACAAACAACAACCACTATCTATTCACAACCACACAATGTGGCAGAGAATGGCCCAGTATAGTGATTTCCATTCATCCCTCTCTTCCGACTTGATGCAATTCTATTGTGCAAAACACTCCATTGAAATTAGGTTCTGAGGATCGATAAGAGGGTAGCATATACATATACAAGGGTCAATGCCACTTCTGAATTGAGCCTCTGTGATTTAATTGTGTGCGCAATCATAGAAATGATGGACACAATTTATTCAACTTCAAAACATGTTTCCTATAATATCATCTTAGTCATGCAGTATTCATAGGCAGTAGGGAAGACCTGATGTCAGTAGATGTGTGTTTGGGAGATGTGTAATATTGCTGTCTGTCTCTCTAAGACCAGGATTCAGTCTTATCACATTGTGTTGACAATTCAGCTTTTAAAGGCAATGTTCCTACATATGCTGAGATTGCATTCATGGTAAAGGTTGCAGATGTCGGCGCATTCGGAAATGACCTTTGAATGGCACCTTGTCGACAGCTGCGATATAGGGAATAGCCACTATATAGGGAATAGCCACTGTATAGGGAATAGCCACTATATAGGGAATAGCCACTGTATAGGGAATAGCCACTGTATAGGGAATAGCCACTATATAGGGAATAGCCACTGTATAGGGAATAGCCACTGTATAGGGAATAGCCACTATATAGGGAATAGCCACTGTATAGGGAATAGCCACTATATAGGGAATAGCCACTATATAGGGAATAGCCACTATATAGGGAATAGCCACTATATAGGGAATAGCCACTGTATAGGGAATAGCCACTGTATAGGGAATAGCCACTATATAGGGAATAGCCACTGTATAGGGAATAGCCACTATATAGGGAATAGCCACTATATAGGGAATAGCCACTGTATAGGGAATAGCCACTATATAGGGAATAGCCACTATATAGGGAATAGCCACTATATAGGGAATAGCCACTGTATAGGGAATAGCCACTATATAGGGAATAGCCACTGTATAGGGAATAGCCACTGTATAGGGAATAGCCACTATATAGGGAATAGCCACTATATAGGGAATAGCCACTATATAGGGAATAGCCACTGTATAGGGAATAGCCACTATATAGGGAATAGCCACTGTATAGGGAATAGCCACTGCATAGGGAATAGCCACTGTATAGGGAATAGCCACTATATAGGGAATAGCCACTATATAGGGAATAGCCACTATATAGGAATAGCCACTGTATAGGGAATAGCCACTGTATAGGGAATAGCCACTGTATAGGGAATAGCCACTATATAGGGAATAGCCACTATATAGGGAATAGCCACTGTATAGGGAATAGCCACTATATAGGGAATAGCCACTGTATAGGGAATAGCCACTATATAGGGAATAGCCACTATATAGGGAATAGCAATTATATAGGGAATAGCGACTGTATAGGGAATAGCCACTGTATAGGGAATAGCCACTGTATAGGGAATAGCCACTGTATAGGGAATAGCCACTGTATAGGGAATAGCCACTGTATAGGGAATAGCCACTGTATAGGGAATAGCCACTATATAGGGAACAGCCACTATATAGGGAACAGCCACTATATAGGGAACAGCCACTATATAGGGAATAGCCACTATATAGGGAATAGCAATTATATAGGGAATAGCGACTGTATAGGGAATAGCCACTGTATAGGGAATAGCCACTGTATAGGGAATAGCCACTATATAGGGAATATCCACTATAGGGAATAGCCACTACATAGGGATTAGCGTGCCATTTTGGATGCATCGTAACCCTCTGGTGGACATATCAGTGCACCTGTTAGGTGCTACAGTCAGAGAAGGGGTAGAGGGGTAGAGGGATTGTAGTGGAAGAAAAAAGCTTCATTATGCATTCCCTGTTAACTGGGCCAGAGAGTGTTTTCTCTTTCACTCACTTATACCATCTTCTCTTTTTCCCAGTCTTTTTCTTCTTCATTGCCCTGCTGTTGCCTTTTACACGTCAGTGTCACCTATTTACGGCAGCCATATTTAATTGTGCTTCCGTCTTTGTGAATATATATATATATTTTAATCATTTCTATTACCGGTACATGCAATTTCAAGTGCAGCGTTTCAATCAAACATATGAAGAGCTTGCTTTGTTTTCTGCTATGGCTTTTTATTTTGTTACCTTTACTTTTTTTCCCTGCTACCTTTAGGGTGAACGCTATGTTCGTGTTGCGCTTTTAAGGGTTTGTCTTAACCCACAGACTGGCCGGTGACTAACTTCTCCTAACTGAAGGGCTGTTGGGATCGGAATAAAGACGGCACCTGTTGTGAACCAGCTGTCTGCCATGTTCAAGTGCCCTCTGATGTGATGGCACTTTATATGTTGACGGTGATGCTAAAGGGAAACACAGTTTTTTTGTAAGTCTGTCTGGAGCACTGCACTCGCAATAATCTTTATCCGTGTCTAAGGTGTATTCACCTTTGTAATGTATGTGTATGTACAGGTATGTGTGTGTGTGTGTCAGAAGTGCAATGTTGTCATTAGATTACTTCAGTGTTGTGTTCTGATTCTAAATGCACTCAGGTGCTCTTTCTTTCTGTCTATTATTCCAGGTACATTACATTGTCTTGGGAGTTGAGCTGGATGATATTGACACTTTTATAATTCCTTCAACCAGGGGTAAAGAGGGAATCGTCTTCAACAGATGAAACAGGCCTGTGAGAGTGTTCCAAATGTTAAGATTAGGACAGTGTCATGGTTTTAGCATCGCTGCTATGTATCATATGGGATTGTCCCGTCTCTGTGTTAAAGGGCCTGTTTCCTGTGTTGATAGATGTCTGCACTGTTTCGCATTTCTCTGAAGCCCTGTTTATACCTGGTGCTAATCTGCGTCGTGTCCTGATCTCTTCCACATTATTATTGTGTCCACATTTTTAGCCAGGTGTAGGCATTTTAGAGATGTATTGTGAAATGATTTTCATCAGAACTTATAACGGACAAGATCAGGATGAAAGATGCATGTTAGAAGCAGGTATGAATGAATAAATGAATGGGGCTTGAATGTCAAGGTTCGTAAAGTCCCACAAACAAAAAAGCCTGGCCCACCTGTACTGAATGCAGCTGTTACAATGTAAATATGTACCAAATATATACAGAAGCTATTTTTGCATGCTTTTTGTACACCTAGGCACACAATAAAAGAAAAAAAATATTCTAATCATTTTTGAATACATTTGTATTTTGTAAGTCACCTGTAAAAGGGCATACAAGAGTAAAACCTAAACTCAGAACATGGTTTATTGAATTCACATGGCAATCGCAAACAGTAAATGAGAAAGATTTAACCTAAAATACATAATTATTTGTCTTTCAAAGTGAAGTACCCCACCAGTAGTCCTTCTAGTGTTGTCTCTTGAAGACAACATTGAGGGCTCTGTGCCGATGGAAGAGGTTGGAAATGGGTGGTGCTACCATAAAGTATAAATAACCGTGTTATAAACATGTTATGGAACTGTGTTATAATGGTCATATCAAGTTGGAAATCGGTGGTTCTCCCATAAAGTAGAAGGGCTGCTAAAAATGTGTTATAAACCATGGAGCTTTGAGGTAATGAACCAACACTCAGTGTTAATTCTGCAATGTTGAGAGAACAGTGCTTTTAGGGTTAGGGTATTCTTATTCTTATTATGAGGCGAACAAAGGAGCGCAGCTGCTTCTGTCTCTGAAAGAATAATATCCTGTATTTATCTCGGTTTATCTCCAAAACAGATAGCATCATTTGAGGTCTGTTGCCAAGATTTGAAGGTATAAATAATTAGCAGTTGAATAATTGAGCTGAAGAGAGAAGAATGTTGTTTGAGACTATTTTCCTGTCCAAGTGTCCTTTGCATGGCAGTACAGCCTGGAGTCTGTGTTCTGCAGAGTTGGAGCCGGATCCACCTGTTTCTGCTGTCTGGAGCCCAAGAGTCATGAATCTGCCCTTTTTAGGATCACTCCTGTAGGAGAGGAACAGAAAACATGGCCAAATTGGACTTTAAAAAACAGGCCATTTAGCCCACTGGGCAGTTCAATAGGCCTATGTCACAGGGGGCATAGATTAGAGTGTGCACATAAGGAAAGACCTGTGTCAGATGTTAAATGTTTTGAAGTCCTAAGAATTGACTCCCCACAAATACTTTAACATTCTCATGTGGTTAACTGATGTGTTTCTTCTGGTCCATGTTTGAATACTTTCCAAAATGCATCCTTCCGTCCTCCTTCCCTTCCTTGACATAAGTATTGACGGTAGGTATGTAAGCAATGGTTCTGATGCATAGCGTCTACCTATCCAGTCATGTCAGATCAGGGATTACTGTAGTTAAGAAATAATCCAGCAAAAAAAATATTGTTTTTTTAATTAGTCCACTCCCACTGGACACACCACGTAATTTCAAAGTCGAAGTAAAAAGGTCTATGTGTAGCTGGTGTAGGGAGTCAGGCGCAGGGCAGCAGATATGAGTAATCAACGTTACTTTGTACATTGGACATTTTGAGTAAAAGTACATCACGAGCACACCATAACAGACTGAAAATACAAATAAACAACCAGGGTTAAATAATAAACAGGTAATTAGTTGAGTGAAGCCAGGTGTGAAAAGACAAAGACAGAACAAATGGAAAATGAAAAGTGGATCGGCAATGGCTAGAAAGCCGGTGATGTCGACCGCCGAAAGAACAAAGAGAGGCACCGACTTCGGCGGAAGTCGTGACCGTCATTAATTGGGTAATATTAGGTTGAGACGTTGATTAATTGTAACCTATATTCACCCACTCAAAAAGACAGCCATCTAAAAGCACAACCAAATTCTAATCACCATATTGTAATTAATGTGTTATCACTGTGCTTCATGTAATAGCAAAACCAAATTACCTGTTTGCAGTTGAGATTACAGCAAGTGATCGATGTCGTTCAAAATTCTGTACAGATTATTACAGCAATTGTGAAGATCTCCACAGACCGGTGATGCGTTGTGCAGATCTCACTACCCTCTGGAGAGCCTTACGGTTGTGGGCGGAGCAGTTGCCGTACCAGGCTACAGCCCGACAGGATGCTCTCGATTGTGCATCTGTAGAAGTTTGTGTGCTTTTGGTGACAAGCCAAATTTCTTCAGCCTCCTGCGCCTTCTTCACGACGCTGTCTGTGTGGGTGGACCAATTAAGTTTGTCCGTGATGTGTACGCCGAGGAACTTAAAACGTACTATCCCTTACTAGCCTCGTTATTGTTATGTTATTGTGTTACTTTTTATTATAATTTTATTATTGCTTTAGTTTATTTGGTAAATATTTTCTGAACTCTTCTTGAAGTGCACTAGTGATTAAAAACTTCTTAGTGATGCCTTCCCGCTCAGATCCCGATAACGGGATTGATTTGACAACATCCAGTGAAATTGCAGTGCGCCAAATTCTCAAACAGAAATACTCATAATAAAAATTCAGAAAACATACATGTATAATACATCCAAATAAAGCTTAACTTCTTATTAACCATGCCTCAGTGTCAGATTTCAAAAAGGCTTTACGGCGAAAGCAGACCATGTGATTATCTGAGGACAGCACCCTGCATACAACCACATGAAAGTCACATTTCAACCAGCCATGTGCGACACAAAACTCAGAAATAACGATATAATTCATGCCTTACCTTTGAAGATCTTCTTCTGTTGGCACTCCAAAATGTCCCAGAAACATCACAAACATGGTCCTTTTGTTTGATAAATTCCTTCTTTATATCCCCAAAATGTCAATTTATTTGGTGCGTTTGATTCAGAAAATACACCGATTCCAACTCGCCCAACATGACTACAAAGTATCTAATAAGTTACCTGTAAACTTGGTCCAAACATTTCGAACAACGTTCCTAATCCAAACGTAGGTATCGTAAAACGTAAATAAATGATCCAATTTAAGACGAGATAAACTGTGTTCAATACCGGACGAAAACAAAGCGAAGAGCGTTCCAGGTCGTGGTTTGATCAGAGGAAGGTGGTCAGGGAGAGGTTGATGATGGATGTGGATGTGTTACTCATTTTAGGTTGTAAAATAGCCTAAACTTCAGGCTATTTACTGTGTTACAAAAGTAATATTGAATTGGGTTTGGTTGACAACACAGCCCAAATACATTTAAAGGAGATCTGAGCCACTGGCTTAGTCTTGTTCTTTAACTTTTATTTTTGGTTGAGATGTAGACATGAATCCAACATATCAATTATGAATTTGTAGACACACTGGAATTAAAGTCAGACTAATTCAGTGGCACAGATGGAACTATCCACTATATATATCATTCAACTTGAAATCAACCAGAGCTTTAAACCCGAGGCCTATTTTTAGTTGAACTCTGGAGGAAATTGAAACAATAGCTGTTGATGACTTTGCGAATGCTATATTTAAGCAATAAGACCCAAAGGGGTGTAGTAGATGGCCAATACACCACGGCTAAGGGCTGTTCTTAGGCACCACGCAACAATAGTTGATTACTTTTTCCCAATCCAATGTATTTTCCACGTACATTCCACGTCATATGTTGACAAATGATGTTGAAACAATATTGATTCAACCAGTTTGTGCCCAGTGAACTGTTAATACAGTCCCAAAATGTTTAGCATGTAGTTTTCAAGATAAATGACTTTCAAAAAGCAAAGTATAGCACTACCACATGCAAAATGCATTACATAGTGCAAAAAGTATCATCATGATGATGCGGCATCTTAAAAGTGCTACAGCTTGAAAGCTTCACTGCTGACATGCAAACATTTTTGGGACGATTTCAATAGAGGACTAATGAGTGGATTATTCCTTTAAGGAAGGGAGGAAAGGAGAAGGGATTTTTTAAAAGTATTCCAACAGAAACCAGAGGACCCACACCAGTCAACACAAACCTGAGATTGATTGCAGTAAGTCATTGATGCACTAGCAACTCATCTGAATGTTTCTGTGTGGCCAAGAAGACGTCAATTATATGCTACAGCACAATATCTTTTGGTCTTTCACTCACTTTAACCACAAACTTTTACAGTTTAAGGTGATCAAAATGGTGCACACAAACACGCATGCATGTGCACGCGCGTACACACGCACACACACACACACACACACAATGTGCTTACCTTGGATACTTATTTTTCTGACGAGAACACGTCTAAAGGTTCCTGAAACACAGACTCAGACTTAGAAGGATCCATTTGTATCTGACTAGTTCCTGTGTCCCTTGTTTTAAACCTAAAACTCTCAAGAGAAACCAAACAAAGCATGTAAGATATACACTGCTCAAAAAATAAAGGGAACACTAAAATAACACATCCTAGATCTGAATGAATGAAATATTCTTATAAAATACTTTTTTCTTTACATAGTTGAATTTGCTGACAACAAAATCACACAAAAATTATCAATGGAAATCAAATTTATCAACCCATGGAGGTCTGGATTTGGAGTCACACTCAAAATTAAAGTGGAAAACCACACTACAGGCTGATCCAACTTTGATGTAATGTCTTTAAAACAAGTCAAAATGAGGCTCAGTAGTGTGTGTGGCCTCCACGTGCCTGTATGACCTCCCTTCAACGCCTGAGCATGCTCCTGATGAAGTGGCGGATGGTCTCCTGAGGGATCTCCTCCCAGACCTGGACTAAAGCATCCGCAAACTCCTGGACAGTCTGTGGTGCAATGTGACGTTGGTGGATGAAGCGAGACATGATGTCCCAGATGTGCTCAATTGGATTCAGGTCTGGGGAACGGGCAGGCCAGTCCATAGCATCAATGCCTTCCTCTTGCAGGAACTGCTGACACACACCAGCCACATGAGGTCTAGCATTGTCTTGCATTAGGAGGAACCCAGGGCCAATCGCACCAGCATATGGTCTCACAAGGGGTCTGAGGATCTCATCTCGGGTACCTAATGGCAGTCAGGCTACCTCTGGTGAGCACATGGAGGGCTGTGCGGCTCCCCAAAGAAATGCCACCACACACCATGACTGACCCACCGCCAAACCGGTCATGCTGGAGGATGTTGCAGGCAGCAGAACGTTCTCCACGGCGTCTCCAGACTCTGTCACGTGCTCAGTGTGAACCTGCTTTCATCTGTGAAGAGCACAGAGCGCCAGTGGCGAATTTGCCAATCTTGGTGTTCTCTGGCAAATGCCAAACGTCCTGCACGGTGTTGGGCTGTAAGCACAACCCCCACCTGTGGACGTCGGGCCCTCACATCACCCTCATGGAGTCTGTTTCTGACCGTTTGAGCAGACACATGCACATTTGTGGCCTGCTGGAGGTCATTTTGCAGGGCTCTGACAGTGCTCCTCCTGCTCCTCCTTGCACAAAGGCGGAGGTAGCGGTCCTGCTGCTGGGTTGTTGCCCTCCTACGGCCTCCTCCACGTCTCCTGATGTACTGGCCTGTTTCCTGGTAGCACCTCCATGCTCTGGACCCTATGCTGACAGACACAGCAAACCTTCTTGCCACAGCTCGCATTGATGTGCCATCCTGGATGAGCTGCACTACCTAAGCCACTTGTGTGGGTTGTAGACTCCGTCTCATGCTACCACAGCCGAGCGGAAATGGAGGAAAACTCGCCTCCCTGCGGACCTGGCATCCTTTCACTCCCTCCTCTCTACATTTTCCTCCTCTGTCTCTGCTGCTAAAGCCACTTTCTACCACGCTAAATTCCAAGCTTCTGCCTCTAACCCTAGGAAGCTCTTTGCCACCTTCTCCTCCCTCCTGAATCCTCCGCCCCTCCCCCCCCCTCCTCCCTCTCTGCAGATGACTTCGTCAACCATTTTGAAAAGAAGGTCGACGACATCCGATCCTCGTTTGCTAAGTCAAACGACACCGCTGGTTCTGCTCACACTGCCCTACCCTATGCTCTGACCTCTTTCTCCCCTCTCTCTCCAGATGAAATCTCGCGTCTTGTGACGGCCGGCCGCCCAACAACCTGCCCGCTTGACCCTATCCCCTCCTCTCTTCTCCAGACCATTTCCGGAGACCTTCTCCCTTACCTCACCTCGCTCATCAACTCATCCCTGACCGTTGGCTACGTCCCTTCCGTCTTCAAGAGAGCGAGAGTTGCACCCCTTCTGAAAAAAACCTACACTCGATCCCTCCGATGTCAACAATTACAGACCAGTATCCCTTCTTTCTTTTCTCTCCAAAACTCTTGAACGTGTCCTTGGCCAGCTCTCCCGCTATCTCTCTCTGAATGACCTTCTTGATCCAAATCAGTCAGGTTTCAAGACTAGTCATTCAACTGAGACTGCTCTCCTCTGTATCACGGAGGCGCTCCGCACTGCTAAAGCTAACTCTCTCTCCTCTGCTCTCATCCTTCTAGATCTATCGGCTGCCTTCGATACTGTGAACCATCAGATCCTCCTCTCCACCCTCTCCGAGTTGGGCATCTCCGGCGCGGCCCACGCTGGATTGCATCCTACCTGACAGGTCGCTCCTACCAGGTGGCGTGGCGAGAATCTGTCTCCTCACCACGCGCTCTCACCACTGGTGTCCCCCAGGGCTCTGTTCTTGGCCCTCTCCTATTCTCGCTATACACCAAGTCACTTGGCTCTGTCATAACCTCACATGGTCTCTCTTATCATTGCTATGCAGACGACACACAATTAATCTTCTCCTTTCCCCCTTCTGATGACCAGGTGGCGAATCGCATCTCTGCATGTCTGGCAGACATATCAGTGTGGATGACGGATCACCACCTCAAGCTGAACCTCGGCAAGACGGAGCTGCTCTTCCTCCCGGGGAAGGACTGCCCGTTCCATGATCTCGCCATCACGGTTGACAACTCCACTGTGTCCTCCTCCCAGAGCGCCAAGAACCTTGGTGTGATCCTGGACAACACCCTGTCGTTCTCAACTAACATCAAGGCGGTGGCCCGTTCCTGTAGGTTCATGCTCTACAACATCCGCAGAGTACGACCCTGCCTCACACAGGAAGCGGCGCAGGTCCTAATCCAGGCACTTGTCATCTCCCGTCTGGATTACTGCAACTCGCTGTTGGCTGGGCTCCCTGCCTGTGCCATTAAACCCCTTCAACTCATCCAGAACGCCGCAGCCCGTCTGGTGTTCAACCTTCCCAAGTTCTCTCACGTCACCCCGCTCCTCCGTTCTCTCCACTGGCTTCCAGTTGAAGCTCGCATCCGCTACAAGACCATGGTGCTTGCCTACGGAGCTGTGAGGGGAACGGCACCTCAGTACCTCCAGGCTCTGATCAGGCCCTACACCCAAACAAGGGCACTGCGTTCATCCACCTCTGGCCTGCTCGCCTCCCTACCACTGAGGAAGTACAGCTCCCGCTCAGCCCAGTCAAAACTGTTCGCTGCCCTGGCCCCCCAATGGTGGAACAAACTCCCTCACGACGCCAGGACAGCGGAGTCAATCACCACCTTCCGGAGACACCTGAAACCCCACCTCTTTAAGGAATACCTAGGATAGGTTAAGTAATCCCTCTCACCCCACCCCCCCCCTAAGTTTTAGATGCACTATTGTTAAGTGACTGTCCCACTGGATGTCATAAGGTGAATGCACCAATTTGTAAGTCGCTCTGGATAAGAGCGTCTGCTAAATGACTTAAATGTAATGTAAATGTAAAGCACCACCAGCATTCAAAAGTGACCAAAACATCAGCCAGGAAGCATAGGAACTGAGAACTGGTCTGTGGTTATCACCTGCAGAACCACTCCTTTATTGGGGGTGTCTTGCTAATTGCCTATAATTTTCACCTGTTGTCTATTCCATTTGCACAACAGCATTTGAAATTTATTGTCAATCAGTGTTGTTTCCTAAGTGATTTCAAGTGTGATTGACTTGGAGTTACATTGTGTTGTCTAAGTGTTCCCTTTATTTTTTTAGCAGTGTATTAAAAAAATATTTACTTCATGCGAGGGTTGAATATAAGTGAATTACATCCAGATTAAGGTAAATAATATTCCATTTTAAACAGTTTTTTTGTAAGCTTTTTTTAACCAGAGAAGTCACATTGAGATTTAAGTCTATTTTTCAAGTAAACCCTGGCCAAGAAGGCAGCATACATATACAGTAGTTACACATATATTAGGCAAAACACAACATAAAATATAACAATGAATGGAAATTAAAACAGTGAAAAGATCATGAAATAACCTAAAATCCCTCAAAAACCCTCAATTGATCAGGGTTAGAACACAGCATGCACCAGCAACCTTGCCCCAAGACAAAGCACACTTTACTTTTCACTACATGCACTCACTTTATGTTGTAGGATTATATTGGCTGAGACTTGTGGTCCTGCATAGACGTCGGGGATGTAATAGATGAACGTGTTTATACCCAGCCTCAGGTTGTCGCACTGCAAATAAAAAACCAACGGTCTTCCCGTCTCATTTAGCCTCTTTAAAGAGAATAGCTGAGTAGGAGTAGTAGCAAGAGAGGAGGACAGCAGGTTAAGATCTGCCCTCCGTTTTCTCTACTTCTGTCAGAACAGAACATCATCTCTCTGTGTTGCCTGGTAACCATCTGAAGGGATATCTATCTAGGGACAGCTTCTTTAGACTTTAACTACAGAATGGCAGTAGGACTTTGAATCTGTCCACATGCATGCTGTTACTTAAAACTGGGATGGAAATAAACACGCTGTTTGAATAGTCCCCAATAGATGCTTTATAGATGGTCACTTGTCAACAAACGATTCAAGTAACTATCCAATCATCCTAACTCCAACCTTAGATTCATTTCCATATCCCAACTCAACCCTAACCCTGAACGCTAATGTGATCCGGAGGCTCCGTGACACAATTACAGAGCCTCTGGAGGCTTGGAGGCCAAATCGAGCTCCGCACAGTATCGCTGTGCACCTCCCAAAAGCTGTTACAATGCGGAGGGATCGATATAGCGGAATCGTTTTGAAATCCGCCGCACCCACTTTGAATAAGCTGTTATTTTCTCGGAGGAAAAAAGCATGCCCACATTTAAAAACGATACACTACTTATCGTTTATCTATAGAATGTCTAGCACAACTCATTACATACACATTGGTCGTTCTTGAATTGCGGTGGCATTTTGGCATGGGAAAAATGAACTTAATTTTTTTGTTTTATATTTATTTAAATCTTCCCATTCTATATCAACTAATATGGCAACTAAATTACTTTAAATATGCTTTACCATTATGATAGAATTGTGCCACCAGTAGTAAAAGTAACACCAATGCATAGCCACGGAAGTAGGGGTGCCGAGGGTGCTGCAGCACACCCTGATAAATCTGAATGGTTTTGTTTTCACAAAATTAGTGCACAAGGCATTTATTACTCCTGTATGAGCAGAAAAAATAATTGTCAGCAGCGCGGGAAGCCATGCATCTTCCCACCACAATTCAAGAATGATTTCTCCTCTTTAATTGTTATTTGCCTGATGACACGCTAGTGGAGAAGGAGAGCCTAATTGTATACACGTGCATTTGTTTCCATGTTTTCTCTCCAATGAGGAAAGGATGCAGGTAATCGAGCCAATCCAATTGAGATTATCCCATAGTTTGCTGATAGTTTGAGCATGTAGAAATCATCTCTTTGGGACTATGCAAATAAAGTGGGACCTAGTAGCCTTCCCCAAAGAAGGAGACAATTACACTATGTATTTCTTAGAGAATACACATATGAACTGCTGGGTAAATTACTGTGTATTGTTAAGGGTCTGTCTGCCTAGTTTTCTGTACAACTATTTATAGAATGCCTCTATGCTGCCATTTTTTTGGATAAACTGAATGACTGAGGATCAACGCTACGAAAAAGTTAGAAACTCAAACTCACCTGCTCTACTGTTTCTGTGACCTTGAATTTCATGTTGTTGTAGAACTCCCTCTTTGGTAGTAGATACAGAAGGATCAGATCGCACACTACAGTCGCCTTCGGAAACACAACACGATTAGTAGCATCATAAACATAAAGAAATAATATACACTGACCCGGTGAATAAAGGTGAAAGCTATGATCCCTTATTGATGTCACCTGTTAAATCCACTTCAATCAGTGTAGATAAAGGGGAGGAGACAGGTTAAAGAATCCTTTTCAAGCCTTGAGACAATTGAGACATGGATTGTGTATGTGTGCCGTTCAGAGGGTGAAAGGGCAAGACACATTGAGACTGTTCTGAGGGCAAAAGGGGATACATCTCAATAATAGGAAGGCGTTCCTAATCTTTTGGACACTCGGTGAACATTTATTCTATGTGTTCATAACTACCGCTGTCACACGATTGAATAGTTAAAGCTGTTTGTTTAGTCTACACTATGCAAGCTGCTTTAAGAGATACTGTAGGCTACTTGAGATTCTGTCTGCTTTGAAATACCAGATAGGATGTGTAGTATTGCAAGACTCACCACTCCAAAGATTCCAACGCCAGACCCTATAGCTGTTAGTGTTGGGATGATATCAAATTTTCTGGCCTGGGAAATAACAATACGATTAACAATCTTCATCGTTTTCATCTCCCGTTGCAAGGGAGGAATTCAGAAACACTGGCTGGAACATTACAAGGATCGCAACCATGAACTTCATGAACTTACCACTGAACGAACAATGATGTCAAATCGAATCCCAAACACTTTCAGAAGTGTTCTTTTTTCCTGTTTGTCCTCCATATAATGCTTCGCATACCTAAAGCACAAAATGTAGACGTTTGAGCAGCCTCTAGGCTAGTGCTTTCATCAGATCTGTATTTCTCTCTCGTCTGCCTTTTACATTACCTAAGCCATGCAACTAAGAGTACTCTGTATAATGAATACAGTCGTATACATTCGTATACAGCATACTCATCTTAGTCACATGGCTAACAAGACCCCTTTCTAAGTGTTTTTCTTTCACTTATTCAAAATTCAGAACAGGCTTTTCGATTTACAATAAGAAAGGGGCCCTTAACAGAAAGGTCAATAAATACTTCACTGTTGTTGCAGATGTTTGTTTTTCTGATTTATTGAGCTAGGACTGTGAAAATGAGACAGGAAATGCAGGCAAGATTGCGAGTCAGAAAGGCAGTGAGTCAGATTCAAACCCACACCGAATATGGGATAAAGTTGTACCAGAGTCTGCAGCACTAACCGCAAGACCACACAGGACACATATGGCAGATGTTTTATTTACCGGAAGTTGTATCCAACAGACGCTCTAGCCGTGTCTGTCTCATTGGGATTTCCATAGAGACCGTGGAAGGTGTAGACCGGTTTACACTCTGACTGGTCATAGTCCAGGTTACAGGTCCAGTCGATGACGATACCAATTGCCCCGCCCTGTCACATGCCAATCAGTACAATACATCCAGTCAATGAGGGTACAACTAACCCCAAACAACACAATACTATGCCATCAACATTGCCAATCAATGGAGGTACCAATAACACCTAAGTGAAAAAGGAGTCTCCAGACACTTAAATCAGAAGCAATTTCTGTGTTTTTTACTCATCTTTCCCTCGGTAATGACCTTCGTCAGAGCATACCTCTTTACCAATAACACCACCATCGATCAATGACTCAACAATAAACACCAACACTATGATCACCAACACCGAACACACAGCCAACCCATAGATTGACAGGTGCTTGTAAACCTGCTTCACTCATAAATAGTATATTATCATTGCTCACCACTTTGGCTATGGTGGAGAAGTTGAAGCCAGACAGCTGTACCAAGTCACCCAGTCTGAAAATGGGACACAGTGGGGACGTTGTCGGGTCATACACACAACTCTTGATGTACTGATTGCCGATACCTTCTACAAGGTTACTCCTGGGAAGGGAATGCGAAGAGATCTTTGTTAAAAACATGACAAGTTTATATCTTACTGTACTGGTTATTTAACTACATAGATATTTGAATCAATATCATATTTGGGATACTACTTGCCTAAACATGCATGGATCTGGTAATTATATCACTCCTACCACTACTTATGGATTAGCTGTCACATGCCATCGCAATCCTTATTCAATGCATTACATACACAATACAGTGAATTTGGAAAGTATTACGGCCCCTTGACTTTTTCCACATTTTGTTATGTTACAGCCCTATTCTAAAATGGATCAAATTTGATTAAAATCATCTCTGCACAGCTATTTTCAGGTCTCTCCAGAGATCACGTTCAAGTCCGGGCTCTGGCTGGGCCACTCAAGTACATTCAGAGACTTGAACCGAAGCCATTCCTGCATTGTCTTGGCTGTGTGCTTGGGGTCGTTGTCCTGTTGGAAGGTGAACCTTTGCCCCAGTCTGAGGTCCTGAGGTTTTCATCAAGGATCTCTATGTACTTAGTCCATTCATTTTTGCCTTGATCTTGACTAGTATCACAGTCCCTGCCTCTGAAAAACATCCCCACAGCATGATGCTGCCGCCACCATGCGTCACTGTAGGGATGGTGCCATGTTTCCTCCAGATGTGACGCTTTATGTGCCTTTTGGCAAACTCCAAGCGGGCTGTCATGTATCTTTTACTGAGGAGTAGCTTTGTCTGGCCACTCTACCACAAAGGCCTGATTGGTGGAGTGCTGCAGAGATGATTGTCCTTCTGGAAGGTTCTCTCATCTCCACAGAGGATCTCTGGAGCTCTGTCAGAGTGACCATCGCGTTCTTGGTCACCTCCCTGACCAAGGCTCTTCTCCTCCGATTGCTCAGTTTGGTTGGGTGGCCAGCTTTAGGAAAAGTCTTGGTGGTTCTTCCATTTAAGAATTGTGGAGACCACTGAGTTCTTGGGGACCTTCAATGCTGCAGAAATGTTTTGGTACACTTCCCCAGATCTGTGCCCCGACACAATCCTGTCTCGGAGCTCTACGGACAATTCCTTCGACCTCATGGCTTGGTTTTTGCTCTGACGTGCACTATCATCAACTGTTGGACATTATATAGACAGGTGTGTGCCTTTCCACACCATGTCCAATCAATTTAAATTTACCACAGGTGGTAAATTTACCATCAAGTTGTAGAAACATCTGGATGATCAATGGAAACAGGATGCACCTGAGCTCAATTCCGATTCTCATAGCAAAGAGTCTGAATACTTATGTCAGGTATTTTTTATTTTTTATTTTTAGTAAATGTGCAAACGTTTCTTAACCTGTTTATGGGGTATTGTGTGTAGATGTCTGGGGGCGAAAATCATTCATTTTAGAATAAGGCTGTAACGTAACAAAATGTGGAAAAAGTCAAAGGGACTGAATACTTTCCAAAGGCACTGTATATGTGTGATGTAATACATTTATACAACGGGTGGCTCTAATCCTTGACACTGATTTGTTCAAACGCATTCCAGACAGTGTCTATTCCACAAGTTACCACTGGCTAAAGCTATGACTTGGAACAGAGTAATAGGCATTTCAATCTCACTGTGAAATCCACTGTCTCATCAGCCCAGTCAGACAATTTATAAAGTTGATGTCCACTGCTAAAAGCATCTAGACATTATCTTCCATTTCTTTTAAACTAGCAATTGGTTTTCAATAGCAGAGATTTGTATAAATCTTACTGTCTGTCTCTCTGACATTTGCAACATTGTTTCAGTATTGAAATTCGATCTCCAGCTTTCCCATAGTAATGGGAAAATGTAAGGGTGGGAGTTGGGATGAGACAGACAGGCAGGCAACTTTTCTCAGCCAGTCGAAATTATGAACCAGCATAATTTTTATGGATATATACAAATAAATGTCAATAGAAAACAGGTAAAACAGAACCAAGTGCAACTAGTTTGCAGTCTTTCCAGCTTCTGTTTTAAGTGATTGTGCTAGCTGTGTTGTTGGCTAGCTCCACCGAACATGTGTCCTGACGAGAGAACACATTTTCTATGCCAGGTGAAATCGCGTATCATTAGCTCATTGTTATGGATGTATCAAAATGCTGTAAATTGTCACGAGAAAACAGCTTAAACAAATGCAAATGCAGCTATTTTGTTGTTATTCTGACTGCACTGTTTGACGTGAGTGTAAGTTAGCCATAGTTGGCTAACTAGCAAGCAAGGGATAACAACATTGCCAGTATGGTAATAGAACGACTGGGTCGAGTCCATAGATGCAGAACCAAAAGACTTAACGACTGGGTCATGACTCTGGCAACCGAACCGATAGAACGAACAACCAGCCGGCTTGGGTAGCAAACCTAGATTTGTGTCGGGACTATGAAATAGTATGAATAAATGCATCAAAATAACATTTTTAAGGCGGCGCACAATTGGCCCAGCGTTTGGCCGGCCTGGATTTCCTTGTCCCATCGCGCTCTAGCGACTCCTTGTGGTGGGTCGGGCGCCTGCAAGCTGACCTCCGTTGCCAGCTGGATGGTGTTTCCTCCGACATATTGGTTCGGCTGGCTTCCAGGTTAAGCGAGCTGTGTGTCATGAAGCAGTTCGGCTTGGCAGGGTCATGTTTCGAGGACGCATAGCTCTCAACCTTCACCTCTCCCGAGTCCATAGGTGAGTTGCAGCAATCGGACAAGACTAACTACCAATTGGATATCACGAAAAAGGGGTAAAAAATAATGTATATGTAAATCATTATATGAATAATGTATTTTTTTATTGTTGTACTTTTACCCACCTGTTGTATAAATGTATTACATCACACATATACAGAGCCTTGGGAAAGTATTCAGACCCCTTGACTTTTTCCACATTTGATTATGTTGCAACCTTATTCTAAAAGGATTAAATATACATTTTTTTCTCAGCAATCTACACACAATAGACCATTATAACAAAGCGAAAACAGTTTTTAGAAATGTTTGCACATTTATTAAAAATAGAAAACATAAATACCTTATATGCAAGTATTCAGACCCTTTGCTATGAGACTTGAAATTGAGCTCAGTTGCATCCTGTTTCCATTGATCATCCTTGAGATGTTTCTACAACTTCATGGGAGTACAATATACTGTACTCTATTGTACTATACTCTACTTTTCTTTACTGTACTGTACCCCTGTATTGTATCGTACTGTTCTCTACTGTGCCTACTCACTGTATTGTACTATTCAAACTTGTGAAACATACATCTATGATAGGTTCAGACTTGGTCCAGTCCGGTTCATCTGTGGACATCAAGGCCAGGGTGGACTGACCAAATTTCAACTACTTTCAACGTCCGTGGACGTCTGGTGTCGTTTGGTGCTCAGTGGTTGAGGATGTTGTATATAGTAACTGGAACGAGGGGGGGCTCATGGGTAGGTGTCAGTAAGAGCTGGGAGAGATGACATTAACTTGAAAGTGAGTGAGAAAGACCGAAAGGGAGAGGTTGTCCAGACTAAAAGTTCATTTGTGGAATTTATTTTTTCCTTAAAGCATTTGAGCCAATCAGTTGTGTTGTGACAAGGTAGGGGTGGTATACAGAAGATAGCCCTATTTGGTAAAAGACCAAGTCCATATTATGTCAAGAACAGCTCAAATAAGCAAAGAGAAATGACAGTCCATCATTACTTTAAGACATGAAGGTCAGTCAAAGCGGAACATTTCAAGAACTTTGAAAGTTTCTTCAAGTGCAGTCGCAAAAACCATCAATCGCTATGATGAATCTGGCTCTCATGAGGACCGTCACAGGAAAGGAAGACCCAGAGTTACCTCTGCTGCAGAAGATAAGATCATTAGAGTTACCAGCCTCAGATTGCTGCCCAAATAAATGTTTCACAGAGTTCAAGTAACAGACAAAGCTCAACATGAACTGTTCAGAGGAGACTCCGTGGTCGAATTGCTGCAAAGAAACCACCAATAATAAAAAGAGACTTGCTTGGGCCAAGAAACACGAGCAATGGACATTAGACCAGTGGAAATCTGTCCTTTGGTCTAATGAGTCCAAATTTGAGATTTTTGGTTCCAACCGTCGTGTCTTTGTGAGAGTAGATAAGCGGATGATCTTTGCATGTGTAGATCCCAACATGAAGCATGGAGGAGGAGGTGTGATGGTGTGGGGGTGCTTTGTTGGTGACACTGTCTGTGATTTATTTAGAATTCAAGGCACACTTAACCAGCATGGCTACCACAGCATACTGCAGAGATATGCCATCCCATCTGGTTTGCACTTAGGGGGACTATCATTTGTTTTTCAACAGGGCAATGACCCAAAATACACCTCCAGGCTGTGTAAGGGCTATTTGACCAAGAAGGGGAGTGATGGAGTACTGTATCAGATGACCTGGCCTCTACAATCACCTGACCTCAACGCAATTGAGATAGTTTGGGATGAGTTGGACCGCAGAGTGAAGGAACAGCAGCCAACAAGTGCTCAGCATATGTGGAAACTGCTTCAAGACCGTTGGAAAAGCATTCCTCATGAAGCTCGTTGAGAGAATGCCAGGAGTGTGCAAAGCTGTCATCAATTCAAAGGGTGGCTATTTTGAAGATTCGAAATGTATTATTTCATAGTTTTGATGTCTTCACTATTATTCTACAATGTAGAAAATATCAAAATAAAGAAAACCCCTTGAATGAGTAGATATGTCCAAACGTTTGACTGGTACTGTATGTAGTACGCTAGTATTTTTTTTGACACGGCCATTATCATCCGTGGCGGAGGAGAGAAAGTGTCGAGTGACAAACACGGCGTTTGATTTGATTTTAGCTGCAGGTGATGTGCAGGACTCGCAGGTGCTATGCTTGTAAATACATTTGATCGTGGCTATTGAATAAATACGTCTAAAACGTTTTGTTGTTAATCTGTAATACTAGCCACCTAGATATTTATGTAATGTATGTATCACTAGCCACTTTAACACTCTTGGTTTGACCATCAGACAAAAGAAAGAGAAAGAAAACCGTTTTGAGCTGAAAAGTATGCCAGTGGAAGAGAGGACAGTAGCAAGTGACTCAACTGTGGTTTGTGACTATTATGATTTCGGTAACGGAATTACAAGGCAAAAGGTAATATTTCTTAAAGAAGGCAATCAATGTCTCCAAAACTAAATGTTTTTATTAGTTGGCTGGTGTAACGTTTGTAATCGGAAGGAGACCAAGGTGCACCGTGGTAAGTGTTCATGATTCTTTAATTACTCAGAACACCACACAAAAACAACAAAAGAATAACGAACGTCACGTTCTGCAGGCTTCACCGAGCCAAGAAAAAACAAGATCCCACAAACACCAAAAGGAGAATGACAACTTATATGTGATCCCCAATCAGAGACAACGATAAACAGCTGCCTCTGATTGGGAACCACACTCGGCAAAAAACAAAGAAATATAAAACACAGAAATAAAGAAACTAGAATGCTCACCCTAGTCACACCCTGGCCTAACCAAAATATAGAATAAAAGCCTGTCTATGGCCAGGGCATGACAGCTGGAATCTTTACATCAACATTGTGTTTCGATGTATTTCTAATACCCCTTAACCATCTGTTTATCCAGACATTTTTAAGATGGAAAATGGTTGTAACGATGTGCGCTGAGAGTTAGGAAGCAAGTTCAGGGAGTGAGTGTTTTAATAAATAAACAACATAATACAAAATAAGAAGCACTACCAACTAACAGAACTGACACAGGAACATAAACAATAATGCCTCGGGAAGGAACCAAAGGGAGTGACATACAGTGGGGCAAAAAAGTATTTAGTCAGCCACCAATTGTGCAAGTTCTCCCACTTAAAGATGAGAGAGGCCTGTAATTTTCATCATAGGTACACTTCAACTATGACAGACAAAATGAGGGGAAAACAAATATTTGCAAATTATGGTGGAAAATAAGTATTTGGTCACCTACAAATAAGCAATATTTATTAAAAAGGGGTCACTCAAAAAGGGGTGTATCAAAAAGGGGTCACTCACCTCTTAACACCATATGCTGGAAAGGTGACAGAGTTTTTGATGAACAGTGTGTAGTTCTCTGCCGACATCAAAAGTGCGGGACTGCACGGAAAACAGTAGAACATAGAAAACGAAGACAAACAAAGCATTAACACATCAAACACACATAGACATACAGAGAGTTCATCTTAAAAAATGGATGAGACCATTTTCCTTTCATAAAATAGCTTACAAATCACTTGGTTCAGTTCAAAGTAACATTCAGTACATATAACAAGTAATACATTATTATAGCTACAGGCTTTATGTAAAGTGTTAACATAATTTTCAGTGATCCCACATACTCTGGGATTGTGTGGTCATCTTCCACAGGGCACCAGGCTACAACCTCACACGTCTTGGTTGTGTTCCCCACACACTTCCCTGTCATATGTCCTTGGTGGGGTGGGCGGTGGAGGGGGTCAGCGAGACATAGACATGGAGAAAAGACACATGAGGGATATAGCTTTTCAACATGAAGTATGTCCACTTTTTCTATCTCTTCGCTACTTAAAATCTTATCTAAAATGTATCTCATTACAGAACACCAAAGGAAACTGTTAAGTGAGCAAAAAGAGTGCGGAGATATCTCTTTTATCTCTCTGATCTGAAAAGTTTCATTTCCTTCCTGCATAAAAAACATTGAAGCTGATGTGGTTCTGAGAGGTTGAAAGTGCTTAGATATAACCCATGGGCATATTGGGACAGTTACAAAATACATAGCCAACCCTTTCAACTTCCTACGTTATATCGGTTCATAATTCTACTGTATAGGCTTATTAGATTGGCTCCTACTACTCCCCATGTGTCTGCCAATCTGTCTGCCTATGTCTCAGACTTTGCTTATGACTTGTGTCGATTGCATTTGTCTGCGAGTTAATGGTTCAAATCAAATGTTATTAGTCACATGTGCCCGAATACAACAGGTTAAATGCTTACTTACCTAACCAACAATACAGTTTAAAAAAAAATAATAATAAGAAGAAATAAAAGGAACAAGTAATTAAAGAGCAGCAGTAAAATAACAATAGCGAGACTATGTATAGGGGGTACCTGTACAGAGTCCATGTGTGGGGGCACCGGTTAATCGAGGTAATTGAGGGAATATGTACAGTTGTAGTCAGAAATTTACATACACTTAGGTTGGAGTCATTAAAACTCATTTCTCAACCACCACAAATTTCTAGTTAAAAAAATGTAGTTTTGGGAAGTCAGTTAGAACATCTACTTTGTGCATGACACAAGTAATTTTTCCAACAATTGTTTACAGACAGATTATTTCACTTATAATTCACTGTATTACAATTCTAATGGGTCAGAAGTTTACATACACTAAATTGACTGTGCCTTTAAACAGCTCGAAAAATTCCAGAAAATGATATCATGGCTTTAGAAGCTTCTGACAGGCAAATTGACATGATTTGAGTCAATTGGAGGTGTACCTGTGGATGTATTTCAAGGCCTACCTTCAAATCCAGTGCCTCTTTGCTTGACATCACGGGAAAATCAAAACAAATCAGCCAATACCTCAGAAATAAATTGTAGACCTCCACAAGTATGATTCATCCTTGGGAGCAATTTCAAAACAACTGAAGATGCCACGTTCATCTTTACAAACAATAGTACGCAAGTATAAACATCATTTGACCAAGCAGCTGTCATACCGCTCAGGAAGTTGACATGTTCTGTCTCCTAGAGATGAACGTACTTTGGTGCGAAAAGTGCAAGTCAATCCCAGAACAACTGCAAAGGACCTTGTGAAGATGCTGGAGGAAACAGGAACAAAAGTATCTATATCCATAGTAAAACGAGTCCGATATCGAGATAACCTGAAAGATCACCCCTCAAGGAAGAAGCCACTGCTCCAAAACCACCATAGAAATGCCAGACTACGGTTAGCAGATGCACATGGGGACAAAGATCGTACTTTTTGGAGATATGTCCTCTGGTCTGATGAAACAAAATAGAACTGTTTGGCCATAATGACCATCGTTATGTTTGGAAGAAAAAGGGGGAGGCTTGCAAGCCGAAGAACACCATCCTAACCGTGATGCACCGGGGTGGCAACATCATGTCGTGGGGGTGCTTTGCGGCAGGAGGGACTGGTGCACTTCACAAAATAGATGACATCATGAGATAGGGAAATTATGTGGATATATTGAAGCAACATCTCAAGACATCAGTCAGGAAGTAAAAGCTTGGTCGCAAATGGGTCTTCCAAATGGACAATGACCCCAAGCAAAAAGTTGTGGCAAAATGGCTTAAGAACAACAAGGTCAAGGTATTAGAGTGGCCATCACAAAGCTCTGACCTCAATCATATAGAACATTTGTGGGCAGCACTGAAAAAGCGTGTGCGTGCAAGGAGGCCTACAAACCTGACTCAGTTACACCAGCTCTGTCAGGAGGAGTGGGCCAAAATTCACCCAACTTATTGTGGGAAGGTTGTGGAAGGCTACCCGAACCTTTTGACCCAAGTTAAACAATTTAAAGGCAATGCTACCAAATAAAGACAAACCTAAGACACAGAATTGTTACTAGGAATAAATGTCAGAAATTGTGAAAAACTGAGTTTAAATGTATTTGGCTAAGGTGTATGTAAACTTCGGACTTCAACTGTACATGTAGATAGAGTTATTAGAGTGACTGTGAATAGATAATAACAGAGTCGCAGCAGCATAAAAGAGGGGGGGGCAATGCAAATAGTCTGGGTAGCCATTTGATTAGATGTTCAGAAGTCTTATGGCTTGGGGGTAGAAGCTGTTTAGAATCCTCTTAGACCTAGACTTGGCACTCCGGTACCGCTTGCCATGCGGGATCAGAGAGAACAGTCTATGACTACGGTGGCTGGATTCTTTGACAATTTTTAAGGCCTTCCTCTGACACCGCCTGGTATAGAGGTCCTGGATGGCAGGCAGCTTGGCCCCAGTGATGTACTGGGCCGTACACTCTACCCTCTGTAGTGCCTTGCAGTTGGAGTTGGCCATACCAGGAGGTGATGCAACCCATCAGGATGCTCTTGATGGTGCAGTTGTAGAACCTTTTGAGGATCTGAGAACCCATGCCAAATCTTTCCTTCTCCTGGGGGGGAATAGGTCTCTTCACGACTGTATTTGTGTGCTTGGACCATGTTAGTTTGTTGGTGATATGGACACCAAGGAACTTGAAGCTCTCAACCTGCTGCACTACAGCCCCATTGATGAGAATGGGGGAGAGGGAGGGAGAGGTCGATGTCCTTGACGTCCTCCTTAAAGGCTGTCTCGTCATTGTTGGTTAATAGGCCTACCACTGTTGTGTCATCGGCAAACTTAATGATGGTGTTGGAGTCGTGCCTGGCTGTGCAGTCATGAGTGAACTGGGATTACAGGAGGGGACTGAGCACTCACCCCTGAGGGGCCCCTGTGTTGAGGATCAGCATGGTGGATGTGTTGTTACCTACCCTTACCACCTGGGGGTGGCCCATCAGGAAGTCCAGGATCCAGTTGCAGAGGGAGGTGTTTAGTCCCAGGGTCCATAGCTTATTGATGAGCTTTGAGGGCACTATGGTTTTGAACGCTGAGCTGTAGTCAATGACTAGCACTAACTCAGCGTTAGGTGTTCCCTTTGACCAGGTGGGAAAGGGCAGTGTGGAGTGCAATAGAGATTGCATAATCTGTGGATCTGTTAGGGCGGTATGCAAATTGGAGTGGGTCTAGGGATTCCCTAAATTTTATCAGCATATCGATTGCGCAACCAGGGCGGGAAAAACCTTGGATCATTGCTATTCCAACTTCTGCGATGCATATAAGGACCTGCCCCGCCCTCCTTTTGGAAAAGCTGACCACGACTCCATTTTGTTGATCCCTGCCTACAGACAGAAACTAAAACAAGAAGCTCCCGCGCTGAGGTCTGTTCAACGGTGGTCCGACCAATCTGATTCCACACTTCAAGACTCCTTCCATCACGTGGACTGGGATATGTTTCGTATTGCGTCAGACAACAACATTGACGAATACGCTGATTCGGTGAGCGAGTTCATTAGAACGTGCGTTGAAGATGTCGTTCCCATAGCAACGATTAAAACATTCCCAAACCAGAAACCCTGGATTGATGGCAGCATTCGCGTGAAACTGAAAGCCCGAACCACTGCTTTTAATCAGGGCAAGGTGACCGGAAACATGACCGAATACAAACAGTGTAACTATTCCCTCCGCAAGGCAATCAAACAAGCTAAGCGTCAGTATAGAGACAAAGTAGAATCTCAATTCAACGGCTCAGACACAAGAGGTATGTGGCAGGGTCTTCAGTCAATCACGGATTACAAAAAGAAAAGAAAACCAGCCCAGTCACGGACCAGGATGTCTTGCTCCCAGGCAGACTAAATAACGTTTTTGCCCGCTTTGACGACAATACAGTGTCACTGACACGGCCCGCAACTAAAACATGCGGACTCTCCTGCACTGCAGCCGACGTGAGGAAAACATTTAAACGTGTCAACCCTCGCAAGGCTGCAGGCCCAGACGGCATCCCCAGCCGCGCCCTCAGAGCATGCGCAGACCAGCTGGCTGGTGTGTTTACGGACATATTCAATCAATCCCTATCCCAGTCTGTTGTTCCCACATGCTTCAAGGGGGCCACCATTGTTCCTGTTCCCAAGAAAGCTAAGGTAACTGAGCTAAACGACTACCGCCCCGTAGTACTCACTTCCGTCATCATGAAGTGCTTTGAGAGACTAGTCAAGGACCATATCACCTCCACCCTACCTGACACCCTAGACCCACTCCAATTTGCTTACCACCCAAATAGGTCCACAGACGATGCAATCTCAACCACACTGCACACTGCCCTAACCCATCTGGACAAGAGGAATACCTATGTGAGAATGCTGTTCATCAACTACAGCTCGGCATTTAACACCATAGTGCCCTCCAAGCTCGAGACCCTGGGTCTCGACCCTGCCCTGTGCAACTGGGTACTGGACTTCCTGACGGGCCGTCCCCAGGTGGTGAGGGTAGGCAACAACATTTCCACCCCGCTGATCCTCAACACTGGGGCCCCACAAGGGTGCGTTCTGAGCCCTCTCCTGTACTCCCTGTTCACCCATGACTGCGTGGCCACGCACGCCTCCAACTCAATCATCAAGTTTGCGGACGACACAACAGTGGTAGGCTTGATTACCAACAACGACGAGACGGCCTACAGGGAGGAGGTGAGGGCCCTCGGAGTGTGGTGTCAGGAAAATAACCTCACACTCAACGTCAACAAAACTAAGGAGATGATTGTGGACTTCAGGAAACAGCAGAGGGAACACCCCCCTATCCACATTGATGGGACAGTAGTGGAGAGGGTAGTAAGTTTTAAGTTCCTCGGCGTACACATCACAGACAAACTGAATTGGTCCACCCACACAGACAGCATCGTGAAGAAGGCGCAGCAGCACCTCTTCAACCTCAGGAGGCTGAAGAAATTCGGCTTGTCACCAAAAGCACTCACAAACTTCTACAGATGCACAATCGAGAGCATCCTGTCGGGCAGTATCACCGCCTGGTACGGCAACTGCTCCGCCCACAACCATAAGGCTCTCCAGAGGGTCTGCACAACGCATCACCGGGGGCAAACTACCTGCCCTCCAGGACACCTACACCACCCGATGTCACAGGAAGGCCATAAAGATCATCAAGGACAACAACCACCCGAGCCACTGCCTGTTCACCCCGCTATCATCCAGAAGGCGAGGTCAGTACAGGTGCATCAAAGCTGGGACCAAGAGACTGAAAAACAGCTTCTATCTCAAGGCCATCAGACTGTTAAACAGCCACCACTAACATTGAGTGGCTGCTGCCAACCCACTGACTCAACTCCAGCCACTTTAATAATGGGAATTGATGGGAAATGATGTAAAATATATCACTAGCCACTTTAAACAATGCTACCAAATATAATGTTTACCCTACATTATTCATCTCATATGTATATGTATATACTGTACTCTGTATCATCTACTGCATCTTTATGTAATACATGTATCACTAGCCACTTTAACTATGCCACTTTGTTTACATACTCATCTCATATGTATATACTGCACTCAATACCATCTACTGTATCTTGCCTATGCCGCTCTGTACCATCACTCACTCATATATCTTTATGTACATATTCTTATCCCATTACACTTGTGTCTATAAGGTAGTAGTTTTGGAATTGTTATCTAGATTACTTGTTGGTTATTACTGCATTGTCGGAACTAGAAGCACAAGCATTTCGCTACACTCGCATTAACATCTGCTAACCATGTGTATGTGAAGAATCAAATGTGATTTGATTTGAGTTGATTTGATTCTGGGATAATGGTGTCGATGTGAGCCATTACCAGCCTTTCAAAGCACTTCATGGCTACAGATGTGAGTGCTACGGGTCAGCAGTCATTTAGGTAGGTTACGTTAGTTTTCTTGGGCACAGGGACTATTGTGGTCTGCTTAAAACATTTTGGGATTACAGACTTGGACAGGGAGAGGATGAAAATGTCAGTGAAGACACTTTGCCAGTTGGTCAGCGCATGCACGTTTTAGTGTTATTTGCCTCGAAGTGAGCATAGAAGTAGTTTAGCTCGTCTGATAGGCTTGTGTCACTGGGCAGTTCTCAGCTGTGCTTCCCTTTGTAGTCTGTAATGGTTTGCAAGGCCTGCCACATCCGACGAGCATCGGAGCTGGTGTAGTACGATTCGATCTTAGTCCTGTATTAATGCTTTCCCTGTTTGATGGTTCGTTGGAGGGCATAGCACGATTTCTTATAAGCTTCCGGGTTAGTGTCCCGCTCCTTGAAAGCAGCAGTTCTAGCCTTTAACTCAGTGCGGATTTTGCCTGTAATCCATGGCTTCTGGTTGGGGTATGTACGTACAGTCACTGTGGGGTTGGCTTCGTCGATGCACTTATTGATGAAGCTAATGACTGATATATTGTACTCCTCAATGCCATCGGAAGAATCCCAGAACATGTTCCAGTCTGTGCTAGCAAAACAGTCCTGTAGCTTAGCATCTGCTTCATCTCATCACTTTTTTATTTACAGAGTCACTGTTTTCATTTTTGTTTGTAAGCAGGAATCAGGAGGATAGAATTATGGTCAGATTCGCCGAATGGAGGGCAAGGGAGAGCTTTGTACGAGTCTCTGTGTGAGTATTTTTTTATCCTCTTGTTGCACATTTAACATGCTGATAGAAATTTATTTAAGTTTGCCTGCATTAAAGTCCCCGGCCACTAGGAGCGTTGCCTCTGGATGAGCGTTTTCCTGTTTGCTTATGGCGGAATACAGCTCATTGAGTGCGGTCTTAGTGCCAGCATTGGTCTGTGTTGGTATGTAAGACAGCTATGAAAAATACAGGTGAAAACTCTCTAGGTAGGCGAACAATACCTCGAGACTTCCTTAGATATCATGCACCGGCTGTTATTTCCAAATATACATAGTCCGCCACCCCTTGTTGTACCAGATGCCTCTGTTCTATCCTGCCAATAGAGCGTATAACCAGCCAGCTGAATGTTGATAATGTCTTCGTTCAACCATGACTCCATAAAGCGTAAGATATTACAGTTTTTAATGTCCCGTTGGTAGTTTAATCTTCCTCGTAGGTCGTCGATTTTACTTAGCTTGTAGAACGGAAGGCAGTGGTTGTGTGCATGTATGCATAATATGTGTGTGTGGGACTCTGTTTGCATGCTTTAATAGAATGGTGAGCCAAGGCGCTCAACCACCCTGCGTCATGTTGCTAAGAACATGGAAAGTTGTTGATCTGAAATCAAGCATACTTTTTCTTCTTGCATGCATGACTTTGGGCAGGGAAACAATGATGATACAACCTGAACACTTATCTCCCTGACAAGGTTTTTTGCTCTCTGACAAGTGAAACCGTGTGCCATTTTAATTTATGTTAAACAACACCTGATTCTGATTCTGAATCCAATACATACAGTAGTAATAATTGAACAAAGTAAAGGATAGACTACGAAGGACTGATTTATTTGCACTGAACTCACATCCCTTTGTTGTTTATCCCTTATTGTAGTTATAGATGGCCAGTGTGAGTAGTCAGGTGGGGAGGGTTGTGGTAGTGGCAGTGAAGAATGGTTAGTTTGGCTAGGTAGGTAGTGAAGAGGGTTAGTTAGTGCAGTGTTTCTCAACATTTTTTATACCAGGGACCGACAAGCTATGGCCCTCTTGTGTCAGGGACCGGCAAACTATACCTCTTCCTCATTTGGAGGACAACCTGCTAGCACTGTAGAACTGACTATATTAGTGTTCAGTTAACCATCTCAGGAACTGGCCAGGACCGGCCAGCAACGGGCCATGAACCAACGCTGGTCCACCGACCAGAAGTTGACAAACACTAAGTAAGTGAGTGGGACTGTGTCACACTGTCATGCCGTCAGGACTTTACCATGTCCCGTACGTTCTATTATCCCTCTTTCACAGTCTGAGTCAGAGTTGCAGAGATACCTGGGTTCTGTGAGCTGAAACACAGGAAGGAGTTAGTCAGTGTGTGTGTGTGTGTGTGTGTGTGTGTGTGTGTGTGTGTGTGTGTGTGTGTGTGTGTGTGTGTGTGTGTGTGTGTGTGTGTGTGTGTGTGTGTGTGTGTGTGTGTGTGTGTGTGTGTGTGTGTGTGTGTGTGTGTGTGTGTGTGTACAAAACATGATAAAATAGGTCAATAAAAGACTGTTTAGACCACATTGTCCTGATTGATGACCTCTCTGCAAATGTATAATAATTTCTTCTCTACGTGTGTCATTGACAGCATCTCACAACGAAAGCAGATGAGCTGATATGATGTACTTTCCATTTAGCTTTAGTATTTATGAAAATACATTCATGTCAGAAAGATATACAAAGAGATACAGAAGATCCAATAAATAATTTTGAGATGAGTTGACATACCTCAGGACATTTTCCCATCTTCTGACCTTTGGTTATAATGTAATTGGTCATCACCACAAAAGATGAGTCTCCCTGAGGTACGAGAGAGAGAAAAGCCCCATTTACACCTGGTTCTAACTTGCGTCCTTTGTTCTTATCTTGTCCACATTCTGATTGTGCCCACATTTTCAGACAGTTGTAGACAATCAAAATACACATTGTGATCCGATTGTGATCAGATCATCCTGCCCACATCCAGAGGTCGTCAGATACGCATTGTGTCTGGATATCTTACAAGTGGAGACAGATCTGGACAGAAAAACTATTTAAATCATCATTATTTAGCCCTCTGAAATCATTGACAGGTGGTAGCATTGACTGATTACATCAATATGTCTTACAATAAATAAATAAATATTATTTTGAAGAAATACCTGTGAAATAATTTGCATAAAGGAAGTAATCAGGAAATGCAGACAGAGTGGAGAGATAACAGAAACATTTCTGGAAATGTGGGCACAATCATGTAGACAAGATCAGGACAAAGGACCCATGTTAGCACCAGGTATAAACAGGGCTAGAGAGACAGAGACACAGAGAGATTATAATTGTATCTTTAAATGTGACAATCATACAGTTTCAAGCCATTTGTTTTTCTTTAGTATTATAGCCACTATTGTTATTGTCGTCGCTGTTGTTTTCATAATTATTATTGTATCACTTCGCTTTGGCAACATTGACCTTGTTATGAAAGCATATCGAATGATTTGAATTTGACCTGCATATATAACGATCCTCCATCCATTCCCTATGGGAACAACAAGGTCTGCTACCGGATATATTTTTACCTGTAAATGTCATCACATCAGAAGGTCATGAGGTGAAATCAGTTGCAGGTCATCTCTCCATGTTATGTGACAAACCTTTTGTCGCTGTTGTTTTTGTAACAGATCAAAAGTCCCCGCCATGCAACAGAATTACTGAATTACATGAAGGTGCAGTCGAATAGCGCTGGTCTGAGGGACTTTTTCTTGTTCTAATAATTGCATTTCTATGACCCTCGCTCTCCTGTTTCATTCTATTGGCCTTCTCTCGAGTCTCGACCAGGATGTCGTACATGTTAATGTAAACTAACTAATGTAGAGGCCATATGAAGCACAGGACATGTGGCCCTGAATGAATAAGGACTGGTACTGGAGCCTTCCTGCCTGGGTAACAGCATTAGATGGCATCAGACCTAGGTTCAAATACTATTTGACGCCATTTAGCTATGCTTGATTGACACTTTATCTGTGCTTGATTGAGCTTCCCTGTTGCAATGGAATCAACAGCAAAGTCTAACATCTCCAAAGTACAAACCCCAGCCACCTGACACTCCAGGCAGGCTAAACACTCAAAGTATTTGAAAGATCTTAAATAGTATTTCAACACAGGTCTGGATGGCATGCTTGTGTAATTCGGTCACATGATGCTAAGTCACTGGCTTGTGAACACTTCGGGAAGTGGTTATTATCATGCAAAGACAGATGTTATTACATCGATTCCTGTTACGGCAGTACCACAATGGCATCTACAGTGGGGCAAAAAAGTATTTAGTCAGCCACCAATTGTGCAAGTTCTCCCACTTAAAAAGATGAGATGAGAGAGGCCTGTAATTTCAACTATGATAGACAAAACGAGAAAAGAAAATCCAGAAAATCACATTGTAGGATTTTTTATGAATTTATTTGCCAATTATGGTGGAAAATAAGTATTTGGTCACCTAAATTAATGGCACCTGTTTGAACTTGTTATCGGTATAAAAGACACCTGTCCACAACCTCAAACAGTCACATTCCAAACTCCACTACTCACATTGTAGGATTTTTTATGAATTTATTTGCCAATTATGGTGGAAAATAAGTATTTGGTCACCTACAAACAAGGAAGAAGTTACCTGTATTAATGGCACCTGTTTGAACTTGTTATCGGTATAAAAGACACCTGTCCACAACCTCAAACAGTCACATTCCAAACTCCACTATGGCCAAGACCAAAGAGCTGTCAAAGGACACCAGAATCAAAATTGTAGACCTGCACCAGGCTGAGAAGACTGAATCTGCAATAGGTAAGCAGCTTGGTTTGAAGAAATCAACTGTGGGAGCAATTATTAGGAAATTGAAGACATACAAGACCACTGATAATCTCCCTCGATCTGGGGCTCCACGCAAGATCTCACCCCGTGGGGTCAAAATGATCACAAGAACGGTGAGCAAAAATCCCAGAACCACACGGGGGGACCTAGTGAATGACCTGCAGAGAGCTGGGACCAATGTAACAAAGCCTACCATCAGTAACACACTACGTTCATCGACTACAGCTCGGCATTCAACACCACAGTACCCTCCAAGCTCACATCGCTCGAGACCCTGGGTCTCGAACCCCCCTGTGCAACTGGGTACTGGACTTCCTGCACCGCCCCAGGTCACAAATCTCCCCTCCCGCTGATCCTCAACACGGGGCCCCACAAGGGTGCGTTCTGAGCCCTCTCCTGCTCCCTGTTCACCCACGACTGCGTGGCCACGCACGCCTCCAACTCCATGCCAGGGACTCAAATCCTGCAGTGCCAGACGTGTCCCCTGCTTAAGCCAGTACATGTCCAGGCCCATCTGAAGTTTGCTAGAGAGCATTTGGATGATCAAGAAGAAGATTGGGAGAATGTCATATGGTCAGATGAAACCAAAATATAACTTTTTGGTAAAAACTCAACTCATCGTGTTTGGAGGACAAAGAATGCTGACTTGCATCCAAAGAACACCATACCTACTGTGAAGCATGGGGGTGGAAACATCATGCTTTGGGGCTGTTTTTCTGCAAAGGGACCAGGACGACTGATCCGTGTAAAGGAAAGAATGAATGTGGCCATGTATCGTGAGATTTTGAGAGAAAACCTCCTTCCATCAGCAAGGGCATTGAAGATGAAACATGGCTGGGTCATTCAGCATGACAATGATCCCAAACACACCGCCCGGGCAACGAAGGAGTGGCTTCGTAAGAAGAATTTCAATGTCCTGGAGTGGCCTAGCCAGTCTCTAGATCTCAACCCCATAGGGTCTCAGCCCCAAAACATCACTGCTCTAGAGGAGATCTGCATGGAGGAATGGGCCAAAATACCAGCAACAGTGTGTGAAAACATTGTGAAGACTTACAGAAAATGTTTGACCTCTGGCATTGCCAACAAAGGGTATATAACAAAATATTGAGATACATTTTTGTTATTGACCAAATACTTATTTTCCACCATAATTTGCAAATAAATTCCTAAAAAATCATACAATGCGATTTTCTGGATTTTTTCCCTAATTTTGTCTGTCATAGTTGAAGTGTACTTATGATGAAAATTACAGGCCTCTCTCATCTTTTTAAGTGGGAGAACTTGCACAATTGGTGGCTGTCTAAATACTTTTTTGCCCCACTGTAATTGATAGTGCAGTTAGAGTCAATATAATTTATTTGTAGATTAATGTTATTTTAAGACATGTCTGTGTCAGTAGTACAAGACAGCTTTTACTATTACTATTAATACTACTACTATACAACTGCTCAATATACTGCCTATTTCAATATCTAGAAAATAAATACCTTTGGGTGTAATACAATGTTGAATCAATCAATCAATACTGTATAACCAGTGTCAATTACATTGTTTTGGAAATCACCATGAGACTCATGTAAATACCTTGAATAAGTGAACATATACCATATATTATGATAACAGACAAGGTCATCTTCAGGTTAACACCTTGAATAAGTTAACAGATACCATATACCACTACTTGCCTAGAGAGTTCTCAGCTATACTTTTCGTGGCTGTTAATTTACCACCATGCTGGCACTAAGACCGCACTCAGTCAGCTGTATAAGGAAATAAGCAAACAGGAAACCACTCACCCAGAGGCGGCGCTCCTAGTGGCCGGAGACTTTAATACGGGGAAACAAATCAGTTCTACCAAATTTCTATCAACATGTTAAATGTGCAAAATAATTCTAGATCACCTGTACTCCACACATAGAGACGCGTACAAAGCTCTCCCTCGCCCTTCATTTGGTAAATCCGACCACAATCCATCCTCCTGATTCCTGCTTACAAGCAAAAATTAAAGCAGGAACACCAGTGACTCGGTCTATAAAAAAGTGGTCAGATGAAGCAGATGCTAAACTACAGGACTGTTTTGCTATCACAGACTGGAACATGTTCCGGGATTCTTCCGATGGCAGAAGAAGTCACCACATCAGTCACTGGTTTTATCAATAAGTGCATCGAGGACGTCGTCCCCACAGTGACTGTACGTACATACCCCAACCAGAAGCCATGGATTACAGGCAACATTCGCACTGAGCTAAAAGGTAGAGCTGCCGCTTTCAAGGTGCGGGTCTCTAACCCAGCTTACAAGAAATCCTGCTATGCCCTGCGACGAACCATCAAACAGGCAAAGCGTCAATACAGGGCTAAGATTGAATCATACTACACCGGCTCCGACGCTCGTCTTATGTGGCAGGGCTTGCAAACTATTACAGACTACAAAGGGAAGCACAGCCGCGTGCTGCCCAGTGACACGAGCCTACCAGACGAGATAAATCACTTCTATGATCGCTTCGAGGCAAGCAACACTGATGCATGCATGAGAGCGTCAGCTGTTCCGGACGACTGTGTGATCATTCTCTCCATAGCCGACTTGAGTAAGACCTTTAAACAGGTCAATATACACAAGGCTGCGGGGCTAGACGGATTACCAGGATGTGTGCTCCGGGCATGTGCTGACCAACTGGCAGGTGTCTTCACTGACATTTTCAACATGTCCCTGATTGAGTCTAATACCAACATGTTTCAAGCAGACCGCCATAGTGCCTGTGCCCAAGAACACAAAGGCAACCTGCCTAAATGACTACAGATCCGTAGCACTCACGTCCGAAGCCATGAAGTGCTTTGAAAGGTTGGTAATGGCTCACATCAATACCATTATCCCAGAAACCCTAGACCCACTCCAATTTGCATACCGCCCAAACAGATTCACAGATGATGCAATCTCTATTTCACTCCACACTGCCCTTTCCCACCTGGACAAAAGGAACACTTACGTGAGAATGCTGTTCCTTGGTGTCCACATCAACAAACTAGAATGGTCCAAACTAGAATGGTCCAAACACACCAAGACAGTTGTGAAGAGGGCATGACAAAGCCTATTCCCACTCAAGAAACTAAAAAGATTTGGCATGGGTCCTGAGATCCTCAAAGGGTTCTACAGCTGCAACATTGAGAGCATCATGACTGGTTGCATCGCTGCCTGGTATGGCAATTGCTTGGCCTCTGACCGCAAGGCACTACAGTGGGTACTGCGTACAGCCCAGTACTACACTGGGGCTAAGCTGCCTGCCATTCAAGACCTCTACACCAGGTGGTGTCAGAGGCCCTAAAAATTGTCAAAGACCCCAGCCATCCCAGTCATAGAGTGTTCTCTCTACTACCGCATGGCAAGCGGTACCGGAGTGCCAAGTCTAGGACAAAAAGGCTTCTCAACAGTTTTTACCCCCAAGTCATAAGACTCCTGAACAGGTAATCAAATGGCTACCCGAACTATTTGCATTGTGTGCGTCCCCCCAACATCTATTTTACGCTGCTGCTCCTCTCCTTTTATCATATATGCATAGTCACTTTAACTACACATTCATGTACAGTACATACTACCTCAATTGGGCCGACCAACCAGTGCTCCCGCACATTGGCTAACCGGGCTATCTGCATTGTGTCCCGCCACCCACCACCCGCCAACCCCTCTTTTACGCTACTGCTACTCTCTGTTCATCATATATGCATTGTCGCACTTTAACCATATCTACATGTACATACTACCTCAAATCAGCCTGACTAACCGGTGTCTGTATGTTGCCTCGCTACTCTTATAGCCTCACTACTGTATATAGCCTGTCTTTTTACCTGTTGTTTTATTTCTTTACCTACCTATTGTTCACCTAATACCTTTTATTCACTATTGGTTAGAGCCTGTAAGTAAGCATTTCACTGTAATTCGGCGCTGTTGTATTCGGCGCACATGACAAATAAACTTTGATTTGATTTGATATATTTTGAGAACAGACAAGGTCATCTTCCGGTAAATACCTTGCATAGGCAAATAGATACTCATATAAGATCACAGGCTGTATAATCTTGTGTGTTTGACCTTCTTGCTGTTTTTGGTCATTGATCTCCTTACTCCCAACCATCAGTCGAACTGGTTGGTTCTGAATGAAATAGACCCACCATGGCCACACCCCTCAGAGTAAACAGCCGTGTCTTCTTTGTATCTCTTTATTGCTTCGAGTCACGGTCAACATGAGCTGACTACACTTAGGCAAACAATGTCACTGTGTTTACAGAGACTCTTCTGCTTGTCTCTGTGTTTGCCTAATGTGTGTGCAGGATCAGGATGCGTGCAAAGGAACCGCTGATGAAAGTTAGGTACAGTTTCACTCTCACACCTGTGTGTTGACAATGATATCACGATACCACAGTTCATCTTCTGCACCTTCTTCATTTCCTCCTTCTTCTTCATTCTGTCAGACACCATCTGTCTGACTTCCCTGCATGAACCTCGCCGTAGTACTTTATTACGCATTTGGTATTGCACTAGTATTACAGCACACTGGTAGATGTACTGTGAGGCTCAGTTCCGAGAGGGTGTAATGATATGTGCCCTTTCAGGTCATTCATTCAGTTTCTCATTCATTACAGTGCTAGTGTTGTTCGTCAACACACACAGCCACCTGTTCAAGGAAGATATTAGCCAATGACCCACCTGTACAGGGAAGACGTAGTCGACCATGTCCCAGACCCTCTCCTCTCCATCCACGTTGGTGTAGCCCACCCCTTTCATCTTCGTAAAGACAGAACTCACGGCCGTGTCTGTCGACTGGTAGCCTTTCTCATAGATAAACACCCAACTGGATGGAGCAGAGGACACAGAGGATACCATAAGTCAGTCAATAGATCAATCAAATGTATTTATAAACGCCCAAACAGTTGTCTCAAAGTGCTTTACAGTAACCCGGCCTAGACCCTAAAAAAGCAAGCAGAAGCACAGTGGTGAGGGAAAAGTCTCTAGCAGTCAGAAACCTTGAGAGGAACCAGGCTCATACAGTACTAGTGATTTCAGCATCTGAGATATGAAACCACAGGCAAGGGCAAAGATCCATGAGTATTGCCAGCATTTCTAGACAGCCGTTTTCAAATGATGCCAACAGATATAGTATAGGTCAAAGTTACAGTACAGTACTGTATGTGTCATACATGTATGATGTGTTGTATGACTAATCTAGTTAATGTAAGTTCAATCAGTATTGGAAACTTGGAAACTTTATATTTGTCATTATTAATAATGGTCTCATCGTCATCAGATTGAGCAGATGTGACGTGGTAGGTGGCAGTGACGTGCTGAGCTTCAAACCTGTCTCATTATTGATTGTTTGACATTGTAATTGAGCAATCAATTAAAAGAAGGAAGCAAACTTAAGCGAGACAGAGGAGTTGTGGCTGACCAAACGTTCTATCACAATGGACGGTTGGACTGAAGAAGGTTACCCAACAACATTCGCCGAAGACGACAGAGCTGCTTTGGAAAGCATGAACGAGCAATTG
This sequence comes from Oncorhynchus gorbuscha, assembly GCF_021184085.1. Taxonomy (NCBI): domain Eukaryota; kingdom Metazoa; phylum Chordata; class Actinopteri; order Salmoniformes; family Salmonidae; genus Oncorhynchus; species Oncorhynchus gorbuscha. The sequence goes on along the minus strand of NC_060188.1, from coordinate 51,306,160 downwards.
AAAAAGCTGGATTTGCTCCCTGGAGCAATAGCAGAAAAAGAGGCCCTCAAAGTATCGGTGGAGTCTTATAACAGCTTAATACAGCAAATAATGGCAGAAAATGAAACACTCCATGCCACAAAACTACAGGATGATAACAAATAAATGAGGGCTGCAGTTCTAGATATCAAATGCAGAAGCATGAGGCACAATATTGTTATAATAGGGGTGGAGGAAGAGAAAAACAAAGACTACTTGAAAGAACAACTCAGGATGACGGAGGAGCACGGTAAAATGTGGATTACCAAAGGGCCCACCGTTTTGGCAGGGAACAGACCCGACAGACCTATTGTTGCAAGGTTAACCCGTTCCATAATTAAAGTGACAGTGCTGGGAAGAGGAAGGGACCTGAAGGATATAGTAGCGGGAAGTAGTTTGGGGGTGGGAGTGCTGCGCTCGTTTGGGGGTGGGGGGTAGGGGTGCAGGAAAAAAAAAACGTTTTGCCCGCGCTGTAGACGGCTGTATCGGTCCGCTAATACCGGACTATTAAAAGGTCCAGTGCACTACTTTTGTGAGAACGTTTTTTTCTCCAAAAAATATTTGTTATAAAAATAAATAAACATTCGGATTTTTCAGGGGGTGCTGCAGCATGCTCAGCACCTCTACTCCCACGGCTATGCGGAAACAATTTATCTATCAATTAACAATATTCTTGAGAGATCGTGGACAGTAGACGTGTTCTTTACCCTATTCTTAAACACCACAGGGCCAGAAAGTGCACCTGGTGTTGGACAAGCTCTACATTAACAACCAGCTCTTCAGGGCCTCCAGGATAACAACCTGGTTGTGAGTAACCCTGCAATGCTGAGCCAGTCATTCCAAATTAGGCCTACAACACGACATCCCTATTTTGTTGCTCTCTCTCCCTCATGACGAGCAACCCCATGATGCCAGTCATCCAATATGCTGTAATAGAAATGCTCAGAAGAAGAAAAAGTGTCCTCCCTCATAACCGCCACTGACATTTATATATTAAGTTATATGGAAAAAGGCACTTCTGTCATGGGCAAAGAAATTCAAAACGGGTGATGATATTAATTAATAATAATTTTGAGCCAAATGTGCAAACTGTCCAAACAGATCCGCAAGGAAGGTGGATCCTTTTGAATATGCAATTGAACGATAAACATATTTGGATAATTAATCTATATGGTCCAAATAATGTTGATCCACACATTAAAAAAAGATGTCTAACAATCTACTGAGCTCACACGCAACAAACAATCCTATTATTATGGTGGGAGATTGTAACACGGTTTTAAGTACTTCAATGGACCATAAAGGAAATCACACTACAAACTATCACCCTTTATGCACTTAAGGAGATAACAAATATTATGGGCACATTAGACCTGGTGGACACATGGAGGCTAACAAACCCGAACCTAGTGAGATATACTGTACATGGAGGAGGCTTAATCAATATTATTATATTATATTATTATTATTATTAATCAAGCTAGTTTCCTTCTCACTGGCACCAAATGTTAAAAAAATAAAGTGTTGATATGAGACAGAATGCGATCGAACCATCATCTAATTGGCCTCCACATAACTCTTACAGAATTTCCACTTGGTAGGGATATTGGAAATGAAATGAAAGTCTACTGGAGGACAATTTGCTCTTAACTAATACAAAATATTTTAGAACTGACCTTTTCCTGCACGACATAGGCACATCCGATCCCCTTATTGTATGGGACACTTTGAAATGTACCTTTAGAGGCCAATTAATTCAATATTCATCTTTAAAACAAAAGCAGCTTCGGTTAAAAGAGATAAGACTAACAAAGGAAATAGAGGAACTAACAGGACAGGTAGATAGCAATAAAGAAAACTGTACTATAGAGGAAAAACAAAAAAAACTGGAGGGATTTATTTAAGAACGATCAAGTGTAATGTATTACAAAAATAAAGCGAACTGGATGGAAAATAGTGAAAAATGCACGATATTTTTCTTGAATCTCCATGTAGAAATGCAACCAAAAATAATTTACAGAAACGTCACAAATGACAGAGTCATCCATGATTCACCAAATTATAAGAGTAAGCTAAATATTTGAAGCATATGTTTTCTTTCCAGTCTCCTCCATCTCCACTGAAGGATGTTTAATTGTGAGGATTTTTTTCCCTAATAATAATTATAATGTAAAATTATCAATTGTACAGCAAATACCTATTGTGAAGGCCAATTTACAGAGGAGGAACTTCAGTCTGGAAAAACCCCAGGGCTTGATGGCATACCAGTAGAGGTATATCAAACCTTTTTTATGTACCTTATTAGCATGTTTTAACTACTCCTATAAAAATGGTAGACTATGAAGGTAAGAAGGTCTGATTTCACTATTAACAGGACCCAGGTGGTAAATATAAAGATCCAGTCCATTTAAACAACTGGAGGCCTCTTACACTTCAATGTTTGATGCAAAAATACTTGTGAAATGCATAACGCATAGAATTACTTATTTTGCACATCTTCATAGTGTGCAAAAAATACCATAAACCTTATCTTGCAGTGTGATTTTATTTGAAACTTTTCTTCAACAATGTGCGTCATACAGAGGTGATTTAGTCAACTGAAGACGGTTTAGTCAACTGAGACATATATAAAACAGTCTCCTCTCTATAACTCACATTGTTGAAGAAAAGTTTCAAATCACACTGCCAGATTATAATGATTTTTATGGTCCTTTTTGCACAATTATTTTAGTACTATCTTCACACAGACTGATGTATAGGACTCTCTCACAGCAGTGAGAATTCGGCAGAAACACAGTAATCCCAACGCAAGCTGGCTATCATCAGGTGATGCTGAATTAAGGTAGGATTAAAAGGACAATCAGCAGTTGCTACATCCATAATTAATGATGTGTGCCCATTGATTATTGAAGAATATAACCTATAAATTCCTCATGAGCTTAGTTCAACTGTCGTACCCCATCAGAACCCAAAATATAAGGTTGTTTTATGCCAAAGTTTGTAAACAATGTAAATGTAAACAAACCCTATATAGCCCCAAAACATGGTTAAAACTATAATTTTGATATCATGGATGGTCAGACCTTGTATCCATAGGTCTGTCTATGAATTTGAGAGTGGTTACATTTCTCCAGCCCCGTCCCTCAGCTTTTTACTGAATCAGAGGCAGGGAGGATGCTTTGTTAGTGTTTCTACTGCCGATTGCCGCCTTAAAAAGTGCCTTTGAGTGATATTAAGTATTATATCAGTGCAGGGTGATGCAAACCAAATTCCAAAGGTTGAGCACTGAATACAACCTATTCCCTAAATAGTGCACTACTTTTGACCAGGGCCCCATGGGGTTTCCAGACTCCAAGGGAGTGAATGCATAGAATGTTAAGAGGTGGGACGGAAGGTATGGAATGTATGACAATGAAATTATTACATAGTGTTACATGCACATTTATCTGCACACACGGGTGAATACACCTTAACTATATACCAGGTTATTAACCTATTTGGGTTCGTATTGAGCTTGAAGGCTGAGTCTGACATGCCTGTCACTGTATCTCTGTGTAGCTGATAAGTAAGGGACTTCCTTGGACAGCCTTTATAATAGTAGCATTATCTGTCTGTCTGTCTTTCTCAACCTACCTTCTCCAGAATGATGGACACCAGCTTGTGAGCAAGAGAATTAACAGGTAGGTAGATGATGTCATAGGGCTATACGTACATACGCTGGTATAATATAAAAGGACAAATAAAACAAGTACAGATGTTATATAAATGACATATAAAGTAATAACCCCCTGGCATCAAGCCCCAGAGACAGGATGTTACACACATCTACAACTCCCTGCCACTGCCTTACAGCTAAAGTCACAAGTGTCGCACACACACACACACACACACACACACACACACACACACACACACACACACACACACACACACACACACACACACACACACACACACACACACACACACACACACACACACACACACACACACACACACACACACACACACACACACACACACACACACACACACACACAAACACACACAGCGTTGTTTGGCTGTAATTAAACTTGAAAGAATTAAAGAACCTGGTACGTTTCAACTGGATGTTTCCGTCAGGCTATGACTACAAATCCTATCGCTGTTGTTGTTTCTGAATGATAATTATAGTCCACATAGAGAGAAACGTAAGAACAGCCACATTAGAAGAAACCAAAGCGTGAAATGAGGAAAAGCATTTTCCACTAGAACAATCTAAGAAAGATCTGTATCTGTTCTGTGTCCCAAGGCCTGGCTGAGAGAGAGAGAGAGAGAGAGAGAGAGAGAGAGAGAGAGAGAGAGAGAGAGAGAGAGAGAGAGAGAGAGAGAGAGAGAGAGAGAGAGAGAGAGAGAGAGAGAGAGAGAGAGAGAGAGAGAGAGAGAGAGAGAGACCGACAAAGTCAGACAGACCATGCGACAGATCTTTTTGATGTGTGATTGGCTTTGTGGTTCTTGCTGAGCACACTGTGTTTTTCAGACAGATTTCTTTTGAGTCGCCCTACTTCTATTAAGGCCCATAGTCGTCTGATCCTGTGTGGCTCAGTTCGTAGAGCATCAAATCTTGTAACATTGCTGAGAGCTCCGCATAACTCCGCATTGACATGATTGGTTGACGGTAGGTGGGGTGGGAGTCCTATATAAACACAAACCCACTTCCTTGACAACTTCCTTCACAACAGCTCAAAGCCAGTAGGGCTCTGATTAAGAGAGTCCTGGACAGGTTCCTAATCACCCCCCAACCCCAGACAGCACACATAACACACACAGTTTGGACAAGCACAGGGTCAAGCTGCAGTGCAGCGTCCCTGGATGGAGAGCATGTTCTGGGGTTAAGGGCCTTGCTCAAGGGCCCAACGGTAGGGGAATGTCTTTAGGATGTAAAGAAAGAACAAATTTATGAGGTATTATAATTCTGGTATGACTGAATCTGCCAAGCGGTGCGCATTTAAGTTTCTCTAATGTGTTTTCAACAGAGAATGAACTTTCGAAATTTCACATGCCTTTCTGGCATTATCTCAAGGAGGAAAATCTCTGAGAAATAGCAATGTAGCTGTGAGTTTACCCATGTTTGATTGTTATCTGTGTGAGCATATGCCTCAGCCTGTTCATGTCCTGTAGCTCCTAAAGTCCAGATGCCTGAAGATGTATACAGACACACAAAACACACACACGCATATACACACACACACACACACAAAGTGTAAACAAATCCTTTGTTTTGTTGAGACATAACACAGTCCGTCTTCTGGTGCATCTCCAGTAAGAAAGTACAAAGTACAGCATGAAAGTCCAAAGAATTCATCCTCCTTCCACAACACTGATTCATCACACTATTTGCAAACCTACATGTGGTAGCAAGTCTGCAAGCTAAGGAGAGGATTGGTCCAATGTGACTATCTATGTGAACAAGTTTCCCAATATGCAGTAATGTTGCATTACCCAAGACTGGTGATAAGAGGGATGTCTTCAGCTGCAGCTAATCTCTAGCTCCTTGCTCCTTATATGCTCACAGTATACAATATAACATGCCAGCTGCTGTTCCATCATTCTTCACTATTCCTCCAGATAATTCATTCAGCTGCCACAACAGCCAGTCACAACAAGAAGGTTCCTGTTTACATCTATTCATCCTGTATACAAAAAGGGAATAGTATGTATAAGCTGGAAGTAGAAACCTATAGTTCAAGTCAGAAGTTTACATACACTTAGGTTGGAGTCATTAAAACTAGTTTTTCAACCACTCCACAAATTTCTTGATAACAAACTATAGTTTTGGCAAGTCGGTTAGAACATCTACTTTGTGCATGACACAAGTCATTTTTCTAACAATTGTTTACAGACAGATTATTTCACTTATAATTCACTGTATCACAATTCCTGTGGGTCAGAGGTTTACATACACTAAGTTGACTGTGCCTTTGAAATGCATGGAAAATTCCAGAAAATTATGTCATGGCTTTAGAAGCTTCTGACAGGCTAATTTACATCATTCATGTCAATTGGAGGTGTACCTGTGGATGTATTTCAAGGCCTACCTTCAAACTCAGTGCCTCTTTGCTTGACATCATGGGAAAATCAAAAGAAATCAGCTAAGAGCTCAGAAAAAAACATTGTAGATCTCCACAAGTCTGGTTTAACCTTGGGAGCAATTTACAAATGCCTAGAGGCACCATGTTCATCTGTACAAACAATAGTACGCAAGTATAAACACCATTTGACCACACAGCCATCATACCGCTCAGGAAGGAGACGTGTTCGGTCTCCTAGAGATGAACGTACTTTGGTGTGAAAAGTGCAAATAAATCCCAGAACAACAGCAAAGGACCATGTGAAGATGCTGGAGGAAACGGGTACAAAAGTATCTATATCCACAGTAAAACGAGTCCTATATCGACATAACGTGAAAGGCCGCTCAGCAAGGAAGATGCCACTGCTCCAAAACCGTCATACAAAGGCCAGACTACGGTCTACAACTTTACATGGGGACAAAGACTGTACTTTTTGGAGAAATGTCCTTCTGGTCTGATGAAACAAAAATAGAACTGTTTGGCCATAATGACCATCGTTATGTTTGGAGGAAAAGGGGGGGATGCTTGCAAGCTGAAGAACACCATCCCAACCGTGAAGCACGGGGGTGGCAGCATCATGTTGTGGGGGTGCTTTGCTGCAGGAGGGAATGGTGCACTTCACAAAATAGATAGCATCATGAGGTAAGAAAATGATGTGGATATATTGAAGCGAAATCTCAAGACATCAGTCAGGAAGTTAAAGCTTGGTCGCAAATGGGTCTTCCAAATGGACAATGACCCCAAACATACTTCCAATGTTGAGGCAAAATGGCTTAAGGACAACAAAGTCAAGGTATTGGAGTGGCCATCACAAAGCCCTGACCTCAATCACATAGAACATTTGTGGGCATTACTGAAAAAGCGTGTGAAAGCAAGGAGGCCTACAAACCTGACTCAGTTACACCAGCTCTGTCAGGAGGATTGGGCCAAAATTCACCCAAATTATTGTGGGAAGCTTGTGGAAGGCTACCCGAAATGTTTGGCCCAAGTTAAACTATTTAAAGGCAATGCTACCTAATACTAATTGAGTGTATGTAAACTTCTGACCCACTGGGAATGTGATGAAAGAAAGAAAAGCTGAATAAATCATTCTCTCTACTTATATTCTGACATTTGACATTCTTAAAATAAAGTGGTGATCCTAACTAACCTAAAACAGGGAATCTTTTACTTGAATTAATCACCAGGAATTGTGAAAAACTGAGTTTAAATGTATTAGGCTAAGGTGTATGTAAACTTCTGACTTCAATTGTTAGTGTTATTGTTTATTAGTTTACTCCAATTAGGAGAAGGGTGGTAGGGTTTGTGGGGAATAATAAAGGAAGGTATATTCAAAAAGAAGTGTATGTGCATATGTATGTGTATGTATGTATATATATATATGTGTATATGTATGAATGTTTATATGTGTACAGAGTGGGCTCCAAAATTACTGGCACTTCTGACTGGCAATGCACAAACATTATTTTTTTAAATATAAACAATATAATTATAGAATGTAAACTCAATATACCAACATGTGAGAAATACTGTTATTTATTAATGTTTCAATGGAATCCACCAAAATAATTTATTGATTTAATAAAAAATGAATGTCCTCCAAATCAAGGTTTCACAATTAATGGCACCCTTAAATAGTATTGTAAATAACATCTACCAAGATTAAACCAGGAATTAAATTCCATTTATTTAAGTTGATCTAAGTCTTAAGGAACTATATTGAGCCATTACATCACTTCCTGTTTCACTAGGGTATAAAAATTAGGTAACACGCATGCAATATCCCTTTGTCATCCAACATCATGAAGAAAACAAAATAACTGACAGTTCAAAAGGACAGATATTCATAGACCTTTATAAATCTGGTAATGGCAACAAGAAAATCCACAAACGATTGAATATACCATTGAGCACTGTCAGGGCAATTATAAAAAATTCAAAAGATATGGAACAGTTGAAAACCCCAGGATAGGGAGGAGGATGGTGAGAGAAGAAACAAAATCCCCAAGAATCACTGTGAAAGAATTACAGTCCTTGGTGGGTCAGTGATGTTTTGGGTCTGTTTTAATTCCAGAGGTCCAGGGGCACTGGTTAAGATTGATGACATAATGAATTCCACCAAGTATCAGGCAATTTTGGCTGACAATCTGGTTCACTCTGCCAGAAGGCTGGGACTTGGCCGTAGGTGGACTTTCCAACATGACAATGACCCAAAACATACCTCAATATCCACACAGAAATGGTTCTGTGACAACCAAATCATTGTTCTGCCATGGCTATCTCTGTCGCCGGACCCCAATCCAATCGAAAACTTGTGAGCTTAATTGAAGACGGCAGTTGATAAGCGCAAACCTAAGAATGTGAAGGATCTTGAAAGGATCTGCTTAGAGGAATGGTCCAAAATCCCTCCAAATGTGTTCCTTGTCAAACATTACAGGAAAGGACTCCAGAGGTGGTTTCACTAAGCACTAAATGAGGAGTGCCAATAATTATGAAACCTTGATTTTGGTAAAATGTATTTTGCATTAAATAATTGTATGCTTTTGGTGGCTTCCATTGAAGCATTAATAAAGTACAGTAATTTCTCACATGTTGGTATTTTGAGTTTCTCTGTAATTATATTGTTTATATTTTTTTAAATGTATTATTTGTGCATTGTCAGTCAGGGGTGCCAGTAATTTTGGAGCCAACTGTATATATGTGGATGTATGTATATATATATAGATATATTTACCCCAAAAATAAATTGGGTTTGTAAATGATGCAGACAATTACATTGATGGAAGCAACAATCTATCCTCAATATTGTGGAAATGTGGAATAATGTGGAAATACAGATTAGCCAAATTGCTATACCTAAGCATAACCACAAAACTAAAGACTAATTAGCCTACTCTATTGTTTATGATTTTGCTGTCATAGACGACTGATTGGTCTCATTACTTTGAGTTAAAAAATAAATAGGCTTTTATGCTTGATCCGAAAATATGGTTGGAGGCACCATATGGACGGTAATGACGTAGTTGCAGAGCCTCCGAGGCATGCAGAGGCCAAATTGAGCTCCATACCACATTGCTGTGCTCCTCCAAAAAAAATGTACAATGTGGAGTGTTCTGTATAGCTCCACACTGACATGATTGGTTGACGGTAGGTATTTGTAATTGTCTTTATTATGGATCCCCATTAGCTGCTTCCTGAGGTCCGGCAAAATTAAGGCAGTTACACAACATTAATATCTGATTTCACAACACACTAAGTGTGTGCCCTCAGGCCATTACCACATATCTACAAAACAAAATTCATGTGTATGCGTGTATAGTTGCACACACTGTACATAGATTTTTCTATTGTGTTATTGACTGTACATTTGTTTATGTGTAACTCTGTGTTGTTATTTTGTCACACTGCTTTGCTTTATCTTGGCCAGGTCGCAATTGGCCAGATCCGGGAGAATTGTCATCAACTACACTAATTAGCATAGCGCAACGGTCAAAAAATATTACTAGAAAATATTCATATTCATGAAATCACAAGTGAAATATAGTGAAACACAGCTTAGCCTTTTGGTAACCACCCTGTCATCTCAGATTGTGAAATTATGCTTTACAGCCAAAGCAAGACAAGCGTTTGTGTATCGATAGCCTAGCAGAGCATTATGTCCAGCTAGCAGCAGGAAGCTTGGTCATGAAAATCAGAAAAGCAATCAAATTATAACCGTTTGCCTTTGATGATCTTTGGATGTTTTCACTGACGAGACTCCCAGTTAGACAGCAAATGTTCCTTTTGTTCCATAAAGATGATTTTTATACCCAAAATTCCTCTGTTTGTTTGTCACGTTATGTTGAGAAATCCACCGGAAATAGCGGTCACGACAAAAAATCATATTATATCCATAATATGGACAGAAACATGGCAAACGTTTTTTATAATCAATCCTCAAGGTGTTTTTCAAATATCTATTCGATAATATATCAACCGGGACAATTGGCTTTTCAGTAGGAGCGAGAGGAAAAATGACTACCTCTGTCTTTTACGCAAGAATCACTCAGAGAGCCCTCTGCTGGCCACTTACGCAATGTAGTCGTTTACGCTCATTCTTCAACATAAAGGCATGAAACTACTTCACAATGCTGTAGACACCTTAGGGAATACGTAGAAAAATGAATCTGGTTGACATCCCTTTCAGTGGCCAATAGGAGTGCATAGGAACACAACAGTTTCAAAACATGAGTCACTTCCTGATTGGATTTTTCTTAGGCTTTCGCCTGCAAAATCAGTTCTGTTATACTCACAGACAATATTTTGACAGTTTTGGAAACTTTAGAGTGTTTTCTATCCTAAGATGTCAATTATATGCATATTCCAGCATCTGGTCCTGAGAAATAGGCGGTTTACTTTGGGAACGATATTTTTCCAAAAATAAAAATAGTGCCCCCTAGTTTCAAGAGGATATAAATAAAGGTGAAATAAAAAATAAAAAAATGTAAAACAGTGCGTATGTTATGATGTGTGTATATGCATGTGTCTGTGCCTATGTTTGTGTAGCTTCATAGTCCCCGCTGTTCAATAAGGTGTATTTTTATCAATTTTTTAAATCTGATTCTACTTCTTGCATCAGTTACCTGATGTGGAATAGAGTTCCATGAAGTCATGGCTCTATGTAGTACTGTGCAACCTCCCATAGTCGGTTCTGGACTTGGGAACTGTGAAGATACCTCTGGTGGCATGTATTGTGGGGTATACATGGGTGTCTGAGCTGTGTGCTAGTTGTTTAAACAGACAGCTCGGTGCTTTCAACATGTCAATACCTCTCACAAGTAGCGATGAAGTCAATCTCTCCTCCACTTTGAGCCAGGAGAGTTTGACATGCATATTATTCACGTTTGCTCTCTGTGTACATCCAAGGGCCAGCCGTGCTGCCCTGTTCTGAGCAAATTGCAATTTTCCTAAGTCCCTCTTTGTGCCACCTGACCACACGACTGAAAAGTAGTCCAGGTGCGACAAAACTAAAGCATGTAGGACCTGCCTTGTTGATAGTGTTGTTAAGAAGATGAAGCAGCACTTTATTATGGACAGACTTCTCCCTATCTTATCTACTGTAGCAATATGTTTTGACCACGACAGTTTACAATCCAGGGTGACTCCAAGCAGTTTAGTCACCTCAAATTGCTCAGTTTCCACATTTTGTTTTTTGAAGTTTTAGTTAAGGTTTAGGGTTTATTGAATGATTTGTCCCAAATACAATGCTTTTAGTTTAAAAAAATATATATTTAGGAATAACTTATTCCTTGCCACCCATTCTGAAACTAATTGCAGCTCTTTGTTAAGTGTTGCAGTCATTTCAGTCGCTGTAGTAGCTGACTTGTAATAGTGTTGAGTCATTTGCATACATAGACACAATGGCTTTACTCAAAGCGTGTCATGTCATTAGTAAATATTTTAAAAAGTAAGAGGCCTAGACAGCTGCCATGGGGAATTCCTGATTCTACCTGGATTATGTTGGAGAGGCTTCCATTAAAGAACACCATCTGTGTGCTGTTAGTCAGGTAACTCTTCATCCACAATCATAGATGGCGCCGGAGGAGATGGCCTCCGTTTTACAGTCTCCGAAACAATTGTGCTATTATATGTCTTTTTTCGCAATATTTGTAAATGATTTTGTACATAATGTTTCTGCAACCGTATGTTACAGCAGAAAAGAGCTTCTGGATATCAGGACAGCAATCACTCACCTCGGATTAGACGAAGATTTCTTCAACAACAACAACAGCAGCAAGCAGGACTCACACGATATTCTCCAAACAACCCACAGGGCAGACATTCCAATTATTCGCAAAAGGAAGCGAGGCAGAGGACGAAGAGCCGGATGCCTCGTCTGGACCCGCAGAAAACAACTAGGAAAGCTGCCGTTACCATCAATATTACTCGCCAACGTGCAATCATTGGACAATAAGATCATGAATATCCTACCAACGGGACATTTAAAAAATGTAATATCCTATGCCTCGTGGAATCGTGGCTGAATGACGACATGGTTATTTAGCTAGCGGGATACACGCTGCACCGGCAGGATAGAACAGCACACAGACGAGGGAGGGGCGGTCTGTGCATATTTGTAAACAACAGCTGGTGCACGAAATCTAAGGAAGTCTCTAGATTTTGCTTGCCTGAAGTTGAGTATATTGTGATAAACTGCGGGCCACACTACTTGCCTAGGGAGTTCTCAGCTATACTTTTCGTGGCTGTTAATTTACCACCACAGACAGATGCTGGCACTAAGACCGCACTCAGTCAGCTGTATAAGGAAATAAGTAAACAGGAAACCACTCACCCAGAGGCGGCGCTCCTAGTGGCCGGTGACTTTAATGCAGGGAAACTTAAATCAGTTCTACCAAATCTCTATCAACATGTTAAATGTGCAACCAGAGGAAAACAAATTATAGATCACCTGTACTCCACACAGAGACACGTACAAAGCTCTCCCTCGCCCTCCATTTGGTAAATCCGACCACAGCTCTATCCTCGGAAGCACCAGTGACTCGGTCTATAAAAAAATGGTCAGATGAAGCAGATGCTAAACTACAGGACTGCTTTGCTATCACAGACTGGAACAAGTTATGGGATTCTTCTGATGACATTGAGGAATACACTACATCAGTCACTGGCTTTATCAATAAGTGCATTGAGGATGTCGTCCCCACAGTGTCTGTACGTACATACCCCAACCAGAAGCCATGGATTACAGGCAACATTCGCACTGAGCTAAAGGGTAGAGCTGCCACTTTCAAGGTGCTGGACCCGGATGCTTACAAGAAATCCCGCTATGCCCTGCGACAAAGCATCAAACAGGCATTGCATGAATACAGGGCTAAGATTGAATCATACTACACCGGCTCAGACGCTCGTCGGATGTGGCAGGGCTTGCAAACTATTACAGACTACAAAGAGAAGCACAGTGACACGAAGCACAGTGACACGAGCCTACCAGACGAGCTAAATCACTTCTATGGTCGCTTCGAGGCAAGCAACACTGAGGCATGCATGAGAGCATCAGCTGTTCCAGACGACTGTGTGATCACGCTCTCCGTAGTCGACGTGAGTAAGACCTTTAAACAGGTCAACATACACAAGGCTGCGGGGCCAGACGGATTACCAGGACGTGTGCTCCGGGCATGTGCTGACCAACTGGCAGGAGTCTTCACTGACATTTTCAACATGTCCCTGATTGAGTCTGTAATACCAACATACTTCAAGCAGACCACCATAGTCCCTGTGCCCAAGAACACAAAGGCAACCTGCCTAAATGACTAAAGACCTGTAGCACTCACATCCTTAGCAATGAAGTGCTTAGAAAGGCTTGTAATGGCTCACATCAACACCATTATCCCAGAAACCCTAGACCCACTCCAATTTGCATACCACCCAAACAGATCCACAGATGATGCAATCTCTATTGCACTCCACACTGCCCTTTCCCACCTGGACAAAGGGGACACCAATGTGAGAATGCTGTTCATTGACTACAGCTCAGCATTCAACACCATAATACCCTTAAAGCTCATCACCAAGCTAAGGATCCTGGGACTAAACACCTACCTCTGCAACTGGATCCTGGTGCTCAGTCCCCTCCTGTACTCCCTGTTCACCCATGACTGCATGGCCAGGCACGACTCCAAAACCATCATTAACGAAGAGACAACCTTTAGGGAGGAGGTCAGAGACCTGGCCAGGTGGTGCCATAATAACAACCTATCCCTCAATGTAACCAAGAATAAGGAGATGATTGTGGACTACAGGAAAAGGAGCACCGAGCACGTCCCCATTCTCGTCGACGGGGCTGTAGTGGAGCAGGTTGAGAGCTTCAAATTCCTTGGTATCCACATCAACAACAAACTAGATTGGTCCAAACACACCAAGACAGTCGTGAAGAGGGCACGACAAAGCCTATTCCCCCTCAAGAAACTTGTGTGTGTGTGTGTGTGTGTGTGTGTGTGTGTGTGTGTGTGTGTGTGTGTGTGTGTGTGTGCGTGCGTGCGTGCGTGCGTGCGAGCGTGCGTGCGTGCGTGCGTGCGTGTGTGGGAGCACTGAGCACGAAACTAAAAAGATTTGGCATATGGGTCCTGAGATCCTCAAAAGGTTCTACAGCTGCAACATCGAGAGCATCCTGACCGGTTGCATCACTGCCTGGTACGGCAATTGCTTGTCCTCTGACCGCAAGGCACTTCAGAGGGTAGTGCGTACAGCCAAGTATATCACTGGGGCAAAGCTGCCTGCCATCCAGGACCTCTACACAGAGGCCAGGACCTCTACAGGTGGTGTCAGAGGAAGGCCCTAAAAATTGTCAAAGACCCCAGCCACCCCAGTCATAGACTGTTCTCTCTACTACCAGATGGCAAGCGGTACCGGAATGCAAAGTCTAGGACTTCTCAACAGTTTTTACCCCAAAGCCATAAGACTCCTGAACAGGTAACCAATGGTTCCCCGGACTATTTGCATTGCCCCCCCCCCGTAAACCCTCTTTTACGCTGCTGCTACTCTCTGTTTATCTTATATGCTTAGTCACTTTAACTATACATTGATGTACATACTACCTAAATTGGCCCGACTAACCAGTGCTCCCACACATTGGCTAACTGGGCTATCTGCATTGTGTCCCACCACCCGCCAACCCCTCTTTTTACGCTTCTGCTCCTCTCTGTTCATCATATATGCACAGTCATGTTAACGATACCTACATGTACATACTACCTCAATAAGCCTGACTAACAGGTGTCTGTATATAGCCTTGCTACCCTTTTTTCAAATGTCCTTCTACTGTTGTTTTATTTAGAACCTTCTGAGGATCTCAGGACCCATGCCAAATCTTTTTAGTTTCGTGCTCAGTGCTCCTACACACACACACACACACACACACACACACACACACACACACACACACACACACACACACACACACAC
The DNA here is from genome assembly GCF_021184085.1 of Oncorhynchus gorbuscha. Lineage (NCBI taxonomy): Eukaryota > Metazoa > Chordata > Actinopteri > Salmoniformes > Salmonidae > Oncorhynchus > Oncorhynchus gorbuscha. Next base: position 51,291,074 of record NC_060188.1, on the reverse strand, counting down.
ACACACACACACACACACACACACACACACACACACACACACACACACACACACACACACACACATTTTTTTGGGGGGGGCACCATTGGTTAGAGCCTGTAAGTAAACATTTCACTGTAAGGTTTACACCTGTTGAATTCGGCGCACGTGACAAATAAACGTTGATTTGATTTGAACAGGGGGTGTAAATCCATAACACATACTTTTTACCAGCAGCAGACTATGATCGATAATGTAAAACGAGGGAGGTCCTGTATAAACACAAACTCACTTCCTTGACAACTTCCTTCAAAACAGCTCTGCTCTGTTCGCAATAAATGCTTTATGGCCACTACAGACGTCAAATTGACCCTCCACAATACCTAAAATAATAATTACAACATAAAGTGGATAGCAGAGAACATGCCTAACGTTTACCCTCACTCTTAGGACAGAGCAGATCCTTTAGATTTGTGGTTTTAGAAACTGTTCTTCGTTTTGTAAGCATTAGCCTACATGGCAAAGTAGCCAGCGTGTGGATGCACATTCTGCCCGCTGCCAAGGTCAATGCATGAATCGATCATCTTATTTGCGGTCCGAGGAAAAATTACCTTAAATAAACTTGTTTCATGCACTTCTACACAATTTTACATGAATGGAGATGAGCAGAATCGTTTAGTACCACAACAGAACATGAATTCGAGAAAAATCAGTTTGTTTTTAACACAGTAGCTGCATATCATTAGATATGCACTTGTAGAACTAGCGGAAACTATCATTTTCTAATTTATTCTATTTTATTCAATGATATTGTTGTTACAAAATAGATTTTTGTTGACTGTGATTAGGGCATGGGAATATAAGAGCATCTGCTAGGCTAAATTAACAAACTAGGCATGCAAAGCTCACTGCATGATCCTCAAACCAAAGACTGGCCAAACTCATATTTCTAAAAGTGATTTAAAAAGGTACTGTAGAATGACTGTATAGCCTAATAAGGTATTTTTTGTTTAATTATTATTTAAGTAAGGGATAAATGCCTTGGAAATAATGGACAACGCAATAATGACTTTTCCTTTTTGTCTATCTATTGTAGGCAGGCCTGCATTCTTTTATCCATGCTTTGGAGGTGTGTAAATCCCCCCTCTATGATGTAGGCTACATGTGTCCATGCCCATCAGGAAATTACATGAGAATCGTGGTGAATACCGGTTAACATTGTATTTAGAAGTTATTTTCCTGTAATAATTACTTGTTTGCCATTTCCCATTTTTAAAACCAAAATCCCTCCATAGGCTACCCTTACCTTAGGCCTAATTTAATGAAGGCTGGTTCAACACCAACGTGTCGAGCCTATTATATCCTAGTGATTTTTTGTTGTTGTTGAAAAAAATGAACAGTTGGATGGGGAGCGTTGCTGCACAGTAATTTCCAGGTTTCTCCAGGAATGTTTGATCAGGTTCAAATTCGGGCTCTGGCTGGGCCACTCAAGGACATTCAGAGACTTGTCCCGAAGCACCCTGCATTGTCTTGGCTGTGTGCTTATGGTCGTTGTGCTGTTGGAAGGTGAACCTTTGTCTCAGTATGAGGTCCTGAGCACTCTGGAGCAGGTTTTCATCAAGGATCTCTCTGTACTTTGCTCCGTTAATCTTTGTCTCATTCCTGACTAGTCTCCCAGTCCCTGCTGCCGAAAAATGTTTTGGTACGCTTACCCAGATCTGTGCCTCGACACAATCTTGTCTCGTAGCTCTACGGACAATTCCTTCGTCCTCAGTGCTTCGATTTTGCTCTGACATGCGCTGTCAAATGTGGGACCTTATATAGACAGGTGTTTGCCTTTCCAAATCATGTCCAATCAATTGAATATACCACAGGTGGACTCCAATCAAGTTGCAGAAACATCTCAAGGATGATCAATGGAAACAGGATGCACCGGAGCTCAATTTCGAGTCTCAAAGCAAAGGGTCTGAATACTTACGTAAATAAGTTTTCACTTTGTCATTATGGAGTATTGTGTGTAGATTGCTGAGATAAATTTTAGAATACGGCTGTAACGTGACAAAATGTGGAAAAAGTCAAGGGGTATGATTTTTTTCCGAAGGGAAAAGTATAACGGTGAGTGGATATTCTCCCTTTCTCTTTATATTGGATATTTGTGAAAAGTTTGGATGTGCTTAGTCTGCCTTGTTTTAATACCCTATTATATGCCCATAGGGATCAATGATGGTGTCAGTAAGTCTATTTAGACATAGCCGATTTAAAACAAGTTGTTGTTTTGTTTTGTTTAGAATTTGAGAATGATTTCTTCTGTTTTTAGGCCTTATCAATAATTCATTTTATCTTGCTTATTGACACCGTTTGGCATGTCCATGCTCAGCCATAATTCAATATACAGTAGGGCGAGCCCCTATATCAGTGAGAATGCTATGTAGGCTATATATTTCTACATTGAAGCCAAGCAATTATTTAGAACAATGTTGACTGCAAACAGGTTCAAGTTAACATATTTTGCAAAGATGGGATGGGTCTACATTTTGTTATTTCATGTCTGTAAGCTGTTGAACAAACTATAACGGGAATAACATTTGAATTGGAGTTGTATCCATGGCAATACATACATTAAATATCATAAATACACAAAGTGAAGCAACCACATATTGGCCAGTGAGGGGCTAAGCCTCGACACACCCACAACTGGTTTAGTCATTAAAACCCAGCCCTTTCACACCACCACCAGCAAGCACTTGTAAAGATCATTTTTAAATGTGAAGATTGCAAGAAAAATTCTTGACACATCCCTGAACCTATAGTGCCACCGCCAGCGCTTATATTTACGATTGTGTTAGGTTTGTTAATCGATTACAAATTACATGACCCTCCCTGGGCTAAATAAAAAAAATACTCAACCCTCCCCCAGACTGAAATTGAAAAAAACATGACCCTCCCCCATTTTCCTCCGGGTAACAATTGTGTCAATTTCAGCCACTCCCTGACCTCCAAACGTTTATCCAAGTTGGATCATCTTTGGAGGATGACAGCAGTCGCAACATTGGAAGACATAGCGTGGACTGTAGCCTACGAACACCTATTCCTGCTCTTTTTCTGTAATCCATCAAACTCATTAGGTGTGTCTTCGTAGTGGTCTCTGACTTGTGGTCAGACTCGCTCAGGCGGAACAAACTTTTTTTCAATGCTGATTTGAATGTCAGTGAGAAAACAGAAAGGTGTCAATTAATTTTTTCGCAAACATGCTTTCTGAAATGTAAAGTAATGCTAGAAGTAATCTGATTACATTTTTTTTGCTAGCAATGTAACAGATTAGAATATAAAAAAATGGTAATGGACATGCAATGGACATGTAATCCGTTACTCCACCAACCCTGGTCATTAAACTCATTGGACTCATCACCCTAAATATCAAACCTGAATTAGCCCAGATGTCACTAGATCCATCCACAAGAAAGTTCCATATATACATCCCTCCTGTATGCCAAAAAATAGTTATATTTGCATTATGAAATCGTCACCCTTAAATATAAAGGTTTTGTATCATTTCAGCCAGTAGTTCCAGTAGTTTTGAAAGTAGCGCTCACAAGCAAAAACTGTCCCCGACAATTGTGCACAATTGTGTGCTATATCATCCATTTTGTATATGTTATGTATACATTTTTGCTTTGCGATTTGTACTATATGTTACGAATTTGTCAGTGCTCAAGATCCCAGACAGCATCTTTAAATATCACTTTCTAATTTGGTCAGATATCTCATGATATCTGTAGCATTTTACTTTGTAGTGTTTTACATTGTAAAGATCTCCACTACACATATTTTGACATTTCAACAAACAAGCCATTGAATGTCAATAATGAAAGCTGGGTCATGCATTTTGCAGTCGAGAAATGACTCAGTCTTGCTGAAACTTGCAACAGACAAGCTCACACACTAACTCACATGCTCACCACGCTCCACACCAAGTCTGCACGCCTGTAGAGTCCCGGTAAATAACAGAATCCTTTAAAAGAGTCTTACCCGATGATGTAAGCCAGGACCCCCAGCTGAATCAATCGGCACACGACCCCCACTCTCCTGTTCCGCACCAGCACCTGGCGGGGGGTCTCATACTTGAAGAAGAAGTCAGAGAGGGCATTGGTGATGTAGCTGTTCATCTTGCTGCTCCGTGAGAGACAGGAGGGTCTCTCCATCACGCTGGCATGCATACACCCTGACCCTGCCTCTCTCTCTCTGTCTCTCACACCTTTTCTCTATTACCTATTTGTCTTCTTCAGTCTCACTTACCCAACAGCTGACATGTTTCAGTAGCTGTGTTAGACTTCCTCCTCTCTCTCTCACGCTCTCTTTCTTTCTCCCTCTCTGACTCTCCTCACAGTCAAGTTTCTTCCTGTCACCCTTACCTCTCAAACACACCCTCTCATTCCCTCTCTTTCGCTCTCTACTCTACTTCCTCTTTCTCTCTCCTTCCCGCTCTCCAAAACAAACAAATACTATATCATCTTGCTGTAAACCAAGGTTTTACTGTTCTACAGTCAAAAAACTACTTCTTCACTTAGCTACTGATCAGATCATTCGACATCTGTCACAGACATAATACACATTACATCCTTCTCACACCATGCAATCATTTCCCCCTGACACTGTCTTCCTGTGTGGTGCACAGAGATAGCACGGACATATGCTTGACCTAAACTTAGGCTACAAAAACAGTTCCCTATACATGTATAATGCATGTGGGTGTTTTGTTTAAAATATTTTGTTTTATTCACGCAATTCAGAGTTCTATTGTATTCTGCCATGTGAATGAAGTAGATGAACTTGGACTTCATGTTGCCAGCTTCTTTCGCTTTCCAATACAGATGTTTCATATAGTATTGTGTTTATTTTTGGTAGGGGTAGCCTACACAAGGTATGAGGAATGGACAAATATTACTTAATAAATAACAGATTGAATAAAATGCAATTAGATTGTATTAATAAATACTACGTTCTGTTAATCTGTTTGATTAACACATAACCATTAAAGTAATATAATTCAGTTACTTGTATGTTGCTTAGGGATGAGTTCAACACAACAACGCACCACGAGGGTGTTACTCATTTGAATTTTAAAAAGGGGGCCTCCCGGGTCCCGCAGTGGTCTAGGGCACTGCATCGCAGCACTAGCTGTGCCACCAGAGACTCTGGGTTCGCTCCCAGGCTCTGTCGCAGCTGTCCGCGACCAGGAGGTCCGTGGGGCGACGCACAATTGGCCTAGCGTCGTCAAGGTAAGGGATGGTCTGGCCGGTAGGGATATCCTTGTCTCATCGCACACCAGCGACTCCTGTGGCAGGCCGGGCGCAGTGCACGCTAACCAAGGTCGCCAGGCGCACGGTGTTTCCTCCCGACACATTGGTGCGGCTGGCTTCCAGGTTGAATGGCGCTGTGTTAAGAAGCAGTGCGGCTTGGTTGGGTTGTGTTTCGGAGGACGGCATGGCTTTTGACCTTCGTCTCTCCAGAGCCCGTACGGGAGTTGTAGCGATGAGACAAGATAGTAATTACTAACAATTGGATACCACGAAATGGAAAACAGAAAATATCTCTGCACACTCCCAGTCAAAATTGCAGTTTGTATTTTTGCATTTTGCCTCCAACACCTTCACAAATCGGTTTTGCGTGTGCGGTATATTCTGCCTATTATCATGCTATTTTGAATTCAACTAGAATTTCAGAACTCATTTCTATGTCCAGCAATGGAAAGTATCTCTTACAGTACATTAGTTATCTATCCCAAATGTTTGAATAGCAAATAAGCAAGCATTTAAAACTTCAAAACCACACATTTGCATAGTCACTTTAATAACTCTACAAACATGTACATAATTACCTTGACACCGGTGCCCCCCGTACATTGACACGTTGACTCTGTACCGGTACCCCCTGTACATAGCTCCACTATTGTTATTTACTACTGCTCTTTCATTATTTCTTATTCTTATCTCTTACTTTTGGGGGGATTTTCTTAAAACAGCATTTTTGTTTAAGGGCTTGTAAATAAGCATTTCACTGTAAAGTCTACACTTGTTGTATTCGACATGTGACAAATACAATTTGCTTTGATTTGACATTTAGCCCTGTTTTTCTGTGGTTGGTTTAGGTACCATATTTAGCTAGTGCTCTGATCTCCCTATGGTCTTCCATCAGATCGTGTCACTCCTACGCGACACTCGTCGTGCTATCTGACGTGAGACAAAGTTAATCTCCCATGATTTTCAAATGTGGAAGGTTATTTCCAGTCTAGGGCTGGGTCAAATACATATTAGACGCTTTCAAATACTTCAGGTGTATTGAATTTAGTTTGCAAAACAATGGAACCAATAGTGCCGATAATGCAATCTCAAATACCTGCCCCTAGGCCTATATCAAGCAGGTCTACTCACTTCCAGATAATTTATTAAACCCCAGTGTTTGCATGACATACTGTACATTGATTTGTGTAGTTCCTATAAAGATACTGATGTTATGAGTCATATCCTGGACTACAGTGTCTGTGTACTGACTACTGAGCTGTAAGCTACTGGGGAAAATAGTTCAATATATCAATGTGTTAGTTTATGACTGTGAGAGACTAGAAGTAGGCTAGGCTGGAATCATTCACATAACATTTGCAAACCATGTACAGTGTCTGCCTTTAATCTGGAAAAACATGGCTTGTAATTGGGTGAACGCTGCCTGATCCTGCTTCCACTGAATATTTAGAAAATACTGGAGAAATACTGGAGCGGGTATTCTAATACCGTGTAACAGTTTCTTTTATGTTTGTTAATAAATGTCTATTTGTATTTTTCAAAGAAATGCCTGCAATCAATATGTGCACTGGTTGAAGGATACATTTAATCATTCTTCTTTAGTTTTCTGTTACACAACTCTTTATGCTGATAAGCATCCGCTAACACAGCTAGTGAGTGAGTGACATCTCATGTCACTATTTACAAACTTTGGTATTGGTATAGATATTTCCAACTACCCATTGTAATGGCACTACTCTAAAATGACATGACGATCAATGGGTTGTCTATGTCTAGGCCAGTGCTAGTGGAGATAGTCCTCCGCGTCTGGTTGATCTTGTTGATCTTAATGTGGGCATGGCTCTACTGGACTTTAAGGTCTGGACTAAGGAAGGAGAGGTTAGATATAAGTGGACTGAATTTAATTAATTTCACATCAATCAGTCTGACAAACATGCTCACACTCTGAACTGAAATTCTGGCTTATCTCTAGCTGGTAAAGCTACAAGAGTATGGGCCACCACTTAGAGCTGGGTTCCCCTCTAGGTTTCTCCCTTCTAGAAACTTTTTCCTGGCCACTCTGCTCTTGCTTGCTTTTCTGGATCTAAGCCAGGCTACTGTAAAAAGACTATAAAAAAGGGCTTTGTGTCATGTTTGTCATTTATTATCATGTCTTGTCCCTGTGCTCCCCATTCTATTCGTTTCCCTCTGCTGGTCTTATTTGGTTCTTTCCCTCTTTCTATCCCTCTCTCTCCCCCTCCCTCTCTCACTCTCTCGCTCTCTCTTCTCTCTATCGTTCCGTTCCTGCTCCCAGCTGTTCCTATTCCCCTAATCATCATTTAGTCTTCCCACACCTGTTCCCGATCCTTTCCCCTGATTAGAGTCCCTATTTATTCCTTTGTGTTCCGTTCCTGTCCCGTCGGTTCCTTGTTTAGTATTCACCATGCTGTGATTGCGTTTCGCCCTGTCCTGTCGTGTTTTTGCTGTGATTGTGTATCGCCCTGTCCTGTCGTGTTTTTTGCCTTCATCAGATGCTGCGTGTGAGCAGGTGTCTCTGTCAACTACGGCCTGCGCCTACCCGAAGCGACCTGCAGTCTGTGGCCGCTTCTCCTGTTATTCCCCTCTACAGACTAGAGGATTTCTGTTATTCCCTGTTTGGACTTGAATAAACTCTGTTTCTGTTAAGTCGCTTTTGGGTCCTCTTTCACCTGCATGACAGAAGGAACCGACCAAGGAATGGACCCAGCGACTTCAGACGCTCGTTACACTGCCGTCGAGATCAAGGAGCCATGCTCGGCAGACACGAGCAGGAATTGTCTGCTGCTCGCCATGCCGTGGAGAACCTGGCCGCTCAGGTTTCCGACCTCTCTGGACAGTTCCAGAGTCTACGTCTCGTGCCACCTGTTACTTCCTGGCCTGCCGAGCCTCCAGAACCTAGGGTTAATAACCCACCTTGCTACTCCGGGCAGCCCACTGAGTGCCGCTCCTTTCTCACGCAGTGTGAGATTGTGTTCTCTCTCAACCCAACACATACTCTAGAGAGAGAGCTCGGGTTGCTTACGTCATTTCACTCCTTACTGGCCGGGCTCGAGAATGGGGCACAGCTATCTGGGAGGCAAGGGCTGATTGCTCTAACAAGTTCCAGAACTTTAAAGAGGAGATGATTCGGGTTTTTGACCGTTCAGTTTTTGGTGGGGAGGCTTCTAGGGCCCTGGCTTCCTTATGCCAAGGTGAACGGTCCATAACGGATTATTCTATTGAGTTTCGCACTCTTGCTGCCTCTAGTGAGTGGAACGAGCCGGCGCTGCTCGCTCGTTTTCTGGAGGGACTCCACGCAGTGGTTAAGGATGAGATTCTCTCCCGGGAGGTTCCTTCAGATGTGGACTCTTTGATTGCTCTCGCCATCCGCATAGAACGACGGGTAGATCTTCGTCACCGGGCTCGTGGAAGAGAGCTCGCATCAACGGTGTTTCCCTGCTCCGCATCGCAACCATCTCCCTCCTCTGGCTTTGAGACTGAGCCCATGCAGCTGGGAGGGATTCGCATCTCGACTAAGGAGAGGGAACGGAGGATCACCAACCGCCTGTGCCTCTATTGCGGAGTTGCTGGACATTTTGTTAATTCATGTCCAGTAAAAGCCAGAGCTCATCTGTAAGCGGAGGGCTACAGGTGAGCGCAACTACTCAAGTCTCTCCATCAAAATCCTGTACTACTTTGTCGGTCCATCTACGCTGGACCGGTTCGGGTGCTACATGTAGTGCCTTGATAGACTCTGGGGCTGAGGGTTGTTTCATGGACGAAGCATGGGTTCGGAAACATGACATTCCTTTCAGAGAGTTAGAGAAGCCTACGCCCATGTTCGCCTTAGATGGTAGTCATCTTCCCAGTATCAGATTTGAGACACTACCTTTAACCCTCACAGTATCTGGTAACCACAGTGAGACTATTTCTTTTTGATTTTCCGTTCACCGTTTACACCTGTTGTTTTGGGTCATCCCTGGCTAGTATGTCATAATCCTTCTATTAATTGGTCTAGTAATTCTATCCTATCCTGGAACGTTTCTTGTCATGTGAAGTGTTTAATGTCTGCCATCCCTCCCGTTTCTTCTGTCCCTACTTCTCAGGAGGAACCTGGCGATTTGACAGGAGTGCCGGAGGAATATCATGATCTGCGCACGGTCTTCAGTCGGTCCCGAGCCAACTCCCTTCCTCCTCACCGGTCGTATGATTGTAGTATTGATCTCCTTCCGGGGACCACTCCTCCTCGAGGTAGACTATACTCTCTGTCGGCTCCCGAACGTAAGGCTCTCGAGGATTATTTGTCTGTGTCTCTTGACGCCGGTACCATAGTGCCTTCTTCTTCTCCGGCCGGGCGGGGTTCTTTTTGTTAAGAAGAAGGACGGTACTCTGCGCCCCTGCGTGGATTATCGAGGGCTGAATGACATAACGGTTAAGAATCGTTATCCGCTTCCCCTTATGTCATCAGCCTTCGAGATTCTGCAGGGAGCCAGGTGCTTTACTAAGTTGGACCTTCGTAACGCTTACCATCTCGTGCGCATCAGAAAGGGGGACGAGTGGAAAACGGCGTTTAACACTCCGTTAGGGCATTTTGAGTACCGGGTTCTGCCGTTCGGTCTCGCCAATGCGCCAGCTGTTTTTCAGGCATTAGTTAATGATGTTCTGAGAGACATGCTGAACATTTTTGTTTTTGTCTATCTTGACGATATCCTGATTTTTTCTCCGTCACTCGAGATTCATGTTCAGCACGTTCGACGTGTTCTACAGCGCCTTTTAGAGAATTGTCTCTACGTAAAGGCTGAGAAGTGCTCTTTTCATGTCTCCTCCGTTACTTTTCTCGGTTCCGTTATTTCCGCTGAAGGCATTCAGATGGATTCCGCTAAGGTCCAAGCTGTCAGTGATTGGCCCGTTCCAAGGTCACGTGTCGAGTTGCAGCGCTTTTTAGGTTTCGCTAATTTCTATCGGCGTTTCATTCGTAATTTCGGTCAAGTTGCTGCCCCTCTCACAGCTCTTACTTCTGTCAAGACGTGTTTTAAGTGGTCCGGTTCCGCCCAGGGAGCTTTTGATCTTCTAAAAGAACGTTTTACGTCCGCTCCTATCCTCGTTACTCCTGACGTCACTAGACAATTCATTGTCGAGGTTGACGCTTCAGAGGTAGGCGTGGGAGCCATTCTATCCCAGCGCTTCCAGTCTGACGATAAGGTTCATCCTTGCGCTTATTTTTCTCATCGCCTGTCGCCATCTGAGCGCAACTATGATGTGGGTAACCGTGAACTGCTCGCCATCCGCTTAGCCCTAGGCGAATGGCGACAGTGGTTGGAGGGGGCGACCGTTCCTTTTGTCGTTGGACAGACCATAAGAACCTTGAGTACATCCGTTCTGCCAAACGACTTAATGCCCGTCAAGCTCGTTGGGCGTTGTTTTTCGCTCGTTTCGAGTTTGTGATTTCTTACCGTCCGGGTAGCAAGAACACCAAGCCTGATGCCTTATCCCGTCTGTTTAGTTCTTCTGTGGCTTCTACTGATCCCGAGGGATTCTTCCTTATGGGCGTGTTGTCGGGTTAACAGTCTGGGGAATTGAAAGACAGGTTAAGCAAGCACTCACGCACACTGCGTCGCCGCTTGTCCTAGTAACCTCCTTTTCGTTCCTGTTTCCACTCGTCTGGCTGTTCTTCAGTGGGCTCACTCTGCCAAGTTAGCTGGTCATCCCGGTGTTCGAGGCACTCTTGCGTCTATTCGCCAGCGCTTTTGGTGGCCGACTCAGGAGCGTGACACGCGCCGTTTCGTGGCTGCTTGTTCGGACTGCGCGCAGACTAAGTCGGGTAACTCTCCTCCTGCCGGTCGTCTCAGACCGCTCCCCATTCCTTCTCGACCATGGTCTCACATTGCCTTAGACTTCATTACCGGTCTGCCTTTGTCTGCGGGGAAGACTGTGATTCTGACGGTTGTCGATAGGTTCTCTAAGGCGGCACATTTCATTCCCCTCGCTAAACTTCCTTCCGCTAAGGAGACGGCACAAATCATTATTGAGAATGTATTCAGAATTCATGGCCTCCCGTTAGACGCCGTTTCAGACAGAGGCCCGCAATTCACGTCACAGTTTTGGAGGGAGTTCTGTCGTTTGATTGGTGCGTCCGTCAGTCTCTCTTCCGGGTTTCATCCCCAGTCTAACGGTCAAGCAGAGAGGGCCAATCAGACGATTGGTCGCATACTACGCAGCCTTTCTTTCAGAAACCCTGCGTCTTGGGCAGAACAGCTCCCCTGGGCAGAATACGCTCACAATTCGCTTCCTTCGTCTGCTACCGGGTTATCTCCGTTTCAGAGTAGTCTGGGTTACCAGCCTCCTCTGTTCTCATCCCAGCTTGCCGAGTCCAGCGTTCCCTCCGCTCAAGCGTTTGTCCAACGTTGTGAGCGCACCTGGAGGAGGGTGAGGTCTGCACTTTGCCGTTACAGGGCACAGACGGTGAGAGCCGCCAATAAACGCAGGATTAAGAGTCCAAGGTATTGTTGCGGCCAGAGAGTGTGGCTTTCCACTCGCAACCTTCCTCTTACGACAGCTTCTCGTAAGTTGACTCCGCGGTTCATTGGTCCGTTCCGTGTCTCCCAGGTCGTCAATCCTGTCGCTGTGCGACTGCTTCTTCCGCGACATCTTCGTCGCGTCCATCCTGTCTTCCATGTCTCCTGTGTTAAACCCTTTCTTCGCACCCCGTTCGTCTTCCCTCCCCCCTCCCGTCCTTGTCGAGAGCGCACCTATTTACAAGGTACATAAGATCATGGACATGCGTTCTCGGGGACGGGGTCACCAATACTTAGTGGATTGGGAGGGTTACGGTCCTGAGGAGAGGAGTTGGGTTCCGTCTCGGGACGTGCTGGACCGTTCACTCATCGATGATTTCCTCCGTTGCCGCCAGGATTCCTCCTCGAGTGCGCCAGGAGGCGCTCGGTGAGTGGGGGGTACTGTCATGTTTGTCATTTATTATCATGTCTTGTCCCTGTGCTCCCCATTCTATTCGTTTCCCTCTGCTGGTCTTATTTGGTTCTTTCCCTCTTTCTATCCCTCTCTCTCCCCTCCCTCTCTCACTCTCTCGCTCTCTCTTCTCTCTATCGTTCCGTTCCTGCTCCCAGCTGTTCCTATTCCCCTAATCATCATTTAGTCTTCCCACACCTGTTCCCGATCCTTTCCCCTGATTAGAGTCCCTATTTATTCCTTTGTGTTCCGTTCCTGTCCCGTCGGTTCCTTGTTTAGTATTCACCATGCTGTGATTGCGTTTCGCCCTGTCCTGTCGTGTTTTTGCTGTGATTGTGTATCGCCCTGTCCTGTCGTGTTTTTTGCCTTCATCAGATGCTGCGTGTGAGCAGGTGTCTCTGTCAACTACGGCCTGCGCCTACCCGAAGCGACCTGCAGTCTGTGGCCGCTTCTCCTGTTATTCCCCTCTACAGACTAGAGGATTTCTGTTATTCCCTGTTTGGACTTGAATAAACTCTGTTTCTGTTAAGTCGCTTTTGGGTCCTCTTTCACCTGCATGACACTTTGCAAATAAAAAAAATATTGATGAACAATGCACAGTTTGATTAATTTATAAAACTATGACAAAAAAAAACTGGTGCTACCAATCTTGTTAAGAGATTTTTTTATTTGAATTACTGGCAGGATGGACCCCCTCTCGGGCCGGATTCAGCACCAGTCCTTGTGTTTGACACTCCTGCTCTAGACATACAGGTTGCCTAGCAATGTAGCAATGTTCCTAGTGCTGTTGCCCTAGCTCTGGGAATTCTGAGACCATTATGTCACTGTCAGGGCTATACGGGATTCTTGGGACGTCCCTACTCTAAACCCTAACCTTAACCCCTACCCTTACTCTAACCTTAACTATTACCTAACCCTTACATGAACCATTTTGAATTTCAACTTCAATGGGGTAGGGATGTCCCAAGGATCCCCGATCGCACAGACCTTTATGTGACCTTCCACTAACTGTTTGGGATATTTATCTCAGCAGCTCCTACATGATATTTCTTTGTGTTAACTGTTTTTGTATGTTAGGCTTTGGGTGTAAAATCAGCCTCTAAAGTCCATTGCGTGCAAGATGGCTCTGTCGAGCAAGAATAAACATCACTGAGCAAGCAAACACTGAATAGAGAGTGCAGAGGATATGTCCCATGAGCAAAGGATAAGTGAAACAAGCGCACAGACCAGTGGAGAGCACAGAATGTGTTCATGCGGGCTGAGGATGGGTCCTGCGAGCGCACAGACCAGTGGAGAGCACAGAATGTGTTCATGCGGGCTGAGGATGGGTCCTGCGAGCGCACAGACCAGTGGAGAGCACAGAATGTGTTCATGCGGGCTGAGGATGGGTCCTGCGAGCGCACTGACCAGTGGAGAGCACAGAATGTGTTCATGCGGGCTGAGGATGGGTCCTGCGAGCGCACAGACCAGTGGAGAGCACAGAATGTGTTCATGCGGGCTGAGGATGGGTCCTGCGAGCGCACAGACCAGTGGAGAGCACAGAATGTGTTCATGCGGGCTGAGGATGGGTCCTGCGAGCGCACTGACCAGTGGAGAGCACAGAATGTGTTCATGCGGGCTGAGGATGGGTCCTGCGAGCGCACAGGCGCAAATTAAACTTCAATTGCAAGTGTGAGTTTGAGCGAACAGAACATCATTGCCGCAGCAAAATATTAATTTGAGACAGAGATACTTATTTTTGCAGAGATACTTATTACATGTCAAGACTCAGAAATGACTGTGCTCTCACAAATACACCTCTCACAACAACAAATGTTGCTCTCACAACTGCAATCTTATACTATAATTTTATTACAGGTAAAAATTTGAGCAAATGAACATGGTCGTCACTAGTTAACACAGCCACAAAGTCATAATTATTATGGGGCCCTAAATCCCGCCTATTGCATGAGACCAATCATTGAGTACGTCCATTTGTAACCCCACCCACCAGCATACTGAACCGGATAAGGCCATGGCCAAGTGGGAATGAAATAGGAACTATGATATTCACTGCACCGAACAGCCTGTAGTGGAAAATTGCCATAGTCACCACCAGCCTTCTAGTTAGCTACCGTTTGCCTGGTTAAGAAACACAAGTTGCTGCTTTTCACAATTAAAAACAACAGTAGCATTGAGTTTAATAGTAAACCAACAGTCTAGCTATGTTTTTCTCTCCCCTGAGTAGGCTATAGAAAAGTAGTTTGTAGTCTCACTCAACCCTCCCACTTTTCCCACTGCATTTCATATACAGGTTCTGTATCCAGCATAGCAAAGTCTCCCTCTTCACCTTAGAGAAAACGTATTGATTCTAGTTCAAAAGACATTACCCTATTGTGCATTGGCGGGCTGCATTTTACATTCATAAGGCATATCGCTGGGTGTTCTAAAACTAGGCTACATGCAGACCAGACCGTTAACCATTTGTTTAGCTACACCTTGTTCAGTCATGTTACTTCAGTAGCTACACTATATATACAAAGGCATGTGTACACCCCTTCAAATGACTGGATTCGGCTATTTCAGCCACACCCGTTTTTGACAGGTTTATAAAATGGAGCACACAGACATGCAATCTCCATAGATTAGCAGTAGAGTGGCCTCAGTGAAGAGCTCAGTGACTTTCAAAGTGGCGCTGTCATAGGATTCTGCACTGCTAGAGCTGCCCCGGTCAAATGTAAGTGCTGTTATTGTGAAGTAGAACATCTAGGAGCAACAACGGCTCAGATGCTAAGTGGTAGGCCACACAGGCTCACAGAACGGGACAGCCGAGTGCTGAAGCGCTGTTGGTTGGTCCTTTGCATGGGGTGATGTAAGTTTCCTTTAACAATCAGTCTTCCAGATAGATGACACAGACACGGGAACCTTGGTATACAACTCTTTCATAATAAAATGTAATTGGAGACAGAATGTAATTCACATACAGAATACCTCAGTAGTTTATAGTAAAGATCTGTGAGGTGAGACAGGAGACAAAGCTCCATATACTAGTGGATGTGGACAACCTACCGTCAATCATACCTTAACGTTGTTGCATTGGATTAGATACAAAGTAACTAAGATGAGAAAAACATGTTTAGACTGTGGTTTCTCGCTCTGCTATCTCGGCCTTTAGCCTGTGTGACTATCAGCAGGTGTAGACAATTCTCAGCCTGAGAACTAAAGCAGTACATCTCCATTTACCCGGTACTTTTCCATCATTGCGCATTGCAAGCATACAAATGTTATCACATATATACAGTAATCATGGCATTGGTGTAGCCCCTCACCCAACCCACAGGGTAAACCCCAACATTCCCCCCCTTTGAGACTACCTAGTCTCATATAACCATGTACAGAAATCGACGTTAGACATCTGGAACTTTTAACCATTCACATATAGGTAGTATAGTAATCATCCTCTGGGTCAGTTGGGCAAGCAAGAGGGTCATAGTTGGGGTCAACACCAATGGCATCATATTTATCACTCATTTAACCAAACAGCTCTCTCATGGATTTGGGTTTAGACAAAATTAACACTGCAGTCCTGTTTGGGGACACATTTCTACCTAAGTCTCAAACAAACTTTACCCACGTGTTGACAGGGCCGGCTTCACCCCCACAAACAAGTAGTGTGGATAGAGCCAAAACAGTCAACTACCAATGACCACATGCGGTCATCTTGCCTCTCTTATTCCCCCTACGGGTTTGGTTATTTACAACATTTAAAACAGTTGGTTCTTCAGGGCTTTGGTCTTGCCTTTCATCTTTTTCAAGTATTTGGTCTCGACTCACATTTGCTTCTGCCTCTTGTTTCAGGCTGTATCTGGCTCCATCATCTCCTGTGAGAGTGGAGAGATTTAACAATAGTCATTAGCTCTTTCATGTACTCCGTGTTCTACTTCAGCTAGAGTGTTGTCTATTTGTGTGTCAGTCATGGGTCTGTGTGCGGGAACATTCATGGGTCTTCCTGTCAACATTTCATGTGGTGTAACACCACAGGCCTTTATTAAAACTACTGCGCATTTTCCTTAACACCAGTGGTAAACAATCCACCCAAGATTTCTTGGTGGAGTGGCATGCCTTAGCTAACCCTTGTTTAATGGATTGGTTAGCTCTCTCGGTAACCCCATTACTCGGAGGGTGGTAGATGGACACAAAATTCTGGTCCACTCCCATCATTATGGCTACCTGCTTCACTACATCACCAGTGAAGTGGGTACCATTGTCTGCAGATAAAACCTCAGGAACACCAAATCTAGGTATCTCCCTCACTAGTAGCTTTGCTACTGTCTTAGCATCACAGTGTGTGGTGGAAAATGCCTCCACCCACCTGGTGAACCTGTCAATAAGAACTAAACAGTACCTTTTCCTTTCTTTTCTTTCTGCAAGATCTATAAAATCCATGGCAAGATGGACAAATGGTCCTCTTGGCGTAGGGAAATGACCTGGTTTCACAGGTGTTCCTTTGGCAATGTTAAATTGCATGCACTTTGCACATCGAAACAGAAACTGTTTCACATGCTGGGTCAAATTTGGACAAAACCAATCCAAAGAAATTGCCTCTATCATATACCCCCTTGACAAATGGGCCATACCATGGGCCACTTGGCAAACAGAGGTGATAAGACAAGAGTCTGTCTCCAAATTTTAGAAATGTGGTCTAGTTTACAACCCTGCTGATGCCATACCAAATGAGAACCAACATCCAAAACCTGTTTAGATGCCAAATAATTAGTGTCTTTCCCAACAGCAGCAGAGAAGAACATGGAGTGGCTATGACACTTTGAGGCAGCCAATTTAGCAGCCTCATCTGCCATGGCGTTACCCATACTCACAAAATCCAAAGCAGAGGGCAGCATCAAAGCCTCCAAGAGATCTAAAACCATAGTTCTATTATGAATAAGACTTCCACAAGCATTGTGAAAACCCCTACTCCTCCAGACACCACACCAAACCCCTTATTGCATAAGCAGAATCAGACAAAATTGTAACCCTTTTCCCTTCTCCCATTTTACAGGCAGTGGTTAGTGCCAAAAGTTCAGCCTGTTGAGCTGAGAAAGTATCTGGTAATGGTTGTTGTGTGTGAGTGGTTCTATCAATTGTCACAATACCAAACCCTGCATGTTTCTTCCCTGTAGTTTGATCTATATATGCAGAACCGCCAAGTCAGCATCAGTCAGGGCAGTGTCAGAGAGGTCAGGCCCAGCCGTCATTGGTGTGGGACCAACTGTCTCTGCACTGCCTTTGGTGCCATGGTACCCCATTATTTTGTTTTAATCAGGTTCTATGTCATGTGGACTGAGTGACTTATCTGTATGGAACTGTAGAAAAACCCAGTTCAATTTCCGTGTACGGGTAGTAGGACCTAACATAGAATGATATACCAAATGCAGTTCTATTTTCTCTAACCCCTCTTCTTCTTTAGTTTCACTACATTTATTCACTAACTACGCTACTGTAAATGGTTCCACATACAGTTGAAGTCGGAAGTTTACATACATCTTAGCCAAATACATTTAAACTCAGTTTTTCACAATTCCTTACATTTAATCCTAGTAAATCTTCCCTGTCTCAGGTCAGGTAGGATCACCACTTTATTTTAAGAATGTGAAATGTCAGAATAATAGTATAGAGAATTATTTATTCAGCTTTTATTTCTTTTATCACATTCCCAGTGGGTCAGAAGTTTATATACACTCAATTAGTATTTGGTAGCATTGCCTTTAAATTGCTTAACTTGGGTCAAACTTCCCACAATAAGATGGGTGAATTTTGGCCCATTCCTCCTGACAGAGCTGGTGTAAATGAGTCAAGTTGTAGGCCTACTTGCTCGCACAAGCTTTTTCAGTTCTGCCCACAAATTTTCTCTAGGATTGACGTCAGGGCTTTATGATGGCCACTCCAATACCTTGACTTTGTTGTCCTTAAGCCATTTTGCCACAACTTTGGAAGTAAGCTTTGGGTCTTTGTCCATTTGGAAGACCCATTTGCAAACAAGCTTTAACTTCCTGACTGATGTCTTGATGTTGCTTCAATATATTCACATCATTTTCCTACCTCATGATGCCATTTATTTTGTGAAGGGCACTATAGTTATAGCTATAGTTTATTATCAACTTTGAGGCAATAGTTTGGGGAAGGTCAGGGCTCTATGGTTCATTATGACAATGCCCTGTGCAGAAAGCGAGGTCCATACAGAAATGGTTTGTCAAGATCAGTGTGGAAGAACATGACTGGCCTGCCAAGAGCCCTGACCTCAACCCCAACAAACACCTTTGGTATGAATTGGTAAATGAAAGAGTTGAGAGAGTTGAGTTGAATTTGCTACATAAGGTTTATTTGATTGAATAGAAGTTTCGGAATGCTTAAGTTGTTACATGACATCCCAGCAACTTTGAGAAAAACACTTTATATCGGAGTTGGCTATGCATATTCATGTCATGTGGCTAGTAGCATAGCATCTCTCTACATTGAATAGTGGTCGTTGATGTCAACAACCCTCATCAAATATTGAAAAAAAGACAGCCCATTGTGCCGCTTTGTGGACAATGACTTTCATTGTTTGGGCGGAGAGACGTGTATCTTGTCAGTATATCCATAATCTTTTCTATAGCTAACAACCTGGGGGCGCGTTCAGCAGTACGCAATGTTTTGGAACGTTCAGATATAAATATGCTATGTAGAACAAATATGCCTCTCTGACATGTTGAATAAGGGATAACGTTGGCTCTATTCATGGAATTTCCATCTGCAACGTTTTAGAACAATTTTCAACTGAACGTGGTCCTGGTAACATTACCAGTAGCCTATATGAAAACATTTGGTGACACAGAAAGAAAGGAAAAGGGATAGCAAACTATTTATTGACTACATTCCTCTTGCCACTACGCTATATCTGACTGGGTAAATAACTTTATTTTCAGTTCATGTGGACCCAGTGACTCAGACTTAAGCACTTGGACCAGGACTCGAGCACTGGGACTCAGACTACAGCCATAGAGATGTGTAACTCAACCATTGGTGAATCGGACTTGGACTTGGACCCTAGCACATGGGACTTGGACTCGAGGTTTAGTGACTCAACTACATCACTGGGCGAACAGTCAATAGGTCCCATTCAAAGTTATTAGCTCCGTTCTACTTTTGGACATCAATAGGTGCATTCAAGCTGCACCTTAGCCCAAGGCTTGGAGCCTCCTTAGCCCTGTGCTAAGAGAGATTTTAGTGCCAAAATAGGTAGTGTGAAACAGGGTCAAGAACAACTCCTATAATGCTCATTGTCCAATCATAAAAGCTGCACTGACACTTAATTTACAGTGCACTTAAACCGTTTTCACTTTGTCATTATGGAGTATTCTGTGTAGATTGCTAAGGATTATTATAATTGTTTAATTAATTTTCTAATAAGGTTGTAAAGTAACAAAATCTGGAAAAAGTCAAAGGGTCTGAATACTTTCTGAATGCACTGTATGCTTGTGATGCCTGTAGTACAAAAAACAAAATCCTTTAATCCATGCAAAAATATTGGCTGCTATACCTAACAATTCTTTTGCTATGCAGGCTGGCTAGCGTCTTGTCAATTAGCCAAGTAAAGCTACAAACTCTACAGCTGGAAGGGCAGCAAACGCAAAATGTTGTCATAGCTTTTCTATTGACATTTAATTGTATATATCCATGATAATAATATTGTTGCATGATTTTGCCTGGATCAGAAAAGTTGATGTCTCGTGCACAACATTATCTGTTCAGGGACGAAATTGAATTTCAAAAGTGAAACTTTGTTTCGGACTGGCCTGCCAAGAGCCCTGACCATCACTGTTGAGATTCCCAAAGATTGGAAAGCTACCGCAATCATCCCCCTCTTCAAAGGGGGAGACACTCCCGACCCAAACTGCTACAGACCTACAGTGGGGCAAAAAAGTATTCAGTCAGCCACCAATTGTGCAAGTTCTCCCACTTAAAAAGATGAGAGAGGCCTGTAATTTATCAGAGGTACACTTCAGCTATGACAGACAAAATCAGAAAATCACATTGTAGGATTTTTAATGAATTTATTTGCAAATTATGGTGGAAAATAAGTATTTGGTCACCTGCAAACACAGACCTGTAACTCCTCCTCCACTCGTTACCTGTATTAATGGCACCTGTTTGAACTCGTTATCAGTATAAAAGACACAGAGTGAAGGAAAAGCAGCCAACAAGTGCTCAGCATTTGTGGAAACTCCTTCAAGACTGTTAGAATAGCATTCCTCATAAAGCTGGTTGAGAGAATGCCAAGGGTGTGCAAAGCTGTTATCAAGGCAAAGGGTGGCTACTTTGAAAAATCTCAAATCTCAAATATATTTTGATTTGTTTAACACTTTTTTTTGGTCACTAAATTATTCCATATGTGTTATTTCATGGTTTTGATGTCTTCACTATTATTCTACAATGTAGAAAATAGTAAAAAAATAAAGAAAAACACTTGAATGAGAAGCTGTGTCCAAACTTTTGACTGGTACTGTATGTGTCCCTCCACCTTCCTCAGTGAAGTCCTGACCATGGGTATCAAACTCCAATGTTGTGTTGGCGTAGTTACCAGACCAATGGGAGGAGGTGTTGATGACAGTGATGCGTCCCAGTGTGATCTCAACAAACAGCCGCTATGCCAACACCATGCCTGATGACGACAACCAGATGATATTCCTCTACCCTGGATCATGGTTAACACATACCTGGACTCTCTCTCTCTTTGTGCATGTTTGTTCCGTGTGAGAGAGTGAGTAATGGGTCTGTGTATATATGCAAGTGTGTGTTTAGTGTAGGATATATACGTTATGTTTACATGAGTCTACTTTTCTTGTGTGAGATTTAGTGCAGTGTTTTGTGGCGTCCCTCTCTCTCATCTCCTTAGATATTTGGTGCTCCCCAGACCAGTGTTTAGAGAAAGGGATAGACTACACTGTTGGTGTGCTCTTGCCCCTCTACTCTGCACTCAGTGATGTCCAGTCTCCATACAGTCAATGACTCGGTTAGTTCCCCCACACACACTGTTAAACACCTATACACAACAGTTTAGAGATCATAGGAAAATGATTAGACCAAAGGTGAGGACACAACAGTTCCCCTGACACAAGACTGAATCCAAACATTACACTGTTGATTTTATGTTCATTATACTTTTACTGTAATTTTCGCAGGCTTTTGTTGAAAAAATAATCTAAAATACTCTGGATACATTCAGTAACATGACTAGACTATTCCTGGGAAATGTGGGGTAGGGACAGCATAAGACAAACAAATTACAATGGTTTGAGTGAGGAGACTTACTGGTGTCTCCAAGTGGCCACACACCTCTCCAAAGTGTGCACAGTTCCTAAGCAATTGCAATGCACCTTTATGACTCGAAGAGTATTCGACTATAAGGAAAAGCAAAAAAGTGTCCATTATAAATCGCAATCTGGGTCAGATGGGTATGATTTGAAAGCTTGTTCTATTGCCAACATGACTAGCTAAGTTATTAAACATGATTTTACAGTGTTAGGTCGGTGACGTGGCCACCAACTGTGCCTGCCTGGGACACGTTCCAGCATTACCGCTGTCTACAGAACAGCCAGAGCGCGGTGGAGGGGTCTTGCCGCAACCTCATCTTTAGCGTGTCAGCGCTGCTGCACCAGGGAGCTAAAGGTATGGCACAGCACTCCCAACAGTAATGTATGACTGCTTAAACATACTTGTATGTGCTCATTTATGTGTTTCTTAGTTTAAGGTCTAAGGAAGGTTTCTAATGGCTTAATAATAATGACGAATGACGTGGATTGTACACCTCTGCTCAATCTCACATAGTGACATCTGCCATTCCATACTGAGGCAAACATGCAACGGCTCTGTGCCATTTTATCTTTCCTTGCATCCTTTTTCCGTGCCTCCTTAAAACCCCATCGGAGGACAGGACCCAAAGTTCCTCGCCTCAAATGTCCAATGGATTTTGAGGAAGATGCGAGTAGAGAGGAAGTGAGGAGTTGAGCTGAAATGTATTTGGACAGAGCTCATGTCATTGTTTTAGGTGGAATCTAATGTTGAATGATACATTTGTTATCTGTTTGGGCATACATCTTTGTTCTACTTGTGCTCTATCCACAGATGGCTCTGGCTGATAACATTTGATCTGACGAGACTCCCGATACGATTTGACTCCTGTATTACTGCCTGTACTCCGTTAAGCTTCCAATGCCAAACTGATTTGACACAGTAATTTGATAGGCAATAGTGGTTCCCAATCAGACAATTACTATAAAACAAATCTGTTTTCCTCAGTTAAATGTTTGGTGAATGCAAGCCGTTACAATGTCCTCCTTTGAATACTGTGTGTACCATGACATGTTTAACTGGTTTATCACATTCATTTCAGTTGACATAATTTGGCACTGGTTATGTACTGTTAGGGTAGCAGGTTCTCCCCTTCGTGTCTCCATATAGTTCAAAATCCCCATATGCTGTGTATTTGTATGCCCTTCGGCTTAATACAGTCCATTCCTAAAGTATTCAGACCCCTTGACTTTCCCCACATTTTGTTACATTACAGCTTTATTCTGAAATGTATTACATTTGAGTTTTTTTCTCATCAATCTACACACAGTACCCCATAATGACAAAGCAAAAACAGGTTTTTAGATTTTTTTTGTACATTTATTACAAATAAAAAAAACGAAATATTATATTTAAATAACTATTTATTTAAATAGTTATTACAGTCATAATATGACTTTTGAAATGTCTCTCTTCCTTTAGCACTTTGTATGTGTAATGTTTATAGTTTATTTTACTTCTGCGTATTATTGTATTTCACTTCCTTTGTCAATGAAAACATGTTTCCCATGCCAATGAATCCCTTTGAATTGAATGATGTTATGCTACTAGCCTCACGCCAGACATGAATATGTATAGCCATCTCGAGACAACTGATATAAAGTGTTTTCATCCATACAAAAACGTATTGGTTGGTGGGCGAAACAACGAAAAAACGCCACCTGCTGGAGGAGAGAGATTTTCCCGCAGAGTTGGGCATCTCTTATTAAAAATGTTTATTTTATTTTTATGTTTATTTATTTTCCTTTGTACATCATTACAACACTGTATATAGACATTTGACATGTCTTTATTCTTTCTGAACTTTTTTGAGTGTAATTATTATTTTTTGCCTCCTTGCTAGGTAGTGGGAGTGACACCGGGAGACAATGTCCTTCGCTCCCACCTGCTGAACACCCTCACCGTAGTTAACAGAACTGCGGGAAAACAGTGCCCGGCAAGCGGGGCCGAAGGACACTGTCTATTAGTCTCCCCTACTCCCTTTAGCACAGCAGCCGGGACGTTTGTGCTAGCTTGCAAGTTAAATTTAAACATCTAGGACATGATGTCGTCCCCGCCTTCCAAATGCTGTGTGCCGAAGAAAACCGTGCCTGACAGGCGGGGGCGAGGGACACTGTCTACCAGTGATACTGGGTTAACTAGCTAGCTTGTTAGTTAGGGACACAGTGTGCTAGCACCTGCTGTGTACCGAACTAGCTGGCTAAGCTAGCACACAGTGTCATTCGCAACCTCTTGCCGAACACCTGCCGTCGTTAACAGAACAGTAAAAAAACAAAACAGTGCCCGTCAGGCAGGGACAAATGACTGTCTACCGAGGTATCGCTAGCTACAGTTGTCGGCCCGGCCCCTTCTTCTTTGGGGTTTCTCAGCAGCTGGCACCCAACATTATTGTGCAGTAACGCCACCAACTATACTGGAGCGCTCCCGCCTGTCCTAGCTGCAAATTGCCCAATAGAAGTATAAAGAGGTGTTTCTGCAGATGCAGGAATGCGCACATACAGGAACTCCCCGAATTGAAGACTGCACTTGCACCCTTCTCAATGTTCATAGCTAAACGTGTGCAAAGCATAAATAAAATCGCTTTCCAGACGCAAGTCTTTGATTGGATATTTTGCCAATTTATTAATAGTAAAGATCAAATCATAGCAAGGATGTAATTACCGTAGACTAACATAATAGTTCCAAATTGTATGCTCTCCATACTTTTTCCTAATAAATCAGACTGTGATACCAATTATTGATATACAGTTTGAAACAAAGCACTGAAAAAACTTGTAAAGTTCCCTTACAAGGCAAAAAGTTTAATATAATTACATTTGAACTTAGTCTACCGGTTGTCTGTGCAGTTGGTCATTCAGTGGGTTACAATTTGAGACAAAATATCCACAGGGAAATATGATTTACCTGTTAGCTAGGACACTGGCACACAGTGTCCCTGCCTGCCGAACACTGCTTTGCCACAGTTCTTTTAAAGTTACAGCGAGGGTTAAAGTTACAGCGAGGGTAATCACTGCCCGGTACAAGCATTTCGCTACACTCGCATTAACATCTGCAAACCATGTGTATGTGACAAATAAAATTTGATTTGATTTGGTAGTGCCACATGAGAGTTGGGTTGGCTACGCTAGCTACACTGCATGACCAAAAGTATGTGGACACCTGCTTGCTGAACATCTCATTCAAAAATGGAGTTGGTCCCCCTTTTGCTACTGTAACAGCATGCAGGGAATGCTTTCCACTAGATGTTGGAACATTGTTGCTTCCATTCAGCTATGAACATTAGTGAGGTGGGGCGGCAGGGTAGCCTAGTGGTTAAAGCATTGGACTAGCAACCGGAAGGATGCAAGTTAAAACCCCCGAGCTGACAAGGTACAAATATGTCGTTCTGCCCCTGAACAGGCAGTTAACCCACTGTTCCTAGACTGTCATTGAAAATAAGAATTTGTTCTTAACTGACTTGCCTAGTTAAATAAAAATAAAATAAATAAAAGGTTGGGCACTGATGTTGGGCGATTAGGCCTGGTTCGGAGTCTGAGTTCCAATTCATCCCGGTGGGGTTCAGGACATGGGTCTGTGCAGGCCAGTCAAGTTCTTCCACACCGATCTCGACAAACCTTTTCTGTATGGACCTCACTTTGTGCACAGGGGCATTGTCATGGTGAAACAGAAGGGCCTTCCCCAAACTGTTTCCACAAAGTTGGGAGCACAGAATTGTATGTTGAAGAGTTAAGATTTCCCTTCACTGGAACTAATGCGCTTATTTATTTTATTTTTAATTTTAATTTAGCCTTTATTTAACTAGGCAAGTCAGTTAAGAACAAATTCGTATTTACAATGACGGCCTAGGAACAGTGGGTTAACTACCTTGTTCAGGGGCAGAACGACAGGTTTTTACCTTGTCAGCTCAGGGATTTGATATAGCAACCTTTCGGTTACTGTGCCAGCACTCTAACCACTAGGCTACCTGCCACTAGGCTACCTGCCGCTTAGCCCTAACCATGAAAAACAGCCTCCATAAATACAAATTGTCATAGGCTGGCTGTGTTTTTTAACATAAGTGTGTGTGTGTGGGGGGGGGGGGGCTGATGTTCCATTCTTCAAAGTACAGATATACAATGTCAACGTTACTCTGCACAGACCACCTTAAGACTGGTGGCTTGTTGTCTTGTTCTTACTGTAAAAACACTTTATGACGACTGCTGATTTAACAAAAAAACGTTTTTTTATAAATACATCTGATGTATTGTCTCTTCAATGTACCATTCTGGGTGATCTCTCAGTACTTCAACACATCTCCTGTACTGTACCTGGAGGGCAGGCTGCACCCCATCCAAATCTACTTCACCAAGCATCCCCAGTCTGACTATTTACAGGCTACACTGGTCTCAGTCTTCCAGATCCATCAGGTACATAAGTGTGCTCTGGCTGGCCTGGCTGCTGGGGTGCTTTAGCTGAAGAGAAATGTCTCATGTAGAAAGAGTTGATTCAGTTTAAGATGGCCCAGACACCTGGCCTGGTTAAACTAGACTGAACGCTGCACTCACTAATTCAGTCAGGCTACTAACCAGGCTACTACTATCACTACTCAACCTTATAACTTACATTAATCATACCTTTCTGGAAACACAAGTTGGAGACATGATTCCAAATCACCATATGATGCCAGACAGGGTGGTGTTGTGATGTGTCCATTCTAAACAGGAAGCCCCTACATCATATGACATCCTGGTGGTCATGACGGGTCAGGAGGAGATAGAGGCGCTGGCCCGTACCTGCCGTGACATCGCCAAGAACCTCCATGGCGGCTGTGGTCCCATGACAGTCATCCCCCTGTACGCCTCTCTGTCCCCTGCTCAGCAGCTCAGGCTCTTCCAGCCCGCACCTAAGGTAGGATACACCTACACCCCCCTCAATGTCTTGCAGTCATCTACAGTGCCTTCAGAAAGTATTCACACCCCTTGACTTTTTACACATTCTGTTGTGTTACTGCTTGAATTTAAAATGGCTTCAATTGCAATGTGTCACTGGCCTACACACAATACTCCATAATGTAAAAGCAAAGTGGAATTATGTTTTTAGAGAATTTGACAAATTCATTAAAAATGAAAAGCTGAAATGTCAATAAGTATTCAACCGCTTTGTTATGGCAAACCTAAATAAGTTCTGGAGTAAAATTTGTATTAACAAGTCACATAATAATTGCATGGACTCAGTCTATGTGCAATACTAGTGTTTAACATTAATTATTTTTATGACTACCTCGTCTCTGTACCCCACACATACAATTATCTGTAAAGTCACTGAGTCGAGCAGTGAATTTCAAACACAGATTCAACCACAAATATCACAGAGGATTTCCAATGCCTCGCAAAGAAGGGCAAAATGTTACATTCATTTAATACATTTTGAATTCAGGCTGTAACAAAATGTGGAATAAGTCAAGGGGTATGAATACTTTCTGAAGGCACTGTATAATGTGTTACATGGTCTCCTCAAGCAACTGTATTGTTTTGCCAGGGTTGTAGGAAGGTCATTCTCTCAACCAACATTGCTGAGATGTCGATCACAATCTCAGGGATCAAATACATAATTGACACAGGCATGGTGAAAGCAAAACACTTCAACCCATGTGAGATTCCTCACTGACTGTACACAATGCCTTTTAAACTCTGTTTCTCTACTTGCGAGTCACTCAGGTCTGTGGCCTAGTGTGAATAAATAAAGGAATGAACTCGAATTATGAAATTACATTTTATATTTTCAAAATAAATATGATAAAACAAAAATAGGCTTTAAAAATCATTGAAGATTAACATATATAATAAAGTCTACAGACTTATTTTCATTGTGTTCCTCATTATTTGTAATGTGTTTCTGTCTGCCCCCCAGAGAGTGGTCTGGAGGTGTTAGCAGTACAGTGGGTATCTAAAGCCCAGGCGTGGCAGAGGGCGGACAGGGCTGGCAAAGAGGACTCAGGGTCTGTCTACCGCCTCTACACCGAGGACGAGTTTGACAACCTCATCCCCATGACCGTGCCTGAGATAGAGGTGGGTAGGACCATGATGGCTTAGATTAGGAGCCGAAGCAAATCTAGTTGCTGTCACTGTTCACCTGTTAAAAGAGAACAGGGTAATTTTCAGTAGGCATGAAATAGTGAGATACCTTAACATGTCCAATAAGAAATGCTCGTTTTCATTCGCCACTGTAAAAGTTTTTTGGCGGTGGAGCAGCTGGATCTACTAGGGGCTGTAGAGAAGAAAGATGAGCAGGTCACCCTCACTCCTCTGGGCAAGAAGATTTGCCAGCTTCCCCCTGGAGCCACGCTATGCCAAGGTAAGACACAGACACACAGGAAAGGGGCTTTTTATTGGAGGTTGTTTGTATTGATCCCCATGACCAACAATAAATACTGTATTAACACATTATCCCTCGCTATATCTCTCTCTTGTGTGTCTACATCGCCAGACCATCCTGCTGTCGCCAGACTTCCAGTGTTCTGAGGAGGTGCTGACCATCGTTTCCCTGCTGTCAGTGGACACGGTGCTCTACAACCCCCCTGTACGCCGAGAGGAGTGTCTTGCCGCATGCAAGAAGTTCACCACCAGCGAGGGAGATTGACCCCACTCTACATCTACAGAACCTTCAAGAAAGTGAACGCCAACAAGGTCAGTGGATAACTCGAGGAAAAAGAAGCCTGTAGGGGAGACTATACAAAATGCATTTCAGCTATGATCAGCTGTATACAGTACCTCTGGACATACAGTGCATTCGGAAAGTATTCAGACCCCTTGACTTTTTCCACATTTTGTTACATTACAGCCTTATTCTGATATTGATTAAAATTGTTTTTTTACTCATCAATCTACACACAATACCCCATAGTGACAAAGAAAAAATGAGTTTAGACATTTTTTCAAATGTATAAAATTAAATAAACTATCACATTTACATAAGTATTCAGACCCGTTACTCAGTACTTTGTTGAATCACCTTTGGCAGCGATTATAGCCTCGAGTCTTCTTGGGTATGACGGTACAAGCCTGGCACACCGGTATTTGAGGAGTTTCTCCCATTCTTCTCTGCAGATTCTCTCAAGCTCTGTCAGGTTGGATGGGGAGTGTCGCTGCACAGCTATTGTTAGGTCTCTCCAGAGCTGTTCATCAGGTTTAAGTCCGGGCTGTGGCTGGGCCACTCAAGGACATTCAGAGACTTGTCCCAAAGCCACTACTACATTGTCTTGGCTGTGTGCTTAGAGTCATTGTCCTGTTGGAAGGTGAACCTTCGGCCCAGTCCGAGGTCCTAAGCTCTCTGAAGCAGGTTTTCATCAAGGATCTCTCTATACTCCATTCATCTTTGCCTCGATCCCGACTAGTCTCCCAGTTCCTGCTACTGAAAAACATTCCCACATCATGATGCTACCACCACCATGCTTCATCGTAGTGATTGTGCCAGGTATCCTCCAGACATGTCACTTGGCATTGAGGCCAAATAGTTAAGTCTTGGTTTCATCAGACCAGAGAATCTTGTTTATAATGGTCTGGGAGTCTTTTGGTGCCTTTTAGCAAACTCCAAGCTGGCTGTCATGTGCCTTTTACTGAGGAGTTGCTGGCCACTCTACCATAAAGGCCTTATTGGTGGAATGCTACAGAGATGGTTGTCCTTCTGGAAGGTTCTCCCATCTCCACAGAAGAACTCTGGAGCTCTGTCAGAGTGACCATCGAGTTCTTGGTCACCTACCGGACCAAGGCCCTTCTCACCCGATTGCTCAGTTTGGCCGGGGTGGCCAGCTCTAGGAAGAGTCTTGGTTGTTCCAAACTTCTTTCATTTAATCCTGCAATGCTGCAGACATTTTTTTGGTACCCTTAAAATTATGTTTCAGTAGAGGTTCTCTATTGAGCATTGAGCATTTTAGCCCAGAAGTAGTCTTAATCTGTGTCTGGGAAACTGGCCCCTGTGTTCTTTGTGCAGTGTTATCATTTATATATAGTGTAGATTCAGTACAGGCTCTGATGTGTGACCGTGTTGTAGGAGTGGTGTCGGGGGAACTTTGTCAACAGCAGGAACATGACCATGGTTGGAGAGGTCCGTGCACAGCTACGAGATATCTGCCTCAAGGTACCAAAACAAATCCATCACACCACAAGTAACCAGTTCTCTCAAAATTGCTCTTCATCAGCAAAAAAGGGGAATTTGCACACTGAAATGTATGCTTCCAAATGTGTTTGCGGCATTGTTTCAACTTTTAAGGTCTTCTTATGAACTAATACATGGATATCTTTCACCTGAACAAATCCATTGCATATACACAAATGATCTAGCTCTTTTCACACATAATATCCATCTCCTTCTCCCCTCTGTTCCAGCTGAGCATGAAGCTGGAGTCGTGTGGGTCAGACACGGGGAGCGCGCATCGCTGCCTGGCCCACGGTCTGTTTGTAAACACTGCAGAGTTGCAGCCAAACGGCAGCTACATGGCCCTGGACACCCCCCAGCCTGTAGCCATCCACACCTCCTCTGTCCTCTTCCAGGCCAAGCCCACCTACGTGGTCTTCAATGAGCCCCTGCACACCTCTAAGTGCTACATGAGGGACCTGTGTCTGGTGGATGCTGATTGGCTGGTGGAGGTCGCACCCAAGTACTTCCACCGGAAGCTCCGCCCCACCAATAGCTAGCCTCTGATTAGACAGAACTCTGGAGTGACAAGAGACACAGCAGATCCTAACCTTGCTGACCAGTGACACACCTAACCCCCGCTCACCCCCAACCCAGTGACAATACTGGATGGAAGCATGATAGAAAGAAGATTGACATTCTACTATTTCCTGAATCGCTAGTTTTTGTTTACACAAATATCCACAGCATAGAAAGACTCTTCAGCACTCCTTGTGTGCCAGTCCAAGGCAGAACATTTAGCATTTGGACAGGTCTGAAAGAGAGAGGGGTCTGGGTTCTTCTTAGTGATTTCTTCTACCTCTTCATGGACAAGCAGAATGTTTTATTAGAGTTGACATCTGCTGAGCGACAAAGGGCTAGATTCCTCTGGCCTATAGGCGAGTGCGCAACTATGGGGCAAAACAGACAGGGTTGGCTTAGATTGTTGACAAACTATATTTAGTCTCCAATGTTTATTGAAAAACATAAATACATTTGCACAATGAGCACTTGTTGTCTCTCAAATACATTGTTACAGTCATTGGTTAGCTAGCTTGTGAATTTGAACCATAATTGCATAGATGTGACATCAGTCAAAACAAGACATGGTATCAAGAACAAGATAAAACTAGCCCCAAACAATTCCCGACATGGCAGCTTGTCATTTTTGCTAGCTATCTTGTCAGCCAGATTCACAACGCATGGCTTTCTGCCCCATTGAAGCATGCACATTGGTTTTGTGATGTCGGTTAACCCGTCTATGACTGAAGTTACAAACTAAAGTTCCTGCTACTGTAGTTACAAGCTGACCTTTTTTCTTCATTTGTTTTCTCTCTTCCAGCTATTGCCTAATCATTGCCTGTTGCCACATATTTGCTACACAACCAGAAATGAGGTCTCATCATGATTGATGATCATTATAAATATTTGCCTGTTTTTTTAGAAGCATAGATTAACTCACAGAAGTAGGTGGTTATTCCTTGTTATTCATTCAAACATAAATATTTAACATCTGACTTAAATTAAATGTTCATATTTAAATATTGGCGCCTGATCTAACTTATTGGCTGTTTGTCATTGCTTAAAAAAACGAGACATACAGGTAACTGACAAAATAAAGGATAATAAACACTTGAGTAAATGAGGGAAACAAAGTATATTGAAAGAAGGTGCTTCCACACAGGTGTAGTTCCTGAGTTAATTAAGAGACCTTGCTATCTGGAATCCTTGGGACATCCTTATCCCATTGAAATTGAAAATGGTTTAGGGAGGGGCATCCCAAGGATATTGGATATCACTAACTCTTAATTAAGTAATTGTATAGAAATGCCCAGTTGCCCATTATTTTGGTACCATGGCTAAAAGAAGGGATTTCCGTGACTTTGAAAGAGGGGTCTCAAAGGAGTGTGTGTGTGTGCGTGTGTCACCAGATCTCAACCCAATTGAACACTTATGGCATGATGACTCCTTGCTGTCCCCAGTCCATCTGGCCGTGCTGCTGCTCCAGTTTCAACTGTTCTGCCTGCGGCTATGGAACACTGACCTGTTCACCGGAGGTGCTACCTGTCCCAGACCTGCTGTTTTCAACTCTCTAGAGACAGCAGGAGTGGTAGAGATACTCTTAATGATCGGCTATCGGCTCTTTTCAACTGCATGATTAAGTGAAGACACAGTATGACGGTACAGTATCTTCTAATGTTCTGTCTTATGTTTGCCATCTGAGGTGGCAGGCATCCTAGTGGTTAAGAGCTTTGGGCCAATAACCAAAAGGTCACTGGTTCAAATACCTGAGCCAACTAGGTGAACAATCTGTGCCCTTTGAGCAAGGCACTTATTAACACTAATTGATCCAGGGTTGCTGATCCCTGACTGCATTTAGTTGTGTTACAGCCTGAATTCAAAATTGATCAATACCATGATGACAAAGTAATATGTTTTTAGACATTTTTGTCTAAATGTATTGAAAATGAAATGCAGAAATATCTAATTTACATAAGTATTCACATCCCTGAATCAATACATTATAGAAGCACTTTTGGCGCCTATTACAGCTTTGAGTAATCGCTATGTCCATATCTGTATATCTATACCTGTATCAGCTTTGCACATCTGAATTTGGGGATTTGCTCCCATTCGTCCTTGCAGATTTTCTTAAGCTCTGTTAATTAAGTTAGATGGGGCAGTGAATCGCAATCTTCCAAGTCTTTCCACAGATTTTCAATGGGATTATAGTCGGCTTTGGCTGGGATACTCAAGGACTTTCATATTATTTCTCTGAAGCCATTCCAGCTTTGCTTTGGCTGTATGCTTGGGGTCATTGCTTGGGTTGACAGGTAGACTAGTGCTTAGAGCGTTGGACTAATAACCGTAAAGGTTGCAAGATCAAATCCTTGCGCTGACAAGGTAAAAATATATTGTTCTGCCCAAGAAACAAGGCAGTTAACCCACTGTTTCTAGGCTGTCATTGAACATAAGAATTTGTTATTTAACTGACATGCCTAGTTAAATAAAGGTTGAAAAAAACAATAATAATAATTATCCATTTGGAATGTAAATCTTATCCCCAGTCTAAGATCGTTTGCACTTGGAAGCAGGTTCTCATCAAGGATATGCCTGTATTTGCCTCCATTCATTGTTATGACACTGCCTAGAGCTGGCCCTCTGACCAAACTGAGCAACCGGGCAAGAATGACCTTGGTCAGGGATGTGACCAAGAACCCAATGACCATACTGAAAGAACTACAGAGTTCCTTGGCTAAGATGGGAGAACTTGCCAGAAGGACAACAGTCTCTAGAGCACTTCACCAATCTGGGCTTTATGGGAGAGTGTGTGAAGCATTGTGGTGGCAGCATCATGCTATGGGGATGCTTTTCAGTGGCAGTGACTGGGAGACTGGTAAGAATAGAGGGAACAATGATTAGAGCCAAATACAGGCAAATCCTTGATGAGAACCTGCTTCCGAGTGCAAACGACCTTAGACTGGGGATAAGATTTACATTCCAACAGGACAATGATTGCCAAAACAACACTAGAATGGCTTCAGAACAAGAATGTGAAAGTCCTTTGAGTGGCCCAGCCAAAGCCCAGACTTGAATCCCATTGAAAACCTGTGAAACAGGGCCTCCTGAATGGCACAGTGGTCTAAGGCCTGTTTCACAGATTTTCAATGGGATTCAAGTCTGGGCTTTGGCTGGGCCACTCAAGGACTTTCACATTCTTGTTCTGAAGCCATTCTAGAGGTGTCACCACAGACCCGGGTTCGATCCCAGGCTGTATCACAACCGATCGGGAGTCCCATAGGATGGCTCACAATTGGCCCAGCGTCGTACTGGTTTGGATGGGGGGGGGCTTTACTTGGCTCGTCACGCTCTTGTGGCAGGCTAACCTCATCGTCAGTTGAATGGTGTTTCCTCTGACACAATGTTAAGAAGTGCGGTTTGGCAGGTCATGTTTCAGAGGATGCATGACTTGACCTTCACCTCCCGAGCCCATTGGAGAGTTGCAGCGATGAGACAAGATTGAAATATAAAGTCAATAATACTTTCTGTGGAAAGACTTGAAGGTTTCGGTTCACCGCTACTCCCCATCTAATTTAACAGAGCGGAAAGATGGGCTGTCTAGCTCCCGCCTTTCCATTCTTTGGATTGGTGGATACATGTCATTTTTTGAATCCTATTTTAAATATTTGATGAGGGTTGTTGACGTCAATTGCCTGTATTCAATGGAGAGAGATGCTATGCTATACTAGCCTCATGCTATTAATATGCATAGCCATCTCGAGACAACTCTGATATAATGTCACGCCCTGGTCGAAGTATTTTGTGTTTATCTTTATGTATTGGGTCAGGCCAGGGTGTGGCATGGGGTTTTTGTATTGTGGTGTGTTTTGTCTTGGGGTTTTGGTATATAGTGGGATTGTAGCTAGTGGGGTGATCTAGCAGAGTCTATGGCTGTCTGGAGTGGTTCTCAATCAGAGTCAGGTGTTTATCCTTGTCTCTGATTGGGAACCATATTTAGGCAGCCATATTCTTTGGTTGTGTTGTGGGTGATTGTCCTTAGTGTCCAGATGTCCTTGTTCTGTGTTAGTTTACACAAAGTATAGGCTGTTTCGGTTTTCGTTACGTTTATTGTTTTGTAGTGTTTGTGTTTTTTCGTGTCAACGTTGTTTATTAAACATGGATCGCAATATACACGCTGCAGTTTGGTCCGACTCTCCTTCACCACATGAAAACCGTAACAGAATCACCCACCACAACCGGACCAAGCAGCGTGTCAACAGGCAGGAGCCGCAGGAGAGGCAACAGAGGCAGCAGCAGCAGGAGCAGCAGCAACTACAGTGGGAGGCTGCACTACTTGGAGAAATGGACTTGGGAGGAGATTCTAGACGGGAAAGGACCCTGGGAACAGCCTGGAGATTATTGTCGCCCCAAAGCCTAGCTGGAGGCAGCAAAAGCAGAGAGGCGGCATTATGAGGAGCTAGCACGGCAGAGCGGATGGAAGCCTGAGATTCAGCCCCAAAAATTTCTTGGGGGGCTCAGGGAGAATGTGGCAGAGTCAGGAGTCAAACCTGAGCCAACTCTCCCTGTTTATCGTGAGGAGCAAAGGAGGAGACCAGAACCGGTGTGTTGGTGCTTTTTGCATGGAATTCACCCGACGGAACGTGTCAGGGATTTGATGGCACCTGGGTCAGCGCTCCATACTCGTCCTGAGGTGCGTGTTAGTCGGCTGGTGAAGTTGGTGCCAGCCTCACGCACCAGGCCTCCTGTGCACATCCCTAGCCTTGCACGTCCTGTGCCAACACTGCTCTCAAGATCTCCAGTACGCCTTCACGGTCTAGCCCATCCTGTGCCACCTCCACACACCAGCCCTCCGGTAGCAGCTCCCCGCACCAGGCTTCCTGTGCGTGTCCACGGCCCAGTACCACCAGTGCAAACACCACGCATCAGGCCTACAGTGCGCCTCGCCTCTCCTGTGCTGCCGGAGCCTCCCGCCTGTTCAGCGCTATCAGAGCCTTTCTCCTCTCCTGCGCTACCGGAGTCTCCCGCCTGTTCAGTGCAGCTAGAGCCTTCTTCCTCTACAGCGCTGCTGGAGTCTCCTGTCTGCTCAGCGCAGCCAGAGCTGTCAGTCTGCATGAAGCAGCCAGAGATGTCAGTCTGCATGGAGCAGCCAGAGCTGTAAGTCTGCATGAAGCAGCCAGAGCTGTCAGTCTGCAAGGAGCTGTCAGTCTGCAAGGAGCTGCCAGTCTGCAAGGAGCTGCCAGTCTGCAAGGAGCTGCCAGTCTGTAAGGAGCTGTCAGTCTGCAAGGAGCTGCCAGTCTGCATGAAGCAGCCAGAGCTGTCAGTCTGCATGAAGCAGCCAGAGATGTCAGTCTGTAAGGAGCTGTCAGTCTGCAAGGAGCTGCCAGTCTGTAAGAAGCCGTGAGAAGTGTCAGCCCACATGGAGCAGCCAGAGAAGTTAGTCTGCATGGATCAGCCAGAGCTGTCTGTCTGCACGAAGCAGCCAGAGATGTCAGTCTGCACGAAGCAGCCAGAGATGTCAGTCTGCACGAAGCAGCCAGAGCTGTCAGTCTGCATGAAGCAGCCAGAGATGTCAGTCTGCAAGGAGCTGCCAGTCTGTAAGAAGCCGCCAGAGCTGTCAGCCCACATGGAGCAGTCAGAGCCGCCAGTCAGCGTGGAGCAGCCAGAGCCACGAGTCAGCGTGGAGCAGCCAGAGCCGACAGTTAGCATGGAGCAGCCAGATCTTTCAGTCTGCCCAGCGCCACCAGTGCCGCCAGTCTGCCCAGTGCCGCCAGTCTGCCCAGTGCCGCCAGTCTGTCCAGCGCCGCCAGTGCCGCCAGTCTGCCCAGCGCCGCCAGTCTGCCCAGCGCCGCCAGTCTGCCCAGCGCTGCCAGTCTGCCCAGCGCCGCCAGTCTGCCCAGCGCCGCCTGATCTGCCAGTGCCGCCTGATCTGCCAGTGCCGCCTGATCTGCCAGTCGGCCAGGATCTGCCAGTCGGCCAGGATCTGCCAGTCGGCCAGGATCTGCCAGTCAGCCAGGATCCGCCAGTCAGCCAGAATCTTCCAGATCTGCCAGTCAGCCAGAATCTTCCAGATCTGCCAGTCAGCCAGACTCTTCCAGATCTGCCAGTCAACCAGACTCTTCCAGATCTGCCAGTCAACCAGACTCTTCCAGATCTGCCAGTCAACCAGACTCTTCCAGATCTGCCAGTCAACCAGACTCTTCCAGATCTGCCAGTCAACCAGACTCTTCCAGATCTGCCAGTCAACCAGACTCTTCCAGATCTGCCAGATCCGCCAGTCGGCCAGGATCCGCCAGTCGGCCAGGATCCACCAGTCAGCCAGGATCTGCCAGTCAGCCAGGATCTGCTGAGACCACCAGCCAGCCATGATCTGGTAGATCTATCTACCTGCCTGAGCTTCCTCTCACTCCTGAGCTTCCTCTCACTCCTGAGCTTCCTCTCACTCCTGAGCTTCCTCTCACTCCTGAGCTTCCTCTCACTCCTGAGCTGCCCCTCAGTCCCGAGCTGCCCCTCAGTCCCGAGCTGCTCCTCAGTCCAGTAGGGTTCTGGGTGAGGACTACTAGGCCATGGTCGGCGGCAAGGGTGGACTATCCAGGGACGCGAGGAGGAGGGACTAAGACAGTGTTTGAGTGGTCCGCGTCCCGCGCCGGAGCCGCCACCATGGACAGACGCCCACCCGGACCCTCCCTGTTTTGAGGTGCGTTCGGGAGTCCGCACCTTAGGGGGGGGGGGTTCTGTCACGCCCTGGTCGAAGTATGTTGTGTTTATCTTTATGTATTGGGTCAGGCCAGGGTGTGGCATGGGGTTTTTGTATTGTGGTGTATTTTTTCTTGGGGTTTTGGTATATAGTGGGATTGTAGCTAGTGGGGTGATCTAGCAGAGTCTATGGCTGTCTTGAGTGGTTCTCAATCAGAGTCAGGTGTTTATCGTTGTCTCTGATTGGGAACCATATTTAGGCAGCCATATTCTTTGGTTGTGTTGTGGGTGATTGTCCTTAGTGTCCAGATGTCCTTGTTCTGTGTTAGTTTACACAAAGTATAGGCTGTTTCGGTTTTCGTTACGTTTATTGTTTTGTAGTGTTTGTGTTTTTTCGTGTCTACATTGTTTATTAAACATGGATCGCAATATACACGCTGCAGTTTGGTCCGACTCTCCTTCACCA
Source organism: Oncorhynchus gorbuscha (assembly GCF_021184085.1). NCBI lineage: Eukaryota > Metazoa > Chordata > Actinopteri > Salmoniformes > Salmonidae > Oncorhynchus > Oncorhynchus gorbuscha. The sequence goes on along the minus strand of NC_060188.1, from coordinate 51,253,631 downwards.
CATGAAAACCGTAACATATAAAGTGTTTTTTCTCAAAGTTGCTGGGATGTCACGTGTTCTACTTATATCAATACACTCGTAACAACTTAAGTATTACGAAACTTATTTTTTATCAAATAAACCTCAGATACATAAAAATAATTGTTGACCAAATTCGACACTCTCATTGACCTCCATACAAAAACTCTTTGATTGGTGGGCGAAACAATGAAAAAATGGCACCTGCTGGAGGAAGACCACAGTTTTTCTGCAAAGTTGGGCCTCCTATTCTTTTCTAACTCTACGGGATCGCCCCCCCACGGGACGCTTGAGCTAACGTGCGCTAATGTGATTAGCATGACATTGTAAGTAACAAGAACATTTTCAAGTACATGTCTTATATGGGCAGAAAGCTTATATTATTGCTAATCTAACTGCACTGTCAAATGTACAGTAGCTATTACAGTGAAAAAAGACCATGCTATTGTTTGAGGAGAGTGCACAACAACAAAGGTTTTGTTAGATAAAATCCATTTTTAAATTCAAATGTAAGAACTGGGTTCTATAGTTTGAACCCCCCTATCTAGATGTGTGAAGGTTAGTGTCTTTTAGGGAAGCTAATTATCCCTCATTTGACATTCCTGGGAGTGTATAAACTTACATTTCTTATTGCCATACAATTGTTGTATGTTCTCTATAGTTATGTACTTGAAAATGTATCAGTTGACCAATTTGACAACATTTTGAACAGTAATGCAATGGTTAATTATTCTGGTCAGGCTCCAGAGACGGGCACATCGCTCACCGCTCCGAGCATACAATTCGCCAATGTCCAGTCTCTTGACAACAAGGTTGATAAAATCCGAGCAAGGGTAGCATTCCAGAGAGACATAAGAAACTGTAACGTTCTTTGCTTCACGGAAACATGGCTCACTCGAGACACTCTATCGGAGTCGGTACAGCCAGCTGGTTTCTTTACGCATCGCGCCGACAGAAACAAGCATATTTCTGGTAAGAAGAGGAGCGGGGGGGGGTATGCCTTATGAACTCAAGTCCTTCTGTTCACCTGACTTAGAACTCCTCACAATCAAATGTCGACCGCATTATCTACCAAGAGAATTCTCTTCGAATATAATCACAGCCGCATATGTTCCCCCCCCAAGCAGACACATCGATAGCCCCGAACAGACTTTATTTGACTCTCTGTAAAGTGAGACCACATATCCTGAGGCTGAATTCATTGTAGCTGCGGATTTTAACAAGGCTAATCTGAAAACAAGACTCCCTAAATTCTATCAGCATATTGATTGTGCTACCAGGGCTGGTAAAACCCTGGATCATTGTTATTCTAACTTCCGCGACGCATATAAGGCCCTCCCCCGCCCTCCTTTTGGAAAAGCTGACCACGACTCCATTTTGTCCCAGCCTATAGACAGAGACTAAAACAGGAAGCTCCTGCGCTCAGGTCTGTTCAATGCTGGTCCAATCAATCTGATTCAACGCTTCAAGATTGCTTCGATCACGTGGTTTGGGATATGTTCCGCATTCCATCAAACAACAACATTGACGAATACGCTGTTTCGGTGAGCGAGTTTAATAGCAAGTGCACCAGTGATGTCTTACCCACAGCAACTATTAAAACATTCCAAAACCAGAAACCGTGGATTTATGGCAGCATTCACGCGAAACTGAAAGCGCGAACCACTGCTTTTAACAAGGGTAGGGTGACCGGAAATATGAATACAAACAGTTTAGCTATTCCCTCCGCAAGGCAATCAAACAAGCTAAGCGTCAGTATAGAGACAAAGTAGAGTCGCAATTCAACGGCTCAGACACAAGAGGTATGTGGCAGGGTCTACAGTCAATCACGTATTACAAAAGGAAAACCAGCCCTGTCGGAGACCAGGGTGTCTTGCGCACCAGACAGACTAAACAACTTCTTTGCTCGCTTTGAGGACAATACAGTGCCACGGACACGGCCCACTACCAAAACCTGTGGACTCTCCTTCACTGCAGCCAACGTGAGTAAAAAACATTTAAAGGTGTTAACCCTCGCAAGGCTGTAGGCCCAGACGGCATCCCCAGCCGCGTCCTCAGAGCATGCGCAGACCAGCTGGCTGGAGTGTTTACGGACATATTCATTCAATCCTTATCCCAGTCTGCTGTTCCTACATGCTTCAAGAGGACCACCATTGTTCCTGTTCCAAAGACAGCTAAGGTAACTGAGCTAAATGACCACCGCCCCCCGTAGCACTCATGTCCGTCATCATGAAGTGCTTTGAGATACTAGTCAAGGACCATATCACCTCCACCCTACCTGACACCCTAGACCCACTCCAATTTGCTTACCGCCCCAATAGATGACGCAATCGCAAACCACACTGCACACTGCCCTAACCCATCTGGACAAGATAAATATCTATGTGAGAATGCTGTTCATCGACTACAGCTCAGCATTTAACACCATAGTACCCTCCAAGCTCGTCATCAAGCTCGAGACCCTGGGTCTCGATCCCGCCCTGTGCAACTGGCTACTGGACTTCCTGACGGGCCGCCCCCAGGTGGTGAGGGTAGGTATCAACATCTCCACCCCGCTGATCCTCAACACTGGGGCCCCACAAGGGTGCGTTCTGAGCCCTCTCCTGTACTCCCTGGTCACCCACGACTGCGTGGTCATGCACACCTCCAACTCAATCATCAAGTTTGCAAACGACACTACAGTGTTAGGCTTGATTACCAACAACAACGAGACGGCCTACAGGGAGGAGGTGAGGGCCCTCGGAGTGGGGTGCAGGAAGATAACCTCACACTCAACGTCAACAAAACAAAGGAGATGATCGTGGACTTCAGGAAACCGTAGAGGGAGCACCCCCCTATCCACATCGACGGGACAGTAGTGGAGAGGGTAGTAAGTTTAAGTTCATCGGCGTACACATCACGGACAAACTGAATTGGTCCACCCACACAGACAGCGTGGTGAACAAGGCGTAGCTGCACCTCTTCAAACTCAGGAGGCTGAAGAAATTCGGTTTGTCACCAAAAGCACTCACAAACATCTACAGATGCACAATCGAGACCATCCTGTCGGGCTGTATCACCGCCTGGTATGGCAACTGCTCCGCCCACAACCATATGGCTCTCCAGAGGGTAGTGAGGTCTGCACATCGCATCACCGGGGGCAAACTACCTGCCCTCCAGGACACCTACACCGACACCTGTCACAGGAAGGCCATAAAGATCATCAAGGACAACAACCACCCGAGCCACTGCCTGTTCACCCCGCTATCATCCAGAAGGCGAGGTCAGTACAGATGAATCAAAGCAGGGACCGAGAGACTGAAAAACAGCTTCTATCTCAAGGCCATCAGACTGTTAAACAGCCACCACTAACATCGAGTGGCTGCTGCCAACATACTGACTCAACTCCAGTCACTTTAATAATGGAAAAATTGATGTAAAAATGTATCACAAGCCACTTTAAACAATGCCACTTAATATAATGTTTACATACCCTACATTACTCATCTCATATGTATATACTGTACTCAAAACCATCTACTGCATCTTGCCTATGCCGTTCTGTGCCATCACTCATTCATATATTTTTATGTACATATTCTTCATCCCTTTTTTACACTTGTGTGGATAAGGCAGTTGTTGTGGAATTGTTAGGTTAGATTACTCGTTGGTTATTACTGCATTGTCTCGCATTAACATCTGCTAACCATGTGTATGTGACAAATCATATTTAATTTTATTTATTTGGATCAGTCTAAAACTTTACGCATACACTGCTCCCATCTAGTGGCTCAAATCTGAATTGCGCCTACACTCCTGGGTGATATAACAGCCTTTCTCTCATTTAAAAAATAACGAAGGAAAACAAAATAGAAAATGCATGTTTTTTGTTTGTATTATATTTTACCAGATCTAACGTGTTCTATTCTCATACATTATTTTCACATTTCCACAAACCTCTGTGTTTCCTTTCAAATGGTATCAAGAATATACACATATCCTTGCTTCAGGTCCTGAGCTACAGGCAGTTAGATTTGGGCATGTCATTTTCGGCGAAAATTGGGGGGGAAAGGGTCCAATATTTAAGATATTTTAATACCTATTATTTTCCCCAAAAAGATTACAAAAAAAGGTTGCAAAACCTCAGTGGGCTGGACCTTGGGCCCACTTCCGGTTCAAAGTTTGAGGAGGTCAGGGTGTCCTTCCCACGTGTTTTCTCGGGTAGTAATCTGTCTGTAACGTCAGTATTGGGTAACTGATACTCTGAGTTTATTTTACTATTGTATTTTATTTTCTAGTCAAATTTACCAATCTATAAACATGCTAAAGTCTCTTTCCCGAACGGTGAGTACTGCAGTTCGGATTTCTACAACCACAATGTTTTCGGCCCGAACTCTCCAGCCGCTCACGAGATCGACATTATGTTCTCCAAACTCCGGAACCATACGGCCTTTCAGCCGGTCTCTCTGGATGATGAGCCATAACGGGGCAGCATCGGTATACAGACCAAAACTCTTCAGTTCAAAAGGATTTACTCCTGTGTCGTGTGGATGTGGATCACTACACACAGAAGGTAATAACTAGCTGGATTAAGTATCTACTGTTGTGTGAGTACGCTAGCTAATGTTAGCTATCTAGCTGCTAGCTAAATATGACATTCCTTAAAACACACCACTTCTATACGGCTATATTTACGCAGCAGGTCAAGATAATTAGGTTAAGGTTGGAAATTAAGGTTAGGGTTAGTGGAAATGCTCTCCTAACCTTCTAAATAGGACTAAAATTGCACTTGTTGAATATAATTACTATAGTTACCTGTATGTAAAGCAATGGAGGAATAACCCTTAACCGTTGTCATGTAGCTGACAGGTTTGACGAAATGCGTTTCACCCACTGTTTGGAACATTCGTTTGTGTACATCTACCCGTAGCTAGTCATATTCATAGCTAGTTAGTTTATCAGTTAAGACCGCTTGTTCTAGAGCAGTGCGGAAGGCTAAGCTGATAATGAAAAGATCAGTAACTATTGAAAGTGATATTAGCTGGCTGGTTATTCTTGATGGCATCTACATCTGGACCTGTGTGTAAGTCAATGCACATGTGACCATGGGAATGGAACATTGGTGGGTGCAATGTATAGGGGTTGGTCATAATCTGGGACATTGTGTATATACAGTTTTAACCTGTATTTAACTAGGCAAGTCTTTTAAGAACAAATTCTTATTTGCAATGACTGCCTATCCCAGCCAAATCCTCCCCTAACCTGGACGACAGTGGGCCAATTGTGCGCCGCCCTGTGGGACTTCCGATCACGGCCGGTTGTGATACAGCCTGGGATTGAACCAGGGTCTGTAGTCACGCCTCTAGCACTGCGATGCTATATATGACTAGCATGTAGCTAATACTGACTTATCTTCTGTTCTAAGATCCTATATAATTGCTCGGTTTCAGGAGACAAAGCCTTTGGAAATTTCCTTTTGGATGAAATCAAAGAAGAGAAGAAGATCCAGAAAAGCAGTACTCTTCCCAAGATGTCTGGAGGGTGGGAGCTACAGCAGAACGGCACAGAAGCCAAACTCATTAGGACAATTTCTGGAGAAAAGTAAGGCCATCTAGATATGAGTTTATCCCTGCCTGCTACACCAAGTAGATTAGTAAATGACCGGTACTGATGCAATCCCTGCAGACATTTTATTTGACTAATAATTAACCTAGATGTTGTATTAATAAATCCATAACTGCACAAAATGAACCCAGTTAACATGATTTGAAAGTAATTTGAACTACATTTTCTATAAGCGACTCTCCATTGTCTGACCTCTTGTCCTTTTACTTAGAGTGACCGTCACATTCAACGTCAACAACAGTATTCCCCCTAAGTTTGAAGAGGAGGCTGAACACGCACAGGGACAGAAGTCTGCAGAGAATGAGGTAAACCTCTTTTTACTGTCTTTTCCGAAATGGACACACACTGCACTGAACGTGTTGCACTGTTACATTGTTTAGGTTTTGAACCATGTGTATTTTGTTTCCTTAAAGCCAGATATTGTGTCTTCTCCCAACTTCGTTGTCGAGGTGACAAAACAGGCGGCAAAACATTCCTTGGTGTTTGACTGCCATTATCCTGAAGATGAGGTAAGTTATCCTACAAGTGAATCATCATTGGCTCCATGTATAGTCCAGACTAAGTTGAAACAAAATACATCTTTATCTACATAATTGGGAAGCATTCCCCCTCAGTTGCTAATCACCTAAGGCTTTATTGCTTTGTTTCTTACCACATTTAGTTAATAAGCAATATATCTGACAATGTTAGGCTAAATACATTTTGCAGGCAATCCATGGTGAAGGGGAAGAGGAGAGTGATATTTTTGCCATCCGTGAGGTCAGCTTCCAGCCTGAGGGAGATGTAGAGTGGAAGGAGACCGCCTACACACTCAACACAGACTCTCTGGATTGGGTAAGTACTGTATCTTGGTCCATCTGTCTGCAAATTAAATATCATTACAAATACTTCTGAGTGTCAATGATGACTTGACTGCCTACAATATTCAATATTGGTCTTAATGCAGCAGAAGTCACAGAAAAACAGCCATTTTTCCAGCCAAAGAGAGGAGTCACAAAAAGCATAAATGGAGATAAATTCATCACTAACCTTTGATCTTCATCAGATGACACTCATAGGACTTCATGTTACACAATACATGTATGTTTTGTTCGATAAAGTTCAGATTTATATTTTAAAAATCTGTTTACATTGACGCGGTTACATTCAGTAGTTCCAAAACATCCGGTGGCTCTCTGCAAAATCACATCAATTTACAGAAATACTCACAATAAACATTGATAAAAGATACAACTATTATGCACGGAATTATAGATACACTTCTCCTTAATGCAACCACTGTGTCAGATTTAAAAAAAACTTTATGGAAAAAGCACACCATGCTATAATCTGAGTACGACGCTCAGAGATCAAAACAACCCAAACAGATATCCGCCATGTTGTGTAGTCAACAGAAGTCAGAAATAGCATTCTAAATATACACTTACATTTGCTTATCTTCATCAGAATGCACTCCCAGGAATCCCAGTTCCACAAATGTTTGTTTTGTTCGATAATGTCCATAATTACTCGAAATACCTCCTTTTTGTTCACGCGTTTAGCCCAGTATAGAATCAATCTTTAGAATGTTTTTAACATAAATCTTCAATAATGTTCCAACTGGAGAATTCCTTTGTCTGTAGAAATGCAATGGAACTCAAGCTAACTCTCACGTGAACGCGCGTGTCCAGCTCGTGGCTCTCTGGCAGACCTCTGACTCATTCGCCCCCACTTCACAGTAGAAGCATCAAACAAGGTTCAAAAGACTGTTGACATCTAGTGGAAGCCTTGTGAAGTGCAATTTGACCCCATAGACACTGTGTATTCGATAGGCCAAGAGTTGAAAAACTACAGACTTCAGATTTCCCACTTCCTGGTTGGATTTTTTTCTCAGGTTTTTGCCTGCCATATGAGTTTTGTTGTACTCACAGACATCATTCAAACAGTTTTAGAGACTTCGGAGTGTTTTCTATCCAAATCTACTAATAATATGCATATATTGTCAACTGGGCCTGTGTAGCAGACAGTTTACTCTGGGCACCTTATTCATCCAAGCTATTCAATACTGCCCCCAGCCCAAAGAAGTTCAGAACAAATTCTTATTTACAATGACTGCCTAACCTGGGTGACGCTGGGCCAAATGGGCGCTGTCCTATGGGACTCCCAATCACGGTCGTTTGTGATAGAGCCTGGAATCGAACCAGGGTCTGTAGTGACACCTCTAGCACTGAGATGCAGTGCCTTAGACCGCTGTGCCACTCAGGAGCCCATATTATATTGCGGATCACATGGTTACAGTTTAATTTTGAAGTTCTCACTGGCCGTTCCTTTGTGGTTTACCTCAGGCCCTGTATGACCACCTCATGGACTTCCTGGCTGACCGGGGGGTTGACAACACGTTTGCTGATGAACTGATTGAGCTGAGCACTGCCATGGAGCATCACGAATACATCAAGTTCCTGGAGGACCTCAGTGGCTTTGTCAAATGCAATTAATGTTTGGAATGAATAGATTCAACAAGCTGTGTATAAACAAATTCACAAACTAAAATAATTTCAGTAAGATACCATCCCCCTCTACATTGAAAATGTGAACAAATGGAAAGTGTTTAAATTTGAGGGAAAGTATAGGCACTGATTGAAGTCATTGTCCAGTTTGGATATGTCAGTTATCATTGAGACTGTTGTATGAGTTTCTGCTGCTTTTAACAGTAATTTAAAATTGAACTACTGCTTTGCTGCAAATTTATCATTGTTGCAAATGCTTCTTTATTTTACTGTGTCTCAAAATAAGGATCGTGTATGAAGGCTGTCGTTGTCATTTGTCAACATTTTGGAAGCATGTCAGTCACTGTATGACAAAGTAATATGTTTCATAAATGTGTGGTTCAGCATGATTTTATTTCAGATAGTATCCAAGCATGGTCATTTGACATTTTATAAAAGGTGTAATGAAGATCCAGTCAGTGTCCACATAGTCACTGTACTCTGCATTCAAGTATTTGATAGTCAATACATAACCATTGAAAAAAAACGGTTATTGCTTTGACACCTTAAATGAACAATTCTATAAATCCATGCTACTTCCAATTCTAGTAAAGGACCCCTTAATACTTCATCTCAAAATATGGTTTTATTAGATGAATACATTAGGAATGTTTAACATGGTAAGTGGAGGGAGCTCAGTAGTGATACTGGCCAAGTGCCGTATTATGGCCTGGCTGACGTTCCAAACAGGAATCATTATGATAAACACTCTTCCCAAGTTACATTTACATTTTACATTACATTTAAGTCATTTAGCAGACGCTCTTATCCAGAGCGACTTACAAATTGGTGCATTCACCTTATGACATCCAGTGGGACAGTCACTTAACAATAGTGCATCTAAAACTTAGGGGGGGTGGGGTGAGAGGGATTACTTAACCTATCCTAGGTATTCCTTAAAGAGGTGGGGTTTCAGGTGTATCCGGAAGGTGGTGATTGACTCCGCTGTCCTGGCGTCGTGAGGGAGTTTGTTCCACCATTGGGGGGCCAGGGCAGCGAACAGTTTTGACTGGGCTGAGCGGGAGCTGTACTTCCTCAGTGGTAGGGAGGCGAGCAGGCCAGAGGTGGATGAACGCAGTGCCCTTGTTTGGGTGTAGGGCCTGATCAGAGCCTGGAGGTACTGAGGTGCCGTTCCCCTCACAGCTCCGTAGGCAAGCACCATGGTCTTGTAGCGGATGCGAGCTTCAACTGGAAGCCAGTGGAGAGAACGGAGGAGCGGGGTGACGTGAGAGAACTTGGGAAGGTTGAACACCAGACGGGCTGCGGCGTTCTGGATGAGTTGAAGGGGTTTAATGGCACAGGCAGGGAGCCCAGCCAACAGCGAGTTGCAGTAATCCAGACGGGAGATGACAAGTGCCTGGATTAGGACCTGCGCCGCTTCCTGTGTGAGGCAGGGTCGTACTCTGCGGATGTTGTAGAGCATGAACCTACAGGAACGGGCCACCGCCTTGATGTTAGTTGAGAACGACAGGGTGTTGTCCAGGATCACGCCAAGGTTCTTGGCGCTCTGGGAGGAGGACACAATGGAGTTGTCGACCGTGATGGCGAGATCATGGAACGGGCAGTCCTTCCCCGGGAGGAAGAGCAGCTCCGTCTTGCCGAGGTTCAGCTTGAGGTGGTGATCCGTCATCCACACTGATATGTCTGCCAGACATGCAGAGATGCGATTCGCCACCTGGTCATCAGAAGGGGGAAAGGAGAAGATTAATTGTGTGTCGTCTGCATAGCAATGATAAGAGAGACCATGTGAGGTTATGACAGAGCCAAGTGACTTGGTGTATAGCGAGAATAGGAGAGGGCCAAGAACAGAGCCCTGGGGACACCAGTGGTGAGAGCGCGTGGTGAGGAGACAGATTCTCGCCACGCCACCTGGTAGGAGCGACCTGTCAGGTAGGACGCAATCCAAGCGTGGGCCGCGCCGGAGATGCCCAACTCGGAGAGGGTGGAGAGGAGGATCTGATGGTTCACAGTATCGAAGGCAGCCGATAGATCTAGAAGGATGAGAGCAGAGGAGAGAGAGTTAGCTTTAGCAGTGCGGAGCGCCTCCGTGATACAGAGGAGAGCAGTCTCAGTTGAATGACTAGTCTTGAAACCTGACTGATTTGGATCAAGAAGGTCATTCAGAGAGAGAGATAGCGGGAGAGCTGGCCAAGGACGGCACGTTCAAGAGTTTTGGAGAGAAAAGAAAGAAGGGATACTGGTCTGTAATTGTTGACATCGGAGGGATCGAGTGTAGGTTTTTTCAGAAGGGGTGCAACTCTCGCTCTCTTGAAGACGGAAGGGACGTAGCCAACGGTCAGGGATGAGTTGATGAGCGAGGTGAGGTAAGGGAGAAGGTCTCCGGAAATGGTCTGGAGAAGAGAGGAGGGGATAGGGTCAAGCGGGCAGGTTGTTGGGCGGCCGGCCGTCACAAGACGCGAGATTTCATCTGGAGAGAGAGGGGAGAAAGAGGTCAGAGCACAGGGTAGGGCAGTGTGAGCAGAACCAGCGGTGTCGTTTGACTTAGCAAACGAGGATCGGATGTCGTCGACCTTCTTTTCAAAATGGTTGACGAAGTCATCTGCAGAGAGGGAGGAGGGGGGAGGGGCGGAGGATTCAGGAGGGAGGAGAAGGTGGCAAAGAGCTTCCTAGGGTTAGAGGCAGATGCTTGGAATTTAGCGTGGTAGAAAGTGGCTTTAGCAGCAGAGACAGAGGAGGAAAATGTAGAGAGGTGGGAGTGAAAGGATGCCAGGTCCGCAGGGAGGCGAGTTTTCCTCCATTTCCGCTCGGCTGCCCGGAGCCTTGTTCTGTGAGCTCGCAATGTGTCATCGAGCCACGGAGCGGGAGGGAGGACCGAGCCGGCCTGGAGGATAGGGGACATAGAGAGTCAAGGGATGCAGAGAGGGAGGAGAGGAGGGTTGAGGAGGCAGAATCAGGAGATAGGTGGGAGAAGGTTTGAGCGGAGGGAAGAGATGATAGGATGGAAGAGGAGAGAGTAGCGGGGGAGAGAGAGCGAAGGTTGGGACGGCGCGATACCATCCGAGTAGGGGCAGTGTGGGAGGTGTTGGATGAGAGCGAGAGGGAAAAGGATACAAGGCAGTGGTCGGAGACTTGGAGGGGAGTTGCAGTGAGGTTAGTGGAAGAACAGCATCTAGTAAAGATGAGGTCGAGCGTATTGCCTGCCTTGTGAGTAGGGGGGAAGGTGAGAGGGTGAGGTCAAAAGAGGAGAGGAGTGGAAAGAAGGAGGCAGAGAGGAAAGAGTCAAAGGTAGACGTGGGGAGGTTAAAGTCGCCCAGAACTGTGAGAGGTGAGCCGTCCTCAGGAAAGGAGCTTATCAAGGCATCAAGCTCATTGATGAACTCTCCGAGGGAACCTGGAGGGCGATAAATGATAAGGATGTTAAGCTTGAAAGGGCTAGTAACTGTGACAGCATGGAATTCAAAGGAGGCGATAGACAGATGGGTAAGGGGAGAAAGAGAGAATGACCACTTGGGAGAGATGAGGATCCCGGTGCCACCACCCCGCTGACCAGACGCTCTCGGGGTGTGCGAGAACACGTGGGCGGACGAAGAGAGAGCAGTAGGAGTAGCAGTGTTGTCTGTGGTGATCCATGTTTCCGTCAGTGCCAAGAAGTCGAGGGACTGGAGGGAGGCATAGGCTGAGATGAACTCTGCCTTGTTGACCGCAGATTGGCAGTTCCAGAGGCTACCGGAGACCTGGAACTCCACGTGGGTCGTGCGCGCTGGGACCACCAGAGTAGGGTGGCCGCGGCCACGCGGTGAGGAGCGTTTGTATGGTCTGTGCAGAGAGGAGAGAACAGGGATAAACAGACACATAGTTGACAGGCTACAGAAGAGGCTACGCTAATGCAAAGGAGATTGGAATGACAAGTGGACTACACGTCTCGAATGTTCAGAAAGTTAAGCTACGTAGCAAGAATCTTATTGACTAAAATGATACAGTACTGCTGAAGTAGGCCAGCTGGCAGTGGGTGCGTTGTTGACACTACACTAATCAAGTCATTCCGTTGAGTGTAATAGTTTCTGCAGTGTTGCTATTCGGGGGCTAGCAGGCTAGCTAGCAGTGTTGTTTACGTTACGTTGCGTTAAAAGAACGACAATAGATGGCTAGCGAACCTAGAAAATCGCTCTAGACTACACAATTATCTTTGATACAAAGACGGCTATGTAGCTAGCTAAGTAGCTAGCTACGATCAAACAAATCAAACCGTTGTACTGTAATGAAATGAAGTGAAAATGTGATACAACCTGTGAATGCGACCGGGTAGTTGAGTTCTATACAGAAGACGTTGGCTAGCGTTGGCTAGCTGTTGGCTAGCTAGCAGAGTCACCTACGTTAAGGACGACAAATAGCTGGCTAGCTAACCTCGGTAAATTAAGATAATCACTCTAAGACTACACACTCTAAACCTAAACAACACAATTATCTTGGATACGATGATACGATGATACGAAGACAGCAAAGACAGCTATGTAGGTAGCTAACACTAAACTAATCAAGTCGTTCAGTTGAGTGTAAAAGTTTCTCAGTGCAGCTAATCAGTGGACGTTAGCTAGCTGGCTAGTGAAGACTACGTTAGGACGGCGAAATACGATAATTACGCAATTATCTTTGATACAAAGACGGCTATGTAGCTAGCTGAGAAGAAATTGCTAAGATAAGACAAATCAAACCGTTGTGATATAATGAAATATAATGAAAAAAGTTATACTACCCGTTGGAGCGACGTGCAGATGCGACCACTCGCTCCAACCGGAACCGGAACGTGGTAAGTGGTACCCCGTTCCCTTTTATAGTACGCTGCTTTTGACCAGGACCCATAGGAAAGAAAATATCAATTCAGGGCCCATAAGGTACTATATAGGGAATAGGGTGCCATTTGGGATGAATCCAAGTGTTTTAACCAGTCAGTCGGGTGGCTTGAGGTTAGGCAAGATGGGATTTTCTCTTTTATTGATGGCGATTTGAATGCACAGTGATATCATGACAAGATCCTGAGGCCCATTGCCGTATCATTCATTCGCCGCCATCACCTCATATTTCAGAATGTTAATGCAAGGCCCCATGTGGAAAGGATCTGTACACAGTTCCTGGAAGCTGATAATGTCCCAGTTCTTCCATGGCCTGGCCTGCATACTCACCAAACATGTCACCCATTGAGCATGTTTGGGATGCTCTGGATCAGCGTGTGCCAGTTCCCGCAACTTCGAACAGCCATTGAAGAGGAGTCGGACAACATTCCACAGGTCACAACCAACAGCCTGATCAACTATGTGAAGGAGATGTGTTGCGCTGCATGAGGCAAATGATGGTCACACCAGATACCGACTGGTTTTCTGATCCAGGCCCCTACTTTTTTTAGAAAGGTATCTGTGACCAACAGATACATATTTGTATTCCCAGTCATGTTAAATCCATAGATTAGGGCCTCTTTAAAAAAAAAACGGATTTCCATATATGAACTGTAACTCAGTAAAATTGTTGCATGTTGCGTTAATATTTGTATTCAGTGTAAAAAAGGGCATCTTGGTTAAGGTTTCTATGAAATATGACCTATAATGTATTACAATATGAGTGAAATTGTTTTCCTTCCAAACAGCTAACCTTGTCTTGGTGATACTTTCTTAGTTATTGATTCTGAAGAAAAGTGTGACTTATAAATGTCCGTGTTCAGTTGCAGGTGGTTCTCCAAACACCAGAGAATATTCAGAAAGATAGTAAAATCCTTGTTTTGCTCCAACATCTTTGCAGGAACTAGTGGTTTCTATGCGACTCGGCCACGTGTAGAAGTAGACAGTGCATCACACAGTTCAACCAAAACAAAGATCTACACACAAGCAAGAGGCATTTCTTAGTTCTCACCAGATACAAAACATTCTGAATATTTTTTTGGGGGGAACTACCTGCAACTGAACACGAACATTCATAAAGTATCGGCAAGAAAAGGTTAGTTGAAAAATTGCTTCCAACACTTTCTGCTAGCCAAGGTATAACGCCTACTGATATACTACTTGTAAAGAAAAGCGCTTTATAAATAAATCTAATATTATTTATAAGATACACTTTTCCCCCCGAATCGAGAACTTAAAAAGCTGCTAAGACCAGGTTAGTTGAGGCTGCAGGTTGCAAGATCAAATCCCCGAGCAGACAAGATAAAAAATATATCGTTCTACCCCTGAATACGGCAGTTAACCCACTTTTCGTAGGCCAATCTTGAAAATAAGAATTTGTTCTTAACTGACTTGCCAAGTTTGAAAAAAGTTGGAAAATATTTGGTGCCATTTTCCATTGGTGTTAGACTGAGGTAAAATAGGGTATTTATCAGACATTCAGAGTTAGCCTATTCAAATGTTGACATCAATTTTCATTCCTCTGATTACTATGAAGGATCTATCACGAGTTAATGTTTTAAAATGATACTTTTTACTTGGGTGAAAGTGCAATTGCTATTATTGCCAGCAGCATACCACCCTGCATACCACTGCTGGCTTGCTTCTGAAGCTAAGCAGGGTTGGTTCTGGTCAGTCCCTGGGTGGGAGACCAGATGCTACTGGAAGTGGTGTTGGAGGGCCAGTAGGAGGCACTCTTTCCTCTGGTCTAAAAAATATCCCAATTCCCCAGGGCAGCGATTGGGGACACTTCCCTGTGTAGGAGTGTTGTCTTTCAGATGGGATTTAACAATGGGTGTCCTGACTCTCTGAGGTCATTAAAGATCCCATGGCACTTATTGTGAGACTAGGGGTTAACACCCTGGTGTCCTGGCTAAATTCACAATCTGGCCCCCAAACCATGAAGGTCACCTAATAATCCCCAGTTTATGATTGGCTCATTCTTCCGCTCCCCCGTAAAAAATATATAAGGGCCCTTGAGAGTCTCAGTGATGTGGTTAATTCCACCAATTTTTGGTTTGTTTTGTTTCTATTTTAAAAAGGAGCTCACCAAAATAATCAAATTATAAAAATAAAAAAAACTACTTTTACAACGTAAAGTGTTGATTTGATAGTCAGGTGTTAGATCAACATGTTGATCAACATAACTAATCCCGGCGATAGGCTGATTTGTAATCATGTATGAGCTGGGCTGAAACAAAAGCTTATACACACTCCTGCCATTCAGATCTGGAGCTGTCCACCCCTGTAAGTCATTTTCCTGCACTATGGGTACAATTGGAGGTGGGTTGGGGGGATTCATTTAGATGGTAATTATATATAATGCATGCTCCACTCTCAGAAGTTGAACTTGTTGACTGATGACAAGGCGGCAGCTGCTAAAAGGTGCTGCATGGTCAAATCTGATATACGCATTGGCAGTGAAGCATTTATGCTGATACGGCTTCTGCAGAAGTCAGGGCATTCATACTTCTTGCACTTCGCAGAGCAGCGTAGAGCTGTTGAGTAGAGCTGTGTGAAGGAAGTTGTCAAGGAAGTGAGTTTGTTAATACAGGACGTAATGCCACCACTTACCATCAACCAATCATGTCAGTGCGGAGCTATTCCTAAACCTCCGCATTGTTACAAAATTTGGGAGGTGTGGTGCGATGCGGTACAGAGCTCAATTTGGCCTCTGCATGCCTCCGGAGGGTCCGCTATTGCATCACACCCTCCATACAGAGCACTCGACCACATTTTCAGATCAAGCATAAATTGGCTTTAAGAAGAAGAGAGCAGCTGCAGACCAGAAGCCTACAGCCAATGCAGCACTGGTCCACACCTGTTCTGTCTGTCGGGTGAGTAGTATTAGTTGGTACTGTATGTGCCTTTAGGATCCTCTCCATGTGTAGGCTATTGTACTGGCCTGTGTGGTACAGTCTTTCTTATGTGTAGTAGTTTGTCACATTGTATAGCTTAGTTTATCATTTTTGTCTACTTTGAATTAAATCCAAGCCTGTTCCTCCATTTTGCACTTGACTTTTTTAGACGCAGACCCGAAGACATTTGAAGCAGCACTTTGAGAGCTAGCTGTCCTCATTGCTTAATTTGTATTGTGAATGGATCATTTGTGGAAATGCTATGATCACTTATCTTCTTTAACGTTGTGATTCACAGACAAATGATGACCATGATTTGAATGCTGCAACTGAGACGGAATGACTTTGAGGGAGACATGCTGAGACCCCGAGTTAGACTGGACTTGGGCCAGATATTTGTGACAACGACCTAAAAGGGGTACAGAAGCACAACAACACACCATTTAATGTTTATTATATGGCCAACCATCCCTTTAGCTACCCCTTATTCCACACTATGCCTTTTATGACCCATGGTCCCTCAACTTCCAAAACTTTGGAATTCTCCATCTTAACTCTATAAATCCACCCTACTTTCACCAAGTTCCCCTGTGCTGTTTCCTTCACTTGTTCTTCTCTTGATTGGATGACATCTAGACTGAGTAACACATTTAAAAATGTTGATGTGTACTGTTTAGGCTACCTTTTTTTTCACGTGTGTAATGATGTCCTGCATATTCTGGGTTTGACTGAATGCAGTGTTGAATGTGCTGCAATCAAATGGCAGTAGCAACATGGACCTGTTAAATTGACAAGAAGGGTGTTGATATAGCTGTGTTTAGGCAAGGCTTCCCGGTTTGGAGTCTGTTAAGTGTGTTTCTCATTCTACTGGATTTGACCTGGTATTTTATATAAAACCTACCTTATGCATCCAGTTGTTTCTCCTTTTGTATCTCACCAACCAAAAATCACAATATGCTGTTTTACATTTTGTTATTTCTGCAGGTCTAATTCTTAAAATGGAAAAGCAGAAGAATCTGTACACTCTCGGATAAAATTAACAGTTCATATGGTGCTCTTCGATGTCCCAGGTTTGTGGCAGGAATAAATCATTTAATCTTTACTTCAAGTCAGATGTTTATATGTTATGTTTAAAAGGCGTATGCATTGTTTACTATTTTGATTTATTTAAAGCAATGTAATTGCTTTAATCTGTTATCTTTTTCTCTCTTTCTTTCTCTCGGAGGACCTGAGCCCAAAGACCATGCCTCAGGACTACCTGGCCTGATGACTACTTCCTGTCCCCAGTCCACCTGGTCGTGCTGCTGCTCCAGTTTCAACTGTTCTGCCTGCGGCTATAGAACCCTGACCAGTTCACCGGACGTGCTACCTGTCTCAGACCTGTCTCTTACTCCTGAGGTGCTGACCTGTTGCACCCTCTACAACCACTGTGATTATTATTATTTGACCCTGCTGGTCATCTATGAACATTTGAACATCTTGGCCATGTTCTCATATAATCTCCCCCCGGCACAGCCAGAAGAGGGCTGGCCACCCCTCAGCCTGGTTCCTCTCTAGGTTTCTTCCAAGGTTCTTTCTAGGGAGTTTTTCCTAGCCACTGTGCTTCTACACCTGCATTGCTTGCTGTTTGGGGTTTTAGGCTCGGTTTCTGTACAGAACTTTGTGACATCAGCTGATGTAAGAAGGGATTTATAAATAATTTAATCAATTGATTAATTGTTGCCGTTCAGGTGTTTGATGTGGTGGCTAGGTGCATTCTTGTCAAATAAATATGCCAAATAAATCTGCTTATTCATTCATGATTATGGATACATTCTGCAATTAGTTCATCATGTTTTGAATCTACAACAGAACATGTCAACATGTTAGTTCCAAATTGCTTTAATACATCAGCACACCATGAATTGAAATACGGTGCCTTCAGAAAGTATTCATACCCCTTTACTTATTTTGTTGTGTTACAGTCTGAATTCAAAATCAATTAAATATATTTTTTCTCACCTATCAACACACAATACCCCATAACGACAACATGATTGAAGTCCACCTTTGGCAAATTCAGTTGTTTGAATTGGATTTAGAAAGAATATACAGGACCAGTCAAAAAATTTGGACACACCTATTCATTCAAAGGTTTTTCGACCTGGCGTGAAGCGTTGATAACCATCTCTCGGACAAAGTTACTTTCATCAATATATTTGTCTCTATTTACTCTCAGATTGTAAAATGCTAAATTAGCATGTCCTGCACGTCATCTCCAGCTGACAGCTTCAGCTACAGTACGAGCTACTTTGATTCAAAATGAAAAACAGTCAAACGTTTGGACACACCTACTCATTCAAGGGCTTTTCATTATTTTTTTACTATTTTCTACACTGTAGAATAACAGTGAAGACATCACAACTATGAAATAACACAAATTAAATCATGTAGTAACCAAAACATATATTTGAGATTCTTCAAAGTACAACAAACCCTTTGCATTGATGGCAGCTTTTCACACTCTTGGCATTCTTTCAACCAGCTTCATAAGGTAGTCACCTGGAATACATTTCAATTAATAGGTGTGCCTTGTTAGAAGTTAATTTGTGGAATTTCTGTCCTCAATGCATTTAAGCCAATCAGTTGTGTTGTGACAAGGTGGGGTTGGTATACAGAAGATAGCCCTATTTGGCAAAAGACCAAGTCCATAATTATAGCAAGAACAGCTCAAATAAGCAGTCCATCCTTACTTTAAGACATGAAGGTCAGTCAATGCAGAACATTTCAAAAATCATCAAACGCTATGATGAAACTGGCTCTCATGACCACCGCCACAGGAAAGGAAGACCCAGATTTACCTCTGCTGCAGCAGATAAGTTCATTAGAGTTACCAGCCTCAGAAGTTGCAGCCCAAATAATAAATAATGCATCACAGAATTCAAGTAACAGACACATCAACTGTCCATGAAGATTGCGTGAATCAGGTCTTCATGGTCGAGTTGCTGCAAAGAAATCACTTCTAAATACCAATAATAATGAGAAACTTGCTTGGGCCAAGAAACACAAGCAATGGACATTTGACTGGTGTAAATCTGTCCTTTGGTCTGATGAGTCCAAATGTGAGATTATTGGTCCCACTCGCTGTGTCTTTGTGAGACGCAGAGTAGGTGAACGGATGACCTCCGCATGTGTGGCTACCACCGTGAAACATGGAGGAGGGGTGATGGTGTGGGGGTGCTTTGCTGGTGACTGTCAGTGATTTATTATTTATTTAGAATTCAAGGCACACTTAACAAGCATGGCTACCACAGCATTCTGAAACGATACGCCATCCTATCTGGTTTGCGCTTAGTGGGACTATCATTTGTTTTTTTAAACAGGAAAAGGGATATTTGACCAAGAAGGAGAGTGATGGAGTGCTGCATCAGATGACCTCAACCCAGTGGAGATGGTTTGGGATTAGTTGGACCACAGAGTGAAAGAAAAGCAGCCAACAAGAGCTCAGCATATATGGGAACTCCTTCAAGACTGTTGGAAAAGCATTCCAGGTGAAGCTGGTTGAGAGAATGGCAAGAGTTTGCAAAGCTGTCATCAAGGCAAATGGTGGCTGCTTTGAAGAACGTCAAAGATAACATATATTTGGATTTGTTTTACACTTCTTTTTGGTTACTACATGATTCCATATGTGCTATTTCATAGTTTTGATCTCTTCACTATTATTCTACAATCTCACCATCAACAATCTCAACATAAAAAATAAAAATAAACCTCGAATGAGTAGGTGTGTCCAAATGTTTGACTGGTACTGTATATATAAAGGTCCTACCGTTGACAGTGCATGTCAGAGTTGAAACTGCACCTTGATGTCCAAGGAACTGTCTGTAGACTCCGAGATATGATTGTGATGAGACCTATATCTGGGGAAGGGTATACAATAATTTTTAGAGTGTTGAACGTTTCCAAGAGCACACTGGTCTCCATCATTGGGAAATAGAAAACATTTGGAACTACACAGATCCTGCCTAGAGCTTGCCATCCGACCAAACGTAGCAACCGGCCAAGAAGAACCTTGGCCAGGGAGGAGACCAAGAACCCAATGACCACTCTGACAGAACTACAGAGTTATTTGGCTGTGATGGGATAACCTGCCAGAAGGACAACAGTCTCTACAGCACTTCACCAATCTGGGCTTTATGGGACAGCGGCCAGATGGAAGACACTCCTGAGAAAAAAGGCAAATGAGAACAGGCCTGGAATTTGCTAAAAAGGGTTGTGAAAGACAGAGCATAAGGCAAAGCATTCTGTGGTCTGATGAGACAAAATTTTAACTCTTTGGCCTGAATGCAAAGCACTATGTCTGGAGAAAACCAAGCACAACTCATCAACCGTCTAACCATCCCTACCATGAAGCAAGGTGGTAGCAGCATCATGCTATGGGTATGCTTTTCAGCGGCAGGGAATTGGAGACTGGTAAGGCTAAAGGGAACAATGAATGGAGCAAAATACAGGCAAACCATTGATGAGAACTTGCTTCAGAGTGCAAATTATCTTAGACTGGGGCAAAGATTTATGTTCCAACAGGACAATGACCCCAAGCATACAGCCAAAGCAACCCTGGAATGGTTTCAGAACAAGAATGTAAAAGTCCTTGAGTGGCCCAGTCAAAGCCCAGATTTGAATCCCATTGAAAATCTGTGGAAAAGACTTGAAGTTAGCTGTTTAATGCCTCTCCCCACAACAAACTGTAGAATAATTCAAACTGTAAATAAGCCAACAAATATTCGTTTAATAAAATATCTAACAGTAAATAAAAAAATTCAATATAGGTAATTATCAATAAAACAATACGGAGCAGAACGTATGAGACCACAGCTCTGCTAAAACCATTGACAACTACATGCCGTTTTCAAGGTATTGTTAAATACATTTCGTTGTAAACTATGTCGTTGTAATATCATCACATCTTGAAGAGCATAGTCAGAACAAAAACTTTCAGATTATTTCATGCAAAACAATCATTAGCTCTATCATCAGTTACTACAGTAAGTAACTGCATGCTTTTCATGATCAATAAACATCAATTAATCATACCCCCTAAATAAATAAACAAATATAAATTGATCATGTACTTTCCGATACGTGAGGGTAGCCTGTCCATTTGGCATGTAGCAAGCAAGCTAAACAAACAACGTGTAATTTAGCTTGCTTCATCGGAGATTGGGCTTTCGGGAAGAGCTTGACATCGGCAAGTCCTCATCCTGGTAAAGTTGTCAGTCGTACTACTGTCATCACCAGTATAGATGGAAAGCAAATCAAACAATATTTGGATATAGCCATCTAGTTTATCACTTGACAGTTAGCTTGTTAACTAACCATATTGATGTGATCTGTTATTAGCTAGCTAGCCAATTTGATGTGGTCCTTCAACCAAGTGGCGTATCACGTATGTCCGTAGCAATTGTGATTAAGCACTCTTAAAACAATGTTGAAACGGGGATAATGTTAGCTAACTTCGCTAGGTAGGCCTAAGTTGGTTGGAGAAAAACTACATTAGGACTACTTACCACTATGTTTAGCCAATTGTACAACGTTTCTACCGGTAGCTTGCGAAGTAAACATTATCAGCTAACACAACAGTACAGGGCAAATGCACGCTTCTGCTGCTCGACAGGCAGACTCCACAAAGGATGGGAAATTAACCTAAACCACTATAGTTGACTATTATTTTATATCACTCAAATATGTTTACTGATCATGAAAAGCATGCAGTTAGTTTCTTGCTGTATAACTCTGACGATGAAGCTAAATGTGCGGAAATAATCGGAAATGTGATGTGATGGTGATGATATTACAGCCAAATAGCATGCTGTTTTCAATGGATTTTGCAGAGCTGGGGGTCTCCTTGCCCCCCAGCAGGCAAATCGAAAGTTTTTCACCATATTGTGCCGTTTCAATGATAACTACCTTTATACAGTACCAGTCAAAATTTGGACACGCCTACTCATTCAAGGGTTTTTGTTTATTTTTACTATTTTCTACATTGTAGAGTAATACTGAAGACATCACAACTATGAAATAACACATATGGAATCATGTAGTAAGACAAATCGTGCTAAACAAATTAAAATATATTTTATATTTGAGATTCTTCAAAGGAGCCACCCTTTGCCTTGATGACAGCTTTGCACACTCTTGGCATTCTCTCAACCAGCTTCACCTGGAATGCTTTTCCAACAGTCTTGAAGGAGTTCCCATATATGCTGAGCTCTTGTTGGCTGCTTTTCTTTCACTCTGTGGTCCAACTAATCCCAAACCATCTCAACTGGGTTGAGGTCGGGTGATTGTGGAGGTCAGGTCATCTGATGCAGCACTTCATCACTCTCTTCCTTGGTCAAATAGCCCTTACACAGCCTGGAGGTGTGTTGGGGTCATTGTTCTGTTGAAAAACAAATAATAGTCCCACTAAGTGCAAACCAGATGGGATTTTGTGCCTGTCACACCCTGATCTGTTTCAACCCCTCCAGGTGTCACCCATCTTTCCCATTATCCTCAGTGTATTTATACCTGTGTTCTCTGTTCGTCTGTTGCCAGTTCATTTCGTTTCGTCGAGCCTACCAGCGTTTTTCCCATGCGCCTGTCTTGCTCTTGTTCCTGTTTTCTAGTTTCCATATTTTGACCATTCTGCCTGCTCTGACCCTGAGCCTGCCTTCCGTTCTGTATCTTTCGGACGCTGTTCTGGATCACTGACCTCTGCCTGTCTTTCACCTGTCGTTTGCCCGACCCCTGTTTTTGAAATAAACTTTGAAACTGCCTGCATCTGGGTCTTCTCGTGTGGTAGCCGTGCTGGTTAAGTGTGCCTTGAATTCTAAATAAATCACTGACAGTGTCACCAGCAAAGCACCTCACACCATCACACCTCCTTCTCCATGCTTCACAGTGGGAACCACACATGCAGAGATCATCCGTTCACCTACTCTGCATCTCACAAAGATACTGCTGTTGGAACCAAAAATCATCAGACCAAAGGACAGATTTCCACCGGTCTAATGTCCGTTGCTCGTGTTTCTTGGTCCAAGCAAGTCTCTTCCTCTTATTGTTGTCCTTTAGCAGTGGTTTCTACAACAATTCGACTATGAAGGCATGATTCACGCAGACTCCTTTGAACTTGATGTTGAGATGTGTCTGTTATTTGAATTCTGTGAAGCATTTATTTGGGCTGCAATTTCTGAGGCTGGTAACTCTAATGAACTTATCCTCTGCAGCAGATGTAACTCTGGCTCTTCCTTTCATGTGGCGGTCCTCATGAGAGCCATCATAGCGCTTGATGGTTTTTGCGATTGCACTTGAAGAAACTTTCAAAGTTCTTGAATGTTCCGCATTGACTGACATTCATGTCTTAAATAATAATGGACTGTCATTTCTCTTTGCTTATATGAGCTGTTATTACCATAATATGGACTTGCTCTTTTACCAAATAGGGCTATCTTCTATATACCTACCTTGTCACAACACAACTGATTGGCTCCAATGCATTAAGAAGGAAAGCAATTCCACAAATGAACTTTTAACAAGGCACACCTGTTAATTGAAATGCATTCCAGGTGACTACCTCATGAAGCTGGTTGAGAGAATGCCAATAGTGTGAAAAGCTGTCATCAAGGCAAAGGGTGGCTACTTTGAAGAATCTCAAATATATATATATAGGATACTACATGATTCCATATGTGTTATTTCATAGTTTTGATGTCTTCACTATTATTTTACAATGTAGAAAATAATAAAAAATAAAGAAAAACCCTTGAATGAGTTGTTGTGTCCAAACTTTTCACTGGTTCTGTATTCCATTTTGGATCAAAAGTAGCTAGTAGCTAGCTGGCTGCCAGCAAAGGTGTCAGCTAGAGATGCCGGAGGAGATGCCAATTTAGCATTTTACAGTCTGAGAGTAAATGGAATGGTGAAAAAACAATTGAAAAAACATTTTCGCGTTTCATCGCTAGGTTTTATGGGCTCTATTAGCCTATTTGCCAACATATTGGCACCTCTTTGAATAGTATATTGAAACTATGAAACTATATTAATTTTTTAAAGAATGTCCAATTATTAATTGTTGACAATAACAAAATTGTGCAGATTGGACAAGAATGGGGCATAGCCTACTGAACTTATCATCCACTGTTCCAGATAAATTGTTGTAAGAGAGAGTGGCTTCCTTTCAGCTGACCCGGGGCCTCATTTACATGGCATGGGACAACACATCTGATTTTGTGCCACACTAGAGGCTAGTGGGGCCAGTTTTGGATTGGATGTATTCCATGCTTTCCAGGTTACATCTGTCAACTTCGGCATGTTCTGCACTTACTCAAATGCCACAGTGATTGGCCAAGTTAGAATTGGACCAAAGTTGACCAAGATAAAGTTAGTTTTATACTGGATATTCAGTGCTATTCTGTTTTCTCTCACCAATATATATATATTGAACCCAGCATGCCAGGACTATGAAGATGGTATATTCTGAATCAGTAGTGTATGGATAATTTTTTTAATGGATTATATATTTATTTTTATAAGATGGGTGAGAGGGGGAATTGGCAAGGAGGGGTAGTTTGAGGTGGGAGTTGTCCTGGTGTTTAAACAACACATGTCATAACTATGAAAAATATATATTCTAAAATGGAGGTTGGATGGGACAAAAACTGCTTTTGTGGGTGGAAATTTTGAGAAGAAAAAAAATATTCCATCTTTCAATCTACACAAAGCGTGCCATGACTATGAAAATTATATATTCTGAATCGGGGGAGGATGGGGGAATAATGGCTCTGGTCCACATTATAGTTCAGTTGGTGGATACGCAAAAAAATTAAGTAATGGCACGCTTTGTGTAAACTATTGAAGATTAAAAGATGAATTGATGTCCATCTGACTATGAAAACTATATATTCTGAATTGGGGGAGATTCAGAATATATCATTTTCATAGTCATGGCAAGCTTTGGGTAAGGGCTATTGAAGATTGAAAGCAAAAAATATAAGCCAGGGATTTGGGTCCATCCTCCCCAGATTCAGAATATATAATATTCATAGTCTTCGCATGCTTTGTCTATTCAATATTGAATGCTAAAACAATTCAAAATCATTCATAAAAATAAAAGCTGTGGATTTTAGTCCATCCTCCGCTGATGTCCATCATCCCCTGACTATGAATATATCATTTTCGTAGTAATGGCACACTTTGTGTTAGAGCTATTGAATATGAAAAACTAAAAATTGTATTAAATAAATACATTTCCCCCCGAAAAAGCCAGGGATTTTGGTCCATCCTCCCTCGAATTTTCATAGTCATAGCACACTTTGTGTAAGAGCTATTATAGAGTGAAAGCAAAAACATTTTTAGAACTACATTTATAATAAATAAAAGCCGTGGATTTTTGTCTGTCCCCCCCATGATTCAGAATATAGTATCATTTTCATAGTAATGGCATGCTTTTCTAATAAGGATCATGCGAATTTTCGCAGCTTTTTGTTAAAAATTGCGCAACATTTCAAAGTCCTGCTACTCATGCCAGGAATATAGTATATGCAAATGATAAGTATGTGTGTATAGAAAACACTCTGAAGTCTGTAAAACTGGTTAAATCGTGTCTGTGGCTATAACACAACGTGTTTAGGAGTAAAAATCCCTCGAAAAACTGTTCTCCAAAAACAAAAAATATATTAATCCGCCAGTCAATGTATTGTTTAAGGCGACTGCAAATAAATTAAGCTGTTATGTAAACGCCTACAGCTTCCACACGATGTCGCCAGTGCTGGCATTTCGAGCAGACTTAATCCTTGGTTGTATGACGTTTTACCCTTTCCTGTTTCAGTCTCTCAACAGGATGTTATTAAAATGGAAAAGATGGCCGCTGATTTCAAGACTAGCTGCTATCGAATACAGATCGCCACGTGATGAATTGTATAGATTATTAACGTTTATTAATACCTAAAGTTGGTTTAGAAAAGTAGTTCGAAGTGTTTTGTAAAAGTATATAGGCTTCTTTTGTCATTTTAAAAAGCGATGTTGCGTCTTGTAAAAGGGAATATTCCTGGATCAGACCGGTCTTCAGAAAACGACATTTTGGCTATACAATGACGGATTTAATCGGGAAAAAGACCCAATTGTGATGTTTATGGGATATATAGGAGTGCCAAGAAAGAAGCTCATCAAAGGTAATGAATGTTTTATATTTTATTTCTGCGTTTTGGGTAGCGCCGGCTACCGCAAAATCTGTCGTTTTAGATGACGTTCCAGTACTTTGGGGGTGCATGCTATCAGATAATAACTTCTCATGCTTTCGCCAAAAAGCATTTTACAAATCTGACTCAGTGGCTAGATTCACAACGAGTGTAGCTTTAATTCAGTACCTTGTATGTGTGTTTTAATGAAAGTTTGATTTTTATCAAAAACTATACGTGGCGCTCTTGAAATTTCCGCTGATTTGATACCTGCAGAGGGAGCTAGTCCCTAACAAGTTTTAAAGAGCTATTGAAGGTTGAAAGCCAAAATATTATTATAATATTTTTAAAAGTCTCTCTAGATAAAAAAATTAAAAAGCATTGCATTTTTGTCCATCCTCCCCTGACTCAGAATATATAATGTTCATAGTCATGGCACGCTTTGTGTAAGAGCTATAGAAGATTGAAAGCCGAAATCTTATAATAATATTTTTTTTTATTAAAAAGTGTGAATATTTCTCCATCCACCCCTGATTCAGAGTATACAATCTTCATAGTAATGGCATGCTTGGTTCAATAGCTATTGACAAGAGAAACCCCAATAGCCACCGAATATCCAATATAAAACTAATTTACCTCAGTCCAAAACCGGGGGAAAAGTTCATTTGCAGCGCGGAACAAGTTGAATTCTATACTGGAATGGCAATGGCAGAAATAATGTCCCCGGAATTGTCTCAGGGACAAGGACCAGGAAAGCAGAACCAGCTCAATGACTTAGAATCAGATTCGGACCAAGAGGAAGATCATGCTGCGACCACCGGGACTGGACCGGCTGTTGCTGGCTCTTTTCTCCGCGCGCAGGTCATCCATAGCGGACACTTTATGGTGTCCTCCCCGCACAGCGACTGCACCCCGCGGAGACGGAAAAGCGGGGCTACGGTGCGATATGATTTCGATACCGTGAACAGGACTTGGTGTCAAACATACAGATTCGGTCCGCTAAGTTCTGGGAGCCTTAGCATCGACCCAACGCTGACCCGGTTATTTGAGTGTATGTCACTGGCTTACAGGTAAATACCTCATTATTTATTATTGTATTGTTTACTTGTGTGTAAAGTTGTCAATGGTTTCAACATTTCCACGAGGGAAGTTGTCAAAGGTGTCTACATTTCCACACTGCATGAAAATGAACCACAGTACCACCAATTAAAAACGGTTTTGTTGCATCACTTCGCCAAAATATTGTCTGGCCTTACTGTAAAAGCTAGAATTACAAGTCACCGTATATATGCCTAATATTATTACACTTTCATAAAACAATTGATTGATACTGTATGTATAGAGAATGATTAGGCTTAAATAGAAATGACAAACTCAAAAGGTGTGTCTGTGTGTGTGTGCGTACATATGTGTGGTTGGGTGAAGGGATTCAGAACAGGCTGGAGCCTACTTGCGAAACTGTTTTGAAAATCTTGACAGAGAAGTGGACTTTGGTTTGAGTTGGCAGCCGGTATGTTATGGAAGATTACAGTGTAACTAAGGGAAAGGATAAGAGACAGTTACTACAAAGACCCTGTGCCTGCTAGCTCCTCTCTATCCCCTTACCCTATATTCAGTGTTTTTACTTTTGTAATGAAGAAAACAAACTGATGCCAACAGGGACTTTGGCATGCTGCAGGATATTTCACTGCTGATTAGTCTATACATTATTATTAGCACTTCCCTTTCTGTGAATCAATTACATCACAAGTATTTGTTATCAACATTTTTTTAACAACCACTGGTTGATAGACAATATACAGTATGTACAGTGTCCAACATTGTTGCCCACCTTCCATTGAGTAAAGCAACTGTTCTTGGCTGAGTAATGGACAGATAGCGACACACAAATATCCAAAAAACCTTGAAAATACAATATTTTCACCATCATCAGGATTGATAAAGGAAGGAAGGAGACAAGAATACTTGACAAAATAGCTTTATGATACATTGGCAATATTCATGGGCAATTTTTCCATGCAATATTGCTGGCAACGGAGTGTTGAATGAGACACTGTCGCAATGATGAGAAATGGGCAACATGGACATGAATAACATTTACATTTACATTTAAGTCATTTAGCAGACGCTCTTATCCAGAGCGACTTACAAATTGGTGCATTCACCTTATGACATCCAGTGGGACAGTCACTTAACAATAGTGCATCTAAAACTTAGGGGGGGGGGGTGAGAGGGATTACTTATCCTATCCTAGGTATTCCTTAAAGAGGTGGGGTTTCAGATGTTATATGAAGGATATATAAACTTAATAAAACTCAATTTCCCCATTTATTTACGAATCTCCTATAGCCCTTTCACTTTCCTTTTTGTTGACTGCCACATCTGTACTGGAATTTATCAGCTAACAAACAAGCAACAAAGGGGTGTTGGCCCTGCCCTGCCCTGCCCTGGGCACCCACTCAACCTACTGCCAGTCAAGTCAATGACAATGCAGACAAGGATAATTAGATTTAGAAAATGTTTTACCTCACAATTCTAAGCTAGGAAGTGCAAACAGCATTCATCAAGCTAGCCAGCTAGTTATATATATAAAAAATATGTAAATTTAAATGTAAAATCTACATGACTAGCTAGATAGCGAATTAGCCTGTTTGTCCCATTGACTTAGCATGGGTTTGCAGTTAGCATGCTAATCGATTAACATGCGCACCACCGTGGATGTTGTCGGCAGTTAAACCTGACAAACTGAACATAGTATGTATGTAATAATGTACAGTGTCATGATATAATATAGTAGTGGAGTCACATATTGGATGTGAATGGCCAACAATTCATTCCAACATGTGAGTTGATTCTCTCTCACTTCAGGTCAAAAACAGCCGCCATGTTTTTCTCAATATTTTGGAAGAACAGACTGTTCACGTGACCAATATCTGTGCTCTGATTGGAGGATTCCTACACATTTCCCACTGGTGGAGCTGCCAATCAAGAGTCGCAAGATAAAAAATTGCTAATTTTCAATGTAAATTAGTTGCAGCAACCATTGCTGGCAACATTGCTCAGCAATATTGTATTGGGTCGAGTGGCTCGGCGGTCGAAGGCATTGCATCTCAGTGTAAGAGGCGCCACTACAGTCCCTGGTTTGAATCCAAGCTGTGTCACATCCAGCCGTGATTGGGAGTCTCATTGGTCCAGCGTCGTCTGGGTTTGGCCGGTTTAGGCCATCATTGTAAATAAGAATTTGTTAACTGACTTGCCTAGTTAAAACTAGTTAGGGATAGGCGGGACGCAAATGTCTCAACTGGCCAATTGCCAGGGAAAATGCAGAGCGCCAGATTCAAATAAAATACTATAAAATTCAAACTTTCATTAAATCACACATGTAGGATACTCAATTAAAGCTACACTGGTTGTGAATCCAGTCGACATGTCCGATTTAAAAAAAAATGCTTTTCGGCGAAAGCATAAGAAGCTATTATCTGATAGCCTGCACCATCTGCACCAGCAGTAAACAAAGTAGTTAGCATATTTCAACCCTGCAGGCGCTACACAAAACGCTGAAATAAAATGCATTATCTTTGACGAGCTTCTTTTGTTGGCACTCCAATATGTCCCATAAACATCACAATTGGTCCTTTTTGTTCGATTAATTCCGTCCATATATATCCGAAGTTGAAATTGGGCACGCTATTTATCCAAAAGTGAAAATTCTGCCCCCTAGCCCCAAGAGGTTAAATAAAAACAAATAAACCATTGGTCATGTGATCAGTCTGCCATTCTAAAATATTTAGGAAAACATGGCAACTGTTTTTGAGCTGATGTGAGAGAAAATCAACTCCTGTTTTGGAATGAAATGTTGGCCATTGACATCAGAAATGTTTTCTCCCTACAATATATGATCATGATATGTAAATACATGCATACTGTGTACAGTTTGTCATGTTTAACTGACAAATATCCATGATTGGTGCATGATATATATATATGGTGCATGCTTACCGGAGCTCATACAAAGTCAATGGGACAAACTGGCTACGTAGCTTGTTAGCTAGCTATAGCCATTTACATTTAGTTTTCCGTTTTAGATATTTTTTGTATGTTTCTTAAAACCATTGACATGTTACTAGTTTATGATTATGACATTATATGTTTGCTAAATGTAGTTATCTTTACTGCCATGGACTTGACTGGCACCTCTTTATTGCCTGTTTCTTAGTTGATGAATTTCAGTACAGTTGTGGCAGTTAACTGGCAATAACAAGCTATAGATGACTAAATAAATGGGGAAATTAAGTTTTAAATGGATTTATGCCTCATATGAAATCTATTATCATGTCCATGCTACTCTTTGCTCCAGTGTCTCATACTCCTCTCCGTTTCCAACATCATTGCTCATCAATATTGCATAAAAAATTGCCAATGTGACCTTTATAACTTCCCGAACAATGTCTTCAGTGTGTGTGTGTGTGCCCTGCCATCAAAAATGCTTGGCACAGAGAGGAAGTCTCTTCCTTCTACTATCCAATCAAGCTTTTACAATCTGATAGTTGCTCCATGAATAAAACACACATGACCAGAGCCAAGAAAAATACTGCAGCCCTAAAGAAAGACTGCTACTAAATCCATCTTTCAGGTGTTTACTAGACTATATTCAGCGATAGACCTTTCTTTGATTGAGGAAGGAAGGTAGGAATATTTTATCATGCTAAGGATACAACAACACAGTGTACTAGCATAACCAATCATTCAATCTTTAAGCATAACCAATAAATGAATGTATCCTGGATCGGTTTAAACAAAAGCTAGCTATTGCCAATGAAATGCAGCACTGAATCTGATAGGATACATACTATTAGCACAGGAATTGTTATTTATTTTTACTTTCCGCTGATGGATCTAATGAACATTGCCTTTTCAAACAGTTTTTCTGAGAGATCTTAGTGTTCACTTTTTTTGTAAGGTGTTAAACTATGCTGTTATGTCAGGTACTTTGTTAAAACAACATTTTACATAGAACATGTATTAGTCACCCTCCAGATGGGTGAATGTTATGGTTTATTTAACCCATTAGCTTCATCAAGTCAATTTGTACCCGGTTAATGTGCCTCCTCTGCTGTTTTCCTGAACGTGGATGCTGACAGGGTTTTCACTTTAGCTATTTGACATCATCCAGCATCCAGCCCCTAGGAAATGATTCACCTGGCTTCCTAGCAACCCAATAAGCACCAGCCATTAAGTGGCCCCTTCTCACCAACTGGTGTGCTGACCGTCTTAGTCTGACACTGGAAAGGCACAGGGTCGGAAACAGCCTGCTTTTTTGCTCAGTGGCATCCTTTTCCCTGTTTAGTTAACCAAAAGTAGAACATTATTTAGGAAAGAGGGTGCCATTTTGTACACATGCCCTTTCAGTGTTCTGGTGGAAAGGCTCCTCTGATTGGGTGCCATCAGGGCTGTGTGAAAATGATGACGTCAAAGAAAGAGGCAGCATTAATATACAGTTTCAGTGCTCTTGTTTTTAACAATGAGGCAGAGGACTGGTCCTTTCATATATTGTAGCTTTTTCTCAATGCTGGATGATATGTGGAGAATAGAATATAGAATAATAGAATAGAGCATCCAGTTTCTGCATCTCTAATATTTATCCTCTGCTTGTAATCTCATCGTTGTGTTTTTGACAATCATTAACTCTGTCAATTGCTTGTCTCTCTGTCTCTCTTTGTAAATGGGAGGGAAGGAAAGTTTGCACAAGGTTGTCAAAACATAACCATTCCTCCCTAATAAATAGAATATCTTGAAGTGGAACACAAATGACATTAAAGCATATTTTTTCCTTAAATATCACAGGTATAATGCTTTGTTACTTGTTATAAGCATGTATATGACCCTTTATAATGTCTTAATTCCTTTATTTTGTGTGACTGTAAGGATTATGTTGTCTTTTCAGTGGTAAAATAGTCTCTCCGAAGTGGAAGTCTTTCAAAGGCCTGCGGCTGCTATGGAGAGACAAAATCCGTCTGAATAATGGAATCTGGAGAGCTTGGTTCATCCAGTGTAAGTTCTCTCCTCTCCTGTGTAGCTAAGTTCGTAGAACATGAAGGTTGAAACACCAGAGTTGTACGTTCGATTCCCACAGGGGACCAGTATGAAAAAGTACCAAAATGTATGCACTCGTTTCTGTAAATTGCTCTGGATAAGAGTGTCTGCTAAATGACTAAAATGTAATTCCATTCATCCTCACGCTGTTCTTTCACTCTGAGCAGCTTGCATGTCTCCTGTCGTCCCAGGGTTGTTTAATCTGATAACAGACAGGGAGAGCTTTGTTCAACCGAACTGATACATGGGCTTGTTACTACAGTACAGTCACACAACAAAGAGAATAGCTCGAGTGGGATGTCTCCTACAACTACTGTACAATGTGGACTGTATTCATTTTAACACAATGCAGTGTACAGCTTTCCATGCCAAAAACATACTAATGAGAGCTCCATTACTTTATTCACATGATGTTGAAGCCACATTTGAAAAGAAAACACAGAAAAAACTAACAGAATTGACTGATTTATTGAGAGAATTGGCAGAGTTGACAGACTTGAGAGTCCATTGAACCATTAATCCAAGTCATGATTGAATGATCAGTTGTTTCTCGTCCGTCCTGTGTTACAGACGTGGAGAAGAGGAAGAACCCTGTGTGTGGGTTCGTCACCCCACTGGAGGGCTCCGAGGCCGACGCCCATCGCAAACCTGAAGTAGGTGACCTTTGACCCCCAAGGCAGAGTGAGGAAGTAGCCGATATAGTGCACTGCTTTTGAGGAGGACCTTTAAGGCTCTTGTCAAATGTAGCGCACTATGCAGGGAATAGGACATACCCATTTAAAATCAACTCCTATTAACTCCAATGTTTTTTGTTTTCTCTTGTAAGGCTATAGTTCTAGAAGGCAGCTACTGGAAGCGTAGGATCGAGGTAGTGATCAAAGAATACCACAAGTGGAGGATCTACTACAAGAAGAGGGTGAGTGCTCATTTTGGACATAGATAAGGATCTTTTTGCATTATGACCTTTTGTTATGCATTCTTTTCATGTCATTCCAATTGTACTAAATTCCATTTCTTCTTCATCCATTGAAGCTTCAGAAAAACAAAGATGGCCTTTTGTCAATGCTACAGAAGGTAAGATAAAGACTTGAATAATTCAACTCTACTTATAATTTCCCTCTTTTTGGAACAGGTTTTAATTTCCCAACATTTTTGTAATAAGCCCTGCCAGTATGTGCACTCCTTAGTCAAACATTGAAAACATATGTGAGGAGAGTTTCCATATCTCAATAATTATATATGTTTGGTCAAGTATGGGAACTGACCATCGTCTGACCGTTTATGCCATTAAGTTTAGCCAAATGTGCATGCATGCGCGCGCGTCTGTGCGTGGCTGTGTGATATTGACAGAGCAGATTAATGACCCAGGTGTATTGTGTTTACCTTAGTAGGTTTGGAGCTCACCATATGTTTGTCAAAGTCCTATCACTGTCTATTAATAGATTCCATTCAGATTCTTCCGGCCTTGGTCAGTCAGAGAAGAAAACAGAGGGGAGGCACAAAAAGGAAAAATAGAAAACATGCAAAAGTACTTGCGTCACAGGCCGACATTGGTGATCAAGTTTGTATTGTCTTCTGTGACAATACCTCTAATCTCTCTCTCTGTACCCCCAGCCAATCTCTCTTTCTCTGCTCTGCCTGTCTTTCACCAAGGATGTGGCTTCAGACTTTAATATGTAATTTAATCAAATCTGACCCACTTGCTGATGGGTTGCATTGTGAAGCAGGGGGAAATGTAAGGTCTTTGTTGTTCTACTGGATGTGTGAACGTGAGTTTGTGACGTTGGTGTCACTCTGGCGCAAAAACAAATGAGCCATATTGGGAAGAGGATGTGGTTTCTTTTTTGTTCTTTTTTGTATTTAACCTTCATTTAACTAGGCAAGTCAGTTCAGAACAAATTGTTATTTACAATGACGGCCGACCCAGGCCAAACCCTAACCCGGACGATGCTGGGCCAATTGTGCGCCGCCCTATGGGACTCCCAATTACAGCCAGTTGTGATACAGCTTGGAATCAAACCAGGGTCTGTAGTGACGACTCTAACACTGAGATGCAGTGCGTTAGAACGCTGCGCCACTTGTTTAAGAAGAGAAGCATTGGGAGGAAAGAAAGAGGTTGAGGGATGGAGAGGGGAGAGATGCTGGATATGTACCTTAATAATGACTCACATGAGCACGCGTGTGTCCTCTCAACCCACAAAACCCTAAACCCACTCTGTGTGCAAAATACATGGTCAGGTGAAGTCCCACACCCACTCTGCATTATGCAGTATATGGTCAGGTTTTCCCCTATTCTCCTGTGTTGTCTCCCAACCATTCTGTCACTCTATCTCCTTATTCATCTTCCCCATCCTTTCCTGCACC
The DNA here is from genome assembly GCF_021184085.1 of Oncorhynchus gorbuscha. NCBI lineage: Eukaryota > Metazoa > Chordata > Actinopteri > Salmoniformes > Salmonidae > Oncorhynchus > Oncorhynchus gorbuscha. Next base: position 51,219,087 of record NC_060188.1, on the reverse strand, counting down.
TCCTCCTTTTCACCTCTATTTTACTCCATCTTAATCATTCTACTACACTCTTTTAAAAAAGTGTTCTTCATTTATCCCCCTAGGAGAACCCTTTTTGGTTCCAGTTAGAACCCTTTGGTGGTGAAAACATTTCTACCTAGAACCATTTAGTGGTGAAAGGGTTCTACGTAGAACCTCACATTAGCTTAGGGATTCCTCTTGGAGCCTAAAATAGTTATTTTCAGAGGGGACAATTGAAGAACATTTTATGGTTCTTGGTAGCACTTTCTTTTCTGAGAATGTACAGTTGAAGTTGGAAGTTTACATACACTTGGGTTGGAGTCATTAAAACTAGTTTTTCAATCACTCCACAAACTATAGTTTTGGCAAGTCGGTTAGGACATCTACTTTGTGCATGACACAAGTCATTTTTCCAACAATTGTTTACAGACAGATTATTTCACATATAATTCACTGTATCACAATTCCAGTGGGTCAGAAGTTTACATACACTAAGTTGACTGGGCTTTTAAACAGCTTGGAAAAATCTAGAAAATGACGTCATGGCTTTAGAAGCTTCTGATAGGCTAATTGACATAATTTGAGTCAATTGGAGGTGTACCTGTGGATGCATTTCAAGGCCTACCTTCAAACTCAGTAGATCTGGTTCATCCTTGGGAGCTATTTCCAAAATGCCTGAAGGTACCACGTTCATCTATACAAACAATAGTACGCAAGTATAAACACCATGGGACCACGCAGCTGTCATACCGCTCAGGAAGGAGATGCATTCTGTCTCCTAGAGATGAACGTCCTTTGGTGCGAAAAGTGCAAATCAATCCCAGAACAACAGCAAAGGACCTTGTGAAGATGCTGGAGGAAACAGGTACAAAAGTATCTATATCCACAGTAAAACGAGTCCTATATCGACATAACCTGAAAGGCCGCTCAGCAAGGAAGAAGCCACTGCTCCAAAACCGCCATAAAAAAGCCAGACTACGGTTTGCAACTTCACATGGGGACAAAGATTGTACTTTTTGGAGAAATGTCCTCTGGTCTGATGTAACAAAAATAGAACTGTTTGGCCATAATGACCATCACTATGTTTGGAGGAAAAAGGGGAGGCTTGCAAGCCGAAGAACACCATCCCAACCGTGAAGCACGGGGATGCAAGAATCATGTTGTGGGGGTGCTTTGTTGCAGGTCTGACTGGTGCACAAAATAGATGGCATCATCATGAGGCAGGAAATTTATGTGGATATATTGAAGCAATATCTCAAGACATCAGTCAGGAAGTGAAAGCTTGGTTGCAAATGGGTCTTCCAAATGGACAATGACCCCAAGCATACTTCCAAAGTTGTGGCAAATTGGCTTAAGGACAACAAAGTCAAGGTATTGATGTGGCCATCACAAAGCCCTGACCTCAATCCCATAGAAAATTTGTGGGCAGAACTGAAAAAGCATGTGCGAGCAAGTAGGCCTACAAACCTGACTCAGTTACACCAGCTCTGTCAGGAGGAATGGACCAGAATTCACCCAACTTATTGTGGGAAGCTTGTGGAAGGCTACCCAAAATGTTTGACCCAGTTAAACAATTTAAAGGCAATGCTACCAAATACTAATTGAGTGTATGTAAACTTCTGACCAGGTGGGAATGTGATGAAAGAAATAAAAACTGAAATAAATCATTCTCTATACTATTCTTCTGACATTTCACATTCTTAAAATAAAGTGGTGGTCCTAACTGACCTAAGACAGAGAATTATTACTAGGATTAAATGTCAGTAATTGTGAAAAACTGAGTTTAAATGTATTAGGATAAGGTGTATGTAAACTTTCGACTTCAACTGTATGTACCCATCTGAAGTGCAAATGTATTGCATTGTGAAGTCTATACATTGCATGGGAAGTCTGAAGTCAGTTAAGTCATTGTTTACTGTGTCGAAGGTTCTGCAGGTCCTTGTAATACCTGATCAGGTTTGTGAGCACCAGAGGGACTGCTGTACTAGAAGGATAGAGAGGGAAAACTGTGTATACAGGGCAGAGTATTACAGGACTGAATGTGGTTAAAAGGAACACAAGCCGACAAACCTCACTGAGGCCAAAGTTCACTTGACACGAGCGAAAGCACCTGCTATCAGCTCACAACATTCACACAACTTTTGTAGTTTATCTGGTCTTGACTTAAGCTAGAATTGTGGTCAGTTGCGTATATGGCTGATGTAGGGTCCTTTTTGTTTAGTTCAGTAGCCCTTTCCACTCGCAGTCCATCATCCCATATACGGCTTGAACATTTCAGATTTTGACATTGATTACTTAAATTGGAAACCTGTGGCTGTACAGTATACATGCTATATTATGTCAGGGCACAGGTTCTCCATTTAACAGCACTGTATAGGTTTTGACTGACAGCCGTTATAAACTTGAGCACCGCGCACGACAAGAAGATTCCCCCATCCCTCCTGCTATTTCGGCTACTTTTGCACGTTTGTTGTTGTCTGAGTAAGGGAACTGCTGTACCTTAAGATGACTCAGTGTATTTTGAAAGATGAGATGTTGGGGATTATAATAAATACTGCTTTGATGTCATTCAAGCAAACTACACACCCATGAGTCCAAATGTGTACTTCATATTTTAAACCTCACGTAATTTACAGTATCAATGTTTATGATCCCTATGTTTGATCCACAGTTACAAGGATGAAATGTGTTATCATTCAGTTAGTGAAATTACATTGAAAAGATGTCTTTTAGATGCCTTTTCCAGAAGTTGACATCAAGTGAAAGGTTAACAGATGTATTTTTTGGACATCGAAAGTACATCTTATACGGACGATAAAAACACATCTTATACGGAGGATAAAAACACATCTTATACGGAGGATAAAAACACATCTTATACGGACGATAAAAACACATCTTATACGGACGATAAAAAAACATCTTATACGGACGATAAAAACACATCTTATACGGACGATAAAAACACATCTTATACGGACTTCACAAATACAAAATACGTATTTCCTAGACATTGAAAATATATATTTTCAGTCATTGATTCTATGGACAAATTTCAACTGATATACATTATCAATTAGGTAAGCATTATACCACAATAATAATTTTCCACACCTCTTAAAAGGAAAGAGGAGCCAAATGTAGATCGTAAACAAACAATTTATTATTGCTCCCATAAATCACATGCAATTAAGTAAGCTTTTTTAAAAGCTTTAAATCTGAATGATGATGTGCAAAGTAGTCTAATACATAGAAGAAAAAACACTTCAACTACAATAAGATTCTGAGTAACGATTACATATTATTTTTCTTGCTATGACTGTGATATGTTGTTGTTTATCTACCTTAGGTAAATACACTAACTGTAAGTCACTCTGGATAAGAGCGTCTGCTGAATGACTCAAATGTCATTGTAAAAAAACAACACTTTTGCAAGGCATACTAGTTATTATTCTAATGAGCTCCGCCCTGAAACAATTATACATTTGGTCATTGAGTACCAGATCCAAATCTGAACGAATCGTAGACATCTAGGCTATGTTTCACAAGTTTGAACATCACAGTACAGTACGGCACAGTTTAGTGTACAGTAGAGCACAATAGAACACAGAACAGTACAGTACAATATGGTACGGTACAGGACAGTCGTTTTTTCAGTACATTACAGTATGGTATATTACAGTAGAGTTACAGTAGAGTCCATTACAGTAGAGTTTAATTCATTAGAGTTAAGTAAAGTAGAGTACAATACAGTAGTTTAATTCAGTACAGTAGAGTACGATACAGTTTAGTTTAGTAGAGTAGGGTACATTTAAAGTATGGTACAATACAGTACACTACTTTATACTTTACGGTACTCTAGTGTGCTCTAGTGTAATTTAATGTATTGTACTCTACTCTCAAATTTTTGTAGGTCTGTTTTTGGGGGTTTATTTATTCGCACCAAAGAAAAGAAGTGAAATACAAAACAGTACGGACAAAAAACAGGTAAAAACGGTGTGCAGGTGAGGTTGGAAGCACAAAAGCGCTGATTTGAAAACCACACCACAAATAAGTACAACAACAAAAAGGTTTGTTCAATCAGTTAAACAAAGCATGTTAGTTATAATTGCACCTGATATACTCAGTATACAAGAAAAAACCTGTTTGATTATGTTTGTGTGTGTTAGAGTGTGAGAGTTAAGTTACATGGAGGGGATTATTGGTAGTTTGGTTCATCAGACTGACCCCCAGTCTTTACTTGGAAGTTATTGAGGGATGATGACGTTTTGGCAAGATTACGAAAATGATTCCAGAGTATGGTACCTCTCTATCTGATAGAGAATTGGCTATGTGAGGTGTGGCAGTGGGGAGGGTGAAGGTTATCGCGGTGTCTTGTGTTCTATAGATGAATTTCAGAATTAACCTGGAATAATCTATTGAAGGGTTTAGGTAAACAGTCTGGGAGATATGATTATTTGTGTACTGGCCCAAACAATATTCCAGTAAATGAGATATGGGTAAATGAAGCTATAGTATAGAGTTAGGAAACAAGCCTGATGAACCAAACCACTCATCTTTTTGATGATACCAACAGATTTCATTACTTTGCTTAAGACAAATTGAACATGATCTTTCCAGGATAACTTTTCATCAATTCGAAGGAATCGAGTGCATGTGACTTGTTCCATTTCATTCCCACCAATTCCAAATCAAATCAAAGTTTATTTGGCATGTGCGCCGAATACAACAGGTGTAGTAAACCTTAGAGTGAAATGCTTACTTACAGGCCCTAACCAACAGTGCAATTTAGTAAAAAAATAGATATTAGGTGAACAATAGATAAGTAAAGAAATAAAAAACAACAGTAAAAATTACGTGAAAAATAACAGTAGCGAGGCTTTATACAGTAGCGAGGCTATAACAGTAGCGATGCTATATACAGTAGCGAGGCTACAACAGTAGCGATGCTATATACAGTAGCGAGGCTACAACAGTAGCGATGCTATATACAGTAGCGATGCTATATACAGTAGCGATGCTATAACAGTAGCGATGCTATATACAGTAGCGAGGCTATAACAGTAGCGAGGCTATAACAGTAGCGATGCTATAACAGTAGCGATGCTATATACAGTAGCGATGCTATATACAGTAGCGAGGCTATAACAGTAGCGAGGCTATATACAGTAGCGGGTCTATAACAGTAGCGATGCTATATACAGTAGCGAGGCTACAACTGTAGCGGTGCTATATACAGTAGCGAGGCTATAACGGTAGCGGTGCTATATACAGTAGCGAGGCTATAACGGTAGCGGTGCTATATACAGTAGCGAGGCTATAACGGTAGCGGTGCTATATACAGTAGCGAGGCTATAACGGCAGCGATGCTATATACAGTAGTGAGGCTATATACAGTAGCGAGGCTATAACAGTAGCGAGGCTATATACAGTAGCGGGTCTATAACAGTAGCGATGCTATATACAGTAGCGAGGCTACAACGGTAGCGGTGCTATATACAGTAGCGAGGCTATAACGGTAGCGGTGCTATATACAGTAGCGAGGCTATAACGGTAGCGGTGCTGTATACAGTAGCGAGGCTATAACTGTAGTGGTGCTATATACAGTAGCGAGGCTATAACGGTAGCGGTGCTATATACAGTAGCGAGGCTATAACTGTAGTGATGCTATATACAGTAGCGAGGCTATAACGGTAGTGATGCTATATACAGTAGCGATGCTATATACAGTAGCGAGGCTATAACAGTAGCGATGCTATATACAGGCACCGGTTAGTCGGGCTAATTGAGGTAGCATGTACATGAATGTATAGTTAAAGTGACTATGCATATATGATAAACAGAGGGGTTGGGGTGGTACATTGCAAATAGTCTGGATAGACATTTGATTACCTGTTCAGGACTCTTATGGCTTGGGGGTAAAAGCTGTTGCGAAGCATTTTGGTCCGAGACTTGGCGCTGTCCGGTACCACTTGCCATGCTGTAATAGAGAGAACAGTCTATGACTGGAGTGGCTGGGGTCTTTGACTATTTTTAGGGCCTTCCTCTGACACCGCCTGGTATAGAGGTCCTGGATGGCAGGCAGTTTAGCCCCAGTGATGTACTGGGCCGTACGCACTACCCTCTGTAGTGCCTTGCACAATTGACATAGTCTAAAAATTGCTGTTATTATTGTGATAAAGTGGAGGGAAAGTGGAGGGAAATAGCATGTGATTGAAAGAATAACTGAATAAAACAGGTAGAAGTGACAGAATAGGATAGTTAGTATTTCTTCTGTATTTTCTCTGAGGTTCATTGCGTCCGTGTGTCTGCAGAGGGGTGGGGGTCTCTTCATGTCTGTCCGTGTGCACGTGAATGTGTGACTGACAGAATTAGGTCAGGGACAATAGACTGCTGCTCTCATTATATGGAGAGGCATTAAAATAAAGAAATTACTAAAAATAACGAATAATGGAACCAGGTTCCCTGCACATACACACAGCACATCTATGCTATAAGTCCATTTCTGTGAATGAAAAAAACTAAAAGGTGTAAACAGGGGGTTTGTCGTAATCAAAAGTCATTTCCGCCTCATTCAGGGCTTTTCTATAAATGTCTCCCCTGGTTTGGGACGGAATATTAAAAGGTTAGGACATGAGGGTGTAACACAGCATTTTAAACACAGAGAGCAGACAGAGACTAGATTAGCTGTGAATGATCGTGAATATTTATACGATTATTGGATGGGCTTGGGGGACTTGATGAAGAATTTAAAACTATATTTAACTTTTGGGCTTGAATAGCTGAATTGGACATTATTGGACACAATGAGGGAGGCAAGTGAAGTTCCATTCATGTTCATTTGTTTTTGTCTGAGTTTAGTACATTTAGTGGACAGATGAGGACTCTGAAACATTCCTTTGCTGTTTTGATTTGAGTTGATATTCATAGTCTTGCATTTGTTTAGAATTAAGAGAATTGGCCAATGTAAATATTTTATCATAGTTTGAGAGCAGTTAAATTCACATGACACGCTGTGAATTAGTTTCTATTGGACTTACTCAATATTCTAATGTGATGTTTGCCAGTCTTTTTCATCTACCCCTGTCAAATATTGTACTGTACTCCTGCACTCATCTGTGAAGACCTTTTCCTTATCACATGCTTTAGTGTTGTTGTTAGTGCCCTCTAGTGTGAGGACCAGGTTTTGAGATGTGATTTGTGTCCTGAAATCTCAATATGAGTGTCCATTCTTCGGCTCTATCTCAACTAATCTTTCCGTGTTTCCTTGCACCTCTCTACACCTCCTTCTCAACCCAATTGGAGGAGAAGGCCCAAGGGCTCTCCCCTCTGACCTTCTTCTTCAAAGGGTTTTGAGAATGACGCGAGGAAATAGTATGGGAGGAAGTGCATAACGATGAATTGCGATAGAGCCATTTTAGATCAGTGATTTCTTCAAGGGAGGCAGGAAGGATTTATTTTAGTGTTGAAACTGAGCCTTGATGTTATCCCCACCCCACTGTGTCCAGGGTCAGATCTGCAGGGCGGAGCTGGAGAAATGGTCCAGTCAGATGTACCAGGAGCCTGAGGTCATGCCAGAGGAGGTCCACATGTTTGACCTGGACTGCTTTCTGTCCGACATCTCTGACACCCTGTTCACCATGACCCAGAAGCCCTGCCCGTGGGCCAACGACCGGCACAACAGTGAGTACCACGTCACAACGTCCATTCTACTTACTTATCTACCTACAGTATTAATATTATACTTAGAGGAACCATTTTACTGTCTACTGAAGCCCTGTCTACGATTCTTGTAACACTATGATGCAAATCCTTATGAAATTGAAAATGTTTCTTCTTCTTTTTATTTTATTGACAAAAATAACAGAATACACCACTTACCATTTATCCAACCTATGGTCATGTGAGACAATAATGCAGGAAAGAAACCGCCCAACAAATGAGGAACTTCAAATGAATAAATTAGGCTAAAGATGCAAACAGAGGCACACAGCCACTGTCTCCCTGTCTCTGGTATGTTTTTCTGTATGTGAATCTAGTGTTCTACCTCGTTCCTCCTCAGCGTACACCAGCAATGCTGACATGATACAGCCAGGTCTCACCCCACTGCAGCCCAATCTAGATGACTTCATGGATATCCCAGGTATTGTGTGTGTGTGTACTGGATTTCTCTAGCAGTCTAACTGATCTGTTCCTGGCTGGTTCAGATGTTTTTTTCATGACTTCTCCGATCTCTTAAAGTCAGCTATAACAGCCTCCACTCTTCAGGGAAGGCTTTCCACTAGATGTTGGAACAGTGCTGCGCAGCATTAGTGAGGTCGGGCACTGATGTTGGCCGATTATAGGCCTGGCTCGCAGTCTGCGTTCCAATTCATTCCAAAGGAGTTTGATGGGGTTGAAGTCAGGGCTCTGTGCAGGCCAGTCAAGTTCTTTCACATCTATCTCTACAAACCATTTCTGTATGGACCTTGCTTTGTGCACAGGAGCATTGTCATGGGAACTAAGGGGCCTAGCCCAAAACATGAAAAACAGCCCCAGACCATTATTCCTCCTCCACCAAATGTTACAGTTGGCACTATACATTGGGCCAGGTAGCGTTCACTTGGCATCCGCCAAACCCAGATTTGTCCGTCGGACTGCCAGATGGTGAAGCGTGATTCATCATGCAAGAGGACGCGTTTCCACTCCTCCACAGTCCAATGGTGGCGAGCTTTATACCTCTCCAGCCGACGCTTGGCACTGCACATGGTGATCTTAGGCTTATGTGCGGCTGCTCGGCCACGGAAACTCATCTCATGAAGCTCCCGACGAACAGTTCTTGTGCTGACGTTGCTTCCAGAGGCAGTTTGGAACTCGATAGTGAGTGTTGCAGCAGAGGAAAGACGCTCGGTGCGCTTCAGCACACGGCGGTCCCGCGCTGTGAGCTTGTGTGTCTACCACTTCATCTGAGCTGTTGTTGCTCCTCGACGTTTCCACTTCACAATAACAGGACTTACAGTTGATTGGGGTAGCTCTAGCAGGGCATACATTTTTACGAACTGACTTGCTGGAAAGGTGGCATCCTATGACGACGCCACATTGAAAGTCACTGAGCTCTTCAGTAAGGCCACCCAATGTTTGTCTATGGAGATTGCGTGGCTGTGCGCTCGATTTCATACACCTGTCAGCAATGGGTGTGGCTGAAACAACCGAATCCACTGAGTGTCCACATGCTTTTGCATATATAGTGATATATCGAAAGCTTGGGACTATAAGGTTGTATCTGCATTTTTGTCAAAACTGAGTAATTGAAATAGCCTTGTTCTATTCAATGTTCTCTAACTACATAGTACTCTAAGTTCCTCCAATTCATGTTGTTAAGTTCAAAAGAGTACAATATAAAAATTGCCTACACCATTTAAACAAATGAGGGTTCGGAACGTTAAAGTCAATTATCTCAGAGTAATCTTTGTGCAGATATAAACTTAAAGTCCCAAGCTCTTACATTTACATTTACATTTACATTTAAGTCATTTAGCAGACGCTCTTATCCAGAGCGACTTGAGATTTAATTTGCTCTGTTAAACCTACCCTTTGGAATGACTTCGACAGCAAAATTGAATCTATTTTAGTTAGTAAGAGATCCCTCAATAATCATTTTCATGACAGCACATTGGTAGTAGTCAGTGACAAATATCAAATATTGGTTTTTAATATTTATTTAACCTTTATTTAACTAGGCAGTCAGTTAAGAACAAATTCTTATTTACAATGACGGCAGATCCCGGCGATGCTGGGCCGATTGTGCGCCTCCCTATGGGACTTCCAATCACGGCTGGATGTGATACAGCCTGGAATCAAACCAGGGACTGTAGTGACACCTCTTGCACTGAGATACAGTGCCTTAGACCGCTGTGCCACTCAGGAGCCATGGATGGGAAACCAAATGTATAGCTGTAGATAGATCTACTCTCCAGTAAGAGGTGATACCAATCCTAAAAACAATTTCTGATACTGAATCTCACGTTGTTTCAAAGGCACAAATTCAACATATTTTATGGATGGTTTGTCTATGTTGAAAATTGGTTACCATGATGACAATCCTGTGATTGACATTTCACCTTCAAAACAGCAGTTTACATTGACTACTTTTTTCAAACCAATGTATTTTCCACATAGATTCCACGCCACAATACGTTGGCAGATTACGTTGAAGCAATGTTGATTTAACCAGTTTGTTCCCTATGGGTTACTACAGTGGGGGGGAAGTATTTAGTCAGCCACCAATTGTGCAAGTTCTCCCACTTAAAAAGATGAGAGAGGCCTGTAATTTTCATCATAGGTACACTTCAACTATGACAGACAAAATGAGAAAAAAAATCCAGATAATCACATTGTAGGATTTTTAGTGAATATATTTGCAAATTATGGTGGAAAATAAGTATTTGGTCATCTCCAAACAAGCAAGATTTCTGGTTCTCACAGACCTGTAACTTCTTCTTTAAGAGGCTCCTCTGTCCTCCACTCATTACCTGTATTAATGGCACCTGTTTGAACTTGTTATCAGTATAAAAGACACCTGTCCACAACCTCAAACAGTCACACTCCAAACTCTACTGTGGCCAAGACCAAAGAGCTGTCAAAGGACACCAGAAACAAAATTGTAGACCTGCACCAGGCTGGGAAGACTGAATCTGCAATAGGTAAGCAGCTTGGTTTGAAGAAATCAACTGTGGGAGCAATTATTAGGAAATGGAAGACATACAAGACCACTGATAATCTCCCTCGATCTGGGGCTCCATGCAAGATCTCACCCCGTGGGGTCAAAATGATCACAAGAACGGTGAGCAAAAATCCCAGAACCACACGGATGGACCTAGTGAATGACCTGCAGACAGCTGGGACCAAAGTAACAAAGCCTACCATCAGTAACACACTAGGCCGCCAGGGACTCAAATCCTGCAGTGCCAGACGTGTCCCCCTGCTTAAGCCAGTACATGTCCAGGCCCGTCTGAATTTTGCTAGAGTGCATTTGGATGATCCAGAAGAAGATTGGGAGAATGTCATATGGTCAGATGAAACCAAAATATAACTTTTTGGTAAAACTCAACTCGTCGTGTTTGGAGGACAAAGAATGCTGAGTTGCATCCAAAGAACACCATACCTACTGTGAAGCATGGGGGTGGAAACATCATGCTTTGGGGCTGTTTTTCCGCAAAGGGACCAGGACGACTGATCCGTGTAAAGGAAAGAATGAATGGGACCATGTATCGTGAGATTTTGAGTGAAAACCTCCTTCCATCAATGATGGCATTGAAGATAAACGTGGCTGGGTCTTTCAGCATGACATTGATCCCAAACACACCGCCCGGGCAACAGAGGAGTGGCTTCGTAAGAAGCATTTCAAGGTCCTGGAGTGGCCTAGACAGTCTCCAGATCTCAACCCCATAAAAAATATTTGGATGGAGTTGAAAGTCCGTGTTGCCCAGCAACAGCCCCAAAACATTACTGCTCTAGAGGAGATCTGCATGGAGGAATGGGCCAAAATACCAGCAACAGTGTGTGAAAACCTTGTGAAGACTTACAGAAAATGTTTGACCTCTGTCATTGCCAACAAAGGGTATATAACAACGTATTGAGATAAACTTTTGTTGTTGACCAAATACTTATTTTCCACCATAATTTGCAAATAAATTCATACAAAATCCTACAATGTGGTTTTCTGGATTTTTTCCCCTCATTTTGTCTGTCATAGTTGAAGTGTACCTATGATGAAAATTACAGGCCTCTCTCATCTTTTTAAGTGGGAGAACTTGTACAATTGGTGGCTGACTAAATACTTTTTTGCCCCACTCTATATGTGCAGGGAAATCTGATGGACAGATGTGGTGACCAGAAAGCTCCTGATAAAAAGTTATAAATGCTACTTTACCTATATATAGATTAGGCTTATGTACTCTGTCGAAGAGAGTTAGAGCTACAAGAATAGTTTTCCACATACAGAATCACTGCATGTATCCAAAATGACTCTGTTAAGCAGGTGGCCAGGTATGCATCTTTAATCGATGTATATTTAGGGCTTCTCTTCTAAATATGCAGCTGGGGAAACCCATATGAAAATGAATATATTGGCATGTATTATTATATTGTTGAGTTAAAGATTCCTCTGTGAGTGACACCCCTGGGCTGGGCTCTCTGTTCTGTGTCATGTTTATGCCATGTCCGGAGTGAGCTGGAGGTCAGAGGCTGGGTTGAGACACAGCAGAGTAGGGAAGTGGAAGCGCATGTGGTTAACCGCAACATGTGGCAAAGGGGCCCAGCGGGATCAAGGGATAAGAGACGGAGGGGAAAAAGGATGGAGGGATAGACAATAGAGGGATGAAGAGATGGAGATATTGGAAGGTAGTATGATTTATTTTCTTCTACGGTGGTTTGAGTAGAGGATTACATTGTTTATGACAGGAACTCTTTATTGCATTGTTGCAACTCTCAGTTTGATCACTTCCTAGGATAGTAATATGCTCTGGACTGCCATATTGATTTGATAATTATATATTTGTCAGTGCTGCATTTCGTCCCTCTACATATCGGTACTGTAGTCCCCTGTACTGTGTATGAGAGTGGGTTGTCAGGGGTATTGGCACGAGAATGTTCCTCTCGGTCTGTTCTTTTGGCCTTGCCAGTACCAGGGTCCTTTGGCAGTAGGGTCCTTTGGCAGTAGGGTCCTTTGGGATCAGCTTTCTGCCTCCGTCACCAGGGTCAGCAGGGTGGCAGGGTGCTTGTCAGGGCCAATGTGTTTAACTGAAGGACACACAAATAGAGACTCCCTTCCCATCCCTCCATGTGACTGTGTCACAACATACACCATGCCATGATGTGACTGAGACAGAAGGAAACAAAGCTAAGCCGCTGGTCACTGATCTCAGCTTGTATATCATACCAGGTTGGTGTGAGTGGGTATGATCCTCAGTTGTTAGAGTAGGGTTGCCCACTGATACAGTGTCTTCTTAAACCTTCTTGAAGGTTCACATTGCTAAGGAACTAAGGTTCATATTGGTAAGTATTCTTGTAAATTATCTCTGAAAATGCACTACTGCTAGATTTTATGGGATTTTTTCATATCTTAATTAACAAGGTATTCCCTTAAAATATTGCATTCATTAGGGAAGGACATTCTTTCGTTCAACTTGTTTTAAACTTTAAAAAACCATTTGTGATTTTTACCTTTATTTAACTAGGCAAGTCTGGTAAGAACAAATTCTTATTTTCAATGACGGCCTAGGAACAGTGGGTTAACTGCCTGTTCAGGGGCAGAACGACAGATTTGTACCTTGTCAGCTCGGGGGTTTGAACTTGAAACCTTCCAGTTACTAGTCCAACGCTCTAACCACTAGGCTACTCTGCCGCCCATTTCACAGAAATAAATTATTGGTTCCTACTGTGCAAAAGATTCACCGAATGTTGTTATCATAGAGTCGGGAATTTAATAGGGTTAAAATGATAGAAACTAAATAAGTGATTGACAGCAATGGGCTTGGGCCAGTATCATGGTGCAGTGATGTACTCACGTGTGTTTATTTGCTTTGACTGCTGTACTGTACAGTATTTGTCCTGAAAGGGTATACTTAGGGTTGTGGCGGTCACGAAATTTCGTCAGCCAGTGATTGTCAAGCAAATCATTGTCGGTCTCATGGTAATTGAACGTTAATTAACATAAACAAATTTAGCATCTCCTGGCTTCCTTCCACACACAGCCTACAAGCCACTGATGCAGACCTTTGGAACATCTACATTTTAAAAAGTCTAATAAATCCATGTAATATAGCCTACAACTTCACAATAAATCCATTATTTATTTTAAAAGCATGATATGAAGAAAATGTAGTCTATTTCAGAAGAACAGAACAGAATAACATACTCTGAGTTGTCCTATGCCAAATGGCTGTTGGCTACACTAGTTCATTTAGCAGACTTCTAAGATTTGCTTAGAATTCCATGGCATTATTTTCTCCAAACGATTTGAGGGAATGTGGCTATTCTGTAATGAGCGGTTAAAAAATAAATAGGTATCCCTATATGCTTAATTTGGAGTTATTAATGTAACTTTAGTTGTTCTACAAACATTAGGCTATATGTTTAGATTTCTAATACATCGTAAGGCTGCATGCATGATGCAACTCTAATGATGATTTGAAAAAAGTTGCTTGAAAGGCATGAGCTCTGCTTTGTTTTTTGAGTAGGCTGTACACACTTTATCAGTCTCTCATTCAGAATTTGACAAGAATTTGGCACTTGATAATGCCTAGAATTTAACGGCAGAATCCGCTTTGTATGGCCGTAATAGACCCTAAAATCTATGCCATTTGCGGGCAGTGTGCCCTTCTCCCTGAGTGCTGCTCACGTGATCAGGTCTTTCTCACAGGCTACAAGTGAAGACCGACACATTGGGGACGCAACTGCGTGCATCCTTATCCAATTCCGAGGTACATATTGATGATATTGAACTGTCTACATATAATTTTCATCAGTCAACAAGATGAGTAGGGCTAACGAACGGCAAAAGCACTAGGCTATGCCAATCTACTAACCCCCTAGTACAAAGATAAACCTATTCAATTCTGTACGATAAATAAATATTCCAAACATAGTCTGCAACAGTTGTGGGATGCGATAGATCCCATATGAATACAACCACTAGCATAAAAGTAAAACATTTTAATGCAATGTGGCTGACACAACAGATCAGAACGTTGAGCTTAAAATGTTGATAAGCTATTAGGCTATTTCTTAACATTATAAGTGTAGCAATGCAAATATGGTAGTAGGCTATAAGCTTGAATGTTTCCTTAGCGGAAAACACTATTATCAAAAGTGACCGCAAATGTGATCATGCATGTACTGCTTTTATTATAAAGATGCAATTTTATGGTGAAAATTATCTTCCTCAAACTTGAAACTCACGCACTGCTTATGTACAGTGGGGCAAAAACGTATTTAGTCAGCCACCAATTGTGCAAGTTCTCCCACTTAAAAAGATGTGAGAGGCCTGTAATTTTCATTATAGGTACACTTCAACTATGACAGACAAAATTAGAACAAAAAAAATCCAGAAAATCACATTGTAGGATTTTTAATTAATTTAGATGCAAATTATGGTGGAAAATAAGTATTTGGTCAATAACAAAAGTTTATCTCAATACTTTGTTATATACCCTTTGTTGGGAATGACAGAAGTCAAACGTTTTCTGTAAGTCTTCACAAGTTTTTCACACACTGTTGCTGGTATTTTGGCCCATTCCTCCATGCAGATCTCCTCTAGAGCAGTGATGTTTTGGGGTTGTTGCTGGGCAACACGGACTTTCAACTCCCTCCAAAGATTTTCTATGGGGTTGAGATCTGGAGACTGGCGAGGCCACTCCAGGACCTTGAAATGCTTCTTACGAAGCCACTCCTTCGTTGCCCGGGCGGTGTGTTTGGGAGCATTGTCATGCTGAAAGACCCAGCCACGTTTCATCTTCAATGCCCTTGCTGATGGAAGGAGGTTTTCACTCAAAATCTCACGATACATGGCCCTATTCTTTCTTTCTTTACACGGATGAGTTATCCTGGTCCCTTTGCAGAAAAACAGCCCCAAAGCATGATGTTTCCACCCCCATGCTTCACAGTAGGTATGGTGTTCTTTGGATGCAACTCAGCATTCTTTGTCCTCCAAACACGACGAGTTGAGTTTTTACCAAAAAGTTCTGTTTTGGTTTCATCTGACCATATGACATTCTCCCAATCTTCTTCTGGATCATCCAAATGCTCTCTAGCAAACTTCAGACGGGCCTGGACATGTACTGGCTTAAGCAGGGGGACACACCTGGCACTGCAGGATTTGAGTCCCTGGCGGCGTAGTGTGTTACTGATGGTAGGCTTTGTTACTTTGGTCCCAGCTCTCTGCAGGTCATTCACTGGGTCCCCCCGTGTGGTTCTGGGATTTTTGCTCACCGCTCTTGTGATCATTTTGACCCCATGGGGTGAGATCTTGCATGGAGCCCCAGATCGAGGGAGATTATCAGTGGTCTTGTATGTCTTCCATTTCCTAATAATTGCTCCCACAGTTGATTTCTTCAAACCAAGCTGCTTACCTATTGCAGATTCAGTCTTCCCAGCCTGGTGCAGGTCTACAATTTTGTTTCTGGTGTCCTTTGACAGCTCTTTGGTCTTGGCCATAGTGGAGTTTGGAGTGTGACTTTTTGAGGTTGTGGACAGGTGTCTTTTATACTGATAACAAGTTCAAACAGGTGCCATTAATACAGGTAACGAGTGGAGGACAGAGGAGCCTCTTAAAGAAGAAGTTACAGGTCTGTGAGAGCCAGAAATCTTGCTTGTTTGTAGGTGACCAAATACTTATTTTCCACCATAATTAGCTAATAAATTCATTAAAAATCCTACAATGTGATTTTCTGGATTGTTTTTCTCATTATATCTGTCATAGTTGAAGTGTACGTATGATGGAAATTACAGGCCTCTCTCATCGTTTTAAGTGGGAGAACTTGCACAATTGGTGGCTGACTAAATACTTTTTTGCCCCACTGTATATCAGTTAGGCTCTACACCCCTTTTAAAGCAGATTAATGTACTTCATTTTAATAAGTTATTTGGCCACTTTGGCCACACTAGTTGTAATACAAACCTTATTAAAACATATAGGCCTATGGGCTAGGCTACATAAGGTGTGTGACTATGATTCGAGAAAGTAAAAGCAAAAGGCTTTGTTACTTATGCTGGGCATCATTCACAGGTGATAATATATCATTCACAAGTGATAG
Source organism: Oncorhynchus gorbuscha (assembly GCF_021184085.1). Lineage (NCBI taxonomy): Eukaryota > Metazoa > Chordata > Actinopteri > Salmoniformes > Salmonidae > Oncorhynchus > Oncorhynchus gorbuscha. The sequence goes on along the minus strand of NC_060188.1, from coordinate 51,202,294 downwards.
GCTAATATTGTCACCTGTACCGAAACAGGGGCAGCGGAAAAAATACATTTTATCTATACACTTAAATAAAGGAGGACGCTTTTCCCCGTGGTTTATTTCATGCCAGTCAGGTAGGCTATACTCCTGTAGTAAATATAATTAATGTGCTTAATATTAGGACAGTTGAGAAATAAATATAGTAGGTCAAGCCTATAGAAAGCTGAACCTCCTCTTTTTAGTAGAGGCCATCACTCTGTTTTCTCACGCAATTGCATAGCCTATTGAAATGTTGCGCAACATGAGCTCATGCGCCATCATGAAGTGTTTGATTAGATTTTCAGATACATTTGCATTGATGTCAGAGTGATTAGAGGGACAATAGAGTGCTGAGTACCAGGCAGTTAGCAAGTTTGGTATGCTACTAATTGCCATCAGTAGCATCAGAGCTTGGAGAATCCTAATTACCATGACTAAACGGTCACGTGGAATTTGACTGCCTTCATGACTCGTGACCGCTGGTGTGGTGGTAATACGGTCACCGCAACAGCCCTAGGTATTCCGTATTCTGCTTGAAAAGCATTTAGTGCGAGGTGGAAACAATGTCTGTCCAGTTGGTACAGTATCACTGTGCCTTGCCAAGTTGGCAGTGGGCGCGTTGTTTTATGATGCTTCATGACCGCTGGCAAGGGCAGACATACTCTGGAAGCCCACCCAGTCAGATTCTATGATGTCATCATCACGCCACAAACAGACAAGATCATAGAATTATGTAATGGATCAGATGCCTTTCCTGAGTTAGCAACAGACAGGCAAACATAATACTTATTGAAGTACACAGAATAGACTATAATAGAATTATAACAACTTTATTTATTTACATTTAACATTTGAATCATTTATTCACATCTTATTCAGAGTGACTTACGGCGAGTGAGTGAGTGCATACATCTTCATACTTTCTTTGTACTTTTTTTGTCCACTTTTTTTATCTATTTGCACAAAAATTAGGCCCCTACATGTACATTATTCAGTACAGACGTTATCCTTGCCAAGACTGCAGATGTGTTTTATTGACAGTATGTTGATTCATCAACATGGTTCAGGTGTGATATTTCCTTCAAAGTCGGTGACATTACTGCCAATAGTGCAACTAATGGCAGTAGCAACAGTCATCAAAATTGTTAAAAGGTTTTAAAAGCAACTAATAAATACAACATTTGGACAATGGATGAAGATACTTTTTCAAACTTTTTGAATGTTTAAAAGTACATAAAAAATGTACTGGCACGGACAAATAACGAATAGAGTTCAGGGATTGTGGATGGAATTCAGGTATTCATTTTATTGTCAAATGTCACCTTTTTCATTAGAATATATAAATTGTCTTACTGTATCAGGTATTTTTTGTATATTTTGTGTTAAAATAAATTGAATTACATGCACCTCATTTGCATAAATATGGTGGCTGTGTTTGCATATTTGAACACAATAACATAAAGGTGTGGGACAGGGCTGCAACTACCAAACACTTGCTCTGTCTACCCTACCTTCACTGTTTAGAGTGCCTCATTAATTACTGTTGTCACGTTCTGTTGCATAATTCAACAAGTGTGTTAATAGCAGGATCAAATCAAATCAAATTTGATTTGATTTAATAGCAGGATAACATGCTTGGCTCTAGATGACACATTTCTAAGCATACTCTACATTGTTTGCAATTTCAGACATAATATCACTATAAACTGGGTGTTTTCGGAAGTTGCTTTCATTTCAGCGGATCTCATCTGTAAACATTTCAACTCTATTAAATTATTACTTTTTTCAATTCCACAAAGAAATGAACACCCCATCAAAATAAAGTGATCTGTCTTCTCTTTCTTGTGATGTAAGTGTCGGGACTGTGTGTTTAATCGCTGACAAAGCTTTAGCGTTCTTATAGATTCAACAATAGAACAATGTATTCCATTAAGCCCATTTCAACCATTGACAGGTCATTACAAACATTTCCGCGGTCATAACGTTAACAGGAACAAACGTCACGCATAAGCAACAGTATGAAAGAGTTGCAGCAGTAAAATGAAAGCAATCAATCCAGCGAGATTTAAGTGACAAGTGGATTCTGCACCCCACAAACACAGGAAATAGATGGCTGAAAAAGACAGATCCTCAGGTGGGTGGGGCATACGCCTTGCTAATCTCCTTCCATTTGTCCATGCAGGTTCTACCTGGAACCAAAAAGGGCTCTCCTATGGGGACAGCCAAAGAACCCATTTGGAACCCTTTTTTCTAAGAGTATAGGGTTGATGATGGTCTTTTTTCCTGTCCTGTGTTAGATATCTTTATGAGCTACCGGGGCCAGTCATTGGAGCAGGCTGCTTATGCTGACTGTGGCTACTTTGAGAGCTCCTCCAGCGGGGCTTTCCCCTCCGTGTCCAGCCCTGTGGTCACCGTTCCACAGCTACACGTCGACACTCAACTAGCTCAGGTACAGTAGCTAAGCGCTTTGCTTGACACTTTGGAACCTGTTGTTCTTCCACTGTTAGGGGATGGAAAAGTGATGAAAAAGTAAACGATTCACATGAAATTTGGCACATATTGCCTGGGCTATGTATTCTTTGTTTTGGGTTCCTGCATTTTCATTGCATAGTTTGTTTTACTGTTTACTGTTAAAGTAATAGTTTATAATATAAATTGTACCCAAAATGTTTCAGTCATGAATGAAACTTACAATGAATCTCTCTTCCAGTCCAACCTCTCATCTGGCAGCCTGTCTCAGCCCTCTTCATCTAACTCTCTGTCAGGCCCTGGCTACCACAGACAACCCCTGACCTCTGAAATTACCTTCAACCCCACTAACAACCCCAAGTTCAAAGGTCACCAACAACAGGATTACCACAGCGAGTACCATACACCCAGCATGGTATCAGGGGCCATGCCCTCCTATGGACACCAGGCTTACTCCGGCGCCGCCGTCTCCATCGCAACCACCAACATACAACAGCAGCCCGTCTCCCCAGGAGACGGAACCTTTTTGTATCCGCCTCCCTGTCACAAGTACGGTTACCACGCCACCACTGCCAGCTCAGTGACCTCTACCGTCATCACCCACACGGGATCCACTATGGGTGGCAGTATTCTGGGATCGGATCCCCAGGGTCATCACGGGTACTCCACCACGGGAGACATGTACTCCCCAACATCCTGCCTCTCTCAGGGGTACTCGTCCGTGGTCTCGGCCCCGGCCCTCCCCTCTGTCAGTGTACCACCTCACTGCTTCTCAGCCCCACAGCAGCCGGGTGTGGCGGGTGGTAGAAGGGGGAAGCACAAGCAGAAGACAGCAGTGGGGGTGCAGATGGAGTCCCATCTGTCCACCCCTCAGACGACTCCCCCCCAGACCAGCTTCCTGGCAAAACTACTGTCCTCCAACACCCAAGAACGTGAGCATATCCATTCACTTCTTTTTTCCTTCATCATACGTTCATACTGCAGTGATACACTGATGCACATGCCGTTCCAACACTCTTGGTCTTGTATTCACCATTATCCACTATCACTGTCTTGCAGAAACATTAACCAAAACTATTGTACGCTTGTTTTACCTCCGCACAGTTCACTTTTGACCATCTTGTTTTTAGGCAAACCAACGCTGGGATTCGATGCAACTTCAGTAGCAACCAAAGGGCACAGGTCAACCTCTCCCAACTCTCCAGTAAGGCCAATATAGTTTCTTTAGTTAACACAGGTGTGAGTTTAAAAGACATAATTCAAAACTTTACTGCAGATTACAGTTGTACTTTTAATCAGATAATGTGTTTGGTTCAGCATTCGAGCAGCAGCATGCGTATCGGAGGAGTGTCTGGATCTCAGCTGCAGCCTGGGTCTCCCTGGCCCTCAGGGATCCCACTTCTTACACCAATTCACTGCCAGACGTCCACCCACAGCCACGCCGGTCTATACACTAGTACCTCCCACGGATCTGCCGTCTCTGCTCTCCTCACCCAGGGCTCAACACACCCCAACATACCTCTCCTCGTCCCCAAGACAGAAAAACTCTCCCCTGTACAGATCTACGGTTCTGAGAGAACTAGTTTAACAGGTAATTAAGGACGAACATCATTTCATGTAAAAATGTTAACATGTTATGTGTGGTTGAAAAGCAAAGAAAGCCATTCCTCTTTGTTGGTTTGTTTGTTTTTAGTGAGCTTCTCGGGTCACTCAGGGCAGATGTCCCCAACCAACCTTCTAGAGAGGGCATCCAACACTGAGTCTCCGCACTCCTTACCTGGACATTCCAAAATGGAGTCAAACAAGGTAAGCAAAAACAACTTGACCATTCATTACTCAACACACATCCTATCGAATACCTAAAACTACTGTCTGATAGAAAGACAATGATGAATAAACAAAATACTGAAATGGAAAGGTACGTTGCTATTGTGTCTTTCCTAAATTGAACTCGAGGTCAGACGACTTATGTGTTTTTCCCCCAATCAAATCAAATTAAATTTTATTTGTAACATTCAACAAATTAAACAGGTAGACCTCACCGTGAAATGCTTACTTACAAACCCTTAACCCACAGCGCAGTTCAAGACATAGAGTTAAGAAAATATTTACTAAATAAACTAAAGTAATACAGTAAAATGTAAAGTAATACAATAAAATGACAATAACGAGGCTATATACAGGGGGTACCGGTACCGAGTCAATGTGCTGGGGTCCAGGTTAGTTAAGGTAATTTGTACATGTAGGTAGGGATAAAGTGACTATGCATCGATAATAAACAGCGATGTCAATGTGAATAGTCCGGGTGGCCATTTGATTAATTGTTCAGCGGTCTTAACGCTTGGGGATAAGATTTGTGGATTTTTTGGGCCTTCCTCTGACAGCCTAGTATATAGGTCCTAGATGGCAGGAAGCTTGGCCACGGTGATGTACTGGGCCATACTCACTACCCTCTGTAGCGCCTTACGGTCTGATGCCGAGCAGTTGCCATACCAGGCGGTGATGCAACTGGTCAAGATGCTCTTAATGGTGCAGCTATAGAGTTTTTTGAGGATCTGGGGACCCATGCCAAATCTTTTCAGTCTCCTTAGGCTGAAAATGTGTTGTCGTGACCTCTTCACTACTGTCTTGGTGTGTTTGGACCATGATAGTTTGTTGGTGATGTGGGCACCAAGGAACTTGAAACTCTCGACCCGCTTCACAATAGCCCCGTCGATGTGAATGGGGGCGTGTTCGGCCCTCCTTTTCCTGTAGTCCACGATCAGCTCCTTTGTTTTGCTCACGTTGAGGGAGAGATTGTTGTCGTGGCACCACACTGACAGATCTCTGACCTCCTCCTTATAGGCTGGTTCATCGTTGTCAGTGATCAGGCCTGCCGCTGTTGTGTCGTCAGCAAACTTAATGATGGTGTTGAAGTCGTGCTTGGACTCGAGGGTGAACAGGGAGTACAAGCGGGATCTAAGCACGCACCCCTGAGGGGCCCCCGTGTTGAGGATCAGCGTGGCAGATGCGTTGTTGCCTACCCTTACCACCTGAGGGCAGCCCGCCAGGAAATCCAGGATCCAATTGCTGAGGGAGGTGTTTAGTCCCAGGGTCCTTAGTTTAGTGATGAGCTTTGTGGGCATTATGGTGTTGAACACTGAGCTGTAGTCAATGAACAGCATTCTCACATAGGTGTTCCTTTTCTCAAGGTAAATGTCCTGTTGGTAGGAAAGTCTTGAGCGGAGTTTATTTTCAAGTGATTGCACGTTGGTCAGTAGAAAGGATGGTAGTGGCGGGTTACCCACTCGCCGACAAATTCTCACAAGGCACCCCTACCTCCGCCCCCTGTATTTTCGTCTATTCTTCATGCAAATGATGTGGATTTGGGCCTGGTCTTGGAGATGCAGAATATCCTTCGCGTCAGACTCATTAAAGAAAACATCTTTGTCCAATTCGAGGTAAGTAATCCCTGTTCTGATATCCAGAAGCTATTTTCTGTCATAATAGATGGTAGCAGCTACAAAATAAGTTACAAACAATGTGAAAAAAACAACAAAATATCACAGTTGGTTAGGAGCCCGTAAAACGGCAGCCATCACCTGGTGCCATTCTTCATTGCACTCCACCCGTGTTAGAGAAATGAACAGTGTCTGTGTTGAGGAGACCGTCGATAGATAGATGTTGACAATCTCAATTTATAAGCATACAGTTTCTGATTTATGAGAGATGTGTTTGTTGCAGACAGAGACCCGGAGGATAACTCACATCTCTGCTGAGCAGAAGAGACGTTTCAACATCAAGCTAGGCTTTGATACTCTACACAGTCTCGTCACCACACTAAGCTCTCAGCCAAGTATAAAGGTAGGTACTGCAGATATCCAAGACCCCTGATTTTTCACGTTAAAAAAGTATGCCAAACAAAAATCTGTGATTGCAAAGTTAAACAAACCACACTCTTCTATCCACCAGGACTACTTTTAACCATTTCCACAGGAAATTTTACAAAAATACATGTAAAGTGCAACAGAATGACCCTCAGTTTTTTTCATGTGACCACGTTTTCCAAAAACTCAGTTAAATATCTACTCCGAATTAGGGTTCTAAGATCTTAATTCAGAAAGAATGGGGTGTCAGCTATGACATGACAACTTGAGTTTGAAAAAATATATTCTGGTTCAGTACAGTAAAGTACAGTACAATACAGTAGATTATACTGTACTCTACTCTAATGTGCTGTACTGTACAGTACAGTACTATATTGTACTGACCTATACTCTACCTTCCTTTACTGTACTGTACAGTGCTGTTCTGTCCAAACTTGTGAAACAGACGTCTATGATGGGTTCAGATTTGGACTGATCAAATTTCAACTACATTTCAACGTCCGGTGTTAGTCGATGCACAGTGGTTGAGAGGGCTGGTTACAGTAAATGGAAAGAGAGTGGGCTCATGGGTAGTTGTCAGTAAGAGCTGGGAGAAGTGACATTAACTGGAGAGAGAGACTGGGAGAGAGAGGGAGGGGTTCTTCAGACTGTTTTCACACTCTTGCTTTAACTACCATGTTACAGAAAGAGAAAGAAAAGAGTGGTGACCCAACTGTGGTTTGTAACTACTATGAAATCCCATAGGCAATTCAGTTGCAGTCATTCTGTTACTGATTTTGTAGCAGAATGATGCATTTGAATCACTTAATAAATCACAAAACCAAATTGCTATCAGTAGAAACACTATAGCTAATTGGTCGGTCTAACTTTACTTGTTACTTCCGTGAACTTTCATTATCCTTTCTCCTCATGAGGGTTGAGAAATTAGAAAATATCTTAAAGATATGTGGGTTTTTGGTCACAGAAGACAAATCATTTCTGCACAACTAACTATAAATGTTGATTTTAGTTGGCAGGTCTCTTTACTTCAGCGTTATTGTGATTTGATGTATTTCTAATAACTTTGAAGACTTTTGCTACCAGGTGTTTTCCAATAACCCTTTTCCAACTGTTTGACCATAAATCAATGCCTTTGCTTTTTAAAATTTTGTGAGAATTTTTTAGATTTTTTATATGCCTTAAGAGCCTATATATTTGAGAAATTATCATTCATTTGACACCAACTTTTATGTGCTACTATGAACTTCATATGTTAGTGCTCATGCAGGTTTTACATTGGAAATGCCTACTGCACAAAACAAGGCATAGTGGAGCAGAGGATGGGAAGCTGCAATGAGCCGTTTTCAGGAACTGTTCTCAACACCAATCACCTCAGTTACAGTAACACAGAATGGTTTTAGTAATCATATCTTGCCACTATTCCAAACACACAGCATGAGATTCCGTGTGGTGTTTCCCAGCAGTAACCCCTTTGTTCTATAGAAATAGAACAAGTAAATACATGGAGCATTATGTATCTACATTATTGTCTCTGTGCTCTGTCCCATGTCCCAGATCAGCAAGGCCACAACGCTACATAAGACAGTCGAGTACATCAGTAAGATGCAGCAGGAGAGATCTCAGCTACATGAGGAGGCTCAGAGACTCAGGGACGAAATTCTGCTCCTCAACTCTGCCATCAAGTAAGACCACCATCTTGAAACACATTGAACATAAATGTGTGTGTGTGTGTGTGTGTGTGTGTGTGTGTGTGTGTGTGTGTGTGTGTGTGTGTGTGTGTGTGTGTGTGTGTGTGTGTGTGTGTGTGTGTGTGTGTGTGTGTGTGTGTGTGTGTGTGTGTGTGATCATACCACTTCTCTCCCGATGCAGTGTATGCCAGCAGCAGCTGCCTGCCACCGGTGTGCCCATTACCCGTCAACGCTTCGACCACATGAGGGAGAAGTTCAGAGAGTACGTCCGGGCGCAGACACTACAGAACTGGAAGTTTTGGATCGTATCTTTAAACTCAGTGATAGCACAATTAGGAGAAGCATAGATTCAGTGTTAGATCCAGATCTGGGTTCAAATAGTATTTGTTTTCTTTCATATAATGTACTTTTCTGGTGTGCCAGATGGTCTTAAAAAAAAAAAATAGATGACTCCATTGTTTACATTGCACCAGACAAGATCAGTCAACCGCGCCTACAGTATTTGGAAAAAGCTAATCAAATGGTCTGTTTTTGACTAGTAGCTCACATATGAACAGCCAATGAACAGATATGCATATTTTGTATCATATATTGTAAATAGTGTCATGTGTGTCATAATAATACATGAATCAGGTGCTTTCCTAAACACGGGCTCAGTTCAGCATTATCATAGAGCCCTTGTTTGAGTCCTATAACGGGATGGTGTCCACAGCCAGTGTTGAGGATCTTTGTCGCACCACTCTGTCCTGGCTGGACCAGCACTGCTCTCTGCCTGCCCTCAGACCCAGTGAGTTCAACATCACCAGCTTCAATGACTATCAGTTCGTCATCTAGTCTGTCTGTCTGTTAGTCATCTAGTTTTTGTCTATCTGTCTCTGTGTTTATCTATCTTCTGTCAGTTAGTCATCAAGTGTTACTCTGTGAGTCTCTCTCATTTTTCTCTTTCTCTCGCTCCTCATCTCCCTCTTACCTGATCCTCTCCTCAGTGGTCCTTAGTTCACTCCGTCTCCTGAGCACCTCCACGTCCATCCTGACAGACCCCAGCCTGGTGCCAGAGCAGGCCACCCAGGCGGTCACCCAGGCTAAGGGCCTCCCCCACCCTCACCTCCCTGGTCAACTGCAGGACCACTGAGAGACCATAGCCTGCTCCCCAAGCAAGCCACCCAGGTTGTCACCCAGGGCCTCCCCCACCCTACCCATCCCCAGGACCACTCCCCCTCCACGTGGCCCATTAACAGGGAAAACACACAGCCTATGTGACCCTATGGAACATTATAGTACCCTGTAACACACAGCCTATGTGACCCTATGGAACATTATAGTACCCTGTAACACACAGCCTATGTGACCCTATGGAACATTATAGTACCCTGTAACACACAGCCTATGTGACCCTATGGAACATTATAGTACCCTGTAACACAAAAGCCCAGTGACCCTATGGAACATTTTGAATACCGTAGATTGAAAACCAAATGGTGCCAATGGATCACAGAGCTGAACCCACTTTCAAGCACACATACAGTAGGTATGGTACGGTTTAGTGCCCAAAATAACTATATGATTCTTGGAGGGACCAGAACATTTCTATCCTTTACAAAAGGGATTATGTATATAAGGAGGACTGGAGGTTCAGCATGGAGGGACTTAATCCCAGACCAACACCCACCACCTCACCATTTCCTGATGAACCAATGTACTCGAATAAGCACAAAACATTCCAAAGCTATAATCTTAGTTATATTCTTAGCTATAACCTTTCTGTAAGGTTACCTCGTATAATGCACTTTTATGGGTGATTTTATAGTGCTGAAATAATTTTGAAGTGACAATTTTTGTGTTCTGTTGTCCCAATAAAATTCAAAATGAGGGAAGAGAAATTGAACGGGGGTGCTTTTCAATCCACATAGGCTACTGTATCTGTGAGTAACTATAATTATATCCTGTAGTTATATCATTTTGAAATGACATCTGATAACACAGCTGCCAAAGGTATTTAACTAGTCTGTGCTAATTGTCTCTCAGGTTATGATTGTATTGTATATTGGAAGTATGGTCATACCCAATAATAGACCAGTAATCCCCTGCTTAATAAAACCGTCTTGAAGGCAAATAGATGAGCCATATGTTTCCTACAGGCACGCTAATATTTGGATATTAATCAGATCATGTCAATACTCCGAGTTTGGCATTAGTCATTTTAACGCCTTACTCTGATGATGTTTTTTGGAGTAAAGTCATAATCTATGCATAAACCGATTAAAACACCTGGATTTTCAGCTCTTTCAAACATGTAAACCACACAGATGTAACGATATTCTTCGTCCTCCTCTGACGAGGAGTAAGAAATGTCGGACCAATGCGCAGCGTTGGTATGTGTCCATGTTAATATTTAATGAATCAACTGAACACTGAAAATACAAAATAACAACGTGAAAGACAGAAACGAAACAGTTCTGTATGGTGCAGACACACAAAAGAAAATAATCACTCACAAAACACAGGTGGGAAAGGCTACCTAAGTATGATTCTCAATCAGAGACAACGAACGACACCTGCCTCTGATTGAAAATCATACCAGGCCAAACACATAAACACAACATAGAAAAAAGAACATAGACTACCCACCCCAACTCACGCCCTGGCCATACTAAAACAAAGACATAACAAAGGAACTAAGGTCAGAACGTGACAACAGAAGCTATTACATTTATGTATATAGGATTCAATATGTAATTATATGATGTAAACATATTAAAGGGTAAATCTACATCTATAAGAAGAGACTTCCTTGGGCCAAGAAACACGAGCAATGGACATTAGACCAGTGGAAATCTGTTCCTTGGTCTGATGAGTCAAATGTGAGCTTTTTGGTTCCAACCGCGTGTCTTTGTGAGATGCAGAGTATGTGAACGGATGATCTCTGCATGTGTAGATCATGAAGCATGGAGGGGGAGGTGTGATGGTGTTAGGGTGCTTTGCTGGTGACACTGTCAGTGATTTATTTATTACTCAAGGCACACTTAACCTGCATGGCTACCACATCATTCTGCAGCGATACGCCATCCCATCTGGTTTGCGCTTAGTGGGACTATCATTTTTTTCCCAACAGGACAATGACCCAACACACCTCCAGGCTGTTTAAGGGATGTTTGACCAAAAAGTACAGTGATGGAGTGCTGCATCAGATGACCTGGCCTCTACAATCACGCAACCTCAACCCAATTGAGATGGTTTGGGATGAGTTTGACCACAGAGTGAAGGAAAAGCAGCCAACAAGTGCTCTTTATACTCCTTCAAGACAGTTAGAAAAGCATGCCAGGTGAAGCTGGTTGAGAGAATGCCAAGAATGTGCAAAGTTGTCATCAAGGTAAAGAGTGGCTACTTTATCTCAAATATAAAACATGTTTTGATTTGTTTTTCACTTTTTAGGTTACTACATGATTCCATATGTGTTATTTCATAGTTTTGATGCCTTCACTATTATTCTACAATGTAGACAATATTAACAATAAAGAAAAACCCTTGAATGAGTAGGTGGTCCAAACTTTTGACTGGTACTGTTAGTATTCAGACCCTTTGCTATGAGACTTGAAATTGAGCTCAGGTGCATCCTGTTTCCATTGATCATCCATGGGTTGTTTCTACAACTTGATTGGAGTCCACCTGTGTTAAATTCAATTGATTGGACATCATTTGAAAGGCACACACCTGTCTATATAATCTCCCACAGTTGACAGTGCAGGTCAGAGCAAAAACCAAGCCATTAGGTCGAAGGAATTGTCCGTAGAGCTCCAAGACAGGATTGTGTCAAGGCACAGAACTGGGGAAGGGTACCAAAAAACTTCTGCATCATTGAAGGTCCCCAAGAACACAGTGGCCTCCATAATTCTTAAATGGAAGAAAATTGGAACCACCAAGCTCTTCCTAGAGCTGGCTGCCCAGCCAAATTGAGCAATCGGGGGAGAAGGGCCTTGCTCAGGGAGGTGACAAAGAACCCGATGGTCACAGAGCTCTACAGTTTCTCTGTGGAGATGGGAGAAACTTCCTGAAGGACAACAATCTCTGCAGCACTCCACCAATCAGGCCTTTATGTAGAGTGGCCAGACGTAAGCCACTCCTCAGTAAAAGGCACATGACAGGCCGCTTGGAATTTGCCAAAAGGCACCTAAAGACTCTCAGACCATGGGAAACAAGATTTTCTGGTCTGATGAAACCAAGATTGAACTCTTTGGTCTGAATGTCACAATGTCCCGTCTGGAGGAAATCTGGCACCATGATTTTCAGCAGCAGGGACTTGGAGACTAGTCAGGATTGAGGGAAAGATGAATGGAGCAAAGTATAGAGATGCCTGATGAAAATCTGCTCCACAGCGCTCAGGACCTCAGCCTGGACGAAGGTTCACCGTCCAACAGGACAACAACCCTAAGCACAGAGACAAGACAATGCAGAGTGGCTTCGGGACAAGTCTCTGAAGGTCCTTGAGTGGCCCAGCCAAAGCCAAGCTTGTTGCGTCATACCCAATAAGACTCGACGCTGTAATCGCTGCCAAAGGTGCTTCAACAAAGTACTGATTAAAGGGTCTGAATGCTTATGTTAATGTGATATTTCACTTGTTTTTTAAAAATATAAATTAGCACAAAAAAAATAAACCTATTTTTGCTTTGTCATTATGGGGTATTGTGTGTAGATTGATGAGGGGGAAAAAACTATTTAATCAATTTTAGAATAAGTCTGTGATGTAACAAAATGTGGAAAAAGTCAAGGGGTCTGAATACTTTCCGAATGTACTGTAAGTAGGCTATCAATAGTAAATGTAATTGCTAAAATGTACTTAAGTATCAAAAGTAAAAGTATATATCATTTCAAATTCCTTATGTTACGCAAACCAGAAAGCACAATTGTATTTATTTTATTTAGGGATAGCCAGGGGCCATCTCCATCAATTGGACATAATTTACAAACAAAGCATGTGTGTTTGGTGTGTCCGTCAGATCAGAGGCAGTAGGGATGACCAGGGATGTTCTCTTGATAAGTTTGTGAATTGGACAATTTTCCTGTCCTGCTAAGCATTACACTTTTGGGTGTCCGGGAAAATGTGTGGAGTAAAAAGTATATTATTTTCTTCAGGAATGTAGTGAAGTAAAAGTTGTAAAAAAATATATAAATAGTGAAGTAAATACAGATACCCCCCCAAAAAAAAAAATAATAATACTTAGGTGTTATTTTAAAGTACTTTTTACCACTGCAAATAGGCATATCATGGCGTAAAGCATGTGTAGAATTGGATGAAATTAGTTTTAAAACATTTTGGGGCTGCCCCTGACCAAATATTGCTTGTTATTGATCTACAAGGAAGTGAGATCGAAATCAATTGGACTTTCCCCAAAAAAATCATAGATTCACAATAATGGGGGTATTTTGTGCATGTAAACGTAGTCCGTATGGTATTATTTGGTAATCTCTACAATCAACCAGCATATGCTTGTGGTCAAAAAAAGTCGCGCTAGATGGCGCTATCCGAGCGTACACGTCCACTAAATATTACTCTTCCATGTCCAGGTTTGTGTAGGCTATTTTTCTCAGACGTCATCCTGCGTTGTTCATAGATGCAATGTTCCCTCCCATCCGGTAGAGGTTACTGTGCAGTATTTTGGGCGTGGAGCGCTGTGTTTTTACAATACTGCTTTGCCGCTTCTTAGCGCTGTCCACTTCAGCACCAGGCAGGATAACGGTCAGCTCGAACTTTGGAATCCAGGACCACGAACAAAACCTTCACAAAGAGGACTGCACCGCTCAGCGTCACACGGTGTCCGAAATACATAAACCATCACCGCCGTCAGACGTCCAACAACTCCGTTATTCACGAGAGAGAGAAGAACAAGGTAAGAAACATCACGTAAAACCGTGCTTATTCATAGAAGAGGATGAAGTTGGCAAGCTCGCGACAGCAGGCTGTTCGCGCATCAGTGAAGAATGAACGGTAGCTCGAGCCCCGTTAGCATACGCAGGCTGGATTAAATAAACAGATTAATTTCGCCATTTTTATTTGACAATTACGTCTGTATTTGCATCAGATAAACACGACAAGCTATTTTGCTATGGTACCGGCTAACTTCTGCGTTCAAGAACTGTCCATGTACAAAGAAAGACCGTTGTTGTTGTTAATCACACTGATCCGTGCTCTGCAGATGTCCATGTTTTTTTTTTTTTTTTACATTTATTTCCGGAGCTAAAATGTTGCTTGCTACGTCTTTAATTTGCAGGTTCGTGAGTTGAGACGTTTACTGTTTACCGTTCAGGGAATTGTCTGTGGTTGTTCATAATCATTTTTTTTGTCTCGAACATGAGCCACATTGATATGAGTGGGTGATGACAAAGTTCATTGGGTATGCTTGGGGGAGATGTGTTTATAATTACTTACTGTAATTCATCTTACTTGACAGTGCATTCAAATGGAGTATGTTTCATCCTATGCGTGACTCCCTCCCCCCAAACCCTTAGTTATACATACTCTTCAATGTTGCATTTCTCACTATCAATAGTCAGAGTCCTGAATGTGATGAATGTCCTTGATTGTTCCCCAATAACGGTACAGTATACGGTACATACTGAAATTGACCGGCACCCATGAATACAGGAATCCATCTCAGTTCAGTAGGGCTAAACTCAACTCAATGGGTAAATGTCTACAAGCGTTTTGCTACACCCGCTAAATATGTGTGTGTGACCAAAAAAATGGGATTTGATTTGAAATTGCTCCCAGTTCCCCATGGTTCCTGATGCAGTTTGCACTTGTTTAGCAGTGGGTCTGTCTGGCATAGTTCCGCGTGGAGGTAGACACCTTTACAAGAACTAAATACACACATCGTGACAGCATTGAAAGACGAGGAGAGAGTCGGTGTCGTCCTAACCAATATCAGACAACTTTTCCTTGTTTCACATCTGATGAACCGGTTGTACAGACGATGCCGCCGTCATACGGTGTTGTTTTTTGTTGTCATACTGTGTATTGGTTGTCAAACACGGTGTAGCGGTTGTTTGTCACATGGTGAAGCTTCTGCAGTTGTCGTCATGCCGATAGGTCTCATCCAATGTTACTGTTAGTGTGTTTGTGTGTGTTTGTTTAGCCCTCACCTCAGCAACCCTGAGGCGGTCAGCTAGTCAGCCGGCTAGGTCCAGTCTAGCCCGATAGGCTGATAAAAAAAAAGGATTAGATCAGATTGTATTAAGATGAAGCTAGCTGCTGGCTGCTTGTTGTTCACACACAAGGGGACAAAGAAAGGAAAGTTGAAGTCTGGCCAATAGAGATCCCTGGTCGCTGAGCTGGACGGGCCGTTGAAGTCTGGCCAATAGAGATCCCTGGTCGCTGAGCTGGACGGGCCGTTGAAGTCTGGCCAATAGAGATCCCTGGTCGCTGAGCTGGACGGACCGTTGAAGTCTGGCCAATAGAGATCCCTGGTCGCTGAGCTGGACGGACCGTTGTAGTCTGGCCAATAGAGATCCCTGGTCGCTGAGCTGGACGGACCGTTGTAGTCTGGCCAATAGAGATCCCTGGTCGCTGAGCTGGACGGGCCGTTGTAGTCTGGCCAATAGAGATCCCTGGTCGCTGAGCTGGACGGGCCGTTGAAGTCTGGCCAATAGAGATCCCTGGTCGCTGAGCTGGACGGGCCGTTGTAGTCTGGCCAATAGAGATCCCTGGTCGCTGAGCTGGACGGGCCGTTGTAGTCTGGCCAATAGAGATCCCTGGTCGCTGAGCTGGACGGGCCGTTGTAGTCTGGCCAATAGAGATCCCTGGTCGCTGAGCTGGACGGGCCGTTGTAGTCTGGCCAATAGAGATCCCTGGTCGCTGAGCTGGACGGGCCGTTGAAGCCGGTCACGGAAAACTTCTCTCAGCAGAAATCTCTCCTGTGCTCTATATCGCTCTCTTTCTCCTGTGCTCTATATCGCTCTCTTTCTCCTGTGCTCTATATCGCTCTCTTTCTCCTGTGCTCTATATCGCTCTCTTTCTCCTGTGCTCTATATCGCTCTCTTTCTCCTGTGCTCTATATCGCTCTCTTTCTCCTGTGCTCTATATCGCTATATCGCTCTCTTTCTCCTGTGCTCTATATCGCTCTCTTTCTCCTGTGCTCTATATCGCTCTCTTTCTCCTGCTCTCTTTTGTCTCTTTTTTATCTACATTTACATTCTGTCTGCTGTTCTATGAACTTGGTTATGTGACGAGCAGTGACATTTCCCCGTCTGCCCCCCTCCCCTCTCTGTGCGTCCAACTACTCCTGCTATTCTCTTTCTTCACATCCAGGCTCTGTCAGTCAGTGCCTCCCTCCCTCCCCGGGTGCTTCGTCCCCGAGCAGACACACGCTACTCCTCCTCCTCCTCCCGTCCTACTTCCCTCATCCCCCTTTTTATGAAGGACACCCAGCACAGCTGGAAGTGGGAGGAAGGGAGGGGGAGATGAAGGTTGTATCGGGGAGGGGGAGATGAAGGTTGTAGCAGGGAGGGGGAGATGAAGGTTGTAGCAGGGATGTGTCGGTTATGGGGTGCGGGGAGGACGAGAATGGAGGTGGAGGGGGGAGAGGGATCCAGGGAAGGGGGGGGGGTGTATCCTCAAACTACAAACGAGGTCTGCACATGTCGCCCCACATCCACCGCCTTGTTTTTAAAATCCGAACTGTAGATGTTAGAGCACAGCGGGTGGCGGATAACTCTTGCTTGTTTAAAGACAGTGATTCCTTCCAAATGATGCTCTTATCTCTGAGCAGCATGGGGAACACAGCCAGAAACTGTTCTCCTTCAAACCCCTTGAACCACCAGGCTGCATTGGGCGTGTGTGTGTGTGTGTGTGTGTGTGTGTGTGTGTGTGTGTGTGTGTGTGTGTGTGTGTGTGTGTGTGTGTGTGTGTGTGTGTGTGTGTGTGTGTGTGTGTGTGTGTGTGTGTGTGTGTGTGTGTGTGTGTGTGTGCGAGTGGGCATGTGTGTGTTTGCGTGCGTGTTTGTGCGAGTGGGCATGTGTGTGTGTCCGGGCATATGCGTGTGTTTGTGTGTGGAGAACAGAGAGGACAGGAGGGGGTGAGAGACAGTGTGAGGCACTAATGGCAATAGGTCATATACATTTAGCTGGTTGTATGTAAAGTCCCTGACAGTTCAGTAGACCTGAACTTGGTCATAGATGTATGACGAGGTCAGTAATGTGTGACTAACCACATGTTGTTTGATCCAGGAAGTCACCTTCAGATCTGTACTATCAAAGGAGGCTTTCTATTTGGGTTATAATGATGCAAAGGATTGCAACACTGTATTGTATAGCCTCTTCCGTAGATAAACTGTTATATGAATTATCACATAAAGACAAGCTGCTACTCTTTCCTGTCTGCCTGCCCCATATACACCCAGGGACTCGACATACAGTTCTGGTGGCCAAATTAGCACACCTCCGTTTCCTTGTTATAACACATACATATTTTTGATCTTATCCCCCTCCATGCAATCACACACACACACTTCACTTCATTCTCTGTCTTCATCTGTCTCCTAATGTCATTCTGCGTGCTTGTGTATGTGAGTGAGATCTGGCAGCCGGCAGGCCTGTGTGTGTGTGTGTGTGTGTGTGTGTGTGTGTGTGTGTGTGTGTGTGTGTGTGTGTGTGTGTGTGTGTGTGTGTGTGTGTGTGTGTGTGTGTGTGTGTGTGTGTGTGTGTGTGTGTGTGTGTGTGTGTGTGTGTGTGTGAAAGAGAGATCTGGCGCACGTGCATGTGTGTGTGCTCGTTTGCGTGCTCATCTGCCTGTCTGGGCTACTGGAGACCTAGTCATGGACCCAATGTCGTGTTCCTCACAGATGGGAGAACGTATGCTTCCTCTTCCTTTTTAGAGTCCCTCTGCATGTACAGTAGTTCCTATGTATCCCTCTACAGCAGATGCTACTGGAGAAGGCTTGCAATTACCACACCAGATGACTCGTCTACAAAACTAGACCGTGGCTCTTTGTCACTCACATCTGATAGAGGCTTTAAAGGGGCAATCTGCAGTAGCTACATCAAACGTATAATATGTACCCATTGATTCTTTAACTTTTGAAATGCCTCATGAGCTTAGTTCAACTGCTGTACCCCATCAGAACCCAAAATATACGTTTTTGTACGCCAATGTTTGTAAACAAAGTAATTGTTAACGAACACTGTATATAGCCTCGAAACATGGTTATAACCATAACGTTGATATCATGGGAAGGTCAGTTCTTGCATCCATAAGTCTGTCTATGAATTTGACGAGTGGTTACATTTCTCCAGCCTCGTCCCTCAGCGTTTTACAGCAACGCTTTGTCATTGTTTAAATCGCGGATTGCCTCTTTAAGATACGCTACCATTCTGGTGTGCTGTGTACTGTATTCACTTAGATAGCTTGTGGGTGTGTCCGTGTGCGTTCGTGCATGTCGGCTACCTGAGGTATGTGAGTGTGAGGTCAGCATAAAAGTGTGGGATCTAGATATTCCTTTACACCCAGAAGAAGACTTTGTTCCAAGTCCTTTGATCAGAGACAGTCAAGGCTTAGATTCTCTCATCAAGCAGCAAAAACACATTACATACAATTTAGATCAAGGACCCAAATGGAATAATTGAATAATTAAACCAGCCAGATAAAAAAAAAATTTAAACTGAGTCTTCTGCTAATATAGTGTGTCCTCTGCAGGCTGGTAGTTGTTAAATCAAGACTGATATATTCTTCCCCCCCCCCACCTGAGTTTTCTTATTACTCAATAAAATATTGGCGTTGTTATTCATCATTTGGATGAATTATAAAAACATTACTCCCCTACAGGGCTAACAGGCTTCTCTGCAGTATAGTAGAGCTGCTTCCCAAATGGCACCCTCTTCCCTGCATAATGCGCCCTATTCCCTATGGGCCCAGGTCCAAAGTAGTGCAACGCACTAGTCTATAATAGGGTGCTGTTTGGGAGGCTACCTAGATATTAGAGCAGGGAAAGCCTGTGTTTTTGATGAGAGGATCAGATGAAACTGCATTATTGAAGCGAACACACAGTCATGACATAAACTGGAGGGTGAAAATGCAGAGTTTTTCACATGCACGCATGCACAAACACACACACACACACACACACACACACAAACAGGCACACAGGCACACATGCACAAACACACACGCACACAGGCACTCTTAGAGGGTTGGCTCTGTTTGAAGCGGTCGCTGTGTTACTACTCTGCAGCGAGAGGAAAGGGCACACTGCGCCTTTGGACAGCTCTGGGTGCTGTGTGTGTGTGTCCTCTTGGGATCCCCTCTTTCTCTCTCTTCTTTCCCACTGACTTCAGAGCTGCTTTGAAGTTTCCTCCACAGTAACGGGGTGAAAGGAAGAGAGAAAGATGAAGGGAGGGAGATATGGATAGAAAAAGAGGACAGTAAAGGAGTAGAGAGAAAGAAAGGGAGGAACAGAAAGAGAGGAGCTGCTTTATTTCATGCCCCCTAGTCTCTTCCCTTAGTCCCTTCTCCTTCAGTGGAGTAGTGGGAGAAGAGGACAAGAGAGAGAGGAGGGGAGACGAGTAGAGAGGAGAGAAGAGATGAGTAGAGAGGACAAGAGATGAGTAGAGAGGACAAGAGAGGAGACGAGTAGAGAGGAGAGATGAGATAAGTAGAGAGGACAAGAGAGGAGACGAGTAGAGAGGAGACATGAGATGGGTAAAGAGGACCAGAGAGGAGACGAGTAGAGAGGAGAGATGAGATGAGTAGAGAGGAGAGATGAGTTGAGAAGAGATGAGTAGAAAGGAGAGATGAGTAGAGAGGAGAGAAGAGATGAGTAGAAAGGAGAGATGAGTAGAGAGGAGAGAAGAGATGAGGAGAGATGAGATGAGTAGAAAGGAGAGATGAGTAGAGAGGACAAGAGAGGAGAGATGAGATAAGTAGAGAGGACAAGAGAGGAGACGAGTAGAAATGAGATGGGTAAAGAGGACAAGAGAGGAGACGAGTAGAGAGGAGAGAAGAGCTGAGTAGAGAGGAGACAAGAGATGAGGAGAGAAGAGAGAAGAGATGAGGAGAGAAGAGATGAGTAGAGAGGAGAGGAGAGATGAGTAGAAAGGAGAGATGAGGGGAGAAGAGATGAGTAAAGTGGACAAGAGAGAAGAGCTGAGTAGAGAGGAGAGAAGAGATGAGTAGAGGACAAGAGAGGAGAGATGAGTAGAGAGGACAAGAGAGGATAGATGACTAGAGAGGACAAAAGAGAAGAGATGAGTAGAGAGGAGAGAAGAGATGAGAAGAGATGAGTAGAGAGGAGAGGAGAGATGAGTAGAGAGGAGAGGAGAGATGAGTAGAAAGGAGAGATGAGGGGAGAAGAGATGAGTAAAGTGGACAAGAGAGAAGAGCTGAGTAGAGAGGAGAGAAGAGATGAGTAGAGAGGACAAGAGAGGATATATGAGTAGAGAGGACAAGAGAGGATAGATGAGTAGAGAGGAGGGAAGAGATGCGTATAGAGGACAAGAGAGGAGAGATGAGTAGAGAGGAGACGAGTAGAGAGGAGAGAAGAGATGGGTAAAGAGGAGATGAGTAGAAAGGAGAGAAGAGATGAGTATAGAGGACAAGAGAGAAGGGATGAGTAGAGAGGAGAGAAGAGATGAGTATAGAGGACAAGAGAGAAGAGATGAGTAGAGAGGAGAAGAGAGAAGAGATGAGTAGAGAGGAGAAGAGATGAGGAGAAGAGAGAAGAGATGAGTATAGAGGAGAGAAGAGATGAGTATAGAGGACAAGAGAGAAGAGATGAGTAGAGAGGAGAAGAGAGGAGAGATAAGTAGAGAGGAGGGAAGAGATGCGTATAGAGGACAAGAGAGAAGAGATGAGTATAGAGGACAAGATAGGAGAGATGAGATTAATATAGAGGACAAGAGAGGAGAGATGAGGAGAGAAGAGAAGAAATGAGTAAAGAGGAGATGAGTAGAAAGGAGAGATGAGGAGAGAAGAGATGAGTATAGAGTACAAGAGAGAAGAGATGAGTAGAGTGGAGAGAATAGAAGAGTATAGAGGACAAGAGAGGAGAGATGACTAGAGAGGAGGAGAGATGAGTAGAGAGGAGAGGACAAGAGAGGAGACGAGTAGAGAGGAGAGATGAGATGAGTATAGAGGACAAGAGAGGAGAGGAGACAAGTAGAGAGGAGAGATGAGTAGAGATGACAAGAGAGGAGACTAGTAGAGAGGAGAGATGAGATGAGATGAGTAGAGAGGACAAAGATAGGAGACGAGTAGAGAGGAGAGATGAGTAGAGAGGACAAAGATAGGAGACGAGTAGAGAGGAGAGATGAGTAGAGAGGACAAGAGAGGAGAGAAGAGATGAGTAGAGAGGAGAGATGAGTAGAGAGGACAAGAGAGGAGACGAGTAGAGAGGACAAGAGAGGAGACAAGTAGAGATGAGAGATGAGTAGAGAGGACAAGAGAGGAGACGAGTAGAGAGTACAAGAGAGGAGAGGAGATGAGGAGAGGAGAGATGAGTAGAGAGGACAAGAGAAGAGAGGAGATAAGAGATGAGTAGAGAGGAGAGGAGAGATGAGTAGAGAGGAGAGAAGAGATGAGTAGAGAGGACAAGAGAGGATAGATGACTAGAGAGGACAAGAGAGGAGAGATGAGTATAGAGGAGAGAAGAGATGAGTATAGAGGACAAGAGAGGAGAGATGAGTAGAGAGGAGAGATGAGGAGAGAAGAGATGAGTATAGAGGACAAAAGAGAAGAGATGAGTAGAGAGGAGAGAAGAGATGAGTATAGAGGACAAGAGAGGAGAGATGACAAGAGAGGACAGATGAGTAGAGAGGAGAGGAGAGATGAGTAGAGAGGACAAGAGAGGAGAGGAGACGAGTAGAGAGTACAAGAGGAGACGAGTAGAGAGTACAAGAGGAGACGAGATGAGTAGAGAGGAGAGGAGAGATGTGTAGAGAGGAGAGATGAGTAAAGAGGACAAGAGAGGCGAGATGAGTAGAGAGGAGAGAAGAGATGAGTAGAGAGGACAAGAGAGGAGAGGAGACGAGTAGAGAGTACAAGAGAGGAGATGAGGAGAGGAGAGATGAGTAGAGAGGACAAGAGAAGAGAGGAGATAAGAGATGAGTAGAGAGGAGAGGAGAGATGAGTAGAGAGAACAATAGATGAGAGATGAGTAGAGAGGACAAGCGAGGAGACGAGCAGAAGGGAAAGAAGAGATGAGTAGAGAGGATAAGAGAGGAGACGAGTAGAGAGGAGAGAAGAGATGAGTAGAGAGGACAATAGAGTAGAGAACAGAGGAGAGATGAGTAGAGGAGAGAAGAGATGAGAAGAGATGAGTAGAGAGGAGAGGAGAGATGAGTAGAAAGGAGAGATGAGGGGAGAAGAGATGAGTAAAGTGGACAAGAGAGAAGAGCTGAGTAGAGAGGAGAGAAGAGATGAGTATAGAGGACAAGAGAGGATATATGAGTAGAGAGAAGAGATGCGTATAGAGGACAAGAGAGCAGAGATGAGTAGAGAGGAGACGAGTAGAGAGGAGAGAAGAGATGGGTAAAGAGGAGATGAGTAGAAAGGAGAGAAGAGATGAGTATAGAGGACAAGAGAGAAGGGATGAGTAGAGAGGACAAGAGAGAAGAGATGAGTAGAGAGGAGAAGAGAGAAGAGATGAGTAGAGAGGACAAGAGAGAAGGGATGAGTAGAGAGGAGAGAAGAGATGAGTATAGAGGACAAGAGAGAAGAGAGGAGAGATAAGTAGAGAGGAGGGAAGAGATGCGTATAGAGGACAAGAGAGAAGAGATGAGTAGAGAGGAGAGAAGAGATGAGTATAGAGGACAAGATAGGAGAGATGAGATTAATATAGAGGACAAGAGAGGAGAGATGATGAGAGAAGAGAAGAAATGAGTAAAGAGGAGATGAGTAGAAAGGAGAGATGAGGAGAGAAGAGATGAGTATAGAGTACAAGAGAGAAGAGATTAGTAGAGTGGAGAGAATAGATGAGTATAGAGGACAAGAGAGGAGAGATGACTAGAGAGGAGGAGAGATGAGTAGAGAGGAGAGGACAAGAGAGGAGACGAGTAGAGAGGAGAGATGAGATGAGTATAGAGGACAAGAGAGGAGAGGAGACGAGTAGAGAGGAGAGATGAGTAGAGAGGACAAGAGAGGAGACGAGTAGAGAGGAGAGATGAGATGAGATGAGTAGAGAGGACAAAGATAGGAGACGAGTAGAGAGGAGAGATGAGTAGAGAAGACAAAGATAGGAGACGAGTAGAGAGGAGAGATGAGTAGAGAGGACAAGAGAGGAGACGAGTAGAGAGGAGACAAGTAGAGAGGAGAGAGGACAAGAGAGGAGAGAAGAGATGAGTAGGGAGGATAGGAGAGGAGACGAGTAGAGAGGAGATGAGTGGGGAGGACAGGAGAGGAGATGAGCGGAGAGGAGACGAGTAGAGAGGACTGAGGGGAAAGAGTGTTTGACTTTTGAGCGTGGTGGAGCACAGTGCACCTCCCCTCAGTGAGCCTCTGAATAATAGAGGATAGGAGTGTCTGCTTCCAGAGCTCACAAAGCAGGATCAGAGGATGACTTTCCTCTCCTGGCTTGGGTTACAGGGAGGGGAGGTACATGATATGAACAGCTGCCGCTCAACTAAAATGTTGATCAACTGATCATCTGTTGTGTTATATTGAACCACACACACAATGCCTGACGCTGTCATGTTGTATTTTAGAACCTGAATGCACTCGTGCATGACTCCTTTCTATGCCTGATGCTGTCATGTTGTATTTTAGAACCTGAATGCACTCGTGCATGACTCCTTTCTATGCCTGACATGCTGTCATGTTGTATTTTAGAACCTGAATGCACTCGTGCATGACTCCTTTCTATGCCTGACGCTGTCATGTTGTATTTTAGAACCTGAATGCACTCGTGCATGACTCCTTTCTATGCCTGACGCTGTCATGTTGTATTTTAGAACCTGAATGCACTCGTGCATGACTCCTTTCTATGCCTGACGCTGTCATGTTGTATTTTAGAACCTGAATGCACTCGTGCATGACTCCTTTCTATGCCTGACGCTGTCATGTTGTATTTTAGAACCTGAATGCACTCATGCATGACTCCTTTCTATGCCTGACGCTGTCATGTTGTATTTTAGAACCTGAATGCACTCGTGCATGACTCCTTTCTATGCCTGACGCTGTCATGTTGTATTTTAGAACCTGAATGCACTCATGCATGACTCCTTTCTATGCCTGACGCTGTCATGTTGTATTTTGAATGCACTCATGAACTCTTTCTATGCCTGAATGCACTCGTGCATGACTCCTTTCTATGCCTGACGCTGTCATGTTGTATTTTAGAACCTGAATGCACTCATGCATGACTCCTTTCTATGCCTGACGCTGTCATGTTGTATTTTAGAACCTGAATGCACTCGTGCATGACTCCTTTCTATGCCTGACGCTGTCATGTTGTATTTTAGAACCTGAATGCACTCATGCATGACTCCTTTCTATGCCTGACGCTGTCATGTTGTATTTTAGAACCTGAATGCACTCATGCATGACTCCTTTCTATGCCTGACGCTGTCATGTTGTATTTTAGAACCTGAATGCACTCGTGCATGACTCCTTTCTATGCCTGACGCTGTCATGTTGTATTTTAGAACTTGGCTAGTTATGTTGTCAATAGGTCAGGCTTTCAAATGTTGCCCAACTGACCCAGATTGTGGTCTATAATGGACTGCGTAAACAACAACAGTAATTGTGTGAGGCGGGGATGCAGGCTTGTGTTCCAAGTATAACAACTACAAGGGTGCTTGTTCGAGCTCCTCGCTGACACAGCTAGGAGAGCTCAAAAGAAGTACCTTATAGTTGAAGACTCTTCTTTGAGTCATTAAGAAAAGTGTGTTGATATTACTTAGGAAATGTGCACACTTTGGAGAGGTGTGTGGTCACTTGGAGACTCCAGTAAAGTCTCCTCACTCAAACCTTTGTCCATTTTTTGTTGTTGTTGTCTTATGTTGCACCAACACCACATTTGACAGGGATATGTTTATCATTGTTACCGAATGTATTCAGAGTATTTGAAGATTTCGTTATCAACAAATGGACCAAAACATACAGTAAAGGTCAAATACACATCAAATCAACAGTGTAATGTTTGGATTCAGTCTTGTGTCAGGGGAACGGTTGTGTCCTCACCCATTGTCTCAAAACTGTTCCCTTTCAATTGCGACCATAGTTACGTTATGCTTTTCATATTTCTTCTGTAAGAAACATTTCACTCTAGCTCCAACCAAATAGGCCAATTCCCATGAGTGCAAAGGGTTAATGGCCTGTTTCCAATGGCATTGTTTTGGGAAATTACAAATATAAACACAACATGCAACAATTTCAAAGATTTTACTGAGTTCATATAAGGAAATCATTCAATTGAAATATATAAATTAGGCCCTAATCTATGGATTACTCTTGACTGGGAATACAGATATACATCTGTTGGTTACATACAGATAGCTTTAAAAAAAAAAGGTAGGGGTGTGGATCATAAAAGCAGTCACTAACTTGTGTGACCACCATTGCCTCATTCAGCATGACACCTCTCCTTTGCATAGAGTTGATCAGGCTGTTGATTGTGGCCTGTGCAATGTTGGGCCCCTCCTTTACAATGGCTGTGCGAAGTTACTGGATATTGGCGGGAACTGAAACACTCTGTCGTACATGTCGATCCAGAGCATCCCAAACATGATCAATG
Source organism: Oncorhynchus gorbuscha (assembly GCF_021184085.1). NCBI lineage: Eukaryota > Metazoa > Chordata > Actinopteri > Salmoniformes > Salmonidae > Oncorhynchus > Oncorhynchus gorbuscha. Next base: position 51,176,542 of record NC_060188.1, on the reverse strand, counting down.
GGTAACATATCTGGTGAGTATGCAGGCCGTGGAAGGACTGGGATATTTTCAGCTTCCAGGAATAGTGTATACATCCTTGCCACATGGGGCCGTGCATTATCATCCTGAAACATGAGGTGATGGCGGCGGATGAATGGCACGACAATGGGCCTCAGGAGCTCCTCACGGTATCTCTGTGCATTCAAATTGCCATCAGTAAAATGCAATTGTGTTCATTGTGTGCCATCTGCCCGGTGCAGTTGAAACCAGGATTTATACGTGAAGAGCACACTTCTCCAGCGGGCCTGTTGCCATTGAAAGTGAGCATTTGCCCACTTAAGTTGGGTCCGATGCCGAAATACGGTCAGGTGAAGAACTTGGTGAGGACGACGAGCACGCAGATGAGCTTCCCGAGAAGGTTTCTGACCGCAGAAATGATTGGGTTGTGCAAACCCACAGTTTCATCAGTTATCGGGATGGCTGGTCTCAGAAGATCCTGCATGTGAAAAAGCCGGATGTGGAGGGCTGGCGTGGTTACACGTGGTCTGCGGTTGTGAGGACGCACTGACAGAAATAAGCTTGTTGTACATATGGAACATTTTTGGGATATATTATTTCAGCTCATGAAACATAGAACCAACACTTTACATCAGGGTTCCCCAACTGGTGGCCCTCGGACCGAATTTGGCCCGCGGGTGATTTTATTTTGCCCCACAAGCTTTCTGAGACAAACAAGTTTAAAAATATATATATATTATTATATATTTTTTTATTAACATAAAAGACTGTAAAAATAACAGGAAATCAGCTCCAAGTGATTTTTATTTAAGACATCTGTCCCGAAGTACACATAATAGAGAGACACGTGATCGTATATAAATGTAAGCAAGGTATGAAATGATTATCTTTAGTCAAACATTGGATCCGTTAGGGCTTCTTGCGGTCAATCAATTTGCAGTCTAAAATTTGCAGTCTTGTAATGATGTTCTGACCATTCGCTCCAGAACAAATCGGCCGGCTGCTGAATCTAGTTGATGATCCCTGCTTTACATGTTGGATTTCTATCTTTGTTCAGTGTAGTCAAAGTAGACCATACACCTCAAGTTGCTTAGAACCAACTAACAGTCATTTGTGTGCGATTATCTAGCCGTTTAACTCAAGTCAGATTAGTGACTAACCAGTTGGCAGTAAGTGGGTGGTAACTCATCCAACATTTAAAAAAAATGATGTCTGTTGCACCACCTGGGCATAAGAGAAACAACATTATGATTGATTATCAGACAAATCAAGGGCTTTTAGTCAGGATATAGGCTTCTATAATCCACTTGCAAAATCATCCACTTGTTATACTAGGCTACATAACATGCTAGCAGAATATTCTGATCAGTGCTAGATGAGCAAACTAGATAAAGATGATATTACCGGCCCCTGGAAAATAATGTCTCCACTGACCTTTTCACTCTTTTCTTTCCGGAACAGTCTGGGAATTCATATCAGACCTCTCCTGCTGATCCGCTGTCCTTTCAGACACAGCCAGGATTCAGACTGACATTCTTAGGGTGGATTTCAAACGATCTCATTTTCTGCCCAGAGACTGATAGCCCCACAGTGCAGAGATGATTGTCTTGTAAATGTCTTCTAAAAACACAATACACCAGCATTCTCATCATCATTCTATCATAGAGCGGTATGTGTGTGTTTTGGTGGAGGGATGTTACAGTTATAAACCTGTGTCTTTCTGTGTGTGTGTGTGTGTGTGTGCACATGTGTGTGTCTATAGGTCTGTCTGTCTATAGGTCTGTCTGTCTATAGGTCTGTCTGTCTATAGGTCTGTGTGTGTGTGCACACGTGTGTGTCTGTAGGTATGTCTGTCTATAGGTCTGTCTGTCTATAGGTCTGTGTGTGTGCACACGTGTGTGTCTATAGGTCTGTCTGTCTATAGGTCTGTGTGTGTGTGCACACGTGTGTGTGTGTTTTGGCGGAAAGGGTGTGGTAGCTGTATGTTCACTCAAGTCTGTCTATAGGTCTGTGTGTCTCGGTTTGTCTGTCTATAGGTCTGTGCGTTTATAGCTCTATGTGTGTCTATAGTTCTGTGTGTATAGGTCTGTCTGTCCATAGGTCTGTCTGTCCATAGGTCTGTCTGTCCATAGGTCTGTCTGTCCATAGGTCTGTCTGTCCATAGGTCTGTCTATAGGTCTGTCTGTCCATAGGTCTGTCTGTCTATAGGTCTGTGTGTCTTTAGAGCTGTGTGTCTCTAGGTCTGCCTGTCTATAGGTCTGTGTGTTTATAGCTCTATGTGTGTCTATAGTTCTGTGTGTATAGGTCTGTCTGTGTATAGGTCTGTCTGTCTATAGGTCTGTCTGTCTATAGGTCTGTCTGTCTATAGGTATGTGTGTCTTTAGAGCTGTGTGTCTCTAGGTCTGTCTGTCTATAGGTCTCTGTGTCTAGGTCTGTATGTCTAGGTCTGTCTCTCTGTAGGTACGTGTGTCTGAAGGTGTGTGTCTATTGGTCTGTATGTCTATAGGTCTGTGTGTCTATCGGTCTGTGTGTCTAGGTCTGTGTGTCTAAAGGCCTATGTGTCTATTGGTCTGGGTGGGTGTAGTGCTTCAGTTATGAGTGTTCAAGTGCCTACTACAGTCCACCCAGGTCTTGGACTGTATGGTTCCAACACCTGCCCGTTTTCCTCTACCATCCGGCCATGCTGAGAGAACTCTGTAAATAATGTACAGCTCTCTAATCAGGGAAAAGATAAGGAACAGGTACCACACAAAAAGAGAAAAAAGATGACCAGCAGGGGGAAACGGACAGACAAGACAATGACAAAACATAAGACATGTACACACCTTTACACACAAACACTTTGTTAGAACCATGAACGTCCAGGAAAAGCAGCCATTTGATCAAATGGCGATATTCATTCCACCCATTGACAATCTTTCTGACTCCGTGTAAATAGATTGGAATTGGGTGTCATAAATGTCTAAATTGCTCATTGACACTATTAGCCTATATAATGCTAACACAATGGGTAACATGCAATGTATTTATTATGTTGAGTGTGTAATGACTAGTGCCTATTGTATACAGTAGTACTGTGTGTCTAAGACAATTTCCCCCAGACAGACTCTAGCTGAACCTAGTTCTAGTACTTGACCTCTTGAGAGGTATCCGCAGGTAAAGGACATTGATAGTGAATAGTGAATCATTTAGAGGCTCAGTCAGTATCAGACATTGTCACAGAGTGAGCTGGTTGTTTTAATCCTCACTGTGGATACAACCTGAACTGTTATGGAAGAAGTGAGGGTTATGATTGCACCCCCTTAGTCAAAATGCTCTATCTCCTGCTTACACTAGATAGTGTTACAGTTGAAGTCGGAAGTTTACATACATCTTAGCCTAATACATTTAAACTCGGTTTTTCATCATTTCTGACATTTAATCCAAGTAAAAAATCCCTGTTTCAGGTCAGTTAGGATCACCACTTTATTTTAAGAATGTGAAATGTCAGAATAAAAGTAGAGAGAATGATTTATTTCAGCTTTTATTTCTTTCATCACATTCCCAGTGGGTCAGAAGTTTACATACACTCAATTAGTGTTTAGTAGCATAGCCTTTAAATTGTTTAACTTGGGTCAAATGTTTCGGGTAGCCTACCACAAGCTTCCCACAATAAGTTGGGTGAATTTTGGCCCATTCCTCCTGACAGAGCTGGTGTAACTGAGTCAGGTTTGTAGGCCTCCTTGCTTTCACACGCTTTTTCAGTTCTGCCCACAAATGTTCTATGGGATTGAGGTCAGGGCTTTGTGACAGCCACTAAAATACCTTGACTTTGTTGTCCTTAAGCCATTTTGCCACAACTTTGGAAGTATGCTTGGAGTCATTGTCCATTTGGAAGACCCATTTGCGACCAAGCATTAACTGATGTCTTGAGATGTTGCTTCAATATATCCACATAATTTTCCTGCCTCATGATGCCATCTATTTTGTGAAGTGCACCAGTCCCTCCTGCAGCAAAGCACCTGCACAACATGATGCTGCCACCCCCGTGCTTTACGGTTGGGATGGTGTTCTTCGGCTTGCAAGCATCCCCCTTTTTCCTCCAAACATAACGATGGTCATTATGGCCAAACAGTTCTATTTTGTTTCATCAGACCAGAGGACATTTCTCCCAAAAATACGATCTTCGTCCCTATGTGCAGTTGCAAACCGTAGTCTGGCTTTTTTATGGCGGTTTTGGAGCAATGGCTTCTTCCTTGCTGAGCGCCCTTTCAGGTTATGTCGATATAGGACTCGTTTTACTGTGGATATAGATACTTTTGAACCTGTTTCCTCCAGCATCTTCACAAGGTCCTTTGCAGTTGTTCTCGGATTAATTTGCACTTTTCGCACCAAAGTACGTTCATCTCTAGGAGACAGAACACGTCTCCTTCCTGAGCGGTATGACGGCTGCGTGGTCCCATGGTGTTTATACTTGCGTACTATTGTTTGTACAGATTAACGTGGTACCTTCAGGCATTTGGAATTGCTCCCAAGGATGAACCAGACTTCTAGAGGTCTTGGCAGATTTCTTTTGATTTTCCCAAGATGTCAAGCAAAGAGGCACTGAGCTTGAAGGTAGGCCTTGAAATAGATCCACAGGTACACCTCCAATTGACTCAAATTATGTCAATTAGCCCATCAGAAGCTTCTAAAGCCATGACATCATTTTTCTGAATTTTCCAATTTTCCAAGGCCCAGTCAACTTAGTGTATGTAAACTTCCGACTTCAACTGTACATGCCTTAGATGCACACTGTGAGGTGCAAAACCCAGAGTACTACATCAATCTATCCTCCAAAGAAATAGCTACATAGTTACAGACATAACTGCATTTTGAGTGAGCGAGGTGGATTGTATGTAAGTCTGATCTGGCTGGCTGGCTGGCTGGCTGGCTGGCTGGCTGGCTGGCTGTGTGTGTGTGTGTGTGTGTGTGTGTGTGTGTGTGTGTGTGTGTGTGTGTGTGTGTGTGTGTGTGTGTGTGTGTGTGTGTGTGTGTGTGTGTGTGTGTGTGTGTGTGTGTGTGTGTGTGTGTGTGTGTGTGTGTGTGTGTGTGTGTCATTGGGAGGATTAGTGTAAGTCTACAGACATGCAAAGACAGGCTTCCATTAGTCTGACAGGCAGGCTGTCTAAAGACATTTTAGGGTCTGTGTCACCCAACGTCGGTCCCATTGTGACAGGGTAGGTGTCAGCAGTTCCTTCCCCAACACAATTTCTTAAGTGGCGCCAATTTACAGATTGAAGTGTTTATCAGTCGTGGTGGCCTGCCCTCCTGATCCGCCTTCTGAGAGGGAAATGACCATCGTCGTAAAACATGCCATTCCCAACTGCTGTTTTTCAGAATATCTTTTTACTCTCTGATGTTTGACAGTGCCGATGTTCTAGGGCTGTATGAATCGAATTCGAAATTGTGATATTGACGTGTGCAATATCCATATCGCAAGACGTTCCGATTTTCTCCTTTCTTTGACAGTCCATTAACACAACAAAAACTCAACTACGGTACCTCCTCCAATGAGATGCGCTAGAAAAGGAGCTTACAGTCATGCATACTTTTATTTTTTCAAACTTATTTGTAGTCCTGGAATTCAAACCAACTATCCTGGCTTTGCAATCGACATCCTCTACCAACTGCGCTATAGAGGACCACTGTATAATGAAGCAATACGGCCCGAGGAGGTGTGGTGTATGGCCAATATAACACGGCTAAGGGCTGTTATGCACGACGCAAAGCGGAGTGCCTGGACATAGCCCTTAGCCGTCGTATACCGTATACAAAGGATATGACAAAACATGTATTTTTACTGCTCTAATTACGTTGGTAACCAGTTTATAATAGCAATAAGGCACCTTGTAGGTTTGTGGTATATGGCCAATATACCACGGCTAAGGGCTGTGTCCAGTCACTCAGCGATGCATCGGGCCTAAGAACAGGCCTTAGCCATGGTATATTGGCCATATACCAAACCCCCTCGTGTCTTATTGTGTAAATATACCACGGCTAAGGGCCTTATTGCTTAATTATACAGTAGTAATAAACGTCTTTAAAAGCTCTAATGCTCACTAACATTAATTTGAAACACCAACTACGGCAACAGTAATTGCTGTGTGATTGAGCTGTGTGGACATCCTCTGCTTTCAGCAAGAGAGGGACTATGTGGGGCAGAGAATCAGCAGCATGCAGCAGCACAAACAACCCACCGAGAGAAAGAGAACGCATGATCCATGTGAATGCTGCTTGTGGCCCCTGGCTGCCCCCCTCTATCCAATCTCTTTACCAGGGAGTGTTTCTCTTCATGGCTCCCTCCTGGCTCAGAGAATTGGAAATTGGAACACACACATACATAGAGAATTGGACAAATGTAGGTGGTTGGAGGGGTCGGGCAGGGAGTAGCGTCGGTGGCAGTATGAGGCGAGAGCCCTGTTTATTTTTCTGCGCTGTTCGTCACGCGGCCTAATGACACACACACACACACGCAGGGAGGGCCTGCATGAAGGCGCAGTGAGGGAAAGATGGAGATAAAGCTGGACGTTTGAAGTATTTCAATTGTATTGAAGTCAGAGCATTTGTCGGCAGGCAATATAGAACTGCTGTTCACCAACCGGCCTTGGTTATGTTACCAGTCTGATAAAAAGAGTCAGCGTGCAGAGACTGAGAACGGTGCCTTCGCTTTGCTTTGTGAGGCTCCCACTGTTGTTAAACCACTGATGGCTCTTTTCACTTTTAAGGGATGAGATTTGAAGACGGGCTTTCTCAGCAAGACGGGACAGGAGGATAGGCCTATTTTATTTTTCATGGGGTTTTATACCTTCTCCTAGAATCAGCAGTGTTTTGGTTTAAAGTCTTTTGTGATGTTCCACAGTCATTCTATTGGTTTTGTAATTGATTAGCGGCATGGAGAAGCCATTTTATATGCTTCTTTGGTTCCCACAGAGACCGTGAGCTCACGACTGCATCATTAAGTAACGTAAGTTACTGCAATCAGTGACGCTTCATCTCCGCACGCAGCTGGCCGAATCATTACTCCAAGAATGGTGAGAGAGAAAGAGAGAGAAGAGAGGGAAAGAGTAGGGAGAAAGAAGGAGAAGATTGAGGTGAAGGGAGAGACAGGGAAGAGAGAACGATTGAGAGATAGAGAAAGCAAGATATGCTACTGTAGCTGAACACCAGGTGTTAACTGCCTCCCTGTCTGCTGTAAGTGTGTGAACGTTAAAACGTTTCAACAAAATTGGGATTAATGTTAAGAAAAATCCCTATCCAAAAAACAATGTTTTTTTGACGTATAGTGAGCTCCAAAAGTATTGGGACAGTGACAATTTTGTTGTTGTTTTGAACAGTGACAATTTTGTTGTTGTTTTGGCTCTACGGGACAGTGACAATTTTGTTGTTGTTTTGGCTCTACGGAACAGTGACAATTTTGTTGTTGTTTTGGCTCTACGGAACAGTGACAATTTTGTTGTTGTTTTGGCTCTACGGAACAGTGACAATTTTGTTGTTGTTTTGGCTGTTTCTGTTGTTGTTTTGGCTCTACGGGACAGTGACAATTTTGTTGTTGTTTTGGCTCTACGGAACAGTGACAATTCTGTTGTTGTTTTGGCTCTACGGGACAGTGACAATTTTGTTGTTGTTTTGGCTCTACGGAACAGTGACAATTCTGTTGTTGTTTTGGCTCTACGAGAGTGACAATTCTGTTGTTGTTTTGGCTCTACGGAACAGTGACAATTTTGTTGTTGTTTTGGCTCTACGAGAGTGACAATTTTGTTGTTGTTTTGGCTCTACGGAACAGTGACAATTTTGTTGTTGTTTTGGCTCTACGAGTGTGACAATTTTGTTGTTGTTTTGGCTCTACGGAACAGTGACAATTTTGTTGTTGTTTTGGCTCTACAAGAGTGACAATTTTGTTGTTGTTTTGGCTCTACGGGACAGTGACAATTTTGTTGTTGTTTTGGCTCTACGGAACAGTGACAATTTTGTTGTTGTTTTGGTTCTGCTCCAGCACTTTGGATTTGAAATGATAAAATGACTATGATACAATGAATATGAGGTTTAGGTGAAACGTTTAGAAATTACAGCACTTTTTGTATATAGTCCCCCCATTTTAGGGGACAAAAAGTATTGGGACAAATTCACTTATATGTGTATTTAAATAGTTCTAACCTGTTACCATTACAATAACAGGGGAGGTTAGCATTACTGTTGAGAGTTAGAATAGTAGAATACACCGGGTGCAAGACATTCTAACCTGTTACCATTACAATAACAGCGGAGGTTAGCATTACTGTTGAGAGTTAGAATAGTAGAATACACCGGGTGCAAGACATTCTAACCTTTTACCATTACAATAACAGGGGAGGTTAGCATTACTGTTGAGAGTTAGAATAGTAGAATACACCGGGTGCAAGACATTCTAACCTGTTACCATTAAAATAACAGGGGAGGTTAGCATTACTGTTGAGAGTTAGAATAGTAGAATACACCGTGTGCAAGACATTCTAACCTGTTACCATTACAATAACAGGGGAGGTTAGCATTACTGTTGAGAGTTAGAATAGTAGAATACACCGGGTGCCAAAATGACGTTGCTTTCATCCCTGCTATGTAAACAAAGCTGATTTCCATGACAATTTTGCTTCTTAAACTAGTTTTCTTTAGCTAATAAGATGAAAACATGACTTTGAACTACTTTTGGGTACCTTGTTAACATTTCAACAACACGAAATACATGTTTTAAGCGTCGCTACATTTCCAAATAGCAAAGAAAACCTGTAATCTGCTTGACAAATCCATGTTACGTACCTTACAGATCACAAAGTCAGCTCATTTCCATTCCATTCAAGCCCGTTTGATTCATACACTGGCTTGTCTGACTCATGTTTTTATTTTAACCTGCCCTTCCCTTATCTACACTGAAATAATATCATTTCAGAAGTCCTCTATTAGGATCTTTTAAAATGATATCTCACATAGCTCATTAATACACCCTTGCATATATATGTATCTATTGCAGGTCCTAGGATACAACAATGAATACTATTGAACTAACTGCCACTTTGTTCTGAGTGTTTGCAGTGCTAGTGTATCTGTGTATCTCACATATTATGTTCCCAGTATAATACAGCAAGCTAACTTTCTTAGGGTGGTTGGTAATGGAGGACATCAGGTGGATCCACGTCTGGGTGTTGGGCAGAACCCCTACGTCCTGGAGAACAGGAGCAGAGATAAATGGAACAGGGGAGGAGACAGAGACATAAACAAGCAAACACACAGGTTACAGGTATAATTTTACTGCAAGAAAAGCATAATTTGCCTGGAGTTGATATTATTTTACTCTACATGTAGAAGGTTACAGGCCTACAGTCAGTGTCCTTATTTCAGTTACTGTTTCCATTTAACCCATATGAACTTAAATGAGGATTTTCTGTTTATTCATGGGTACATGGATACTCGTAAGCGGGATATCAAAGGTGCTTGAAAACAGCTTAAGACCTTAAACAGGATATGAGCTACTATCAGGAATACTGTGCGCATGTAAACGTGGTCAAATATAGAACCTCCAGATATGCAAACACTAACTAGAGACCAATGTCCATTTCCAAGCATCCCTGGCCCAAAGTTTGATTTGGAAATGGACACAAAAGATTCATGGCTAGGGAGAAGGGGTTAAGGACCGGTAAGGAACTGGGCAACTAAACAGTCAATTGAACATTTCAATTTCAAGACTTACACTGAACAAATAATATCAACACAGCATGTAAAGTGTTGGTCTAATGTTTATTGAGCTGAAATAAAAGATCCCTGACATTTTCCATGTGCACAAAAAGCTTATTTCTCTCAAATTCTGTGAAATACAAACATTCCTTTACATCCCTGTTAGTGAGCATTTCTCCATCCACCTGACAGGTCTGGAATATCAAGTAGCTGATTAAACAGCATGATCATTACACAGGTGCACCTTGTGCTTGAGACAATAAAAGGCCACTTCAAAACATGCAGTTTTGTCACACGACACAATGCCACATATGTCTACATTTTTGAGGGAGTGTACAATTGGCATGCTGACTGCAGGAATGTCCACCAGAGAATTGAATGTTAATTTCTCGACCATAAGCCGCCTCCAACATCATTTTAAAGAATTTGGCAGTACATCCAACCGGCCTCACAAACGCAGACCACGTGTAACCACACCAAGCCCAGTTCCTCCACATCCGTCTTCTTCACCTGCGGGATCGTCTGAGACCAGCCACCCAGACAGCTGATGAAACTGTGGGTTTGCACAACCGAAGAATGTCTGCACAAACTGTCAGAAACCGTCTGAGGGAAGCTCATCTGCATACTCGTTGTCCTCACCAGGGTGTTGACCTGACTACAGTTCGGTGTCGTTGCTGAATTCATTGGACAAATACTCAACTTCAATGGCCACTGGCACACAGGAGAGGTGTGCTCTTCATGGATGAATCCTGGTTTCAACTGTACCGGGATGATAGCAAAACTGAGGATGGATCAACAACATTGTAGTTACTCCACAATACTAACCTAATTGACAGAGTGAAAAGAGGGAAGCCTGTACAGAATAAAAAATATTCCAAAAGATGCATCCGGATTGCAACAACGCACTAAAGTAATACTGCAAAGTAATTCACTGTCCTGAATACAAAGTATTATGTTTGGTTTAGTCTGCTTTCCACCAGACACTGGGAGATGAATTCACCTTTCAGCAGGACGATAACCTAAAACACAAGGTCAAATCTACACTGAAGTTACTTTCCTAGAAGACAATGAATGTTCCGGGGTGACAAAGTTAAAGTTTTGACTTAAATCTACTTGAAAATCTATGGCAACAAACAATTTGACAGGGCTTGAAGAATTTTGAAAAGAATAATGGACAAATGTTGCACAATCCAGGTGTGGAAAGCTCTTCGAGACCCAGAAAGACTCTGTAATCGCTGCCAAAAGTGCTTCAGCAATATGTTGACTCAGGGGTGTGAATACATATCTAAATGAGTTAATTCTGTATTTCATTTTTTATACATTTGCATACATTGCTAAAAACATGTTTTCTCTGTCATTATAGGGTATTGTGTTTAGATGTTGAGATAAAAATGATGTATTTAATACATTTTGAATTCAGGCTGTAACACAACAAAATGTGGAATAATTCAAGGGGTATCAATACTTTCTGAAGGCACTGTAGATGGCTGAAAAAATGGTTAAATAAATCCTTCCAGCCATCTAATAGAAGTTAACTACTTAGCTAGCTACTTAACCTGAATAGTGAATTTATCTGCCCTCCCTACGAATGTTGTGCCTCTTGTCAGGATCAATAGTGCATTCATGGTACTTTGCCTGGTTGGAAAGATACATAAAATCTCTTTGAGTGATGCCATTAAAGTGCAAGCTACATACAAACAGAAAGCCAGCTTCAATAACAGTTAGCTAGTTGAGCATTTCTCCTTTGCCAAGATAATCCATCCACCTGAGAGGTGTGGCATATCAAGAAGCCGAATAAACAGCATGATCATGACACAGGTGCACCTTGTGCTGGGTACAATAACGGGTGGCTGTGGGTTATGGTATGGGCAGGCATAAGCTACGGACAACAAACACAATTACATTTTATTGATGTCAATTTGAATGCACAGAGATACCGTGACGAGATCCTAAGACTCATTGTCGTGCCATTCATCTGCCGCCATCATCATGTTTCAGCATGATAATGCACGGCCCCATGTCACAGGGATCTGCACCGAAGCTGAAAATGTTCCAGTTCTTGCATGCTCACCAGACATGTTACCCATTGATCAGGTTTGGGATGCTCTGGATCGACATTTACGACAGCGTATTCCAGTTCACGCCAATATCCAGCAATTTCGCACAGCCATTGAAGAGGAGTGGAACCACAATCCACAGGCCACAATCAACAGCTTGATCAACTCTATGCGAAGGAGATGTTTCACGCTGCATGAGGCAAATGGTGGTCACACCAAATACTGACTGGTTTTCTGATCCACGTCCCTACCTTGTTTTTAGGTATCTGTGACCAACAGATGTATATTTGTAATCCCAGTCAAATCAAATTGTATTTGTCACATGCACCGAATACAACAGGTGTAGTGAAATGCTTACTAACAAGCCCTTAACCAACAATGATTTAAGAAGTTTTAAGAAAAATAAGTGTTACGTAAAAAATAGAAAATGAAAGTAACAAATAATTCAACGGCAGCAGTAAAATAACAATAGCGAGGCTACATACAGGGGGTACCAGTACTGAGTCAATGTGGAGGCTACATACAGGGGGTACCAGTACTGAGTCAATGTGGAGGCTACATACAGGGGGTACCAGTACTGAGTCAATGTGGAGGCTACATACAGGGGGTACCAGTACTGAGTCAATGTGGAGGCTACATACAGGGGGTACCAGTACTGAGTCAATGTGGAGGCTACATACAGGGGGTACCAGTACTGAGTCAATGTGGAGGCTACATACAGGGGGTACCAGTACTGAGTCAATGTGGAGGCTACATACAGGGGGTACCAGTACTGAGTCAATGTGGAGGCTACATACAGGGGGTACCAGTACTGAGTCAATGTGGAGGCTACATACAGGGGGTACCAGTACTGAGTCAATGTGGAGGCTACATACAGGGGTACCAGTACTGAGTCAATGTGGAGGCTACATACAGGGGGTACCAGTACTGAGTCAATGTTGAGGCTACATACAGGGGTACCAGTACTGAGTCAATGTGGAGGCTACATACAGGGGTACCAGTACTGAGTCAATGTGGAGGCTACATACAGGGGGTACCAGTACTGAGTCAATGTGGAGGCTACATACAGGGGGTACCAGTACTGAGTCAATGTGGAGGCTACATACAGGGGGTACCAGTACTGAGTCAATGTGGAGGCTACATACAGGGGGTACCAGTACTGAGTCAATGTGGAGGCTACATATGGGGGGTACCAGTACTGAGTCAATGTGGAGGCTACATACGGGGGGTACCAGTACTGAGTCAATGTGGATGCTACATACAGGGGGTACCAGTACTGAGTCAATGTGGAGACTACATACAGGGGTACCAGTACTGAGTCAATGTGGAGGCTACATACAGGGGGTACCGGTACAGACTCAATGTGGAGGCTACATACAGGGGGTACCGATACAGACTCAATGTGCGGGAGCACCAGTTAGTCAAAGTAATTAAGGTAATATGTACATGTAGGTAGAGTTAAAGTGACTATGTATAGATAATAAACAGAGAGTAGCATCAACGTAAAAGAGGGGTCTGGGTAGCCCTTTGATTAGCTGTTCAGGAGTCTTATGGCTTGGGGTTAGAAGCTGTTAAGAAGCCTTTTGGACCTAGACTTGGCGCTCTGGTACCACTTGCCGTGCAGTAGCAGAGAGAACAGTCTATGACTAGGGTGGCTGGAGTCTTTGACAATTTTTTGGGCCTTCCTCTGACACCGCCTGGTATAGAGGTCCTGAATGGCAGGAAGTTTGGCCCCAGTGATGTACTGGGCCCTACGCACTACCCTCTGTAGTGCCTTGTGGACAGAGGCTGAGCAGTTGCCATACCAGGCAGTGATGCAATCAGTCAGGATGCTCTCAATGGTGCAGCTGTAGAATATTTTGAGGATCTGAGGACCCATGCCGAATCTTTTCAGTCTCCTGAGGGGAAATAGGCTTTGTTGTGCCCGCTTCATGACTGTCTTAATGTGTTTGGAGTATGATAGTTTGTTGGTGATGTGGACATCACCACGATCACCAAGATCTCAACCTGCTCCACTACAGCCCTGTCGATGAGAATGGGGGCGTGCTGGATCCTCCTTTTCCTGTAGTCCACAATCATCTCCTTTGTCTTGGTCACGTTGAGGGAGAGGTTATTGTCCTGGCACCACACAGCCAGGTCTCTGACCTCCTACCTATAGGCTGTCTCATTGTTGTCTGTGTCATCGGCAAACTTAATGATGGTGTTGGAGTCGTGCCTGGCCGTGCAGTCATGAGTGAACAGGGAGTAGAGGAGGGGACTACGCACGCACCCCTGAGGTGCCCCCGGGTTGAGGTTCAGCGTGGCAGATGTATTGTTACCTACCCTTACCACCTGGGGGCGGCGCCTCAGGAACTCCAGGATCCAGTTGCAGATGGAGGTGTTTAGTCCCAGGGTCCTTAGCGTAGTGATGAGCTTTGAGGGCACTATGTTATTGAACGCTGATCTGTAGTCAATTAATAATATTCTCATATAGGTGTTCCTCTTGTCCAGGTGGGATTGCATCATCTGTGGATCTGTTTGCGATATGCAAATTGGAGTGGGTCTAGGGTTTCTGGGATAATGGTGTTGATGTGAGCCATGACCAGCCTTTCAAAGCACTTCATGGCTACAGAAGGGTTAGTAGTGATTTAGGCAGGTTACCTTAGTGTTCTTGGGCACAGGGACTATGGTGGTCTGCTTGAAACATGTTGGTATTACATACTCGGTCAGGGACAGGTTGAAAATATCAGTGAAGACACTTGCCAGTTGGTCAGCGCATGCTCGGAGTACATGTCCTGGTAATCCGTCTGAATGTTGACCTGTTTAAAGGTCTTACATCAGCTACAGAGAGTGTGATCACACAGTCGTCCGGTCATGTGGAATCCATAGATTATGGCCTAATAAAATTGCTGAAGTTTTGAAAATGTTCTCTAGGCTAACACCGGCCCTACATGACGGCATTGGCGTTTTTTCTTTATGTTTGGATCAACACGTGATTCTGGCTTATCTCACATGAATGCTGCCCTGACTTCCTATCTGCCAAATTATTCTGTTCTTTCGCAATAAAAAAAAGAAAGATTGTTATGTTAAAAAGAAAAGGTGTAAGACCGGAAAGAATGAAATGAAATAAACATAGAACAGAATGTGAACTGAGATTTGCCATAAAAGGTGTTTTGTGTGTAAATAACAATAACATATGAAGCTATGTATGTAAAACAGACAGCAAACCAGAACTTTTATTAATGTGATGCAGGTCAACTGTGTTATAAGTAGAAATGTATTCCATTATTTAAAAAGTTGACACACTGAACTAGGCTACTCTTGATGACCTGAATTAGTAATTGACGCACTGCATTACTCTTACAACACTTAAAATGAACTATTAGCAATATTTCATTTGAATAAAAGTACTTTATAAGATTGTAATTGTGTTTGTGCATTGTTTTTTATACCGGTCTTATGTAGAACATGTCTGGCCCACCCTGTAAATAACCTTTTCCAAATCTGGACCCGGTAAGAATACCGTTGAATAGCCCTGGCATAGTGGGTCAATTTCCGTAAGAGTGAGGCTCAACTTCTCTGCTGTCTTGGTGCCCTGGCTACCACGCTGTAAACAGCTGAAGCAAACACGTGCACATGCGCAGATACTGTGTGAAAGGGGAAGAGTTGCATCTCACTCATCTCATTATCCTAACCTATTCATTGATGAGAGGGCCTGCTTTACTGAGGTTGTGTAACATTACAAGCCAAGAAATTGCAAGATACATCATTCCATTGCGAGACACATCTTTTGATAGCCAATAGATAGGACTATTTCACGGCTATGTCTGTCTGCCTGGTGGCTGACCTGCCTATACTGTGCCCCTCCCCTCTCTCTCCGTCCCTTGCAAGCTCGCTATGAAAGATGCAAGTGGTCTCAAAAGTACAACAACTAATCAGTCTCTTCAGTTCCAAACATACTGAATTTTAGGATACTCAAAAATGGCAGTTGACACCGGGAGTCGACATGCAAGGATCGAGGAATCAATCATTTTTGAGTCAACTCTCCACCGCCACATCGTCGTTAACAGTTGGACAAATTGCAGATAAAGGCAAGTGACAGCAGCAAAGTCCCGTATGACAATGATTTGAGAAGTTAAATGAGAAGGAAATGCAAACTTTGCGAGGTATAGAGACCCTGTAACGTGTACGCTGTGCGTCGGGAAGCAAGTTCAGGGAGTGTATTTAATAATCAAAAGAACATAGAACAGAACAAGAAACACGTGTAGCTTACAGACATGAACACTGGAACAGAAACAATATCGCCTAGGGGAGGACCCAAAGGGAGTGACATATATAGGGAAGGTAATCAGACAGGTGATGGAGTCCTGGTGAGTCTGATGAGGCGCTGGTGCGCGTAACGATGGTGACGGGTGTGCGTAATAATTAGCAGCTTGGTGACCTCGAGCACTAGAGAGGGAGGTTACGTGACAGACCCAAACAGTTGCTGGCAGGTGCATTGTGAATTCACATGGAATTGTATGAATTGTTCTTATCGTTTTAACAGATACATTTTTTTTTCAGTTTAAACATTAATGTTTCCATTTGTCATATCCCTAGTCTGACCCACTGTCTGCTGAAGCGCACTGTCAGGGGAAATGAGCGTGAAGGGAAGGGCGACCTGGCAGCCATGTTCTCCAGGTGACCTCCGTTCAGAGTGACTGAGTGGGGCGGAGGGGGCCGCATGACCTTTTCCAGCCCAGTGGAGATGGTTGCCCTTGGGCCACGGATGATCTGAGCCCAGCCTCCAGGCCTGGTTATTAACACAGTGGCTTCGATTGGCCGCTCAGCTCGCCGAGCCTTTTGTGTCTGATCCGCTACACAATGGTAGCTGTACGTCAGGAGCTCTGAGCTCTAACAAGGACAGGATGGATGGTAGGCAGAGGGGGAGAGAGAGAGAAGGGGAAGACCGAGAGAGAGAGAGGGAGGTGAGAGAAAGAGAGAGAGAGACTGAGAGCAGGTTTAATCTCCACAGGATTTCAAAAACAGAAAGAGACAAAGAGGGATGAGAAAGAGAGAAGCAATTTTAGAGGTGTTTATCTCACCGTCTCTTTTCTCAACTCTCCTCTGTCTGATCAGTATTCTGCCTCTGTCACCCCCAGCCCATCGATTAACCCCACAGTGTATAGTATAGGATCAGATCCTCTGGTGGGTTTAGGAGAGATGGGTGTCAGGGGAAATTTCATGCCGACTGCTCTTTTCCATTAGGGAGGCAGGAACAGTGGAGTCCACCTCCCTCCTCTAGGGCCCAGCACTGTGAAAATTTGTGAAGCGTGAACCCTATAGAGGAGAGGAGGAGGAGAGGAGGCGAGAATGAAAGAGAGAGGGAGAGAAAGAGAGAGGGGGTAGAGAGAGCTTGGGGAGATGGAGGGAGAGAGATGGTAAGAATCGAATGGGAGAGATGGAGGGAGAGCTGTTTGGTGTAGTTAGCTGCAGGCCTCTGAAGAAGGAGGATGAGGAAAGGAGGAAAGGGCAGGGAGGAGGAAAGGTCAGGGAGGAGGAAAGGTCAGGGAGAAGGAAAGGTCAGGGAGGAGGAAAGGTCAGGGAGGAGGAAAGGTCAGGGAGAAGGAAAGGTCAGGGAGGAGGAAAGGTCAGGGAGAAGGAAAGGTCAGGGAGAAGGAGGCAGAGTGTTTTTGGATTCTGTATCCGTACAGTATTTTATTGACTGATGGGATGGTGCCAGTTTGAGCTGACCTTTCCAAAACCCTTCAAAGAAACAGTTACCACAAAACCCTGAGAAACCCTTACAGTAGGAGGCTTACTGCACACTACCTAGGCCAGTAAATCAAAGTATCCATGAGAGGATTGCATGCTGCTACAATATCCCAGTACATTCTCCAGATATGTAGTGAGTAAGTACCTGACATTCTCCGCAATAGTGCATGCTCTGTCTCAGGAATTGGAGGTAGCAGAAGTCAGAGTAAAATTCATTATAAAATCGATCACCTCAAGCTTTCTCAATACTATTATTAATTAATTAATAATCAAAGAACCTGTGTGTCTATTGCAGCCGTGTACTGTAGTAAGTAGTCAGTCACTAGCCTAACTAGTATAAAACCCTTGTCTTTAGCATTACACTCACTCGCCAAACTACAACCTGCGTTGTGGGTGTCCATGTTAAAGTGTGGGTCAGGTGGAGCAACTTTCTCTTTTATTTATTTAACCTTTATTTAACTAGGTAAGTCAGTTAAGAACAAATTCTTATTTACAATGACGGCCTCCCAAAAGGCAAAAGGCCTCCTGTGGGGACGGGGATTAAAATAAAAATATAGGACAAAACACACATCGCGACAAGAGCGACACCACAACACCACATAAAGAGAAATCTAAGACAACAAAATAGCATGGCAGCAACACATGACAACACAGCATGGTAGCAAAACATGACAACAACATGGTAGCAACACAACATGGCAGCAGCACAGCATGGTGGCAGCACAAAACATGGTACAAACATTATGGGGCAGAGACAACAGCACCAAGGGCAAGAAGGTAGAGACAACAATATATCATGTGAATCAGCCACAAGTGTCAGTAAGAGTGTCCATGATTGAGTCTTTGAATGAAGAGATGGAGATAAAACAGTCCAGTTGGAGTATTTGTATCAGCTTGTTCCAGTCGCTAGCTGCAGCGAACTGAAAAGAGGAGCGACCCAGGGACGTGTGTGCTTTGGGGAACTTTAACATATTGTGACTGGCAGAACGGGTGTTGTATGTGGAGGATGAGGGCTACAGTAGGTATCTCAACAAAGCCTCCTTCACTCACGCCGCCAAACTTACCCTAGTAAAACTGACTATCCTACCGATCCTCGACTTCGGCGATGTCATCTACAAAATTGCTTCCGACACTCTACTCAGCAAACTGGATGCAGTTTATCACAGTGCCATCCGTTTTGTCACTAAAGCACCTTATACCACCCACCACTGCGACTTGTACGCTCTAGTCGGCTGGCCCTCGCTACATATTCGTCGCCAGACCCACTGGCTCCAGGTCATCTACAAGTCCATGCTAGGTAAAGCTCCGCCTTATCTCAGTTCACTGGTCACGATGGCAACACCCATCCGTAGCACGCGCTCCAGCAGGTGTACCTCACTGATCATCCCTAAAGCCAACACCTCATTTGGCCGCCTTTCGTTCCAGTTCTCTGCTGCCTGTGACTGGAACGAATTGCAAAAATCGCTGAGGTTGGAGACTTTTATCTCCGTCACCAACTTCAAACATCTGCTATCTGAGCAGCTAACCGATCGCTGCAGCTGTACATAGTCTATCGGCAAATAGCCCACCCATTTTTACCTACCTCATCCCCGTACTGTTTTTATTTATTTACTTTTCTGCTCTTTTGCACACCAATATCTCTACCTGTACATGACCATCTGATCATTTATCACTCCAGTGTTAATCTGCAAAATTGTAATTATTCGCCTACCTACTCATGCCTTTTGCACACAATGTATATAGACTCCCCCTTTTTCTTCTTTTCTACTGTGTTATTGACTTGTTAATTGTTTACTCCATGTGTAACTCTGTGTTGTCCGTTCACACTGCTATGCTTTATCTTGGCCAGGTCGCAGTTGCAAATGAGAACTTGTTCTCAACTAGCCTACCTGGTTAAATAAAGGTGAAATAAAAAATAATAATAAAGTTAGGGGGGAGTGAGGCCTAAGAGGGTTTTTATAAATAAGCATCAACCAGTGGGTCGAGATACGTTTACAGAGGAGTATAGAGGGCAGTGATGTTTCCTATAAGGAGCATTGGTGGCAAATCTGATGGCTGAATGGTAGAGGAACATCTAGCCACTCGAGGGCACCCTTACCTGCCAATCTATAAATTACAACGCCGTAATCTAGCATGGGTAGGATGGTCATCTGAATCAGGGTTCGTTTGGCAGCTGGGGTGAAATAGAAGCGATTACCATAGAGGAAACCAAGTCTAGATTCAACTTTAGCCTGCAGCTTTGATATGTGCTGAGAGAAGGACAGTGTACCGTCTAGCCATACTCCCAAGTACTTGTTGGAGGTAACTACTTCAAACTCTAAATCATTTGTGGGGAGAGGGGGATTCTTCTTCCCAAACCACACAGCCTTTGTTTTTGAAGGTGTTCAGAACAAGGTTAAGGGCAGAGAAAGCTTGTTGGACACTAAGAAAGCTTTGTTGTAGAGTGTTTCACGGCCTCTCCCTCAGTGAGGTGTGTGGGTGTGTGCCGCTCAGAGCCACTCAGTGTGGTGTTTCAGCATGATGCTCTAGAGGTCAGAAATGCTGAGCACTGCAATTTTATAAATGAGCCGGAAAAGCAGGGAGCACCATTCACAACTGACTTTGGCCTGAGTGGAGGCAGGAATATATTAATATGCATGACTATTTCTCCTGTCAGTGGAAAAACGGCTCTGGTGCGCTGCATGAAACAGAGGTGTGCTTCACCCGCACAGTGCAGAAAAAGCTGCAGAGGCTGCCAAACTATCTGCAAAAGTCCAGCGAGGCTACCCTAGACTGGAAGATGGCTGCTGCTGCTGCTCTCCTCACAGCCATTCTGTCACATGATACAGTCTCCCTCAGTGACCCCTGACCTCTGCAGTATAGAGGCTCCAGGAACTTCTACTCTATCCCATATGCTGGGCTAGAGAGAGAGAGAGAGAGACGGTGGTGGTGGAGAGGAGTCTTCCCCCAGTGAGACCACTTTCCAGGTGCAGCCAGCACTATTTTTAGCTGAAGCAGGTGTCCTCATTCAGCTCAGCATGCATATTAAATGACTGGAATATTATCTCCAACTCCCTCTCTCCCCCTCACCTGCTCCCTCCCTCCCTCGCCTCATCTATTTCTCTCACTTGGCTGGGTGGAATATTCTCCATCCTCTCTCTCCCACTCTCCCCCTCCCTCTTTCCCTCCCTTTTCCTCTCACCTGGTCTCTGTAGAGGCATCGGGTGATTTTGTCCCCCACCTTTTGCCAAATGGATTTCTTTAACTAAGGGCTGTTGTAGCAGATAGTGTTAGGTGTGTAACGGCAGCATCAGCCTAAGTATTGACTTTCTCTGCTGTTTTATTGCATCCAGTGACAATTCTGGTATTATGGCCTCATCTCTGGTGCTGCAAGGGAAAAGTCCAAACAGGATCTTTGGGATGTCCCAAAGTTGACATTTCAATGGGGTGACATTAAAGTGGAACTTAAAGCGTTTTAGCAACATGAAATCTTATTAAACTCTGTTCATATACACATCCAGGAAGAATAAACACCTTTTTTTAAAGTGAGCACCTAGATATCGTAATTTTCACATTTTCATAAATTCATAGAACGTTTGGGAATGAAGTAGAGTATGGCATTTGTGAAAAGTCTAAAAGAATATCGAGTGGGAAAACGACCATGCGTTTGGACAACTAAAAGACACTGCAGCAAATAAAACCTAATAAAAATATGTCTCGTCTATGATCAAGTCTACGTAGTCCGTTGCGCCTTAGCCAATCAGAGCTACAGTAGGTCTTTATGCAAATAAGCCATTTGCCACACGGGCCTGCCATCATTCACTTTGAACTGGAGTGTGTGTTCACAGGCTGTAGCAAAAGCGCAACTTTAGATCATTAGAACGCATTCGCTAAAAGCCACAAAATACACCGAATGGAATTCTGCAAATATGTAAATACCACGGGAGTCCTCTTACATTTGGCAACTTTTACAGTCCTATTGATCAAACAACCATGAAAAGGTAGTCTATCTCGGCCTCAACTATGCACATTAACAATAACATCGACAACTAATGCTAGCCAGAGCGAGTTGAGATGAACTCAAATCTAACGAGGGATAATTAGATCAACTTTCTCAAACTTTTTCAGCTAGTTGGTCGTCAAAATTGCACTGATAAATAATGGGGAATTGTAGCCTCCTCATCCTTCTGCAGCTTGCCTGCCAATGCATGCTTGTCCCAACCCACGTATTGACAACTGAATGGGAACTTGCCTGCCCGCCCATTTGATCAATGCCAAATACATTTGATTGACAACTAAGGGTGCGTTCATTATTTGCCTCCAGTATGTCAGAGTGCGCTCTGGATAGTTAGTAAATTCAGAGTGTTGTCAGATTGTCTGTTTGTAAATTCAGAGCATTTCGCTCTCCAAGCGTTCAGAGTGCACACCGCACTATTGACACTGGATGCACTGGCCTAGGGTTGATACAAGCATTCATCACAACGGCAGTCAAGCACCCAAACTAACTGGCTAAAATTGGATAGCTTGCTAGCTACTTGTAATTCCAGACGCAAATGAGAGAACACCTCACTCTGGCCATTTTACTCTGGTTAGGCTGTTTAGATGTTATCTAGAGCATTTTTAACGAACTGTATTGCTTGCAACAATTTACTAACTTTTTTTGTCGACGTTTACTGACACTGATCATATTCAGTGGGTGTTGCGTGTTTGTAAATTCTTCAGTTATTCTGCCCTCTGGCACACTCAGACGAGAGTGCTCTGAAATCGTAGATAGCAAGAGGGAATTTACCAACGCAAGAGATATGCTAACTGGATAACAGTCATTCAAGTTCAGCATAGCTAGCTAGCTAGAGCGATTCACATTGTTTGCTAGCTAACCAAATGACACCTGCATCTCTAGCTGTAGCCCCCAAGAAATGATATGAGGGAAAAGAGTAGGTCACTCAACCACTCCTCCAATGACATGACATCCTCCTAGCTAGCTAACGTTAGGCTCCGTGTTGTATCGTGCTAAATAAATAGGTACATAAATAGATACACTAGCCTACGTTACGACTGACTTGTGATCATTGCCCTTGCTAGTTTGATTGTATTGACATTCCCAGCCTTAGTTACATTCGTCTGTTTTTGTCTACAATATTGTGTAATGGAAACTGAAACAGTGCATCCCGAATGGAGGCAGCAAACAGTGTACCAGGCCAGCTGTGATTTACAACCTGATAGCAATATTTTTGGGACAGCCAAGAAATGCATTGGTGAATTATATGAATCATCCATCTATTCTGCCAACAATTCCTTCGTGTACGTCATGGAATGTTGAGTCAAATATAACCTATTTTTAAAACCTCTTATAAAACAACCTGGGAACTTGATATTGTTGACTGATATTATGATTGTCTGTGTGTTTCATATCTGCAAAGTAGTTAAAATGCCGTCAGTTCCACTTTAAGGCTTACACGGTTAAGGTAAGAGTTAGCGTTAGGGTAAGGGTAGGGGTTAAGGTTAGGGAAGGATCGTCCCAAGGGTTCCCGATAGCACTAATGGTGCCGCAAGAGGCTGGGGATAACCTTTGAGGTGCCAAATGGATAGCTCTTCTAAAAAGAGCAAGCTGCTAAACTGACCTTTAGGAGCCCTCTTTCTGTCCCTTCTCCCCATCCTCACATCTCTGTCTGTCTGTCCGTCCGTCCGTCCGTCCGTCCGTCCGTCCGTCCGTCCGTCCGTCCGTCCGTCTGTCCGTCCGTCCGTCCTCTCTCTCTCTCTCTCTCTCTCTCTCTCTAATAAACAGTAAACATTACACCCACAAAAGTTCCAAAGGAATAGAGACATTTCAAATGTCATATTATGGCTATATACAGTGTTGTAACGATGTGCAAAGAGTACAAAAAGGAAAATAAATAAACATAAATATGGGTTGTATTTACAATGGTGTTTGTTCTTCACTGGTTGCCCTTTTCTTGTGGCAACAGGTCACTAATTTTTCTGCTATGATGGCACACTGTGGTATTTCACCCAATAGATATGGGAGGTGATCAAAATGTGATTGTTTTTTAATTTTTTGTGGGTCTGTGTTATCTGAGGGAAACATGTGTCTCAAATAATGTCATACATTTGGCAGGGGGTTAGAAAGTGTATCTCAGTTTCCACATAATTTTGTGGGCAGTGTGCACATTGCCTGTTTTCTCTTGAGAGCCAGATCTGCCTACGGCGGGCCTCTCTCAGTAGTACATAGTCTCTCTCTCTCACTCCTTCTCTCTCTCTCTACTGGCTCCACTATAGCCCCATTCTATAGCCCCCCCCCTCCTGCCCAGATAGTCCTCTCCTGCCTCTGGTAGCCAGGCTGAAACTGCTGTTGCTGTCCCCAGCTCCCCTGAGTTCTGCCTGACCACCATAGCCTGTCTGTCTGGCTCTGCGTTGAAATCCAAATCCACACACATGGATGTGACATTAGAGGGCGATGCACTGGCAGACAGACAGAGTGAATATCTATATATATTCTAGTGAATTCAGGACTCCGGAGTGTCGCCACTGACTGGTATAGTAGTGTAGTGTGTAGTAGTGTAGTGTGCAGTAGTGTAGTGTGTAGTAGTGTAGTGTGCAGTAGTGTAGTGTTACTTAGCCACTGATTCCATTGAGCTGTCATAGCACTTTCAGCTCAAGGTCACCTCCAAGGACACCAAAGATTCCAGCAGTTTAACACAAATCCACTCCACTCCCCCTCCCTTCCCCTCCTCTCCTATGCTCTCCTCTCTGTCATTGACTCCAGTAGTTAGATCATCCTCAGGCACGTCACCGGACTAAAAATGACAAGGACTTGATTGACCCATCTGATCCATTAGGATTGTAAAGGAAAGTGAATTTCCACAACAGGATCATTCTAGAATCCCCCTCCAACCAGCTCCAAATGACCCTGCTGCTAAAAAAATGATCTTTATGATGCCCCCGTCTTTTAAATCACTTCTGTCTAGTAAATTATGGCTCATAGGGAACCACTGGGAACCACTTCGTATAAGCGTTGAATTACACACAGCAGTCACTAAAATAAGATGTAGACTTACATCCTCTATCTATCCCATTTGTTGATCCTGATCATTAAAATACAGAATAGGATATTTTCTTCTCTTCTCCAAATTGGGGATATTCCTGTGGTTTCTATTGACACATAGAGGAGTACAGGAAACAGACACACACATACACATGTATGGCGCTGGAATGTATAGCGGCTGTTTTACGGGCTACTGACAAATTCTGCTATTATGTGGGTTTTTTTTGCACTGATCTTCACTTTTTTTGTGCATAATGTTTCCGCCATCATTTCCTATGACCGAAAAGAGCTTCTGGTCATTAGAACAGAGTCAGCGGAGCTGGACATACTGCTGACCCCGGATCAGGCCCTAATCCCCGAAACTAGGAAGAGAAAGAGACTGCGATATAGAGGCTGACGTGTTCTATTGGCGAATATACAATCGCTGGAGAATAAACTGGACGAGCGCTGTTCGAGACTGTAATATCCCATGCTTCTCGGAGTTGTGGCTGAACAAGGACATGGATAATATGCATCTAGTTGGTTTTTCTGTGCATCAGCAGGACAGAACGGCAGCGTTGGGTAAACTCATGTAAAGGTGTGTGTCTCTTTGTTAACAACAGCTGATGCACAATCTCAGCTATTAAGGAAGTCTCGAGATTCTGCTCGCCTGAGTTAGACAACCTCATGATAAATTGTATACCATACTATTTACCAAGAGAGTTTTCATTTATATTTTGGCACTAAGACTGCACTCAATGAGCTGTGTAGGGCCATAAGCAAACAAGAACATTCTCATCCAGAGGCGGCACTCCTAGTGGCCTGTAGTGGAGCAGGATGAGAGCTTCAAGTTCCTCGGTGTCCACATCACGAAGAATCTATCATGGTCCAAACACACCAACACAGTCGTGAAGAGATACTAGGCTTTTTTTTGCACTCATTACATACACTGCTGCTACTGTTGAATATCTGTTACTTTATTCCTAGTTCCTCAGTTACCTCGTACCCTGCATCCTTATTCATTGACTCAGTGCTGGTACCCTTGTATATAGCCAAGTTATCCTTACTCATTGAGTCAGTTCTGGTACCCTTGTATATAGCCAAGTTATCCTTACTCATTGACTCAGTGCTGGTACCCTTGTATATAGCCAAGTTATCCTTACTCATTGACTCAGTTCTGGTACCCTTGTATATAGCCAAGTTATCCTTACTCATTGACTCAGTTCTGGTACCCTTGTATATAGCCAAGTTATCCTTACTCATTGACTCAGTTCTGGTACCCTTGTATATAGCCAAGTTATCCTTATTCATTGACTCAGTGCTGGTACCCTTGTGTATAGCCAAGTTATCATTACTCATTTACTCAGTACTGGAACCCTGTGTATATAGCCAAGTTATCCTTACTCATTGACTCAGTTCTGGTACCCTTGTATATAGCCAAGTTATCCTTACTCATTGACTCAGTTCTGGTACCCTTGTATATAGCCAAGTTATCCTTATTCATTGACTCAGTGCTGGTACCCTTGTATATAGCCAAGTTATCCTTACTCATTGACTCAGTTCTGGTACCCTTGTATATAGCCAAGTTATCCTTATTCATTGACTCAGTGCTGGTACCCTTGTATATAGCCAAGTTATGCTTACTCATTGACTCAGTGCTGGTACCCTTGTATATAGCCAAGTTATCCTTACTCATTGACTCAGTTCTGGTACCCTTGTATATAGCCAAGTTATCCTTACTCATTGACTCAGTTCTGGTACCCTTGTATATAGCCAAGTTATCCTTATTCATTGACTCAGTGCTGGTACCCTTGTATATAGCCAAGTTATGCTTACTCATTGACTCAGTGCTGGTACCCTTGTATATAGCCAAGTTATCCTTACTCATTGACTCAGTTCTGGTACCCTTGTATATAGCCAAGTTATCCTTATTCATTGACTCAGTTCTGGTACCCTTGTATATAGCCAAGTTATCCTTACTCATTGACTCAGTTCTGGTACCCTTGTATATAGCCAAGTTATCCTTACTCATTGACTCAGTGCTGGTACCCTTGTATATAGCCAAGTTATCCTTACTCATTGACTCAGTGCTGGTACCCTTGTATATAGCCAAGTTATCCTTACTCATTGAGTCAGTTCTGGTACCCTTGTATATAGCCAAGTTATCCTTATTCATTGACTCAGTGCTGGTACCCTTGTATATAGCCAAGTTATCCTTACTCATTGACTCAGTTCTGGTACCCTTGTATATAGCCAAGTTATCCTTACTCATTG
This sequence comes from Oncorhynchus gorbuscha, assembly GCF_021184085.1. Lineage (NCBI taxonomy): Eukaryota > Metazoa > Chordata > Actinopteri > Salmoniformes > Salmonidae > Oncorhynchus > Oncorhynchus gorbuscha. Next base: position 51,149,755 of record NC_060188.1, on the reverse strand, counting down.
ACTCAGTTCTGGTACCCTTGTATATAGCCAAGTTATCCTTACTCATTGACTCAGTTCTGGTACCCTTGTATATAGCCAAGTTATCCTTACTCATTGACTCAGTTCTGGTACCCTTGTATATAGCCAAGTTATCCTTATTCATTGACTCAGTGCTGGTACCCTTGTGTATAGCCAAGTTATCATTACTCATTTACTCAGTACTGGAACCCTGTGTATATAGCCAAGTTATCCTTACTCATTGACTCAGTTCTGGTACCCTGGTACCCATAAGGCAAAAGTGATAACTAAGTGGCTTGGGGAACAAAACATCAATATTTTGGGTCCATGGCCGGGAAACTCCCCAGACCTTAATCCCATTGAGAACTTGTGGACAATCCTCAAGAGGCGGGTGGACAAACAAAACCCACAAATTCTGACAAACTCCAATCATTGATTATGCAAGAATGGGCTGCCACCAGTGGCCCAGAAGTGAATTGACAGCATGTCAGGGCAGATTGCAGAGGTCTTGAAAAAGAAGGGTCAACACTGCAAATATTGACTTCATGTAATTGTCAATAAAAGCCTTTGACACTTATGAAATGCTTGTAATTATACTTCAGTATTCCATAGTAACACCTGACAAAATTATCTAAAGACACTGAAGCAGCAAACTTTGTGTAAATTAATATTTGTGTCATTCTCAAAACTGTTGGCCACGACTGTACAGTGCATTCGGAAAGTAAGACTTTTTCCACATTTTGTTACGTTACAGCCTTATTCTAAAATTGATTAAATATTTATTTTCTCATTAATCTACACACAATACACCATAACGACACATCAAAAACAGGTTTTTATAAATGTTTGCAAATTTCTAAAAACAAAAGGGGAAAAAATGCCCTTTTGCTATGAGACCCGAAATTGAGCTCCGTTGCATCCTGTTCCCATTGATCATCCTTGAGATGTTTCGTCAACTTGATTGGAGTACACATGATTTGGAAAGGCACACACCTGTCTATATAAGGTCCCACAGTTGACAGTGCATGTCAAAAACCAAGCCATGGGGTTGAAGGAATTGTCTGTAGAGCTCCGAGACAGGATTGTGTCGGGGCACAGAGCTGGGGAAGGGTACCAAAAAAAGTCTGCAGCATTGAAGGTCCCCAAGAACACAGTGGCCTCCATCGTTCTTAAATGTAAGACGTTTGGAACCACCAAGAATCTAAAATCAAAAATATATTTTGATCTGTTTAAAACTTTTGGGGTTATTACATGATTCCATATGTGTTATTTCATAGTTTTGTAGTTTTGTTGTCTTCACTATTATTATACTATGTAGAAAATAGTAAAAGTTTGAATTGTACTGTATATATATATTTTTTGTTATGAACATTTTGTCCGCTCCTGACTGCATGTGCATAGAAATATAATGAATAGAACAGGCGTCCCCATTCAAGTTAAGGATGGTAGGACGGGCGGCCATTGAGAGTGTACCCATAGGAGGAAAGCAGAAAGTAAAAGCAGGAAGTGTACCCATTAATAAAGGCTGTCATTTGTTGATTCACTTCAACTGACACTACAAAAACTACATCCCATTGCATGAGCCATTGCACTTCAGTTACCATCATTTGAATTAACATTCTAAATTACCATGGAAATGATGCATCACAATACCAGGCAGCCATTGCGAGTGGACCCATGAGTTTACCAATCAAATTGCAAGGGATAGAGGTTCCCAGCCCAGTTTGATTTGATAATCTCTCTGTTTATCCACATACTAAATGCTCCCCATCCAAAACCAGTCATCTGTGAATCTGTGAAATGGGTGCCTTTAATGATACAAGGGCACAGTGAAACTGACTTGAGGTGACCCAAAGAGAGCCAAGATGGACAAACCTTTAATGATACAAGGGCACAGTGAAACTGACTTGAGGTGACCCAAAGAGAGCCAAGATGGACAACCTTTAATGATACAAGGGCACAGTGAAACTGACTTGAGGTGACCCAAAGAGAGCCAAGATGGACAAACCTTTAATGATACAAGGGCACAGTGAAACTGACTTGAGGTGACCCAAAGAGAGCTAAGATGGACAATCGTATGTTGAGTTTTTAAACAACTACTTGATATCGTCTATTTTACTGTACCTATGTAAGATATTCAACGTGGATTACCCAAATTAAAAAGTAAAACGCCATTTTAAAAATCACTACAATTTAAATGATGATTGATGACTCAATACCCAGTCATTCTTCCTCCTTTGATAAAAGCTTCTCCTTAATTCAAAGGAAGCACAGAAGGCAGATACATGTTTTGTACATTTCATTGCATAGACAGAGTGACATTTTGAACTTATTTCTCTATGTTAAATGGAATGTAGCCAGTGTCTGCTGTCGGCCTACCTATCTGCTTCATTTGAAATGGAATGTCACTGCAGTTCACTGCAGTTTACAGACTAAACTAAAGTTGTGTACTCACTTGAAAACAATAATAACATTCGTCATTACATTGTGTTGTTGTAGCCTAGGTAGGATGCATTTTTTGTTTGTAAGAAACTGAAACATATGGTTGCTTTTCCAACTGCACACCCGGGGACTGGGAGGGAGGGCGCGCACTCAACGCAGCCTCGGAAGTGCAAATAGTGTATCTGATATACATTTCTTCTTTCACTGTGTACATTGACTGGATATATTCACTGCATTATTAATCCTAACATTGAGCTTATGAATTATGGTCTAATATGCATACACTTCAACATATGCTATAGGCTGCACCGCGAGCCTATCCGTCTTTGTTCTGTTGCGCACCTGGCCTCTCCACTGACACAGCTATACCTCATAAATCTTGTCGAGTCTCCGGAAAAAACAGACTACAAAAGCTTTTTGGACACTTTTTTCCTTCAGCCTACTAACAGCCTATTGGTGGACAGATGCACCCTCGCTCTTGCTTGCTGAATTTAAGACAGGCTACCGCATTAAGAACGGGCCAGGAATTGGAAAGCCGAAGCGCATATTTTCCTATAGTGGGCCTATAATTAAGGCTGCATACTGACAAAATATATCATATGACTGGGCTGCTAATGTTCCTTCTGGATCTTATAAACTGTTGAGAATTAGACCCAAACTGATCCAAAGGGTTGCATAATGAGGCCTAGGCTGTAGGTTATGATAACATTGTTGCACTGATGCATTGCAAATAGTTGCACAGGGTGTAGCCTAGATGAATGAGCACAGTGAAAAATAAAGACCCAAAGGAATTGACAACCACTCGAAAAATGGAAATCGCTTGCAAGCCACTTGAGCAACGAGGCAATGAAATGCTGTAAAAGAGGCACTGGCTCTGTGTTGGTTGTTGAAATGTCTCATTTAAGTTGCAATAAAAAAAAAATTAGGCCTACATGTACAGTACATTGAAGTATTATTTACAGTTGTCACTATACCAATGAACACACCCTGAAAGCACTGAATGGTCTGAAGATGGAGACCATCTGTGTGTTAGAGACCTCATGAATGGTCTTGAGTTACCACCTGATTAATAGGCAGTGTGCAGTAGGATGCGTCGATCAGTTGATTAACAGGTGCAGGACTGTAGGACGATAAACGATAAACTTTCCTTTAGTGTTGATACTCACCAACTTTTAGTAGTTATGTAGCCTATATTTATTTATTTTATTTACCCGTTATTTTACCAGGTAAATTGACTGAGAACACGTTCTCATTTGCAGCAACGACCTGGGGAACAGTTACAGGGGAGAGGAGGGGGATGAATGAGCCAATTGTAAACTGGGGATTATTAGGTGACCATGATGGTTTGAGGGCCAGATTGGGAATTTAGCCAGGACACCGGGGTTAACACCCCTACTCTTACGATAAGTGCCATGGGATCTTTAATGACCTCAGAGAGTCAGGACACCCGTTTAACGTCCCATCCGAAAGACGGACGTCCCATCCGAAAGACGGATGGATGGTTTATTACTATAGTTTATCATTATAGTAATCGTTATAGTTATTTGCTTGGTGGAGGCTCTGAACTCTTGACACAATTAAAGGAATCATCACAACATAACTACTCGTAAGTCTAGCCAACGTTGGCGAACTTGAATGAAATACATATAAAAATACACATACACTTGTTTACTTGACTTTTATTGTCTATAAATTGACTCCTAATAATTTACTCAAGCAACTTAGCCACCGGCACACTGCAGTAGGTAAGTAAAGCATAAGTTTAATCCATCACTACTGTTGTTTAGCTCTGCAAATAGCAACGTTCGAGAATGAGATGGATGACTAACAAGATGGCGCCGAAAGAACATGGCTAACGTTTTACATTCTCCCAACCAATTGTGCAATTTAAATAAAAGAAAAATCTGTTTTGTGTAACTTATTATTTTTTACTTATTGTGTACATAATGTTGCTGCTACTGTCTCTTATGACCGAAAATAACTTCTGGACATCAGAAAAGCGATTACTCAGCGCGGACTGGAACAAACTTTTTCCTTTAATGAGTCTGGCGAGAAGGATATCCTGCTTTCACTAGAACAGGCCCAGATCCACGCCTTTTGTGTGAAGAAAAGACGCCGGAAAAGGAACCGCAGATCGGGCATCCTTCTGAGAATCTGGAGGATGCCTCCCGGCTGGCGCAGTGGTTAAGGGCGCTGTACTGCAGCAACCGGGAGGTCCATGGGTCGACGCACAATTGGCCTAGAGTTGTCCGGGTTAGGGAGGGTTTGGCCGGTAGGGAAATCCTTGTCTCATCGCGCACCAGCGACTCCTGTGGCGGGCCGGGCGCAGTGCGCGCTAACCAACGTTGCACGGTGTTTCCTCTGATGTGGCTGGCTTCTGGGTTGGACGGCGCTGTATTAAGAAGTAGTGTGGCTTGGTTGGGTTGTGTTTCGGAGGACGCATGACTTTCAACCTTCGTCTCTCCCGAGCCCGTACGGGAGTTGTAGCAATGAGACAAGATAGTAACTACTAAAACAATTGGATACCACGAAATTGGGGAGAAAAAGGGGTAAAATTCAAACCACAAAAAAATTCTGAGAATCTGGAGGCGAGCTAGTAAACTCCCATTGCCTTCCATTCTTCTCGCTAACGTGCAATCATTGCAAAATAAAATTGATGACCTACGATTAAGATTATCCTACCAACGGGACATTAACAACTGTAACATCTTATGTTTCACCGAGACGTGGCTGTCTTTTATGGTTGCGTTGAGGCAAGCAACACTGAAGCACAAGCTGTATTGGATGGCTGTGTGATAACGCTCTCGGTAGCTGATGTGAACAAAACGTTTAAATAGGTCAACATTCACAAAGCTGCAGGGCCAGATGGATTACCAGGACGTGTACTCAAAGCATGTGTGGACCAACTGTCAAGTGTCTTCACTGACATTTTCAACCTCTCCCTGACCGAGTCTGTAATACCTACATGTTTCAAGCAGACCACCATAGTCCCTGTGCCCAAGGAAGCGAAGGTAACCTGCCTTAATGATTACCGCCCCGTGGCATTCACTTTGGTAGTCATGAAGTGCTTTGAAAGGCTGGTCATGGCTCACATCAACAGCATCCTCCTGGACACCCTAGACCCACTCCAATTCACATACTGCCCCAACAGATCCATAGATGACACAACCTCAAATGCGCTCCACACTCCCTTTCTCACCTGGGAAAAAAGGAACAACTATGTGAGAATGCTGTTCATTGACTACAGCTCAGTGTTCAACACCGTAGTGCCCACAAAGCTCATCGCTAAGCTAAAGACTCTTGAGACTAAACAGGACATCAACCTTTCCCTCAATGTGAGCAAGACAAAGGAGCTGATCGTGGACTACAGGAAAAGGCGGGCCAAACATTAACATCGACGGGGCTGTAGTAGAGCGGGTAGAGAGTTGCAAGTTCCTTGGTGTCCACATCACCAACGATCTATCAAACATACCAAGACAGTCATGAAGAGGGCACGACAAAACCTTTTCCCCCTCAGGAGACTGAAAAGATTTGTCATGGGTCCCTAGATCCTCAAAAGGTTCTACAGCTGCACCATCAAGAGCATCCTGACCAGTTGCATCACCGCCTGATATGGCAACTGCTCGGCATCTGACCGTAAGATGCTACAGAGGGTAGTGCGAACGGCCCAGTACATCACTGGGGGCAAGCTTCCTGCCATCCAGGACCTATATAATAGGCAGTGTCAGAGGAAGGCCCATAAAATTGTCAGAGACTCCAGTCACCCAAGTTATCTCTGCTACCGCACAGCAAGCAATACTGGAGCGCCAAGTCTAGGACCAAAAGGCTCCTCAACAGCTTCTGCCTCCAAGCCATAAGACTGCTGAACAGTTCATAAAATCGTCACCAGACAATTTACATTGACTCCCCCCCCCCCTTTGTACACGGCTGCTACTCGCTGTTTGTTACCTGTTTATAATCACTTCACCCCCACCTACATGTACAGATTACCTCAACTAGCCTGTACCCCTGCACACTGACTTGGTACCAGTGCCCCCTGTATATATCCTCGTTATTCTTATTCTTATGGTGTTACTTTTTATTATTACTTTTTATTTGAGTCTACTTGGTAAAATTTTTCTTCTTCTTGAACTGCACTGTTGGTTAAGGGCTTGTAAGTAAGCATTTCACGGTAAAGTCTTCGGCGCATGTGACAAATAAAGTTTGATTTCATTTGATTGATTTGATAGAATCGCAAAGCACCCTTCATTTTAACAGTGAATTACAGTGTAACTGCCAGAAATATTCAGAAGTATTAATTATTCCTCATAATTCTCATCCAGGTAGCAAAAGTAATTTACACATCCTGTCAGATGTGCTGATGAGGCTAATGAAGGAAGTTTGCTCAATGAATCGTCAGCTCACAATTAAAGAACCGCACTAACGAGCTGCACTTCGTTGTTGTGTTCTATTTCAGTACATCATCATCATTCCGTCTGAGACTTTAGGGTTCTTTCTCTTCTACTTCTCTATTCCCATCTTTTCTCATAACTGAACACATTCTCCTCATTAACAGAACATGTCAATTCAGCTCGTTTAGACAGCAGATGTATGATGCTCAAATAGTTTTTCTCCATGCCTTGCTCTCCCACGCTCTCCCGCGCTCTCTCTCTCTCTGTCTCTCGCTCTCTCCCTCCAGGCAATCACAGCAGTGCTGTAGGGATATCATATGCTGCATATCCCAGTATCTAAGCCTACCTACTTACCTGATTCCCCTCTCTCTGTCACACCTAGTTATCCCGTTAACAAGCTGTCTCCCTCCTGCAGCAGGAGTGTTTTGTTCACATTCTGTGGCAGACAGTGTTGATTTTAAATCAGATTTTAAATGGCCTGCTTGGTGTAGTCTAACCGATCAAATATTTAAAAAATTATACATCTTGTTTTCAAAGCGTTTTTAAATCGAAAATTGACAATACACTCCCCCCTCTTCGCCCTCCTCTGCTGTCTGTCTCCCTTTTTCTCATCCCTCTCTCTTGCTCTCTTTCTTTCTTTTTTTTTCTCTCTCTTCTCTCTCTCTCTCTCTCTCTCTCTCTCTCTCTCTCTCTCTCTCTCTCTCTCTCTCTCTCTCTCTCTCTCTCTCTCTCTCTCTCTCTCTCTCTCTCTCTCTCTCTCTCTCTCTCTCTCTCATCTCACTAAACGCCCTCTTCTCTCGCTCCCAATTTTCTAAAAGATGGGCTCAGTCTTTTCTTTATCTCTCTGCCTCGTTGACTGGTTATAATCCTGAGAGAGAGACAGAGAGTCTAATCTGTCCAGTTCTTTCCACTCTGCTGTGCAGGGAGCCCTGATACCAGCCCACAATGGCCTGATCTTGTTTGTCTTTGCTTTCAGTTGATATTTTCTCATATCTCTCTGTTTCTCTCTCTCTATTCCACATTTGCTGGGTCTCTTTCTCTGCGTAGCAGCACTCAGTGTTGAGGAAAAGGCTGGTTAAACTCTCCCTTTCGCTCTGTCTGTCTGTCTGTCTGTCTGTCTGTCTGTCTGTCTGTCTGTCTGTCTGTCTGTCTGTCTGTCTGTCTGTCTGTCTGTCTGTCTGTCTGTCTGTCTGCCTGCCTGCCTGCCTGCCTGCCTGCCTGCCTGCCTGCCTGCCTGCCTGCCTGTCTGTCTGTCTGTCTGTCTGTCTGTCTGTCTGTCTGTCTGTCTGTCTGTCTGTCCCCCCTTTCTCTCTGTAATCTTTCTTTCTCTCAGTCTGTCCCACTCGCTCTCTCTCTCTCTCGCTCTTTTCCACATTTGCTGGGTCTCTTTCTCTGCGTAGCAGCACTGTGTTGAGGAAAAGGCTGGTTAAACTCTCCCTTTCGCTGTCTGTCTGTCTGTCTGTCTGTCTGTCTGTCTGTCTGTCTGTCTGTCTGTCTGTCTGTCTGTCTGTCTGTCTGTCTGTCTGTCTGTCTGTCTGTCTGTCTGTCTGTCTGTCTGTCTGTCTGTCTGTCTGTCTGTCTTCCCCCCCTTTCTCTCTGTAATCTTTCTTTCTCTCAGTCTGTCCCACTGACTGCTCTTTTCCACATTTGCTGGGTCTCTTTCTCTGAGCAGACTGTGTTGAGGAAAAGGCTGGTTAAACTGTCTGTCTGTCTGTCTGTCTGTCTGTCTGTCTGTCTGTCTGTCTGTCTGTCTGTCTGTCTGTCCTGTCTGTCTGACTGACTGACTGACTGACTGACTGACTGACTGACTGACTGTCTTTCCCACTCCCTCTCTCGCTCTCCGTCACTCTCTCTGTCATTCTCCCAGTGTGTCCCACTCTCCCTCTCTGTACCAGCACTCAAACTGAGGAATGGGAGAATGGTTCTGTTGGTTCAGGAAGCCAGGTGGCAGGAGACTGTGTGTGACAGCGGGGCTGTGGATGCCAATAGGGATGGCTGAGTCAGAGTAGCCCCCATAGCTCAGCCTGCTTCATATGAGCTCTGACTCTGGCTGCCTCCCAAATGTTGTCCTATATGTAGGGAATAGGGTGCCATCTGAGACTCAGGCTCTGACTCATGTTCAGTGCTGCAGCAGACTGACTTTAGCAGATGCATGGGCACAATAGCCAGAGGAGGATGTGGTGAACTGGATGGCATTTCCATAATTACGGTCTGATTAACTTCATCTTCTGGGTGTTTGTTCACTTTGCCTGGCTAGACATACTGTATATTCGGAAGGCATTATGCTAATACACATGCTCATGACACTAAAAGGCTTGCATTGCCAAGGCTGGCCTATACCATACTCATCTTCCTTGTAGTCTCCATAAGCAGAAGATGTTTACTTGGCATAGGCATTTAGCAGGTGTGTTTATCCAAACTGACTTACAGTTTATACATTTTACGTACGGTGGTCCTGGGAATCGTACCCATTATCCTGGCGTTGCAAACACCATGCTCTACCAACAGAGCTACAGCGGACCAGATTCTTCTAATCTACAGGGATTGTTGTGCCTCCTGGTCATGTCTTTAACCACTATACCACAGAGAGCACAGAGGTGGGTACATTACCATGCTATCTGAGGACACATCCTGTGGTGTGTGTGTGCCTTGCTCTGTGGTTGAGTGAGGAATCCTCTTCTGCTCCGCTCCTTCTTCCAGCTCCAAGGATTGCTCTAATACCTTCTCCTCCCCCTCTCCACCATCTTTGTGTACAGTTTTCTACGTTCTTAAAATGTCTCCCTGCCCTCTTTCTTCTCTGCCTCTTCGCCACCAAAAACAAAACACAGTTAGGCTAATTCTGTGACCTAAATCTGAGAGTCTCTTTGAACTGAACTGTTTGGCTGGTAGAGTGTGTGGTAGTCTGACGTGCGAAAGCCTTTAGAGATTCAGCCTTGTCTTGTAATGAGAGACTGTAGTAGAGGGAACATTAAGTCAGTGAAGTGAAGAAGGCCAAGGCCCCAGAGTCTTGATCATTACTGACACAGATACATCTTAGAGTGGACTCAGTGAAGCTCTGGAGAAATAATATGAACCGCCTCAGTGAGTCCGTCCGTCCGTCCGTCTGTCTCTGTCTGTCTGTCTGGCCCTTCAATATGTAGGAGTAAAAATCCACTAGAGAAAAACTGTCTGGTTGACAAGGTTGACAACATTAGCAAAACATCCATATTACAACTCTTCCTCAAGTCCTTGTAACAGTTGTTTCACAACCGTTTTGTGGAATAAGATTATTTCTTTCTTTCCTTGATATCCTTGAGATACAGCTCTGGAAAAAATGAAGATACCACTGCAAAATGATCTGTTTAAATAGTAAAACCAGAGATAGGTATGTGTTTGGGTAAAATTAACATTTCTGTTTTATTCTATAAACTACTGACAACATTTCTCCCAAATTCCAAATACAAATTTTGTCATTTAGAGCATTTATTTGCATAAAATGTCAAATGGTCAAAAGAGCAAAAAAGATTCAGCGTTGTCAGACCTCGAATAATGTAAACGCAACATCCATGGCTCTACTAAATTCTACAGGGACTTCAGGTTATGAAAAAAAAGAAAGCATGGGAACTGTAAAAATATCTGAACACTATGAAGTGGATATGAACACACACATACTCAATTATGTGCTCGCTTAAACATACAGACTTATACATACACCTGATCTCGCTCTCTTCTCTCACTCTCTCTTCCTCTCTCTATTGTTGAGAACTGTTTTATAATTTCATGTTTCTTGTATGTCTATCTTTTTATGTATTTGTCTACAAGTTTATATATGTTTGCAACAAGCAAGGGGGAGATATCAGAATAGGGGCATTGGGGAATGATAACATATTGTACGGAATACATTTGTACTGTAGTGAAGCCGTCTCTAGAGTATTGCAAGGTCTCTTTCAGGATCATGTGAAACATCAATTGCTATGGAAATGGAGGGAGGTGTTTTTTAATGATGTTAAAGGTAATTATGATGCAACTGTGACGGTGATAAGATATGAATTACAATTATCATCATGAATATTAAGGCTATACGCACTACATGTTACACACACAGACACTCAGTTATTATTTATTTGGACAGCACACATTATAGTCTTACTCTTATACAGACATAGTACACACTCTCACTAAATCACATCCAATATCATACACATCAACCTACTCAGATTTACTACACACAATATCTTGTCTCAACTTTCTATTGGCTCACAGGCAAACAGGCAAGGGAATAAAACAAATATTGCTAGAACCTATTTCTTGAATTCTAAATATCAGACATTTGAAAGCTCTAATTTTGACCATCATAATACCTCTGATGGCAGTAACTTTGCAGGCACTAATTATGGTCAATTTAGACAGAATAGTGTTTAGTTATGGTAAAGGGGTGAAATAAGTATATCCAGTTATAATTGTAATGGTTTACCAGTTTATTTAAAAAATAGTCTTTACGTGGCTAAAAGAAAAGGAATATAACATATACTGTTTACAGGGAACTCACTTAGATGAAGTTGTGTGGATAAAGGAATGGGGTGGTGAAATCATTTTCTGTCATGGACAAAGGAACTCAACAGGTGTGATGATATTAATTAACAAAAATGTTGATCTGATTGTGCAAATAGTCAGGAATGATTCGCAAGGAAGGTGGATATTTTTTTATATGAAAGTGGACGAAAAAGAGATTTGGCTTATTACTTTATATGGTCCAAATCAGGATGATCTATACTTCTTCGAAAACATTTATACCAATTTATTGAACTTACAGACAACAAATGATCAAATCACTATGGTAGGAGACTATAACACAGTGTTAAGTACCTCAGTGGACTGTAAAGGTAATCACTCTCCAAACTACCATCACCATGCCCTTAAGGAAATCACAAATATTATGGACACGTTATAAATAGTGGATATTAGGAGACTAGAAAACCCCGACCTAGTGAGATATACATGGAGGAGACTTAATCAAGCTAGTCGTCTTGACTACTTTCTTGTCTCTCTTGCATCAAAGGTTAAAAAAGTTTTAATAGGAGACAGAATGCGATCGGATCATCATCGAATTGGCATTCACATAACTCTTATAGATTTTCCACGTGGAAGGGGGTATTGGAAATGTATTTTTAACTAAGACAAAATCATTTATAACTGAATTTTTCCAGTATAATATAGGTTCAGCAAATCCCCTTATTGTTTGGGATACCTTTAAATGTACCTTTAGAGGTCATTCATTTCAATATTCATCAATAATAAAAAAGCCATTTCTGCCTAAAGAGACAAGACTAACAAGGGAAATCCATTAACTAGTACAGGTAGATATCAATACAAATGATACTACAGAGATGCAAAATAAGTTAGAGGAAATACAAAAAGAAGTTGAGGAACTTATTCACGAACAATCTAATGTAATCTATTACAAAAATAAAGCAAACTGGATGGAATATGGAGAAAAATGCACACAATTATTCCTGAATCTCCAATACAGGAACGCTAACAAAAATAATTTGCAGAAACTCGTTACTGAAGACAGAGTCATCTATGATTCTCTGAATAATATTTTAAAAGTGGAAGCTAAATATTTTAGGCAGATGTTCTCTTTTCCGTCTCATCCTCTCCCACTGAAGATTACGGTAAGGAAGTATTTCCAATAATATAAAAAATGGAAAATTAACTAATGTACAGAAAGATCAGTACGAACGGCCAAATTACAGAGGAAGACCTTTTTAAAGACCCGGTCAATCTAAAAAATTGGAGGCCCCTTACACTTCAATGTTGTGATGCAAAAATACTAGCGAAATGCATAGCACTCAGAACTAAAAGGGTTTTACCAGGTATTGTTCATCCTGATCAGACAGTTTTTTTGCATGGACGATACATTGGAGATCATTTATGACAACTACTCGAAAGAAACCAACATCATGAAACATCTAAGAAGCCAGGCCTGGTATTCATAGCATATTTTGAAAAGGCATTTGATATATTAAGACTGGATTACATTTATAAACGCCTGGATTTTTTTCAATTTCGGTGACTCTCTTATAAAATGGGTAAAAACTATTTATAGCAACCCCAGGTGTAAAATATTAAATAATGGCTACTTCTAGTTTTGAATTGTCAAGAGGAGTTTAACTTCTTGCGTCGAGCCATCCCGGATCCGGTATCGTGACTACAGCCTCAAGCTCATTACCATAACGCAACGTTAACTATTCATGAAAATCGCAAATGAAATGAAATTAATCAATTTGCTCTCAAGCTTAGCCTTTTGTTAACAACACTGTCATCTCAGATTTTCAAAATATGCTTCTAAACCATTGCAAAACAAGCATTTGTGTAACAGTATTGATAGCTAACATAGCATTTAGTGTAGCATTTAGCGTTAGCATTCAGCAGGCAACATTTTCACAAAATGTTAAACAAGCTAAACAAGCATTTGTGTAACAGTATTAGTATTAGCCTAGCATAGGATTATGCCTCTCTATTTCAGCATGCAACATTTTCCACAAAAAAACAGAAAAGAATTCAAATAAAATCATTTACCTTTGAAGAACTTCAGATGTTTTCAATGAGGAGACTCTGTTAGATAGCAAATGTTCCGTTTTTACAAAAAATATTATTTGTGTCGACTAATCGCTCCGTTTTGTTCATCACGTTTGGTTAAGGAAAAAAAATAAAAATAAGTAATTAAAACCCGAACTTTTTTCCAAATGAACTCTATAATATCGACAGAAACATGGCAAACCGATGTTTAGAATCAATCCTTAAGGTGTTTTTCACATATCTATCGACGATAAAATCCATCGTGGCAGTTTACTTTCTCTTCTGAAGAAATGGAACGCGCATGGACCTACAGATTACGCACACAGGACACCGGGCGGGACACCAGGTAAATGTAGTCTCTTATGGTCAATCTTCCAATGATATGCCTACAAAGACGTCACAATGCTGCAGACACCTCAGGGAATAGACAGAAAGCGCAGGCAATGAGCCTGGCGCATTCACAGCCATAAGGAGACATTGGAACACAGCGCCTTCAGAATCTGGGGCATTTCCTGTATGAAACTTCATCTTGGTTACGCCTGTTGCATTAGTTCTGGGGCACTCACAGATAATATCTTTGCAGTTTTGGAGACGTCAGAGTTTTGTCTTTCCAAGGCTGTCAATTCCATGCATAGTCGAGCATCTTTTCGTGACAAAATATTGCACTTAAAACGGGCACGTCTTTTTATCCAATAATGACACAGCGCCCCCATAGGTTGAAGAGGTTAACAAGAGTGTCCCCTGTCATCATATCAATTTGTTAATGGACATTGAAATGCTAGCTATTAAAACTTCTTGGCGCACCCATCCCGTTAGTGGGATCATTTTCGTCAACATCCGCTTAATTGCAGAGTACCAAATTCAAATTCTATTAAAAATATTTAATTTTCATGAAATCACAAGTGCAATAGATTACTATGAAAAGCTCATCCATTGTTTAAAAATGGCCTTTTTGCAGATTGCCATGTCTCATTTTCGATTAAACAAGCATTGTTTGCTGGCTACAATTTCAATATCATCAAAAGATAGAATAAATATTACAACAAATATTATGGCTGACCTCAAATGTGCTTGATGATAAAATACCTGTATTTATGGGAAAGATGTTTGAAAATGGTATTTTGTTCTTAAATGATATTGTAAATTGGAATGGTAGAGTTATGTCCTTCATGGAGTTCTCATAATTGTTATGGGAAGGTCTGCTCAATCCAAGAGTACAACATTACAGCATTACTCCAAAAATGGAGGAGGCAGGGAACTGGTCTGTCGGCCCAATATAAAGGATCAAAACTGGCGGAGGAATAAAAATAGAATAAATAGGAAAATATACCAGTTTCATTTGAGTACCAGGATGTTGACCACTGTGCCATACAAATTGAAAAATAGTTGGGAAGAGACATTTTTGATGTACTGATTCTATGGTACAGGTTGTATGAGTTGATATATAAAACAACGCAAGATTCAAGACTTTGTGCTTTTCAGATAAAATTATTATATAGAATTCTTGCCACCAACAAAATGTTTAATATTTGGGGCATAAAATCATCGACGCTCTGCAGATTTTTTTGCGAGGATACAGAATCAATAGACCATTTATTTTGGTATTGCCCTCGGGTAGCCTGTTTCTGGTCTCAGGTTTAGGAATGGCTGAAAATGCAAAGCATTGATCTAAAATTGACCCTAGAAATAGTACTGTTAGGAGATCTGGAGAGAACGGGTCAGTCAATTACTAATATACTAATACTCTTAGTAAAAGTATTTATCTACAACTCGCAATCTGTGGATTCTGTTCGATTAGATAGATTGAAATTGTATGTTAAACATCACAGCATAGTTGAAAGATATATGTTGCGTAGAAACCCGAAGAGGGTGGCCAGCAGAGATAGGTGGGATGGGCTGAGGGTGGCCAGCAGAGATAGGTGGGATGGGCTGAGGGTGGCCAGCAGAGATAGATGGGATGGGCTGAGGGTGGCCATCAGAGATAGATGGGATGGGCTGAGGGTGGCCAGCAGAGATAGGTGGGATGGGCTGAGGGTGGCCAGCAGAGATAGGTGGGATGGGCTGAGGGTGACCAACAGAGATAGATGGGATGGGCTGAGGGTGACCAGCAGAGATAGGTGGGATGGGCTGAGGGTGGCCAGCAGAGATATGTGGGATGGGCTGAGGGTGGCCAGCAGAGATAGGTGGGATGGGCTGAGGATGGCCAGCAGAGATAGATGGGATGGGCTGAGGGTGGCCAGCAGAGATAGGTGGGATGGGCTGAGGGTGGCCAGCAGAGATAGGTGGGATGGGCTGAGGATGGCCAGCAGAGATAGATGGGATGGGCTGAGGGTGGCCAGCAGAGATAGATGGGATGGGCTGAGGGTGGCCAGCAGAGATAGATGGGATGGGCTGAGGGTGGCCAGCAGAGATAGATGGGATGGGCTGAGGGTGGCCAGCAGCGATAGGTGGGATGGGCTGAGGATGGCCAGCAGAGATAGATGGGATGGGCTGAGGGTGGCCAGCAGAGATAGGTGGGATGGGCTGAGGGTGGCCAGCAGAGATAGGTGGGATGGGCTGAGGATGGCCAGCAGAGATATGTGGGATGGGCTGAGGGTGGCCAGCAGATATAGGTGGGATGGGCTGAGGATGGCCAGCAGAGATAGATGAGATGGGCTGAGGGTGGCCAGCAGAGATAGGTGGGATGGGCTGAGGGTGGCCAGCAGAGATAGGTGGGATGGGCTGAGGATGGCCAGCAGAGATAGATGGGATGGGCTGAGGGTGGCCAGCAGAGATAGATGGGATGGGCTGAGGGTGGCCAGCAGAGATAGATGGGATGGGCTGAGGGTGGCCAGCAGAGATAGGTGGGATGGGCTGAGGGTGGCCAGCAGAGATAGATGGGATGGGCTGAGGGTGACCCCAGAGATAGGTGGGATGGGCTGAGGGTGGCCAGCAGAGATAGGTGGGCTGGGCTGAGGGTGGCCAGCAGAGATAGGTGGGATGGGCTGAGGGTGGCCAGCAGAGATAGGTGGGATGGGCTGAGGATGGCCAGCAGAGATAGATGGGATGGGCTGAGGGTGGCCAGCAGAGATAGATGGGATGGGCTGAGGGTGGCCAGCAGAGATAGATGGGATGGGCTGAGGGTGGCCAGCAGAGATAGATGGGATGGGCTGAGGGTGACCCCAGAGATAGGTGGGATGGGCTGAGGGTGGCCAGCAGAGATAGGTGGGATGGGCTGAGGGTGGCCAGCAGAGATAGGTGGGATGGGCTGAGGGTGGCCAGCAGAGATAGGTGGGATGGGCTGAGGGTGGCCAGCAGAGATAGGTGGGATGGGCTGAGGGTGGCCAGCAGAGATAGGTGGGATGGGCTGAGGGTGGCCAGCAGAGATAGGTGGGATGGGCTGAGGATGGCCAGCAGAGATAGAGGGTTTGGATGTGGAATTGGAGACAAGTGGGAGTGGAGTTGCTGTGCAGGAGATAGAATGATGGTCAAAGATAAAAGTCTAAAATAAAGTCAAAATAAAACATAATAAAAAGTATGTTTGAATGACAGAGGGTCAGTGTTTTTACAGCTAATGCCGTTTTGCCTGAGGCTGATGCCGTGCAGGTGTTTGTACACATGCATATACTGTACACACACTGTTGTTCAAATAAATACACACACTGTCATTCACAAAGACAAATCTGCTCGATTCCAGCCTAGCTGAAGCACCCCCAGATCATCACCAATCCTCCACCAAATTTCACAGTGGCTGCCAGACCTGGAGAGGCCTACAAGCCGCAGTTTGAATGGACCACAGGCATTATAAAGAATTCTAAAGCAGCCAGACACACACGCAAAAGTACTGTATGTGGACACCCCTTCAAATTAGTGGATTTGGCTATTTCAGTCACACCTGTTGTTAAAATGTGTATACAATCAAGCACACGGCCATGTAATCTCCATAAACAAATAGTGGCAGTAAATGGCCTTACTGAAGAACTCATTGACTTTCAAGGTGGCACAGTCATAGGTGCCACCTTTCCAACAAGTCAGTTGGTCAAATTTCTTCCCTGCTAGAGCTGCCCTGATCAACTGGAAGTGCTGTTATTGTGTATTGGAAATGTCTAGGCGCAACAACGGTTCAGCCGTGAAGTGGTAGGCCACACAAGCTCACAGAACGGGACCGCCGAGTGCTGAAGCATGTAGAGCATAAAAATTGTCTGTCCTCGATTGTAACACTCACTACCGAGTTCAAACTGCCTCTGGAAGCAACGTTAGCACAAGAACTGCAACGTCAGTACAAGAACTGTTTCGTCAGGAGCTTCATGAAATGGGTTGAGGGCAGAGCAGCCACACAAGCGGAAGATCACCACGCGCAATACCAAGCGTCGGCATCGGACTGTGGAGCAGTGTAAATGCATTCTCTGGAGTGATGAATCATGCTTCACCATCTGGCAGTCCGACGGACAAATCTGGGTTTGGCCAGGAGAACGCTACCTGTCCGAATGCGTCGTGCCAACTGTAAGGCTTGGTGGAGGAGGATGGCCTGGGGCTCTTTTTCATGTTTCGGGCTAGGCTCCTTAGTTCCAGTGAAGGGAAATCTTAATTCTATAGTATACAATAACATCCTGGATGATTCTGTGCTTCCAACTTTGTGGCAACAGTTTGGGGAAGGCCCTTTTCTGTTTCAGCATGACAATGCCCCTGTGCACAAAATGAGGTCCATACAGAAATGGCTTGTCAAGATTGGTGTGGAAGAACTTGACTGGCCTGCACAGAGCCCTGACCTCAACCCCATCGAACACCTTTGGGATGGATTGAAACAGCCTGCGAGCCAGGCTTAATCGCCCAACATCAGTGCCGACCTCACAAATGCTGTCGTGGCTGAATGGAAGCAAGTTCCTGCAGCAATGTTTCAACGTTTAGTTGAAAGCCTTCCCAGAAGAGTGGAGGCTGTTATGGCAGCAAAGGGGTGACCAACTCCACAAGCAGGAGTCCACATACTTTTGGTCATGTAGTGCACACACGCACACACACACACAGAAAGAAAAAGTTCAGACAGAATGTTCAGGAGATTCCGTTCCCTAAACTCTAGTTCTGATTGGGAGTTAGAAAATGAAGGCCTGGTGGTAACTGGTAATTGACAGGTTTCAGGTTTTATTTGTGTGGTGATCTCTCTCCTCCTTGACAGCGCTCTCACTCTCTCGGGTTTAGATTGCTGTAGGCAGGCACACACTGATTTGGCTCTCCCTCCCTACCTCGCTCTGACAGAAGAGACGAGTGTATTGGAATGAGATTTCCATTCTTTCTCCATGTCATCCTGAAATGTCTTTAAAAGAGGATAGGTGCCAGTGTCTGGGATATGTATAGAGCGAGCTGTTAAACACTCAAACTAGTGCATCAACTTCAACATGTCTGCAAGGAAGGCAAGGGAAAGAATGATACACCACAGGCATTAGAAGAGCATTTTGAAGCAATGCATTGGAGATAAAACAAACACACACGCACACAGGCTCTCTTCCTCCCACTGTCCCTCCATCCACTACCTCTCTCTGGGAAAACACTGTCTATCTCTACTTCCCCTCCTCCTCACTGTTTTCACTCCTCAGCACTGGCTGACGTAACCAGTCTGGGGTAGGCACAGTGTGTGCACTGCTGAAGTTGGTTCACAGTTGTAACAGTGTTGAAATAAAGATGTGAAATTGCACACAGTCTTCAATGTTTGCGAATATCTCCTTTAAAGCCAGTGTGTCTGGCAGGCTTGTGATGAGTTTTGTAATGGACTGTTGGTTTGGATGAGGGGAAGAGAGAGAGGGATGGATGAGAGGAAGAGAGAGAGGTAGAGGGCACCATGTTTACCCTGCTGGTCTAATCCGTAGATACTCACTGTCAGAGAGGAGGGAGGACAGAAGAACGGAAGAGGAGAGGGAGGGAGGGAGGGAGGGAGGGAGGGAGGGAGGGAGGGAGGGAGGGAGGGAGGGAGGGAGGGAGGGAGGGAGCCCACTGCTCTAACTGTCCTCGGATATAATAAATGATTTATTTTCCTTTTTAAATTCCATTTTCTAATTTCTGTTGCTCTTAGGGTAAGAAGACGAGTCACGCTGAGAAGGTTACTGGGAAGAACTTCTTTAGTTATTAGAACATGAAGCAGAAAACTTGCGGAAATGCTTTTGTTTCCTATGGGATTATTCCTTTCTTTTAGTGAAGAGGGTCACCGCCTGCCTACTTTGTAACTTCTTCTCTTCCAAAAGGAAATATAAGGCTTAATACGATTCCAGATTGAACATTGCCTGCAACAAGGATAGAGTTTCGACTGCAGCCTTAGATCTGACTTATTGTGAGGCGAGCTGTCATCCACAAACATGCTGTAGCAATACAGGGGTACTGATACTTTGCCAAAAAGAACATTGAACCTATCACACAGCTGTAATTATCCTTCGAACCCAAGACTTAATCAGCTTGGTGATACTGTAGCAAAACTGGATTGATAATGTGTAATTATGCCATTTAGCAGAGTTTGTTTAATACAAAACGACGTACAGTCATCAATGCATACGTTTTCGTATGAGTGGTCCTGGGAATTGAACCCACTATCCTGTTGTTGCAAGCACCATAGCTGGGGTTGTTAAGGGAGGTGGAGGGGGGAGAAGTGTGAAAGAAGAAGATGAAGAAGGGGGAGAAGAACCATTTGGAAAAAATGTAGAAAGAAAAAGGAAAAGGGTTTTTCTTTATGATTTACGTTTGTGCAAAGCTGTCATCAAGGCAAAAGGCGGCTACGTGGAAGAAACTCAAATATAAAATATATTTTGATTTGTTTAACACTTTTACTTACTACGTGATTCCATATGCATTATTTCATAGTTTTCATGTCTTCACTATTATTCTACAATGTAGAAAACAGTAAAAAAATAAAGAAAAACACTTGAATGAGTAGTTGTTTCCAAACTGTTTACTGGTACTGTATATACAGTGGGGCAAAAAAAGTATTTAGTCAGCCACCAATTGTGCAAGTTCTCCCACTTAAAAAGATGAGAGGCCTGTCATTTTCATCATAGGTACACTTCAACTATGACAGACAAAATGAGGAAAAAAAATCCAGAAAGTCACATTGTAGAATTTTTAATGAATTTATTTGCAAATTATGGTGGAAAATAAGTATTTGGTCACCTTCAAACAAGCAAGATTTCAGGTGTATAAGATCGAGCACACAGTCATGCAAGCGCATAGCGCATAAAAATCATCTGTCCTCGGTTGCAACACTCACTACCGAGTGACTGCCAAACTGCCTCTGGAACAACGTTCGCACAATAACTGTTCGTGGGGAGCTTCATGAAATGGGTTTCCATTGCCGAGCAGCTTAAGATCAACATGCGCAATGCCAAGCGTTAGCTGGAGTGGTGTAAAGCTCGCCTCCATTGGACTCAATGGAGCAGTGGAAATGCATTCTCTGGAGTGATGAATCACGGTTTGGCGGGTGCCAGGAGAATGCTACCTGCCTCATGCATAGTGCCAACTGTAAAGTTTGGTTCAGGAGGAATAATGGTCTGGGGTTGTTTTTCATGGTTCGGGCTAGGCCCCTTCCTTCAAGTGAAGAGAAATCTTAACACTACAGCATACAATGACATTCCAGACAATTATATGCTTCCAACGTTGTTGCAACAGTTTGGGGAAGGCCCTTTCCTGTTTCAGCATGACAATGACCCCGTGCACAAAGCGAGGTCCATACAGAAATGGGTTGTTGAGATCGGTGTGGAAGAACTTGACTGGCCTGCACAGAGCCCTGACCTCAACCCCATCGAACACCTTTGGGATGAATTGAAACACTGACTGCGAGCCAGGCCTAATCCCCGCTGCAATGTCCCCGCTGCAATGTTCCAACATCTAGTGGAAAGCCTTCTAAGAAGAGTGGATGCTGTTATAACAGAAAAGGAGTGAAAATGTGTGAATGGATGTGTAGACATTCTGGACAGTATGTGGATAGAATATGTAGTATATCTGAATAGTACGTAGGATAGAATAGTATATGTACAGCAATAGTTGACTAGAATACAGTATATACATATGAAATGGGTAAAACAGTATGTAAACATGAATAAAGTAACAGTGTTCCATGTCTATGTACATAGGGCAACAGCCTCTAAAGTGCAGGATTGAGTAACCAGGTGGTAGCCGACTAGTGATAGTGACTAAGTTCAGGGCAGGGTACTGGGGGGAGGCCGGGCTGTTTTTCAGTGTCTCGGTCCCTGCTTTGATGCAACTGTACTGTTTCCGCCTTATAGATGGTAGAAGGATGAAAAGGCAGTTGCTCGAGTGGCTGAGGTCCTTGAAGATCTTCTTGGCCTTCCTGTGACCGGGTGCTGTAGATGTCCTGGAGGGCAGGCAGTGTGCCCCCGGTGATATGTTGGGCAGAGTGCACCACTCTCAGGAGAGCCATGCAGTTGTGGATTGTACAGTTGCTGTACCAGGCAGTGATACAGCCCGACAGGATCTTCTCAATGGTGCATCTGTAGAAGTTTGAGAGAGTCTTAGGGGCCAAGCCGAATTTCTTCAGCCTCCTGAGGTTGAAGAGTCACTGCGCCTTCTTCACCATGCTGTCTGTGTGAAGGGACCATTTCAGATTGTCAGCGATGTGTATGCCGAGGGACTTGGGGGCGTGCTTCCTCTAAGATCAGCTCCTTTCTTTTGTTGATGTTGTGAGAGAGGTTATTTTCCTTGCACCACTCCGCCAGGGCCCTCACCACTCCGCACTGTGTTATCCTCAAAACGGGCGAAGAAGGTGTTTATCTTGTCCGTGAGCAAAACGTCAGTGTTCGCGACATGGCTGGTTTTCCCTTTAAAGTCCGTGATTGTCTGGAGTCCCTGCCACATACGTACTGATCTGTGTCCTGTTGAACTCCACTTTCTCTCTATACTGACATTTTGCTTGTTTGATTGCCTTACGGAAGGCATAACTGGACAGTTTGTATTCAACCCATATTCCCGGTCACCTTGCCATGGTTAAATATGGTGGTTGGCACTTTCTGTTTTGCGTGAATGCTGCCATCTATCCAGGGTTTTTGGTTTGGATAGGTTTTAATCATCACAGTGGGAACATCATCCCCTATACACTTCTGTTACAGAGTCTAGTTGATAGGTAATCGACTAGCCGGACTGTTCCCTGGACTCCGCGTGTAGAGATTTGTACAATGCATGAACAAGGCTATTGAACTTGGCATTGGTGTCTGTCTTTATTCCTTTATCCAACATATCATACTGAAACATGGTATCAGAAGTGGCATGAAAACCACACGTATAGGCGCAGTTATAGGCGCAGTTATGTTCCATATGCGAGCACACGCCGTTTCCTACTGCTAGTCACAACACTGATCAACTCGTTGTTAGCTGGCTAGCTAGCATCACTACCTACCTCGATGACTGAAGGCAAAGAAATCTCCTATTCCATCGCAATGGCAGCGAACATTCTGCCACCAAATCCCATGGTTCTCACAGTGGACTCGAATACTAATTGGGACAACTTCAGGGATGAATTCGAGGACGATGCGCTGGCGACCAATCTACATGAGAAACCCAACGAGGTACAAACGGCAACTCTGAGGAGTTTAATGGGCAGCGAATGCAGGCATATCTACCGGCACAATCTCATAGCACGACAACAGTCTGATGCAAAGGCTATATTGGATGCATTGGAGAACTACTTCAAACCCGCCAGAAACCTCATTTACTAGTGGTTCGTTTTCAGAAGCTGCAAACAGGAATAGGGTGAGTCAGTACACAACTTTGTAACCCATTTGAGAGACAAATCGGCCACTTGTGAATAGGAGGATTCAAAGATTAATTGATTCTTGACAAAATAGTACTGTGAATTGCAAATGAGGATACGCACCGACGTTTACTGAGAGAGAGAGGCTTAACATTAGTAACTGCCATTGAAATGTGCCGCACTGCTGAAGTAACTGACATGAGAATGAGAGCAATGGAAATCAAAACCCCACGCTCCGACGTTGATACTGTTCACGCTGTTGCTAGGCAGAAATTCAGACAAAACCAATCGAGGCAGAGTAATTCACCACGTACGGTGAACACATGTGGCAAAGAGCACTTTCCTGCCTACGGAAAACTATGCAGAGCTTGTGGAACTAATAATCACTACGCAAAAGGGTGTCTCAAAAGCAAAAGAAGGGTGAGTGAGGGCAAGATTCACTGTGTTGATGATGTCACTTAATGTTTAGAGCTGAACAGGGAAAGTGACATTTACATGCATGAATCCACTGGGGCTGTACACTCAAGAGGGAAGAAATGGTTTGTGACACTATGATTACACAACAAGCAACAACAATGTCAACTGGATTCGGGTGCTACATGCAACGTGATGAGACAAAAGACAAAGTCAATCTGGCACCTGACACACATCTATTGCCCAGTAATACTAGTCTAAAGCTGTACTCAGGAAAGCTAATGAGCTCCATGGGCACCTTTGAGACTGAATGTGTTATTCGGGGACGCAAACACAAGCTGGAGTTTGAGATTGTGAAAACCAGTCAACATCCTCTCCTCTCAGGCTCTACGTGTGAACGCCTCAGACTGATGCAGTTCACTGTACCAAATGACCTGCACATTGTAGAGCATGTCCAGCATGGACCCCTGTCCAAAGAACAACTACTCAGCAGATATGACGATGTATTCAACAGGCCCGTTGAATCAGTGCCTGGGGAGGTACACTTTGAAGTGTGCTCCTCGCAATGTTCCCATTGCAATGAAAGTGGCTGTGAAGGCCCAGCTGAACAAGTATGAGGCCGATGGAACTATGACATCTGTGACTGAACCAACTGACTGGATCAGCAATATGGTCATAGTGAAAAAAACAGAAGCTGAGGGTCTGCATTGACCCAAAGCATCTGAACCAAGCACTGAAACGATCCCACTACATCATGCCGACACGAGAGGTCTTCCTCTACAAGCTTCCCAGGGCCAGGATTTTCACCTTGGTGGATGCCCGAGATGCATTCCTTAAGTGCAAGCTGGACGAAGAAAGCAGCTTCATGAATACCTTCTGGACCCCCTGGGGTCGGAAACGCTGGCTCAAGCTCCCATTTGGTGTCTCAGTGGAGCTATAGCAGGTATACCAACGCAAGCAGCACAAGTTACTGGCTGGGCTCAAGGGCATTGAACCCATCGCCGATGATGTCCTGATCGTAGGCTGTGGTGACAGACGAAAAAGCAGAACGCGACCACGATGTGAAGCTCCTGGCACTGATGGTGCTCTGCCAATCAGTTAAGCTTTGTCTTGGCCTGAAGAAGCAGCAGTTCAAGGTGAAAGACGTCCACTTCCATGGCCACATTCTCTCGGCAAAACGCCTGAAGCCGGACCCAGGCAAGGTCAGAGCGATCCTCGACATGCCAAACCCATCTGATGTGAAAGGAGTACAGCGTTCTATCGGCTTTGCAAACTATCTTGCAAAGTTCATGCCACACCTATCAGCAGTCTGTGAGCCTCTGCGCCGGTTGCTGGACACTGGCTACCCAAGCACGAGGCTGCAGTGCAGGAGATGAAATCTCTGGCTTCATCCATGCCGGTGTTGCGCTACTACAACGTCACAAAGCCTGTCACAACCGACTCCAGCCAAAGGGGACTTGGCTGCTGCCTTATGCGGGAAAGCCAGCCCGTTGCGTTTGCCTCGAGAGTGCCTACCCCCACCGAACCAAACTATGCACAAATTGAGAAAGAGTGGCTCAGCATCGTCTTCTCCTGCCAGCGCTTCCATCACTACTTATATGGTCGAGGGCTGGTCACCGCTGAAACTGACCACAAACCACTCATTGCACAATGTACAGGCAGAGGCACTGCCTATCAGTGGCATGCCATCTGTTCTCTACAGCAGGAACAACAAGATGTTCAACAGATCAATCAGGCAGACTACTTAAACGCCACAGATAATAATATAATAATATATGCCATTTAGCAGACGCTTTTATCCAAAGCGACTTACAGTCATGTGTGCATACATTCTACGTATGGGTGGTCCCGGGGATCGAACCCACTACCCTGGCGTTACAAGCGCCATGCTCTACCAACTGAGCTACAGAACCACAGATCACCGCCTAGGACAGATCAGGCAACACACTGACAAGGATGAACACCTACAGTCGCTGAAGTCCATGGTTATCGCAGGTTGGCCATACCTGAAAGAGGATACACCTTTCACAGTGAGAGAATACTAGACCTTTCGAGATGAGATCAGCATGCAAAATGGCATCTTGTTCAGAGGTCAAAAGGTCATTATTCCCAAATCACTACTTCCAGAGATGCTTACACTCCAGTCATACACTCCAGTCACTTTGGAGGTGACGCATGCTACCTCCAGACTCGTGAAACATTATACTGGCCAAACATGCAAGCAGAAATGAAAGACTTTGTCAGCAGCTAGCTGTACCACGTGCAACGAGTACGCTCATGAACAGCAAAAGGAAACCATGATTTCACACGAACTGCCCACAAGGGCCTAGCAAATCGTCATCATGGACTTATTCAGCCACGGACAAAAGGACAAAAAAATTGAACTGCTCCCTGACTTGTCTGCAGAGACATTCATAAAGCGCTGCAAAGCGCAGTTTACAAGGCAAGGTCAGCCTGGCAAGGTAATCACGGACAATGACCCATTGTCAGCTGTCAAGATTGCAAAAAACCTGTTAAGCAGGACCTTATGTGACAGAAATGACCCATGGAAAGCGATCTTACAGTGCAGGAACACACCCACCGAAAACATGGACAGCAGCCCAGCACAACGCCTTCTGTCCAGACGTCTAAAGAGTACCATACCCGTAGCTAACAAGCTACTTGAGCCCTGCGTCATGGTTGGTGTCACGGACAAACTGCGTCACAGACAGCAGCTCGCTAAGTGCTTCTACGACCGCACTGCTCGAGACCTACCCGAGCTGGAGGTGGGTAAAACGATAAGGATGAAACCGCTGCCGGGAGACCACACAGGACGTTGGAGGCTGGACACGTGCCTATCGAGAGTTGCACCACGGTTCTTACCTGGTGGATGTTGGTGGCTCCCTCTATCGTCGCAATCGGGTGGATCTGCGTGTAGCAGATCAGGCAACAAACCATAACACGCCATACACTCACCTAGATGAGCTGGATCACAGTCCAGGCCTAAGGGTAAGGGCCGCAGAATTGAGACATGAGCAAACAGAAGGTGAGGCTTCTACCCCACCAAGCACTCCAGCTTGTGGCCATAATCCTACCCCTGTCAGAGCCAATACTTACTCACGGGTGGGTTGGCTGTGCAAGCCACCAGACAGGCTTACTCTGTAAGCAAGAGACTGTGTTAACTTGTCCTCTGTTTATATAAAAAAAGAGGAAGATGACAACTGAAGTAAAAAGAAAATGTCATGCTTTTTCAATTGTTATTATTATGCCGTTATGTTTGCACTTTCTATTGAAAAGGATGATGTTACGCAGTCTAGTTGATAAGTAATCGACTAGCCGGACTGTTCCCCGGACTCCACGTGTAGGGATTTGTACAATGCATGAACAAGGCTATTGAACTTGACATTGGTGTCTGTCTTTAGTCCTTTATCCAACATAAAGGAACTTCCTGATGAACTCAGTCACCATGTCAGTTTATAAGTTAATGTTATTCTCAGAGATAACCCAGAACATATCCCAGTCCACGTGATCAAAACAATCTTGAAGCCTGGATTCTGATTGGTCAACCCAGCATTGAACAAACCTTAGAACAGGTATGCTCGATCTGATTGAATCGATCCCATCATTTTAGAAAGAAGATAAAAAGGGCTGGAGTACAGCAGGGTCTATATGGACGCCATGACTGGCAGCAGACTGGGCTGTGGGTGAAACAGGCTAGGTACTGGTAGCAGCAGACTTGGTACTGGAGGGAGCAAGTTGGTGTAACGGCAGATTTCCTCCTCTTCGTCTGAAGAGGAGTAAGGATCGGACCAAGATGCGGCGTGGTAAGTGTTCATGAAGATTTTAATAAGAAAAGCGCTGAACACTATGAAATACAAAAACAATAAACGAATACGTGAAATAACCCAACCGAAACAGGACCGTGTGGTGACAAACACATACACGGAAACAAACACCCACAAACCAACAGTGAAACCCAGGCTACCTAAGTATGATTCTCAATCAGAGACAACTAACGACACCTGCCTCTGATTGAGAACCATACTAGGCCTGAACAGAAACCCAAACACAGAAACACAAAACATAGACTGCCCACCCCAACTCACGCCCTGACCAGACTAAATAAAAACAAAACAAAGGAAATAAAGGTCAGAACGTGACAGTACCTTCCCCCAAAGGTGCGGACTCCGGCCGCAAAACCTGAACCTATAGGGGAGGGTCTGGGTGGGCGTCTGTCCGTGGTGGCGGTTCTGGCGCGGGACGTGGACCCCACTACACCAAAGTTCTAGTGCGCCTCTTCGCCCGCCTCCGTGGCCTCTTTAAAGCGGCGACCCTCTCCAACAACCTTGGACTGGGAACCCTAGACATGGGTCCCGAATGGACGGGGGATTCCGGCTGCACCGGACAGGCGGGAGACTCCGGCAGCGCCGGACAGGCGGGAGACTCCGGCAGCTCCGTAGTGAAGGGCGATTCTGGCATCGCCTGGCTGACTGACGGCTCTGGCAGATCCTGGCTGACTGACGGCTCTGGCAGCTCCTGGCTGGCTGGCGGCTCTGGCAGCTCCTGGCTGGCTGGCGGCTCTGGCAGCTCCTGGCTGGCTGGCGGCTCTGGCAGCTCCTGGCTGACTGACGGCTCAGGACAGACTGGCGGGAGACTCTGGCAGCTCAGGACAGACTGACGGGAGACTCTGGCAGCTCAGGACAGACAGGAGACTCTGGCAGCTCTGGACAGACGGGAGACTCTATTGGGTGTACATTTTCTCAAAATCTAAAGGCAGAACCTAGATTTGAGCCAATGTCTTAAGTATTTGAACATGTTATTACTCCAACTTCCAACTTTTGGAAGTATGCTTGGGGTCATTGTCCATCTGGAAGACCCATTTGCGACCAAGCTTTAACTTCCTGACTGATGCCAAGAGATGTTGCTTCAATATACCCACATCATTTTCTTTCCACATTACATTTACATTACATTTAAGTCATTTAGCAGACGCTCTTATCCAGAGCGACTTACAGATTGGTGCATTCACCTTATGACATCCAGTGGAACAGTCACTTTACAATAGTGCATCTAAATCTTAAAGGGGGGGTGAGAGGGATTACTTATCCTATCCTAGGTATTCCTTAAAGAGGTGGGGTTTCAGGTGTCTCCGGAAGGTGGTGATTGACTCCGCTGTCCTGGCGTCGTGAGGGAGTTTGTTCCACCATTGGGGGGCCAGAGCAGCGAACAGTTTTGACTGGGCTGAGCGGGAGCTGTACTTCCTCAGTGGTAGGGAGGCGAGCAGGCCAGAGGTGGATGAACGCAGTGCCCTTGTTTGGGTGTAGGGCCTGATCAGAGCCTGGAGGTACTGAGGTGCCGTTCCCCTCACAGCTCCGTAGGCAAGCACCATGGTCTTGTAGCGGATGCGAGCTTCAACTGGAAGCCAGTGGAGAGAACGGAGGAGCGGGGTGACGTGAGAGAACTTGGGAAGGTTGAACACCAGACGGGCTGCGGCGTTCTGGATGAGTTGAAGGGGTTTAATGGCACAGGCAGGGAGCCCAGCCAACAGCGAGTTGCAGTAATCCAGACGGGAGATGACAAGTGCCTGGATTAGGACCTGCGCCGCTTCCTGTGTGAGGCAGGGTCGTACTCTGCGGATGTTGTAGAGCATGAACCTACAGGAACGGGCCACCGCCTTGATGTTGGTTGAGAACGACAGGGTGTTGTCCAGGATCACGCCAAGGTTCACACCAAGGTTCATGAAGCCATGAATCTTGGCTTCACGCCAAGGTTCATGAAGCCATCTATTTTGTGAAGTGCACCAGTCCCTCCTGCAGCAAAGCACCCCCACAACATGATACTGCCACCCCCGTGCTTCACGGTTGGGATGGTGTTCTTCGGCTTGCAAGCCTCCCCATTTTTCCTCCATACATAACGATGGTCATTATGGCCAAACAGTTCTATTTTTGTTTCATCAGACCAGAGGACATTTCTCCAAATAGTACGATCTTTGTCCCCATGTGCAGTTGCAAACCTTAGTCTAGCTTTTTTATGGCGGTTTTGGAGCAGTGGCTTCTTCCTTGCTGAGCAGCATTTGAGGTTATGTCGATATTGGACTCGTTTTACTGTAGATATAGATACTTTTGTACCTGTTTCCTCCAGCATCTTCACGAGGTCCTTTGCTGTTGTTCTGGGATTCATTTGCACTTTTCGCACCAAAGTACGTTCATCTCTAGGAGACAGAACGTGTCACCTTCCTGAGCGGTATGACGGCTGCGTGGTCCCATGGTGTTTTTACTTGCGTACTATTGTTTGTACAGATGAATGTGATATCCTTCAGGCGTTTGGAAATTGCTCCCAATGATGAACCAGACTTGTGGTCTCAGCTGATTTCTTTTGATTTTCCCATGATGTCAAGCAAACAGGCATTGCGTTTGAAGTTAGGCCTTGAAATACATCCACAGGTACACCTCCAATTGACTCAAATGATGTCAATTAGCCTATCAGAAGCTTCTAAAGCCATTACAGAATTTTCTGGAATTTTCCAAGGTGTTTAAAAGCACAGTCAACTTAGTGTATGTAAACTTCTGACCCACTGGAATTGTGACCCAGTGAATTATAAGTGAAATCATCTGTAAACAATTGTTGAAAAAATTGATTGTGTCATGCACAAAGTAGATGTCCTAACCGACCTGCCAAAACTATAGTTTCTTAACAAGAAATGTGTGGAGTGGTTTAAAAACTCCAACCTAAGTGTATGTCAACTTCCGACTTCAACTGTATATACTCTCTCTCTCTATCCCTCTATCCCCTGTTAGTGGCCCTGATAAATCTTCCAGCTTCTCTATGCTAACCGCTCCACTCCAGGACCTGTCTCTGCTCTCACACAGACAGACTAGTATGAGAGTACACACACTGAAGTGTGTTTTGTAGGAATATGTGCGCGCACACGTGTGTGTGTGTGTGTGTGTGTGTGTGTGTGTGTGTGTGTGTGTGTGTGTGTGTGTGTGTGTGTGTGTGTGTGTGTGTGTGTGTGTGTGTGTGTGTGTGTGTGTGTGTGTGTGTGTGTGTGTGTGTGTGTGTGTGTGGGTGCGTGCGTGCGTGCGTGCGTGTGTGTGTGTACGTGCGTATGCTGCCTGCTGAGGGCTGTTGGTTCAAGCGCCTTTTGGGTGTGAATGCAGATCAAGAGTTTGCCAGCCCGCCTGTTAGCTTATCCAGAAATAACCCAGCTGTAAAAATAAAGGAGTGGTGAAAGGAGGATAGCAGACATAAAAGCCAGAGCAGAGAAGCAGTCAGCTGGTCTCTGAGGATTGCTCACAGCCAAGCAGTCTCATCCCGAGAGCTGTTTTCAGCTGGTGTTGTCAACCCTCACCCCCACATAAAAGTCTGAAAATGTTGCTTCATACTAGACTAGGCAAGAAAGAGTAGGCTAGGTAATTGCCTTTCAGATTGTATCGCTTTCAAAATTTGAAGCCAAAAGTTAGTTTCGGGTCGCTGAAATCAAACAGGACAGAAGCAGTGGTTTATTTCTTACCTTCTCCCTCTGTCGTGTTTGTGTCTTTCTGTCCTTCTCTCCGTGTGTTTGTACTGTAGCCGCTGTGAGTGTTTTTGCACCGGAGGCGAGTGCTGTCCTTTCCCCAGCCTCCTCTCTGATCCATGTTGAAAACATTGTTTCTCCTCTACAGCTCTGTGGGTGTCGGGGAGCTAGCTCCAGCTCACCAGACACTACCTTTCCACACAGCCTGGATTCATCATACTAATGGGAGAGAAAGAAAAAAACATCCCAAATCATAGGAAATGACCTGAGACCAGGTTGCCTCACAGAACAAAACAGAAGCAATAACATGACAGACAGAACCCCAGCTTCACCAGAACCACCTTTGTTAAGAACACTTGATATTTTCATTCCTCTGAGAGGACTTGTATAGATTAGTGATGAATGCTCCTTGGTTTAATAGGAGCAATTAAATAATGGTTGTTACCAGCCATGCAAGCAGCACAATCTCTCTAGCTCTCTCGCACTCTCTCTCTCTCCTTCACTCTCTCCCACTCTCTTCTCTCCCTCTCCTTCACTCTCTCTCCCTCTCATTCACTCTCTCTCCCTCTCCTTCACTCTCTCTCCCTCTCATTCACTCTCTCTCCCTCTCCTTCACTCTCTCTCCCTCTCCTTCACTCTTTCTCCCCTCTGTCTCAAAAGGCCTCTCTAGCTACTGCCCACAGAGCGATACATAGCCATGTCTATTACAGCCTTGCATAGCGCTCTGTGCTCCAGCCCTCAAAGGGCCAACAGAAATAAGTGGACCACTTTACAACACTCACTCTCTCTCACTCTCCTTTCTAGGAGAGTGGGCTGAAAAATAGTCCAAATTGGTATTGTGTAGGTTGTAATAGGACCCATAGAAACCTGAGACCATCATTGAAAACCTCTATAGAGGCAGATCACTCAAAATCCCCATTGAAGTTTCTGTTTCATTCAGTTTCTGTCTTATTTTATCCAGTTCCCTCATGTTTGATATTGTTCTATTTAAGCAATAAAGCCTGAGGGGGTGTGGTATTTGGCCAATATACTACGGCTAAGGGCTGTTCTTCTACAAAATGCAACGCGGAGGTGCCTTATTGCTATTAGATGACGCCGATGCTAAGTTACTGGGCTGTTTTACTAGCACAGACTGGAATAAATTCTGGGATTTATCCGATGGCATTGAAGAGTATGCCACATTCACCACATTAATCAATAAGTGCATCGACGACGTCGTCCCCGCACCAACCAGAAGCCATTGATTACAGGCAACATCCGCAATGAGCTTGGGTAGAGCTGCTGCTTTCAAGGAGCAGGACTCTAACCCGGACATTTATATGAAATCCCACTACAGGCAAAGCGTCAATACAGGGCTAAGATTGAATCCTACTACAATGGCTCTGATGCTCGTTGGATGTGGCAGGGCTCTTACGGAATACAAAGGGAAGCTGTTTTCCGATGACACAACGGTGGTAGGCCTGATCACTAAAAAAGATAAGACAGCCTATCGGGAGGAGGGCAGAAACCTGGCAGTGTGGTGTCAGGACAACAACCTCCCCCTCAACATGATCAAGATAAAGGAGACGATCATGGACTACAGGAAAAGGAGGGCCGAAAACACCCTCATTCTCATCGACAGGGCTGTAGTGAAGCAGGTTGAGACCTTCAAGTTCCTTTGTGTCCACATCACCAACTATCATAGTCCAAACACACCAAAACAGTTGTGACGAGGGCACGACAACACCTATTCCCCCTAAGGAGACTGAAAAGATTTGGCATGGGTCCTCAGATCCTCAAAGAGTTCTACAGCTGCACCATCAAGAGCATCCTGACTGATTACATCACCACCTGGTATGGCAACTGTTTGGCATCCAGAGGGTAGTGCTTAAAATTGCCAAAGACTCTCTGCAACCGTATTGCAAACGGTACCTGAGCGCCATGTCTAGGTCCAAAAGGCTCTTTAACAGCTTCTACCACCAAGCCATAAGACTCCTGAACAGCTAATCAAATGGCTACCCGGACTATTTGCATTGACCCCCCTTTTTTACGCTGCTGCTGCTTGTTGTTTACCTCAATTACCTCGACTGACCTGTACCTTCGCACATTGACTCGGTACCGGTACCCCCTGTATATATAGCCCCGTTATTGTTATTGGGTTGGAACTCCCGGTCGCGGCGGGCTGCGACAGAGCCTGGGCTCGAACCCAGAGTCTCTGGTGACACAGCTAGCACTGTGATGCAGTGCCCTAGACCACTGCGCCACCCGGGAGGCAGAGAGTGCACAATTTTGAACTTGAAAGTTATTAATAAACAGATTAGGCACATTTGGGCAGTCTTGATACAACATTTGAAAATAAATGCAATGGTTCATTGGATCAGTCTATAACTTTGCACATACACTGCTGCCATCTAGTGGCCACAATCTAAATTGGACCTGGGCTGGAATAATACATTATTGCCTTTCTCTTGCATTTCAAAGATGGTACAAAAAAATACAAAAGAACGGTTGATTCTGTCTTTGTATTATCTTTTACCAGATCTATTGTGTTGTATTCTCATACATTGCTTTCACATTTCCACAAACTTCAAAGTGTTTCCTTTCAAATGGTACCAAGACTATGCATATGCTTGCTTCATGGCCTGAGACACAGGCAGTTAGATTTGGGTATGTCATTTTAGGCAGATTTTTTTTTAAGGGGCGGATCCTTAAGAGGATCTACGCAGCCTCTCGTTTGTAACAATAAATTGTCGAGGGTGACATGTTCAATGACGATATAACGTAGGGACGGAATTGAGTCGTTCGCTTACAAAAAGTGAGCCTCAACAGGGTAAGTCGAGCGGGCCGGGCGATGTGCACGCTAACCAAGGTTGCCAGGTGCACGGTGTTTCCTCCGACACATTGGTGCGGCTGGCTTCCGGGTTGGATGCGCGCTGTGTTAAGAAGCAGTGTGGCTTGGTTGGGTTGTGTATCGGAGGACGCATGACTTTCAACCTTCGTCTCTCCCAATCCCGTACGGGAGTTGTAGCGATGAGACAAGATAGTAGCTACTAACAATTGGATACCACGAAATTGGGGAAAAAAAGGGGTAAAAAATAATAATAATAAATAAATAAATAAATTGTAAGATACTTGTAGTTTCCATCCAGTAGAGGCGCAAATAGACATTGTGTAGGGATATTTTGGGGTGGTAAATCAGAGTTTACCATTAGATCTCTGAGATTTCTGGAAGGTCCGAAATCACATTAGCGATACTGTCATCGGATCTTAGAATCTGAACGATTCCCTTAATTTGTTCAGAGCACTTAATAGCGGGTAGTGCAAGAATGCTTCTTTTTGCTAGATTGTCCTTAAAAGAGATCATGTCTCGATTTATTTAGAATTTTTTCAATGGCTGTATTAATCTGACCAATGGCTGTATTAATCCATGAATTTTCTTTGCGTCTCAGCCATATTTCTGTCGAAATCACATTGTTTTTTGCAAATTCTTTTGATTCGACAGAATTTGCTCTAGGGCAAACTGTTTTTCAAGGGAAGTGGGTGACAACTATCAGCCCTCAACAAACTGTTACGAACAGTAGATTTCCTGTAAAGATCAGTGTATAGAACATTATCTTCACACAAAATCAGAAGATCAAGGAAACTGACTTGACGTGTGTCAGATTGCATAGTAAATCTCAGGTGCTCAGAACAAGAGTTAGTAATAGCATGGAATGCCTGGAGCTGTTTTGCATCTCCCCTCCATAGAACAGAAATATCATCAATGTACCGTTTCCAAATAATACTGTTAGGAAAGAAAACATTTTTGAGAGGGTTGAATATTGACTGTTTCTCCATGTAACCCACATACAAATTAGCGTGGTTAGGAGCCATAGGGGATCCCATAGCGGTACCCTTCGTTTGAATAAAGAAATCATTTAGAAACATGAAGTAGTTGTGTGTGAGTACTATTTCAGCCAATGTTATAATGCATGCACTGGAAGGTACTTCATAAGGGTCACGTTACAGAAGAAAATGTTCCATGGCTTCAATGCCGACCCTCGTGTGGGATATTTGTGTATAACGACTCAACATCAAAAGTAACTAACAAAGTATTATCAGGGAGAGGATCAAGAGATTCAATAGTATAGATCATACTGCTGGTGTTACGTGTGCTCCCTCTCCAGCCTCTAGGTCACCAGCCTGCTCGTTATGGCGCACACCTGTCACCATTGTTATGCGCACCTGATATTGCAGGCGAAAACCTGAGGAAAATCCAAGTGCTGTTTTTCTGAAACTACTCTGTTCCATTGCAAGCCTATCCTCCATTTAAAGGGATATCAACCAGATTCCTTTCCCTATGGCTTCCACAGGGTGTGAACAGTCTTGAGACATAGTTTCAGGCTTTTATTTTTAAAAATGAGCGAGAATGATCACATCGCGTCAGTGGATGGTGTCCCCAGATTTGTTCATGCGCGCGACACAGGAACGAGACCTTTTCTTTCTCTCTTGTATTGAAAAGGCTACCGTCCGGTTGAAAAATTATTTATTATTTATTGTAAAAACAACCCGAGGATTGATTATAAAAAAACGTTTAACATGTTTCTACGAACTTTACGGATACTATTTGGAATTTTCGTCTGCTCGTCGTGACCTGCACGAGTCTATGGATTACTCAACAAAACGTGCCAACCAAATGGAGGTTTTTGGATATAAAATAATCTTTATCGAACAAAACAAACATTTATTGTGTAACTGGGATTCTCGTGAGTGCAGACATCCGAAGATCATCAAAGGTAAGCGATTAATTTGATTGCTTTTCTGACTTTCGTGACCAATCTACTTTGCCGCTAGCTGTTTGTAATGTTTTGTCTACTGAGAGCTGTCCTCACATAAACGCTTGGTTTCCTTTCGCTGTAAAGCTTTTTTGAAATCTGACACACCAGGTGGATTAACAGCAAGCTAAACTGTGTTTTGGTATATTGTACTTGTGATTTCATGAAAATGTAATATTTTTAGTAATTTAATTTTAATTTGGTGCTCTGCAATTCAGTGGATGTTGAAGAAAATGATCCCACTAAAGGGATCGGTGCGCCAAGTTAAGGAGATTACCAACATATGTTTCAATGAATCTGCAATATGTCTCAAAAGAGTGATTGCAATTGGCTGGATGTACAATATAACTCTTCGAAAAGGAGTCGGAGTATGTGCAAGTGAGCAGCCTACATGATCAGTTGAAATATCAGCATTAGGGGAGCTACAGTATTCCCTTAAATGGATATTTCTAAAAAACACTAAGTCTACCTTAACTTCGAAACCGTTGCACTGAGTTGTAGGCACAAAATATAACCCTTTATTAAGCAAGGAGACATGGGCAGGGCTCAATATCTTGCTTGATAAATTAAAGACTGTGTGAACAGTCCCCTCTGCCTCTGATAGTCATTTCTTCTTACCCCGTCGGGGTCTAATATACCATGGCTGTCAGCCAATCAGCATTCAGGGCTCAAACCACCCAGGTTATAATGTAATTTATGTAACCATAATTAGTGTGTCTAATTCAATTCAGGTCATCAGTCAGTCAGTCACTGTATCCCCCATAGTCAGGGAGTTATGCTGAACATGAGGAAATGTGCAATTACTGTGTGAAGATGATTTCCTCCATTTTTGAACCCTTAATCAGACACTTCAAA
The DNA here is from genome assembly GCF_021184085.1 of Oncorhynchus gorbuscha. Taxonomy (NCBI): domain Eukaryota; kingdom Metazoa; phylum Chordata; class Actinopteri; order Salmoniformes; family Salmonidae; genus Oncorhynchus; species Oncorhynchus gorbuscha. The sequence continues at coordinate 51,113,086 of NC_060188.1, read as the reverse complement.
TTATGCTTTGTACTATGTAGGTCTATTCCTACCTTCTTTGGTATTCACATGACTATTCTCAAGAGCTCTGCTATTGGTATGCACTATACACCCTCAGAGTCTGATTAAAACAAAAGGTTGGCACAGGTCTGACACCACACAGAAAGCGACACGTGCCTGGAATGAAGAGTTCCAACTTTGAGGATGACAAATACATCCTTTGGGTTCCACAAACAAAAACAGCAGCCTTCAGCCAAGGGTCAGATTAGTATGGAGGATATTGTGAAGGAGAGAGAGGCGGAGGGTGATGAGAGGAGAAACAGAGAGAGAGGGGGGTGAGAGAGAGAGAGAGAGACAAACCCTTATGGAAAAAACACATGATTTCACATGTGGAGAATAACATGATTTTGCGGGAAATGTTCACATTTTCCACGTGAAATCATGTGGTTTTGGAACACTTCAAATGTGATGATATTTCACATGTGAATTTTCACGTGATCACATAGCCTTTCACATGTGGATTAAAATGTCACATGTAAATATTTTTCACATGAGATTTCCCAGGTGATGCCCTGCAAACAAAACTGACTCGTTACACAGAACCCAAACTGGCTGCGCGTGTGCACTGTCGTGCATAAATTTATTTTGTCCCCCTACACCAAACTCGATCACGACACGCAGGTTAAAATATCAAAACAAACTCTGAACCAATTACATTAATTTGGGGACAGGTCGAAAAGCATTAAACATATATGGCAATTTAGCTAGTTAGCTTGCACTTGCTAGCTAATTTGTCCTGTTTAGCTCACTTGCTGTTGCTAGTTAATTTGTCTTGGGATATAAACATTTAGTTGTTATTTTACCTGAAATGCACAAGGTCCTCTACTCCGACAATTAATCCACACATAAAACGGTCAACACGAATCGTCTGTAGTCATCTCTCCTCCTTCCGGGATTTTTCATCTTGGAACTTATATGGTGGTTGGCATCTACACTTTCATAGTATTACCACGACAACCGGCAAAAAAGTTTGTCTTTCAATCACCCACGTGGGAATAACCAATGAGGAGATGGCACGTGGGTACCTGCTTCTATAAACCAGTGAGGTGATGGGAGAGGCAGGACTTGTAGCACAATCTGCGTCAGAAATAGGAATGACTTCTATTTTAGCCCTTGGCAACGCAAACGCTCGTTGGCGCGCGCAATAATTGAATAACATATATTCCTACATTTATTTTGTGACGCGAGCGTTGTAGTCAGGGTATTAGGATGTCATGAAATAGCCACAGTGTTTTCAACTTACATATTTGACACACTGACATACATGATGACATTGTGTATGTTTACCAACATGTTCCCCCTGGGGATCTGAACTCACACCCTTTTAGTTCACGTCATTCCGATCTTCCTGCTACACCACCATGTCTGTGTCAATGACTGAATTCACATGTATTCCTACATTTTGAACTTCAGATTAACTCTCAGCTTTGTTCAAAATACACACAAGAAAAAATATTATGTTAGTCATAGTGATTCAGGAGTAACATTAAACCAGAATAATATGCCCCACCAACATTAGACAACTATACAGAAAAGCCTCAAATTTATGAAATAAGTAAATCAAATCAAATCACTACAGATGGCACTCTTTTGCTAAGTGCAGAAATGTGTTGTAGACCATGGCGAGTTTAGCATTTAAATCTTGGTGGGGCAAAAACAAATAATTGGGTTGCAGGCCAGCAAAGCAACAACACAACACTAAACAATACATTTATTGCACTATAACGGTGACAAATGGTGCCCACAAACTGTTAGGGCCTACATAAAGCTGTCCCAACAGCAGTACCAACACCTTACCAATGCTACAGTTCATTCAGCCTCATTTACTGCCTTTTAAAAAAACATAGCTGATATGGCTGACTTGCTTAAACAAATGTGGTTTCTACTGACAATTGAGATGTACAAACTGACATAAGAGGACGACAAGCTGATAAGAGGCAATCCATTATTTCGATTAAGACATTAATGAGCGCGAGATGACGAACGTAGTCAATATAACTATTTGTTCAGCACTTTTGAAATGTACAGCGACAGAATTCAGAACATGGGCCGTTCTTACATATAAACAGACAATGAGAGCTCTAACAATATTCGGTGATTACATTTCTCTAAAACAGATTATAGGCAAACAAGCACACGTCGGCCACGAACGATGTGTTTACAATACCGTGTTGGTGAAAATAGACCAAATGATTAGGGTGTTTCACATGAGCTATGATCAGCCTACTACACAACATACACGTAGTATTACTTTAGCTACAGTATACATATCTCTCTGGTATACTATATAATTTATGAAGCAGCATAATACATTTTTGGACTCACGTTGTGATGTGCTTGAACAGGAAAGTGGCGCGGCGGTCCTTCGTGGGCAAATTTTGTCATCAAAGAGAAAGATTCCGGATTTTCAATTCCGAGTTGAATGACCATTCAAAAGGTATTTTCCCAATTGTAGCTAATTCTTCCCGAGTTCCCAGTTGTCCTGAACTCACAGTTAGCCACTGATTCCTTCCCAAACCACTCATTGTTGAATGTGCGATTTCCAACTTGTTGTCTAATGTTTATGTCCAATGGACGATGAGCACCGAGACATTTTATCTCTAATTTCTCTTCATATGACAAGGATTGAAAATGATTTGATTGTTGACTTGATTCATGGTGATGACTGCTAGCTTGCTAGCTAAGATTTTGAAAGTATGATGTTGATCAGTCCAATCAAAGCTAGCACGTGATTCGATGTCATTATATCTGTGGCCAATGACCTTGAGCCTTCTTGGATGGGCACTTCTACTATAACTCTATGGCATTTTTTGAGCTCTAACCTTAGAATTGGGGATGATGTACTGTCCCATGAGTGACAGAAAACTGAGCCAATCACGACAGAAGACTGAGCCAATCAGGTGCAACGCTCTGTACTTTCTGCTGGCTAGCCCTACCACCACAGAAAGCACTGAGCTAGGCTGAAACACCTGCATTTTGGAGCTGCCTTACTCAAGAAAACAAAAAAGAGACCATGTTTGTATGCGGTTTTATTAACTCAATTACTTGTTTTTTTAGTACATTGTTTGCAAACTGATATGTGACACGTATTAATGCCAAATAACAAGCAAAACAGGCAAGCTCCCCCCACAAAAAATATATATTATTATTATTATTTTATTTATTTTTTAACCTAAAAGAGTGGGGCTCAAAACACCTGCCCTGAATGACGGGCCGTCATTGATTATAGATAATAAATGCTCAGGGAACTTCTAAGAATGCTACAGAATTTGTGGAGCAGCAAAAATATCAGCATACTCCAAATACAGAGGTTGTGAATTCAAATCCCAGTTAGGGTCATAGTGCAAATTCAGTACAAGTGATCATTTAAAATATAATCAAAGTTTATTGGTTGTGTACACAGGTGCAGAAAAAATGCTTGTGTTTCTAGCTCCAATTGTGCAGTAATACCTAGCAATAAAAAAAGATGCACAACATAATCCAGAAATATAACAAAATAAGATATATAGGATGAGCCACGACGAGACTACAGTATATACATAAAGTGGGTGAAGCAGTATGTAAACATGAGTAAAGTGACCAGTGTTCAATGATTATGCACATAGGGCAGCAGTCTCTAATGTGCAGGGTAGAGTACCAGGTGGTATCAGGCTAGAACAGTAACTAAGGTTCAGGGCAGGGTACTAGTGGTTATTGGTGACTGATGGCATGGTGATAGAAGCTGTTTCTCAGTCTCTCTGACCCAACTTTGATGTACCTGTACTTTGCATTCCAGATGGTAAAAATGCTGTGGTTGAGATCCTTGATGTTTTTATTGGCCTTTCTGTGACACCAGGTGCTGTAGAGAGAGCAGGCAGTGTGCCCCTGTTGATGCGTTGGGCTGACCTCACCACCCACTGGAGAGCCCTGTGATTGCAGACGGTGCAATTGCCATACCAGGTGCTGATACAGCCTAACAGGATGCTCTCAATGGTGCATCTGTACAAGTTTGTAAGGATCTTAGGGTCCAAGCCACATTTCTGCAGCCTTCTAATATTGAAGAGTCACTGTTGCAACTTCTTCACCACGCTGTCTGTGTGAAGGGACCATTTCAGATTGTCAGTGATGTGCAAGCTGAGGAACCTTTGACCCTCTCCGTCTTGTTGATGTGGATGGGGGTGTACCTTCTCTGCTGTCTCCTGTAGTTCCCGATCAGCTCTTTTGTTGATGTTGAGGGAGAGGTTATTTTCCTGGCTCCACTCCACCAGGGCTCACACCTCCTGCATGTAGTACAGGACTCTCTAACCCTGTTCCTGGAGAGCCACCCTCCTGTAGGTGTTCGCTCCAACCCTGTTCCTGGAGAGCCTCCCTCCTGTAGGTGTTCGCTCCAACCCTGTTCCTGGAGAGCCACCCTCCTGTAGGTGTTCGCTCCAACCCTGTTCCTGGAGAGCCACCCTCCTGTAGGTGTTCGCTCCAACCCTGTTCCTGGAGAGCCACCCTCCTGTAGGTGTTCACTCCAACCCTGTTCCTGGAGAGCCACCCTCCTGTAGGTGTTCGCTCCAACCCTGTTCCTGGAGAGCCACCCTCCTGTAGGATGGTAGCTTTCCAGGAACAGGGTTGGAGCGAACACCTACAGGATGGTAGCTCTCCAGGAACAGGGTTGGAGCGAACACCTACAGGATGGTAGCTCTCCAGGAACAGGGTTGGAGAGCCCTGCTGTCTTATTGTTATTGGTAATCAGGCCTACCACTGTTGTGTTGTCAGCAAGCTTGATGGTTGAGTTGAAGACGTGCGTGGCCATGCAGTCATGGTTGAACAGGGAGTACAGGAGGGGACTAAGCACGCATCGATGTGGGGCCCCCTTGTTGAGGATCAGTGGGTGTTGTTTTCTACCTTCACCACTTGGGGTCGGCCAGTCAGGAAGTCCAGGACCGAGTTGCACAGGGATGTGTTCAGAACCAGGGCCATGAGCTTAGTAGTGAGATTGGAGGCACTATGATGTTGAAGGCTAAGCAATGAACAGCGTTCTTACATAGGTATTTCTCTTATCCAGGTAGTGTGCGTCGTCTGTGGATCTGTTGGAGCGATATGCAAATTGTAGTGTGTCTAGTGTTTTGGATAAGATGGAGGTGATATGGTCCTAGCCTTTTAAAGCACTTGATGATGACAGAAGTGAGTGCTACTGGACAATATTATTGCCATTGATTAAAGATTGTTATACTATTTTAGTTGAACAGTGTACCACTTACACACTTTTCATAACGTTTTATTACTTCCCTTACAAAAAAACACATGTAAGATAAGATAGCTGTTTTAACGTGTGAAAACGCAAGAGACATGTGACGTCAGTTGTTCACATGTGTTACATTTAGAGTTCACGTTACCACCTTTTCACATGTGAGGAGAACAACATGTTTTTCACCTCATTGTGAATTGTAGTTTCACATGTGAAAATCACATTTGCATTTTCACATGTGAAAGCCTACCAGTCATGAAGCATTCCAAAGTAGAATTTCACTTTCACGTGTGTAAAACATTTACGTGAAAATCTAACTCTCACATGTGAAATTGCAAAATCCAATTTTCACTTTCACACGTGGAAAACCAAAGTGAAAATCGAATTTTCAGTTTCTCTGCCTGTCTGTGCGTGTGTGTGGATAAGAGAGAGGAGTGTCACAAAATATCAAGTGGTGATTTAGTGTAAAATGTTACTCATTTCAGGAAACTAGGCGTATGTCGCTGGTCACTACTTACAGGAGAGCCTTTTGAACATAAACTTTTTTAATTTTTTTATCTAAATGTGTTTTTTGGCAGAAATGCCTTCTGGAACATGTGAACTTTCATGTGCCTTAATAACAAACTTGTATACCATCTGTAAATGTGAACAAAATTGCTAAATTACAAGCCTAGTTTTATTAGCCACAGAAAAAGTGAGCAACCTTGCCGCTAGCCATGATTGGCTGAGATAATGAGTGTGCTGGACATGAGTTCGGATTGGTCTGCCATATAGCACACTTCTGTTTATTTGAGCTGGCCAGTATGTGTATGTAATCCTGTCTAACGCAGCTTATTAAAAAAAATAGTTTGCGTAGTAGAACTGCATAGAACTGCTGCTCTCCACTTTCTGGGTGTTGAAATCAGTGGAATTAGAGTATGATGGCTAAGGAGATGGAGAAAACACCTGCCTCCAGATTACATCTTAAAACTAAGGGCAACCATGGCAGCCGTGACAGTGAGAAGTGCCCATCCATGATGTATACGGACGGGTAAGATAGTCTGGCTATCTACGTTTTCAGATATGACATGTTTCTAATTTTGACAGAAAGTTTTTTTCATTTCAAGTTAAAGTGTACTGTTAGCTAGCTAACGTTAGCTGGCTGGCTCGCTTTGCTAGTTATAGTCTAATGTTAGCTAGCTAACCTTGTACCTGGTTGGTTAGCTACCTGCAGATTCATGCAGGGTAGTAATGTCATGAGTTGGGATAAACGTAGCTGGTAAATTCGCTCTGGCTATCTTCTCCGATTTCCGAGCACTTTCATCTGTGTACCAGAGTGCAGAATAACTGACGAATTTACAAATGATCAACACCCGTTGAAAATGGCTGGTGTCGGTAAATGTTGGCTAAATTGTTTCCAGCAGCACAGTTGCAGTCACCAACGCTCTGGATAACATGATAACAGCCTAACCAGCTCTGCTGGGGCAAGTATAATGGTCAGTGAGCTGTTCTCTCATTTGTGTCTGGAAGTAGCCAGCCAACATTAGCCAGTTAGCTTGAGTGTTTGACTGCTGTTGAAAGGACAGAACGCTCGGATCAACCCTTAAAGAGATGGGTGGGGCTAAAGAATAAGAGGGTGTGAATGATGCTGAATGGGTGTAGGCAATGAAGATCTCCATCTCTCCAGAATTACTTTCCCATTGTTCCTCAAATGCAGCGTATGATATACAATTTTGTAACTCTGTGTCTTCTTTTATCCAAAAAAATGTCAAATCAAGGCGGTCAGTCACAAATAGATTCAGTGATGATTTCTCCTGCTGTCCTGCCACCTGTTCTGTCCTATCAGTCGCACGCATGCACGCACACACACACGCACGCACGCACACACACACACACACACACACACACACACACACACACACACACACACACACACACACACACACACACACACACACACACACACACACACACACACACACACACACACACACACACAACCAAAAAGATCCACCCTTCCAGAAAAACTCATCCAATAGTTAACCACCCACCCAGGAAGCAGGTTTTCAGATTTTCTTGCTCTATCTCCTGGTATGTGGAGTGTCTGTCTGTGCCAAGGTCAAGCCCCCTGTTACTTCAGCCTGTAATAATCTCAGATCGAGGTGCAGATCCAGTCATTGTGTGTGTCTTTATGCTGCACACACACATGCATGCACACACACATCAGTGGAGGCTGGTGGGAGGAGCTATAGGAGGATGGGCTCATTGTAATGGCTGGAATGGAGCAAACATGTGGTTTCCATATGTTTGATGTGTTTGATACCGTTCCATTTATTCTATTCTAACCATTACAATGAGCCCATCCTCCTATAGCTTCTCCTACCAGCCTCCACTGACACACACACATACACCCGAGCATGCTTAAAACAAATTGTTCCACAATATCACCAAGATGAATTCAGACCCATGAGAGGAAAAAACATGCTGGACCATGTATATACAAACATCCGTGATGCGTACAAAGCCATCCCCCGCCCACACTTCGGCCAATCAGATCACGTCTCTCTGTTCCTACTCCCCGCTAACAAACAGCAACTCAAGAGGGAGTCACCAACACAGAGAATCAATGCTTCAGGACTGTTTTGAGAATACTGATTGGAATATGTTAAGAAATGTATCCACCCAGGAATCATTCACCAACATTGAGGAATGTACATCGTCAGTCACAGGCATCATTAGGAAATGTGTTGATGATGTTGTACCCACAATGACAACCAAAAACCCTGGATGAACAGAGATATCTGTACCATGCTGAGTGCCCGTACTGCAGCATTCAATGCCAGCATAACGAACCCGATGACTCGGTGGCGTCCGACGCAAGCAGGTATGAGCTCTGCAAATGCAATAGGGTTGCAAAAAGACAATACAGACTCAAACTTGAATTGATGTTGGACAACTCAGACTTAAGACGCATGTGACAAGGACCACAGACTATCATAGACTACAAAGGCAAATCCAGCTGTATGGTGCCCTCCGAAGCCTCCCTCCCAGATGAGCTTAACACATTCTATGCTTTCTTCGAGGCAGACAATACAGAGCCATCCAGGAAGACTCTCTCTGCTCTGGACGACCAGGTGCTTTCGCTCTCCGAGGCTGACAATACAGAGCCATCCAGGAAGACTCTCGCTGCTCTGGACGACCAGGTGCTTTCGCTCTCCGAGGCTGACAATACAGAGCCATCCAGGAAGACTCTCTCTGCTCTGGACGACCAGGTGCTTTCGCTCTCCGAGGCTGACAATACAGAGCCATCCAGGAAGACTCTCGCTGCTCTGGACGACCAGGTGCTTTCGCTCTCCGAGGCTGACAATCCACAGAGCCATCCAGGAAGACTCATCCAGGAAGACTGCTCTGGACGACCAGGTGCTTTCGCTATCCGAGGCAGACAATACAGAGCCATCCAGGAAGACTCTCTCTGCTCTGGACGACCAGGTGCTTTCGCTCTCCGAGGCAGACAATACCGAGCCATCCAGGAAGACTCTCGTTGCTCTGGACGACCAGGTGCTTTCGCTCTCCGAGGCTGACAATACAGAGCCATCCAGGAAGACTCTCTCTGCTCTGGACGACCAGGTGCTTTCGCTCTCCGAGGCTGACAATACAGAGCAATCCAGGAAGACTCTCGCTGCTCTGGACGACCAGGTGCTTTCGCTATCCGAGGCAGACAATACAGAGCCATCCAGGAAGACTCTCTCTGCTCTGGACGACCAGGTGCTTTCGCTCTCCGAGGCAGACAATACCGAGCCATCCAGGAAGACTCTCGTTGCTCTGGACGACCAGGTGCTTTCGCTCTCCGAGGCTGACAATACAGAGCCATCCAGGAAGACTCTCTCTGCTCTGGACGACCAGGTGCTTTCGCTCTCCGAGGCTGACAATACAGAGCCATCCAGGAAGATTCTCGCTGCTCTGGACGACCAGGTGCTTTCGCTCTCCGAGGCAGACAATACAGAGCCATCCAGGAAGACTCTCTCTGCTCTGGACGACAGGTAGCTTTCGCTCTCCGAGGCAGACAATACCGTGCCATCCAGGAAGACTCTCGTTGCTCTGGACGACCAGGTGCTTTCGCTCTCCGAGGCAGACAATACAGAGCCATCCAGGAAGACTCTCGCTGCTCTGGACGACCAGGTGCTTTCGCTCTCCGAGGCAGACAATACAGAGCCATCCAGGAAGACTCTCGCTGCTCTGGACGACCAGGTGCTTTCGCTCTCCGAGGCAGACAATACAGAGTCATCCAGGAAGACTCTCGCTGCTCTGGACGACCAGGTGCTTTCGCTCTCCGAGGCAAACAATACAGAACCATCCAGGAAGACTCTCTCTGCTCTGGACGACCAGGTGCTTTCGCTCTCCGAGGCTGACAATACAGAACCATCCAGGAAGACTCTCTCGGCTCTGGACGACCAGGTGCTTTCGCTCTCCGAGGCAGACAATACAGAACCATCCAGGAAGACTCTCGCTGCTCTGGACGACCAGGTGCTTTCGCTCTCCGATGCAGACAATACAGAGCCATCCAGGAAGACTCTCGCTGCTCTGGACGACCAGGTGCTTTCGCTCTCCGAGGCTGACAATACAGAGCCATCCAGGAAGACTCTCACTGCTCTGGACGACCAGGTGCTTTCGCTCTTCCGAGGCTGACAATACAGAGCCATCCAGGAAGACTCTCGCTGCTCTGGACGACCAGGTGCTTTCGCTCTCCGAGGCTGACAATACAGAGCCATCCAGGAAGACTCTCGCTGCTCTGGACGACCAGGTGCTTTCGCTCTCCGAGGCTGACTTGAGGAAAACTCTCAAAAGAGTGGAAACTCCTAATGGCGCCGACCCAGAGTGTGTGCTGACCAGCTGGCGGGCGTCTTCTCGGATATCTTCAACCTGTCCCTGTCCCAGGCTGTAGTCCACACTTGCTTCAATGAGACCATGATCGTCCCAGTGCCCAAGAAAAACAAGGTGACATGCTCAAATTACATTCCAGTCGCATTCACCAGGTCATCATGAAGTGCTTTGAGAGGCTGGTCTTGGCCCACATCAAGGCCAGCATGCCAGGCACACTGGACCCACTCCAATTTGCCTACCGCTCCAATGATGTTAGGTGATTTGTCCTCGCTCGCTGCCGGTGTTCCAATTCATCCCAAAGGTGTTTGATGGGGTTGAGGTCAGGGCTCTGTGCAGGCCAATCAAGTTCCACACCAATCTTGACAAACCATTTCTGTATGGACCTCTCTTTGTGCATGGGAGCATTGTCATACTGAAACAGGAAAGGGCCTTCCCCAAACTCTAGAATGTCATTGTATGCAATAGTGTCACGGATCCCTCCGGAACTGTCATTACACACACCTGGTCCCCATTTCCTTGATTCGTAATTATATAAGTGGGCCCTTTTATCACTGTGTTCTTGTTGATTATTGTTACAATGTCCGTTGGTCGTGTTAGTACCTGTGCTGTTTTGTTTTGGCCTTTGTGCCACTTGTATTGCACAGATGATTACGGTTATCATCCCATGTGGTATCATTGTGCACTTCTGTTATTTATTCGAGGTACTCCTTGCTCTTTTCTTTGGGTTTCAACCCTGTGTTTTGTATGCGTGTTTGTTTGGTCTTCGTCCCCGTGTCTGTAATTTGGGTATACTAAAAAAACCTGTTAAGCATTCCTGCGCCTGTCTCCCGATCCTTCATACCAATGTGACATGTAGCATTAACATTTCCCTTCAGTGGAACAAAGGGGCCTAGCCCGAACCATGAAAAACAGCCCCAGCTCCAGTGTTGCAACCGAAGACAGACGATTTTTACACGCTACACACTTCAGCACTCAGCAGTCCCGTTCTGTGAGCTTGTGTGTGGCCTACCACTTTGCGGCTGAGTCATTGTTGCTCCTAGACGCTAATTTATCTCACACTGATAGTAGAGCATGTGGATATAATCATCTGGTCCTCTGTACCTCAGTTGGTAGAGTATGGCGTGGGTGCTTGTAATACCAGGATAGTGGGTTCGATTCCTGGGACCCTTGGTAACAAAAATGAATGCACGCTTGACTTGTACGTCGCTTTTGATAAAAGCGCCTGCTAAATGGCTATTATTATAACAGTATATTACATGTAGGCCTAGTATGTGTGACCGATATACTTCAGTCTTGCAAGCAACCTTCTACACCCTTGAAACAATGGAGAAAAATGCCTCCCCATCAGTAATAGTTCTCAGATAAACTCCCAGAGGAACAGGACTCACACACAGATAACTGTTGTGTTCTGCCACCTTATCAGCCCCCTGACAAGCCTCTTTCTGCCGTGACTGTTTCATTAAACAAATTAAACAATTTAGTTGTTAACTTGAGAGAAAGGAAACAGATTTGTCCATGGTCTCTCGTGGGAACAACAGGAAATGACCAAGGACCACCAGACATAACTAACTGGATTTACATGATGTGTTCATGTGGTGTTATGTTCCCATCTCCATCATTATTTTACACCCAACACCTGGGATCTGTTGGGGCATTTCTGCGGGATTGGATCATCTGTTGTTTTCACACAGTCTTTTCTTTGACATGTTCATTTGAATGTAGTTCCAGTCTGTTGTTGTCCGTACAGACTCCGCTACAGAGTTGCAGTCACTAAAGTCCTAAACTGTTCTCTCTGCTACCGCACGGCAAGCGGAACCGGAGCACCGAGTCTAGGTCCAAAAGACTCCTTAACAGTTTCTACCCCCAAGCCATAAAACTGCTGAACAGTTAATCAAATGGCCACCCGGACTATTTACATCGACCCGCCTTTGTTTTTACGCCGCTGCTACTCGCTGTTTATTATCTATGCATCACTTTACAAATGACCTCCACTAATTACCTCCACCTTTACAAATGATCTCCACTAATTACCTCCACCTTTACAAATGACCTCCACTTATTACCTCCACCTTTACAAATGACCTCCACTAATTACCTCCATCTTTACAAATGACCTCCACTAATTACCTCCATCTTTACAAATGACCTCCACTAATTACCTCCATCTTTACAAATGACCTCCACTAATTACCTCCACCTTTACAAATGACCTCCACTAATTACCTCCACCTTTACAAATGATCTCCACTAATTACCTCCATCTTTACAAATGACCTCCACTAATTACCTCCACCTTTACAAATGACCTCCACATTGACTTGGTACCGGTACCCCCTGCATATAGCCTCATTATTGTTATGTAATTTTCTTTTGTTACTTAACAAAATAAGAAAATACATGTTTACTTTAGTTTATTTAGTAAATATTTTCTAATCTCTATTTCTTGAACTGTGTTGTTGGCTAAGGGCTTGTAAGTAAGCATTTCACGGTAAGTTCTACACCTGTTGTATTCGATTTGATATGATTTGCAGGGAGGAGACATTATAGTGTCAGCGTTGGAGTGTGTGTGGCCCCCCATGGTACTTCAATGAGATGAGGTGATCTGTTCGTGTCTGTGTGAGCGTGCGTGTGTGTGTCACCTGGGGCGAGCCAGCGGCTCAGACATTTGGGCCATGGTGCACGTGAATAGCATGGGTAATGGCATCCAGCATCCAGCCCTGTCTCCTCTACATTGCAGGCTGATGTCAGAGACAGACCCAGGCCTGGTCTGCCCCAGGCTACTGGCAACAGCAGATGCAGTAGACTGATTGTAAAACCAGGAAGGATGCTGTTATTTAGTAAAGACAGGACAACATAGGAAGATTGTCTTGTTGTTGTGTTGTCTACCTAATATAAAAACAGTTATGGTCACTCAACACAGTCACAATTTATTTACCGGTGTAGGATTTTAATTTGACCAGTTTCTCACAGCTGGATTCATGCAGCAACAGGACATGTGAATTAATGTGGGAATTATAATTAATGGACATTTTTGTTGGGGTTGATACATTTTAGTTAGGGCAAATCATGTCTGAAATTTAAAGTGGAAATTGCAAACTTTAGAAGCCTTTTAAAATCTCGAATACACTACAAGTTTGCATTTCCTGCCGCACAGGACATTTCCTACAACAACAGGGTGATCAAATGAAGATCCCACGTCTGTATTCTCATATCTGTCTTCAACACAAGCCTGATTGTCCTGTTCCAATCCCGCTCACCATATGTCAATTACAGGACAGTTTTACCAAACAAACAGACAAGAGTTCATGTCCTCCTTGGAATCTTCTTCAGTGCAAGTGAGTGTGTCTGTCTGTCTGTCTGTCTGTCTGTCTGTCTGTCTGTCTGTCTGTCTGTCTGTCTGTCTGTCTGTCTGTCTGTCTGTCTGTCTGTCTGTCCGTCCGTCCGTCCGTCCGTCCGTCCGTCCGTCCGTCTGTCTGTGTGGATGAGAGAGGACTGTCACAGAATATCAAGTGGTGATTTACTGTAAAATAGATTCAGTGGTGATTTCTCCTGCTGTCCTGCCACCTGTTCTGTTCTATCAGTCACACACAAACATACACACACAGACACACACACACAGTTAACAGAGTCACGTCACTGTGAATTCACAACACAGCTTGTTTACCAACGCACAGCTCCCCAAAATCAAACATCATCACTATAATGCTACTTTACCCAGCATAATCAGAGACAGAATCAAGACTCACTGTTGCCTCTGAACAACGAACGAAACACATCACTATATACAGTAATGCTGTTTTACCCAGTCAGTGACACACCAAAAAACTCCATTGGAGGTTATACATACAACTATCTTTACACTTGAATAGCTTCTTTCCAAAACGCTAACATTTTTCTTCTCACAGCAAGGGGCTGTTCAATGACCTTATTTTAATTTTTTTTATCTCTCAAAACAAATCATGTTTTTTTGTGAAACGCTATATCGTCTCACTCTCAGATATTATTATTATTATTTTTAATTTTAAAAAAAAATGTTTTAATCGGCAATCAGTTATGAACAAATTCATATTTTAAATGAAGGCCTAGGAACAGTGGGTTAACAGCCTTGTTCAGGGGCAGAATGACAGATTTGTTACCTTGTCAGCTCAGAGATTTGATCTTGCAACCTTTTGGTTAATAGTCCAACGCTCTAACCACGAGGCTACCTGCCACCCCAAATAAGGAGTACTCCTAGACTTTACACAGTCAAGTGTAACAAAAAACTACAAATTATAGATATGTGACATCAATATTTAATCAAATGTTTTTTTTTAAATCAAATGTATCAATACAGTAATATGAGATCTGTATGTAAAACATTTAAATTTGACATTTAAGACATTTAGCAGATGCTCTTATCCAAAGCAACTTACAGTATTCATCTTAAGATAGCTAGGTGATGTAACGGCGTTCTTCGTTTGTCGAAAGAGAGTCGGACCGAAATGCAGCGTGGTTGTTACTCATGATCTTTAATGAAGGATTGCGATACATGAACATAACTTATACAAATACAAAAACAACAAAACGGAACGTGAAACCTAATACAGCCTATCTGGTGAACACTACACAGAGACAGGAACAATCACCCACGAAATACACAGTGAAACCCCGGCTACCTAAATACGGTTCCCAATCAGAGACAGCGAGAATCACCTGACTCTGATTGAGAACCGCCTCAGGCAGCCAAGCCTATACAACACCCCTACTCAGCCGCAATCCCAATAACTACAAAACCCCAATACGAAATACAACAAAATAAACCCATGTCACACCCTGGCCTGACCAAATAATAAACGAAAACACAAAATACTAAGACCAAGGCGTGACAGGTGAGACAACCACATACATTCAAATATACAGTATTCCATTAGCAGCTAAACAATGGATATATAGCATATTTTTTTTCAACAAAAAAAACACACATTTTAATAAACATCTCAAATCTTTGAATACAACATCTTAGAACACTAATATTTTACTCACTCGTGAAGGTACCCGTAAGAAATTATTTCTGGTGAAAAAACACGAATGTGAAAAATTGGTGGATTTAGCATTTTGAAAATTAACTCTTCACTTGCAGTCTCTCGTGACAGACTTTGTTCCATTCTATCGTACTGTAGCTGACCAGCAAGTACGCGAGATTTGGGTCTGGGTGCCAAGATTACTTACTGTTGCTATGCTGATTGTCATTGAAGGCTAAAACTACAGAGCTTTGGGCAGGGATTGGGCACCCAGAGATGATGGTCTACACTGACTCAGACTGAGTATTACATCATTCTCATCCCCTAACTCTCCCATCCCAGGCTGATCTCTAAAAATACACTTGTATTTTGTACGTTTGAAAAGGTCCTGAGAACGTCTATATATGCCTTCTGCTGTGCTCACCAATAAAAGAGCAACTATTGCCCAGCACTGGCATGAGCTCATGATGCTCAGAGGCAAAGTGCACTGCTCAGACTAAAATGTGCTGTTCTTTCCACTGCGTCACAGCAGTTCACAATGCTCTAGCAAGCCTTTCCCAAACCGTAGCCCTAACCTTGACCAATCGTAATTCATATCTAAACTTAACACTTTGGAGTTGTTTCTGTTTTAGCCCTGTAAACCTCACGGACTTAACCTTGTGACCACACTTAATTAATGCATCAAAAATAGACATGAATCCATAATGCACAGGATTTGAAACTATGAGATCTTGTTACCCATCCTCCCCTAACTCTCCTATCTGCGACAGTGATGAAGTGCCCTGGCTGGGCTTTTCTGACTCCTCAGTGAAAAATGAAGTCATTAGTTTTGCAGGACCAACCGGTGCTGGGGTAGGGAGGGAAGATGTGTCTGTGTCGTGTGTGTGTTGGTATGTGTGTGCTCTTAGGCATCACACGCCTGCATCACTAACCTATCCGTCTCAATCACAACCCCAGTCTGAGCCTAGCCAGAACAGGACAGCATTCAGATGTGGAAATGTATACATCCACTTGTATTGCGAATGGAACTTTGGCAAGTCACATTGATACTTAAAAACATGTTCTGGATCTTTGGCGACTACAATATATATTTTTAAGTCTCCCGCTTTGGGCTGGATTTGTTGATGTGTAGTTCATACATGTATAATCTATGAGCAGAATTAGTCTTACCTCAATTTACCACAAAATCCCTAGTTTGAAAGCGACTGTTTTTTTGGAAGCTGTGCTGCACCATTTTCTATACATTTCCACTTACGTGGGCCAGCCCCCTAGCAATTCGAGTTCTAGCCAAATAACTTACATTTTTTGGGGACCACTTTTGGCTTGTGAGCGCTACTTCCACTGTCTAAAAAGGCAAAAAGTATACAAATGTCCAGGATATTTTACTTTAATACAGTATTTGAATCTAGCTTTTTGACTACAGCATAGTGTCATGATGTTGACCTGGGGGTAGGTTTCTTTCCCCCTTCTTCCTCTCTTCACCCTACTGATGTTACATTTGCAAACCCCTTGGTTAACATAGAGATTCTGGGAACATCAGAAGGTGGAGGGAAATGAACTATATTCTGGTAATCCGATCAATTGAACATATGTGGTGGTACTTAATGAATATGATGTCAGTTCGGTTGTCATCTGAGACATTCTCATCAATGATAAGATGACATAAACTCTACAGTGGAAAGTCTACATATCAGAGTTATCGGATTCACATGGAATTGTTGTTCAATTTAAATGTTTGAATATGAAATTATTCGTGATGGGATGAAATGTGATTTTAGCTTCTAAAATGTGAGATTTGGGTTTTCATAAGGTAGGTCTCTGCTCAATCAGTGGCCCTCCCCTGTGAAGGGACATGGGCTATACAACTTTTCAAACACGCCCTCCTCTTCCTTCCTATATAAAGCCTTGATGACAATATAGCCTCCTGTTCCGAGGATGTGAGGATGACGGTCTGATGTCAGAATGGTTCAGATAATAACTACAGAACGAAGCCAACATCAGTGTGAGCTTTGGTTGCGAATGGTATGAACTTTGAACTCTTATTCACTACAGAAGTGATACCTCCTAGCTGTTGAGTTAGCAACAGCAGCTGCAAACGCAGGTTAGGAAGGAACAGACAGAGTATCCCGTCTCCCACACAACGACATTACTACAACTTATTCAATTTACCACCAGAGACATTCTTCAAAGGACTCGGTTGGGCAACACGGCCTTCCATCTACCACCAACCTACCAAAGCTCAGAGTAAATATTTATTGCATTTTCCTCTTCCAAATGCTTAAGACACTGTATTTACAATAGCACAGCTTCGCCCTTTGTTCCTCAGTCTTCCCGCTCTTTCACTCAAACCCAGCCCTTTTCTTTCGTGTAACAAGCTGTCATATCTGTTCTGCCCGCTAGGGACGTTTTCCTTCATGACGTAATTTGTAATCAAGTTATGATTTAATTATATGTACGTGTAATTCTGTGTGATTAGTTAGGTATTTAGTAAATAAATAATTAAACCCAATTTTGTATTGCTGATTCAACTTGTTAGCCAGGGTTCGTGCAGATTTCCAAGAATTTACAACTTTCAGATGAGACTGAATTAAACATGACAATTAATATTGACTGCTATTGATGTAAAATATTACTAGGTCTTTAAGAGTTTATTCGGAAGATAACAGCTCTATAAATATTATTTTGTGGTGCCCTGACTCTCTAGTTAATTACATTTACATGATTAGCTCAATCAGGTAATATTAATTACGGAGAAATAATTTTATAGAATAGCATGTAATATCACTTAATCCGGCATAGCTAAAGACACGACAATAGCGATCCATTTTTGTTTATATTCAGTCTTTGTTGTGTGTTATACACATGTCCAAACGTACACATTGTCCGGGTGTTATAGTGTGTGTGAGTGATTTTCAATATTCTCTCACTCACTGCAGGCTAAGCCAGGGCCTGTATCCACAAAGCGTCTCAGAGCAGGAGTGCTGATCTAAGATATGTCCATGCAATCTTATTCATTATGATCTAGAAGTCAAACTTGATCCTAGAGACTTTTTGTGGATACGGGCCCAGGTCTCTACACAGTATGTCCTGAAGGGAGTCATATTTCCCCAGCTTTTTCCTTTCCTTTTCCTTCCTCTCCTCTCCTCTCCTCTCCGCTCCTCTCCAACTCATCTATTAGGCTATACTTTGTTTATGTGACCTTGATCTACAGTGTGTGTACAATTGGTGTCACGAGATTTGTTTGTCCTACAGTATAGATCTGTCAGCTACTCTAGTGTTGACGCATGCATGGACCAGAGGCTGCTGCTGCGGCTGCTGTCGGCGGCCGGTTCGGTTGGTAGTGATGCATGTCGACATGTGCCTACGATCCAAAATAACCCTGACTGTGTGTGTGTGTCTGTGTGTGAGAGAGTGTGTGTGGTGTTGCTCAGTTAAGGGAAAAATACTTCATCCTGTCCAGAGACATAACCATCAAAATTACCACAGCAGCAGCTCACTTTTCTGTGATGAGGAATACAGTACAGTATTATTTGCATGGTTGGCTTAACAGAATGTGTTATGAGGGCTCAAGAAGCCAAAAGTCTGAAACAGGTAATGAGGGGCTTGTTAGGAACGTCCAGGATCAGCCTATTGTTTGCCATCTGAGGAGACAGGGTAGTTTAGAAAAATGTGAACCTCTCGCACCTCAGGAGCCTGCCATACCAGATTCTGTTACGCTTATAACAGGCCGCGACCTCCGACCTCCCCCTAATCATCCCCCACCCCTTATCTTAACATACCTACATTAGACATTGTAACAGATTTGGAAATGCATCCTTATACAGATGGAAATGCAAATAAATGCATTTGTGTGAAATGTGTGAAACTAAAAGTATATGCCAGGTAAACAATTGAACTGGTCCCACTAAACCCCCCGTCTCTCTCTCTCTCTCTCTCTCTCTCTCTCTCTCTCTCTCTCTCTCTCTCTCTCTCTCTCTCTCTCTCTCCTCCCTCCCTCCCTCCCTCTCTATCTATCTATCTATCTCTCTCGCCTCCCTCCCTCCCTCCCTCCCTCCCTCCCTATCTATCTCTCTCTCTCTCGCTCTCCCTCCCTCCCCCTCCTCCCTCCCTCCCTCCCTCCCTCCCTCCCTCCCTCCCTCCCTCCCTCCCTCCCTATCTATCTATCTATCTATCTATCTAATCTTTCTTTCTCCATCTCTCTCACTATCTCTCTATATCTCTCTCCTCTGTCTCTCCTCCTCTGTCTGTTTCTACAGAGCGTTGTGGCCATGTACGATGGGACGAGAGTGCCTTCCCCCCAGGACAGTGTCAACGGTGTGCCCCCTGCTGCCGTGAACCTGGCAGGAACAGATGCGGGGTCAGGCGGGTCAGCGTCAGTGCCCACCCCGGCCGTGCAGCCCAAGCCAGAAGAAGAGGAGGGGCCTGAGGTGGAAGAGGAGGAGCCCAGACCAGAGCCTGTCCTGGTGAAGAAGGCCCATAGGGAGATCCTAGACCACGAAAGGAAGAGGAGGGTGGAGCTGAAGTGCATGGAGCTGCAGGAGATGATGGAGGAACAAGGGTGAGTTAAGTTTAGTTAAGTTACAATACACACTGGGTTTACATTTGGAGGGATACACCCTTGTTTGGATGGTCTCTCATGTAGACACACGCTAGAATAGTTCGGTGGATACACAGCATAGGTTATGCCTTGGTTATTGAAGATTTTTTACATGGACAGGAATACACATTTGAATCTTAAAAAGTAATTTTTACATGCTCACTTCAGGTTACACGATGAATTAGACTCCTGATAACAATGAGACATCAAGATGCTCTAGCATGGAGAGAACCAAATATACCAAACAGACAGAGCCTTCAGGTTCTACCCTTTAATAATGATCTATCGCACAGCATTTGATGCACATTACCATTCTAATCGAACATCTCTGCACTTAAAGAAAATGACAACACAGCACTTCTTGCCTCCAGTCAGTAATGGCTGCCAGTCAGCCTGAGCCAGAGAGCTCTGAGAGTCATTGGAAGACTCAGCCACTCTCATTAGCATGTTATCACTCCTCCAGAGCTAAATGGGAGAGAGCCTTAGCGATACACTAACAGCTAGGAGGCTGGCACTACACTATCTACACTACTACCATGGTGGATTTGTGTGGTGACTGGCATCTGCTCTAATCCTCCTAAGGCTCTGGCTGGCTGGCTGGCTGGCTGGCAGGCTGGGTGTGCGTGCGTGCGTGTGTGCGTGTGTGTGTGTGTGTGTGTGCGTGTAAACAGGCCTTCAAGGCAAATACTTCAGGCTAGCAGACCAGCCTCATGGAGGGTACACTAAACAGGTGTTCCAGGGACAGGCATACTTCTCCAGTCGAGCTGTGACCGTCCTTAATAAGGTGCAGTGTGACCTTGTGTCTGGCTGTGAGGCGTGAACAGAGTTATCCTCTGAGACGACTGCACTGTACACAGCCCTGGTGGAACTCACAGAGGCTTCACACTTCACATTGTCATGTCCCAGTTAGCATCAGTGGTGTATGTTTGAATTGCAGGATAGGATAAGCATGTTCGCTAGTACTGCCAAACAGCATTTCTAACAGATATTGGATCATCATGACTACAGGAAACAGTGTAACTGTACGCTGAGTGTACAAAACATTAGGAACACCTTCCAAGTACTTAGTTGCACCCCCCCTTTTGCCCTCAGAACAGCCTCAATTCATCGGGGCATGGACTCTACAAGATGTCAAAAACATTCCACAGGGATGCTGGCCCATTTTGACTCCTGTATCAAGTTGGCTGGATGTCCTTTGGGTGGTGGACCATTCTTGATACACAAGGGAAACTGTTGAGCATGAAAAACCCAGCAGCTTTGCAGTTCTTGACACAAATCAGTGCGACTGGCACCTACTACCATACCCTGTTCAAAGGCACTTCAATCTTTTGTCTTTCCCGTTCACCCTCTGGATGGCACACATACACAATCCATGTCTCAATTGTCTCAAGGCTTAAAAATCTTTCTTTAAACCTGCCT
Source organism: Oncorhynchus gorbuscha (assembly GCF_021184085.1). Lineage (NCBI taxonomy): Eukaryota > Metazoa > Chordata > Actinopteri > Salmoniformes > Salmonidae > Oncorhynchus > Oncorhynchus gorbuscha. The sequence continues at coordinate 51,091,956 of NC_060188.1, read as the reverse complement.
CCTCCCCTTCATTTACACTGATTGAAGTGGATTTAACAAGGGACATCAATAAGGGATCATAGCTTTCACATGGATTCACCTGGTCAGTCTCTTTCATGGAAAGAGCAGGTGTTCTTAATGTTTTGTACACTCATTGTATATTCTCTGGCAGCTGTTTTCCAGTGTGTAGAAGGGTCATTCAAACTGTCCTTTAGGGGAGTCACAGTGAATAGATTGGGTAACATGAGATGCCTAACTGTCACAGGGTTTTGAAGGGTTTTGAAGTGCAACCCCCCTCCTCCAGAGCAATGAACTAATCCATGGCTCCTGCCTGGGGGTCTAGGATAAGTAGGTTCGGTTGCGTCTTAGCAACATTATCATATGTGCCTCTGCCTGGAACCCTATTTGCTCTCCTTTTAGCCCCATCCATACCCAACAGTAAGCAGCCAATCTTCCTCCCTCCCAGCCCTCCCTCTCAAGTAAGGAGCCATGCTGGAACCTGGCCTCAGCCTCATTAGGACTGATAGTTAATGGCGGCTGGAAGGCCATGCCTGGCTGGGCCAGATTGATGTGGCTGATAGGGAGCTGGCTGCCTGGATGTCAGCAGCAGAGGATAGGAGAGTGGCATCACTGCCATCTGTCAGACAGGGAAGGGCCCACTCTCTCTGGGCTCCAGGCGGTCCTCTCCAGGCTCTGGACTAATTGCCTCTGGTTTGGTAAATGGGCCATATGTCCAATGGTGAGCCCCAGTGACAGCTATTATAAAGTAGAATCCCCTGACTACCAGTGTGTTTGTTAAGTACGATAGAGCCACGTGTTTTTATCCCAGCCCTCCATATTCCTCCACATTCAAACAAGGCCACTTTAAATGAAAAAAGAGTGGGAGGGATTGGGGAGGAGGGGATAAATGGATGTAGAGAGGGATGAAGTAGAGGGAGATAGAGAGGGAGAGGAGGGCAGGGCTCAGGCATTAGAAGCAATTAAAATGGTGTCAGGAGTCTGTTTTCATCTGCTAGTGGATTAAAGCCAGCGGGTCACCCTCTAACCTCCTAAACACACACAGACACACACAGACACACACACACACACACACACACACACACACACACACACACACACACACACACACACACACACACACACACACACACACACACACACACACACACACACACACACACACACACACACACACACACACACACACACACACACACTGGCACCCTCCAAGGCCATGGTCAGGGATTAGAATAAAGTGACAGGTTGTATACCAACCCCCCTCTAACAGCGCCCCCATCATCAGTGCAACTTCCCCACCATCCCCCTCTCCCTCCCTCCCCATCCAGGATGTATTAAATCAGTGGATTAATAGTTTGTCGTGTTATAGCCTCACAGCATCACCCTGGGAGCCAATTAGAACAGCCAGTCAATTAAAGGAGCCTGCTCATTAAGCTATCTGAAGCCTGCCAGCCTCCCCATTTACTGGTACTAAAGGCTTCCGCATGTTTCGGTCCGGCTGATGCCTAGCCGAATGAGTGTGCTCGCGTAGCTTTGATCTTAGCTTGAAAAGACCTTCACGGGAAAAACAAGAAAAAAGCGGCAATAGTAGAGTTTCACACAGTACATAGCCAGTATACACTTCCTCAAAATTGTCTGAGATCTTAGTTGCGCAATTCTACATCTAACTAGGATGTTTCGAGCAGTATTTCTCAAGGTAAAATTTTTGCATTAAAACACTTCATTGAAGAATCCCTACTGTTGACCAATCACCAACGAAGGGGCGTAGACTTGCCTGAGCACACACAAAAAAACCTTGCAGAAGGCCAAAACAAATAAAAACATTCCAAAATGTCATCATAATATACAGTACCAGTCAAAAGTTTGGACTCAAATCAAATCAAGTTTTATTATTCGCATGCTCCGAATACAGTGAAATTCTTACTTACAAGCCCTTAACCAACAGTGCAGTTAAACTTTGGTTGAGCTGTGCAATTAGCATGAGGTTGTACGTAACAAGAAAATTTCCCAGAACATAGACATATCTGATATTGGCAGAAAGCTTAAATTCTTGTTAATCAAACTGCACTGTCCAATTTACAGTAGCTATTACAGTGAAAAAATACCATGCTATTGTTTGAGGAGAGTGCACCGTTTTGAACATGAAAAGTTACTAATTAACCTCTTGCTCCTACCTGGCACGCAGGCGTCCCATCTAGAGGTCTGGAAATGCAAATGCGCTACGCTAAATGCTAATAGTATTAGTTAAAACTCAAACGTTCATTAAAATACACATGCAGGGTATTGAATTAAAGCTACACTCGTTGTGAATCCAGGCAACAAGTCAGATTTTTAAAATGCTTTTCGGCGAAAGCATGAGAAGCTATTATCTGATAGCATGTAACACCCCAAAAGAACAAAATAATTAGCATAGTCGGCGCTACACAAACCGCACAAATAAAATATAAAACATTCATTACCTTTGACCATCTTCTTTGTTGGCACTCCTAGATGTCCCATAATCACTATTGGGTCTTTTTTTCGATTAAATCGGTCCATATATAGCCTAGATATCGATCTATGAAGACTGTGTGATAAACGGAAAAAAATAGCGTTTCATAACGTAACGTCATTTTTTTAAATTCAAAAAGTCGACGATAAACTTTCACAAAACACTTTGAAATACTTTTGTAATGCAACTTTAGGTATTAGTAAACGTTAACCACTTGCTCCTACCTGGCACGCAGACGTCCCATCTAGAGCTCTGGAAATGCAAATGCGCTACGCTAAATGCTAATAGTATTAGTTAAAACTCAAACGTTCATTAAAATACACATGCAGGGTATTGAATTAAAGCTACACTCGTTGTGAATCCAGGCAACAAGTCAGATTTTTAAAATTATTTTCGGCGAAAGCATGAGAAGCTATTATCTGATAGCATGAAACACCACAAAAGACCCGCAGGGGACGTAAACAAAATAATTAGCATATTCGGCGCTACACAAACCGCACAATAAAATATAAAACACTCATTACCTTTGACCATCTTCTTTGTTGGCACTCCTAGATGTCCCATGATAACTATTGGGTCTTTTTTCGATTAAATCGGTCCATATATAGCCTAGATATCGTTCTATGTAGACTGTATGATAAACGGGAAAAAAGAGCGTTTCATAACGTAACTGTAACGTCGTTCGTCTGTTGTATGAAGAGAGTCAGACCGAAATGCAGCGTGTAGGTTACTCATGACTTTAATGAAGATAAATGCGGTACATGAAATAACTGAAGAAGAAAACAACAAACGGAACGAAACTAATTACAGCCTATCTGGTGACTAACACAGAGACAGGTACAATCACCCACAAAATACAACGCGCACTCAGGCTACCTATGTTATGCAGGTGAATGAGGACCCAAAAGCGACTTGGCGAAAACAGAGTCTTTATTCCAATAAAGGAAATATGCAATACTCCTAGACAAATCGGAGCGGTAAACAAAGCATAAAAAACAATTCCACTCGTAATGACGAGGACAGACTGGAGACTCGACCATAAACTGTAGGTTGCCTCGGGAAGGCACTGACCGTAGCAGACTCAGACACCTGCTCACCACGCAGCATCTGAGGGAAACACGACACGACAGGGCGAGACAAGGACACAGCACGGTGAACAATATACAAGGATCCGACAGGACAGAAACGGAAGACAAGGGGAGAAATAGGGACTCTAATCAGAGGGCAAGATACGGAACAGGTGTGAAAAGATTAGATGATTGATTAGGGGAATAGGAACAGCTGGGAGCAGGAACGGAACGATAGAGAGAAGAGAGAGAGGGAGGGAGAGAGAAAAAGGGAACGAACCTAAAAAGACCAGCAGGGGGAAAACGAACAGAAGGGAAAGCAAAATGACAAGACAATATAAGACAAAACATGACAGTACCCCCACTCACCGAGCGCCTCCTGGCGCACTCGAGGAGGAATCCTGGCGGCAACGGAGGAAATCATCAATCAGCGAACGGTCCAGCACGTCGCGAGACGGAACCCAACTCCTCTCCTCAGGACCGTAACCCTCCCAATCCAGTAAGTATTGGTGACCCCGTCCCCGAGAACGCATGTCCATGATCCTACGTACCTTGTAAATAGGTGCGCTCTCGACAAGGACGGGAGGGGGGAGGGAAGACGAACGGGGTGCGAAGAAAGGGCTTGACACAGGAGACATGGAAGACAGGATGGACGCGACGAAGATGTCGCGGAAGAAGCAGTCGCACAGCGACAGGATTGACGACCTGGGAGACACGGAACGGACCAATGAACCGCGGAGTCAACTTACGAGAAGCTGTCGTAAGAGGAAGGTTGCGAGTGGAAAGCCACACTCTCTGGCCGCAACAATACCTAGGACTCTTAATCCTACGTTTATTGGCGGCTCTCACAGTCTGTGCCCTGTAACGGCAAAGTGCAGACCTCACCCTCCTCCAGGTGCGCTCACAACGTTGGACAAACGCTTGAGCGGAGGGAACGCTGGACTCGGCAAGCTGGGATGAGAACAGAGGAGGCTGGTAACTCAGACTACTCTGAAACGGAGATAACCCGGTAGCAGACGAAGGAAGCGAGTTGTGAGCGTATTCTGCCCAGGGGAGCTGTTCTGCCCAAGATGCAGGGTTTCTGAAAGAAAGGCTGCGTAGTATGCGACCAATCGTCTGATTGGCCCTCTCTGCTTGACCGTTAGACTGGGGATGAAACCCGGAAGAGAGACTGACGGACGCACCAATCAAACGACAGAACTCCCTCCAAAACTGTGACGTGAATTGCGGGCCTCTGTCTGAAACGGCGTCTAACGGGAGGCCATGAATTCTGAACACATTCTCGATGATGATTTGTGCCGTCTCCTTAGCGGAAGGAAGTTTAGCGAGGGGAATGAAATGTGCCGCCTTAGAGAACCTATCAACAACCGTAAGAATCACAGTCTTCCCCGCAGACAAAGGCAGACCGGTAATGAAGTCTAGGGCGATGTGAGACCATGGTCGAGAAGGAATGGGAAGCGGTCTGAGACGACCGGCAGGAGGAGAGTTACCTGACTTAGTCTGCGCGCAGTCCGAACAAGCAGCCACGAAACGGCGCGTGTCACGCTCCTGAGTAGGCCACCAAAAGCGCTGGCGAATAGAAGCAAGAGTACCTCGAACGCCGGGATGACCAGCTAACTTGGCAGAGTGAGCCCACTGAAGAACAGCCAGACGAGTAGAAACAGGAACGAAAAGAAGGTTACTAGGACAAGCGCGCGGCGACGCAGTGTGCGTGAGTGCTTGCTTAACCTGTCTTTCAATTCCCCAGACTGTCAACCCGACAACACGCCCATAAGGAAGAATCCCCTCGGGATCAGTAGAAGCCACAGAAGAACTAAAAGACGGGATAAGGCATCAGGCTTGGTGTTCTTACTACCCGGACGGTAAGAAATCACAAACTCGAAACGAGCGAAAAACAACGCCCAACGAGCTTGACGAGCATTAAGTCGTTTGGCAGAACGGATGTACTCAAGGTTCTTATGGTCTGTCCAAACGACAAAAGGAACGGTCGCCCCCTCCAACCACTGTCGCCATTCGCCTAGGGCTAAGCGGATGGCGAGCAGTTCGCGGTTACCCACATCATAGTTGCGTTCAGATGGCGACAGGCGATGAGAAAAATAAGCGCAAGGATGAACCTTATCGTCAGACTGGAAGCGCTGGGATAGAATGGCTCCCACGCCTACCTCTGAAGCGTCAACCTCGACAATGAATTGTCTAGTGACGTCAGGAGTAACGAGGATAGGAGCGGACGTAAAACGTTCTTTTAGAAGATCAAAAGCTCCCTGGGCGGAACCGGACCACTTAAAACACGTCTTGACAGAAGTAAGAGCTGTGAGAGGGGCAGCAACTTGACCGAAATTACGAATGAAACGCAGATAGAAATTAGCGAAACCTAGAAAGCGCTGCAACTCGACACGTGACCTTGGAACGGGCCACTCACTGCAGCTTGGACCTTAGCGGAATCCATCTGAATGCCTTCAGCGGAAATAACAGAACCGAGAAAAGTAACGGAGGAGACATGAAAAGAGCACTTCTCAGCCTTCACGTAGAGACAATTCTCTAAAAGGCGCTGGAGTACACGTCGAACGTGCTGAACATGAATCTCGAGTGACGGTGAAAAAATCAGGATATCGTCAAGGTAGACAAAAACAAAGATGTTCAGCATGTCTCTCAGAACATCATTAACTAATGCCTGAAAAACAGCTGGCGCATTGGCGAGACCAAACGGCAGAACCCGGTACTCAAAATGCCCTAACGGAGTGTTAAACGCCGTTTTCCACTCGTCCCCCTCTCTGATGCGCACGAGATGGTAAGCGTTACGAAGGTCCAACTTAGTAAAGCACCTGGCTCCCTGCAGAATCTCGAAGGCTGATGACATAAGGGGAAGCGGATAACGATTCTTAACCGTTATGTCATTCAGCCCTCGATAATCCACGCAGGGGCGCAGAGTACCGTCCTTTTCTTAACAAAAGAACACCGCCCGGCCGGAGAGGAAGAAGGCACTATGGTACCGGCGTCAAGAGACACAGATAAATAATCCTCGAGAGCCTTACGTTCGGGAGCCGACAGAGAGTATAGTCTACCCCGAGGAGGAGTGGTCCCCGAAAGGAGATCAATACTACAATCATACGACCGGTGAGGAGGAAGGGAGTTGGCTCGGGACCGACTGAAGACCGTGCGCAGATCATGATATTCCTCCGGCACTCCTGTCAAATCGCCAGGTTCCTCCTGAGAAGTGGGGACAGAAGAAATGGGAGGGATGGCAGACATTAAACACTTCACATGACAAGAAACGTTCCAGGATAGGATAGAATTACTAGACCAATTAATAGAAGGATTATGACATACTAGCCAGGGATGACCAAAACAACAGGTGTAAACGGTGAACGAAAAATCAAAAAAGAAATAGTCTCACTGTGGTTACCAGATACTGTGAGGGTTAAAGGTAGTGTCTCATATCTGATACTGGGGAGATGACTACCATCTAAGGCGAACATGGGCGTAGGCTTGTCTAACTGTCTGAAAGGAATGTCATGTTTCCGAGCCCATGCTTCGTCCATAAAACAACCCTCAGCCCCAGAGTCTATCAAGGCACTGCATGTAGCACCCGAACCGGTCCAGCGTAGATGGACCGACATAGTAGTACAGGATCTAGATGGAGAGACCTGAGTAGTAGCGCTCACCAGTAGCCCTCCGCTTACTGATGAGCTCTGGCTTTTACTGGACATGAATTGACAAAATGTCCAGCAAGTCCGCAATAGAGGCACAGGCGGTTGGTGATCCTCCGTTCCCTCTCCTTAGTCGAGATGCGAATACCTCCCAGCTGCATGGGCTCAGTCTCTGAGCCAGAGGAGGGAGATGGTTGCGATGCGGAGCAGGGAAACACCGTTAACGCGAGCTCTCTTCCACGAGCTTGGTGACGAAGATCTACCCGTCGTTCTATGCGGATGGCGAGAGCAATCAAAGAGTCCACACTGGAAGGAACCTCCCGGGAGAGAATCTCATCTTTAACCACTGCGTGGAGTCCCTCCAGAAAACGAGCGAGCAGCGCCGGCTCGTTCCAGTCACTAGAGGCAGCAAGAGTGCGAAACTCTATAGAGTAATCCGTTATGGATCGATCACCTTGGCATAGGGAAGCCAGGGCCCTAGAAGCCTCCCTACCAAAAACTGAACGGTCAAAAACCCGAATCATCTCCTCTTTAAAGTTCTGATAATTGTTAGAACAATCAGCCCTTGCCTCCCAGATAGCTGTGCCCCACTCTCGAGCCCGGCCAGTAAGGAGTGATATGACGTAAGCAACCCGAGCTCTCTCTCTAGAGTATGTGTTGGGTTGGAGAGAGAACACAATATCACACTGGGTGAGAAAGGAGCGGCACTCCGTGGGCTGCCCGGAGTAACAAGGTGGGTTATTAACCCTAGGTTCCGGAGGCTCGGCAGACCAGGAAGTAACAGGTGGCACGAGACGAAGACTCTGGAACTGTCCAGAGAGGTCGGAAACCTGAGCGGCCAGGTTCTCCACGGCATGACGAGCAGCAGACAATTCCTGCTCGTGTCTGCCGAGCATGGCTCCTTGGATCTCGACGGCAGTGTTACGAGCGTCTGTAGTCGCTGGGTCCATTCTTTGGTCGGATCCTTCTGTTATGCAGGTGAATGAGGACCCAAAAGCGACTTGGCGAAAACAGAGTCTTTATTCCAGTAAAGGAAATATGCAATACTCCTAGACAAATCGGAGCGGTAAACAAAGCATAAAAAACAATTCCACTCGTAATGACGAGGACAGACTGGAGACTCGACCATAAACTGTAGGTTGCCTCGGGAAGGCACTGACCGTAGCAGACTCAGACACCTGCTCACCACGCAGCATCTGAGGGAAACACGACACGACAGGGCGAGACAAGGACACAGCACGGTGAACAATATACAAGGATCCGACAGGACAGAAACGGAAGACAAGGGGAGAAATAGGGACTCTAATCAGAGGGCAAGATACGGAACAGGTGTGAAAAGATTAGATGATTGATTAGGGGAATAGGAACAGCTGGGAGCAGGAACGGAACGATAGAGAGAAGAGAGAGAGGGAGGGAGAGAGAAAAAAGGGAACGAACCTAAAAAGACCAGCAGGGGGAAAACGAACAGAAGGGAAAGCAAAATGACAAGACAATATAAGACAAAACATGACAACCTAAATACGGTTCCCAATCCGAGACAACGAGAATCACCTGACTCCAATTGGGAATCGCCTCAGGCAGCCAAGCCTAACTAGACACACCCCTAATCATACACAATCCCAATTAATACAAACCCCAATACGAAATTCAACATATAAACCCATGTCACACCCTGGCCTACCCAAACATATAACAAAAACACAAGATACAATGACCAAGGCGTGACAGTAACGTCATTTTTTAAAATTCAAAAAGTCGACGATAAACTTTCACAAAACACTTCGAAATACTTTTGTAATGCAACTTTAGGTATTAATACACGTTAATAAGCGATCAAATTCATCAGGAGGCGATGTAACTTCTATAGGTGTCGTCTGGAAAAAAACATGGCCGAGAGAGCTCGACCAAAACATCCGGTCGGAGAACGGAGGGAAGGAGTTCCCTTGAACCGGTTAGACCAAGAATCAATTGCGAATCAAATGACAAGACTCTAGACAACGTGTGGTAGCTGTAGGCGCTGAAACCTCGGTCTCATGTAATTCGGTTCACTTTGAACAATTCCTGGAAGTAAGCGCAAGGATATTTATTTCCATTTTCAGTGATCAGATTTTCCTGCACTTTTCAATGAAACGCACGTTCTGTTAAAGTCACAGCCGTGATTTAACCAGTTTTAGAAACGTCTGAGTGTTTTCTATCCACACATACTAATCATATGCATATACTATATTCCTGGCATGAGTAGCAGGGCGCTGAAATGTTGCGCGATTTTTAACAGAATGTTTGAAAAAGTAGAGGGTCGACTGAAGAGGTTAACAAATTAGGCACATTTGGACATTCTTGATACATTTTTAACATATATGCAATGCTTCATTGGATCAGTCTAAGAATTTGCACATAAACTTCTGCCATCTAGTGGCCAAAATCGAAAATGCACCTGGCCTGGAATAATACATTATGGCCTTTCTCTTGCATTTCAAAGATGATAGTACAAAAAAAGGTTATTTGGGTATGACATTTTAGGTGAAATATGAACAATTGAAGGGACCGATCCTTCAGAGTTACCACCCCTCCAAAAACAAATAACCAATCTAAAATACAAAGAATTGGCAAAAATATAAAATACTTACCCTATTAATTTATTTTCACTATTTTCTACATTGTAGTACTGAAGACATCAAAACTATGAAATAACACAAATGGAATCATGTAGTAACCAAAAGATTGTTAAACAAATCTAAATATATTTTATATTTGAGATTCTTCAAAGTAGCCACCCAGTTGATGTTGAAATTGGTCTGTTACTTGAACTTTATTTGGGCTGCAATCTGAGGTGCAGTTAACTCTAATGAACTTTTCCTCTGCAACAGAGGTAACTCTGGGTCTTCCTTTCCTGTGGCAGTCCTCATGAGAGCCAGGTTCATCATCGCGGTTGATGGTTTTTGCAACTTCACTTAAAAAAACATTCAAAGTTCTTGAAATTTTGCAGATTGACTGACCTTCATGTCTTAAGGCACATGAAAGTTACCATGTTCCCGAAGACATTTCTGCCAAAAACCGCATTTTGATTTTTAAAAAACATGTAAAACGTTCAAATGGCTCTCCTGTGAAGTCGTGACTTGCGACATACGCATAGTTTCCTGAAATGGGACACATATTCTTCTACACCTGCATTGCTTGCTGTTTGGGGTTTTAGGCTGGGTTTCTGTACAGCACTTTGAGATATCAGCTGATGTACGAAGGGCTATATAAATAAAATTTGATTTGATATTCTCAGTTTACCCTCTCGATCTGGTTGGTCTGAGGATTGTAGGCCATGGTCAGTTCGGCAACAATACCTCAGTAGGTATGTCATGTTTTGTCATTTATTATCTTGTCTTGTCCCTGTGCTTCCCATTCTATTCGTTTCCCTCTGCTGGTCTTATTAGGTTCTTTCCCTCTTTCTATCCCTCTCTCTCCCCCTCCCTCTCTCACTCTCTCGCTCTCTCTTCTCTCTATCGTTCCGTTCCTGCTCCCAGCTGTTCCTATTCCCCTAATCAATCATTTAGTCTTCCCACACCTGTTCCCGATCCTTTCCCCTGATTAGAGTCCCTATTTCTTCCTTTGTGTTCCGTTCCTGTCCTGTCGGTTCCTTGTCTAGAATTCACCGTGCTGTGTTTGTGTATCGCCCTGTCGTGTCGTGTTTTCCTCAGATGCTGCGTGGTGAGCAGGTGTCTGAGTCTGTCTGGTTCAAGTGCCTTCCCGAGGCAACCTGCTGTTCACCTGCTGTTCAAGATCGAGTCTCCAGTTTGTCCTCGTCATTTCGAGTGAAAGTTGTGTTTTTTGTTTGTATTTACTTTACTGGATTAAAGACTCTGTTTTCGCCAAGTCGCTTTTGGGTCCTCTTTCACCTGCATGACAGAAGGAACCGACCAAGGAATGGACCCAGCGACTTCAGACGCTCGTTACACTGCCGTCGAGATCCAAGGAGCCATGCTCGGCAGACACGAGCAGGAATTGTCTGCTGCTCGCCATGCCGTGGAGAACCTGGCCGCTCAGGTTTCCGACCTCTCTGGACAGTTCCAGAGTCTTCGTCTCGTGCCACCTGTTACTTCCTGGCCTGCCGAGCCTCCAGAACCTAGGGTTAATAACCCACCTTGCTACTCCGGGCAGCCCACTGAGTGCCGCTCCTTTCTCACGCAGTGTGAGATTGTGTTCTCTCTCCAACCCAACACATACTCTAGAGAGAGAGCTCGGGTTGCTTACGTCATTTCACTCCTTACTGGCCGGGCTCGAGAATGGGGCACAGCTATCTGGGAGGCAAGGGCTGATTGCTCTAACAAGTACCAGAACTTTAAAGAGGAGATGATTCGGGTTTTTGACCGTTCAGTTTTTGGTAGGGAGGCTTCTAGGGCCCTGGCTTCCCTATGCCAAGGTGAACGGTCCATAACGGATTATTCTATTGAGTTTCGCACTCTTGCTGCCTCTAGTGAGTGGAACGAGCCGGCGCTGCTCGCTCGTTTTCTGGAGGGACTCCACGCAGTGGTTAAGGATGAGATTCTCTCCCGGGAGGTTCCTTCAGATGTGGACTCTTTGATTGCTCTCGCCATCCGCATAGAACGACGGGTAGATCTTCGTCACCGGGCTCGTGGAAGAGAGCTCGCATCAACGGTGTTTCCCTGCTCCGCATCGCAACCATCTCCCTCCTCTGGCTCAGAGACTGAGCCCATGCAGCTGGGAGGGATTCGCATCTCGATTAAGGAGAGGGAACGGAGGATCACCAACCGCCTGTGCCTCTATTGCGGAGTTGCTGGACATTTTGTTAATTCATGTCCAAGTAAAAGCCAGAGCTCATCTGTAAGCGGAGGGCTACAGGTGAGCGCAACTACTCAAGTCTCTCCATCAAAATCCTGTACTACTTTGTCGGTCCATCTACGCTGGACCGGTTCGGGTGCTACATGTAGTGCCTTGATAGACTCTGGGGCTGAGGGTTGTTTCATGGACGAAGCATGGGTTCGGAAACATGACATTCCTTTCAGAGAGTTAGAGAAGCCTACGCCCATGTTCGCCTTAGATGGTAGTCATCTTCCCAGTATCAGATTTGAGACACTACCTTTAACCCTCACAGTATCTGGTAACCACAGTGAGACTATTTCTTTTTGATTTTTCGTTCACCGTTTACACCTGTTGTTTTGGGTCATCCCTGGCTAGTATGTCATAATCCTTCTATTAATTGGTCTAGTAATTCTATCCTATCCTGGAACGTTTCTTGTCATGTGAAGTGTTTAATGTCTGCCATCCCTCCCGTTTCTTCTGTCCCTACTTCTCAGGAGGAACCTGGCGATTTGACAGGAGTGCCGGAGGAATATCATGATCTGCGCACGGTCTTCAGTCGGTCCCGAGCCAACTCCCTTCCTCCTCACCGGTCGTATGATTGTAGTATTGATCTCCTCCCGGGGACCACTCCTCCTCGGGGTAGACTATACTCTCTGTCGGCTCCCGAACGTAAGGCTCTCGAGGATTATTTGTCTGTGTCTCTTGACGCCGGTACCATAGTGCCTTCTTCCTCTCCGGCCGGGGCGGGGTTCTTTTTTGTTAAGAAGAAGGACGGTACTCTGCGCCCCTGCGTGGATTATCGAGGGCTGAATGACATAACGGTTAAGAATCGTTATCCGCTTCCCCTTATGTCATCAGCCTTCGAGATTCTGCAGGGAGCCAGGTGCTTTACTAAGTTGGACCTTCGTAACGCTTACCATCTCGTGCGCATCAGAGAGGGGGACGAGTGGAAAACGGCGTTTAACACTCCGTTAGGGCATTTTGAGTACCGGGTTCTGCCGTTTGGTCTCGCCAATGCGCCAGCTGTTTTTCAGGCATTAGTTAATGATGTTCTGAGAGACATGCTGAACATTTTTGTTTTTGTCTATCTTGACGATATCCTGATTTTTTCTCCGTCACTCGAGATTCATGTTCAGCACGTTCGACGTGTTCTACAGCGCCTTTTAGAGAATTGTCTCTACGTAAAGGCTGAGAAGTGCTCTTTTCATGTCTCCTCCGTTACTTTTCTCGGTTCCGTTATTTCCGCTGAAGGCATTCAGATGGATTCCGCTAAGGTCCAAGCTGTCAGTGATTGGCCCGTTCCAAGGTCACGTGTCGAGTTGCAGCGCTTTTTAGGTTTCGCTAATTTCTATCGGCGTTTCATTCGTAATTTCGGTCAAGTTGCTGCCCCTCTCACAGCTCTTACTTCTGTCAAGACGTGTTTTAAGTGGTCCGGTTCCGCCCAGGGAGCTTTTGATCTTCTAAAAGAACGTTTTACGTCCGCTCCTATCCTCGTTACTCCTGACGTCACTAGACAATTCATTGTCGAGGTTGACGCTTCAGAGGTAGGCGTGGGAGCCATTCTATCCCAGCGCTTCCAGTCTGACGATAAGGTTCATCCTTGCGCTTATTTTTCTCATCGCCTGTCGCCATCTGAGCGCAACTATGATGTGGGTAACCGTGAACTGCTCGCCATCCGCTTAGCCCTAGGCGAATGGCGACAGTGGTTGGAGGGGGCGACCGTTCCTTTTGTCGTTTGGACAGACCATAAGAACCTTGAGTACATCCGTTCTGCCAAACGACTTAATGCCCGTCAAGCTCGTTGGGCGTTGTTTTTCGCTCGTTTCGAGTTTGTGATTTCTTACCGTCCGGGTAGCAAGAACACCAAGCCTGATGCCTTATCCCGTCTGTTTAGTTCTTCTGTGGCTTCTACTGATCCCGAGGGGATTCTTCCTTATGGGCGTGTTGTCGGGTTAACAGTCTGGGGAATTGAAAGACAGGTTAAGCAAGCACTCACGCACACTGCGTCGCCGCGCGCTTGTCCTAGTAACCTCCTTTTCGTTCCTGTTTCCACTCGTCTGGCTGTTCTTCAGTGGGCTCACTCTGCCAAGTTAGCTGGTCATCCCGGTGTTCGAGGCACTCTTGCGTCTATTCGCCAGCGCTTTTGGTGGCCGACTCAGGAGCGTGACACGCGCCGTTTCGTGGCTGCTTGTTCGGACTGCGCGCAGACTAAGTCGGGTAACTCTCCTCCTGCCGGTCGTCTCAGACCGCTCCCCATTCCTTCTCGACCATGGTCTCACATCGCCCTAGACTTCATTACCGGTCTGCCTTTGTCTGCGGGGAAGACTGTGATTCTTACGGTTGTCGATAGGTTCTCTAAGGCGGCACATTTCATTCCCCCCGCTAAACTTCCTTCCGCTAAGGAGACGGCACAAATCATTATCGAGAATGTATTCAGAATTCATGGCCTCCCGTTAGACGCCGTTTCAGACAGAGGCCCGCAATTCACGTCACAGTTTTGGAGGGAGTTCTGTCGTTTGATTGGTGCGTCCGTCAGTCTCTCTTCCGGGTTTCATCCCCAGTCTAACGGTCAAGCAGAGAGGGCCAATCAGACGATTGGTCGCATACTACGCAGCCTTTCTTTCAGAAACCCTGCGTCTTGGGCAGAACAGCTCCCCTGGGCAGAATACGCTCACAATTCGCTTCCTTCGTCTGCTACCGGGTTATCTCCGTTTCAGAGTAGTCTGGGTTACCAGCCTCCTCTGTTCTCATCCCAGCTTGCCGAGTCCAGCGTTCCCTCCGCTCAAGCGTTTGTCCAACGTTGTGAGCGCACCTGGAGGAGGGTGAGGTCTGCACTTTGCCGTTACAGGACACAGACTGTGAGAGCCGCCAATAAACGCAGGATTAAGAGTCCAAGGTATTGTTGCGGCCAGAGAGTGTGGCTTTCCACTCGCAACCTTCCTCTTACGACAGCTTCTCGTAAGTTGACTCCGCGGTTCATTGGTCCGTTCCGTGTCTCCCAGGTCGTCAATCCTGTCGCTGTGCGACTGCTTCTTCCGCGACATCTTCGTCGCGTCCATCCTGTCTTCCATGTCTCCTGTGTCAAGCCCTTTCTTCGCACTCCCGTTCGTCTTCCCTCCCCCTCCCGTCCTTGTCGAGAGCGCACCTATTTACAAGGTACATAAGATCATGGACATGCGTTCTCGGGGACGGGGTCACCAATACTTAGTGGATTGGGAGGGTTACGGTCCTGAGGAGAGGAGTTGGGTTCCGTCTCGGGACGTGCTGGACCGTTCACTCATTGATGATTTCCTCCGTTGCCGCCAGGATTCCTCCTCGAGTGCGCCAGGAGGCGCTCGGTGAGTGGGGGGTACTGTCATGTTTTGTCATTTATTATCTTGTCTTGTCCCTGTGCTTCCCATTCTATTCGTTTCCCTCTGCTGGTCTTATTAGGTTCTTTCCCTCTTTCTATCCCTCTCTCTCCCCCTCCCTCTCTCTCACTCTCTCGCTCTCTCTTCTCTCTATCGTTCCGTTCCTGCTCCCAGCTGTTCCTATTCCCCTAATCAATCATTTAGTCTTCCCACACCTGTTCCCGATCCTTTCCCCTGATTAGAGTCCCTATTTCTTCCTTTGTGTTCCGTTCCTGTCCTGTCGGTTCCTTGTCTAGAATTCACCGTGCTGTGTTTGTGTATCGCCCTGTCGTGTCGTGTTTTCCTCAGATGCTGCGTGGTGAGCAGGTGTCTGAGTCTGTCTGGTTCAAGTGCCTTCCCGAGGCAACCTGCTGTTCACCTGCTGTTCAAGATCGAGTCTCCAGTTTGTCCTCGTCATTTCGAGTGAAAGTTGTGTCTTTTGTTTGTATTTACTTTACTGGATTAAAGACTCTGTTTTCGCCAAGTCGCTTTTGGGTCCTCTTTCACCTGCATGACAAGGTACACAGCTCTTTGTAGATTCATGAGATGAACCTCGTCAGAGAGAAGATGATCTGGAATTCCAAATCGGGTAAAGATCTCCCTTCGCAGAATGAGGTCAGCAGTTCATCTCAGGAATCTACAAAGAGCTATGTACCTACTGGGATGTAGTTGACAAACTGACCACGGCCAACCATCCTCAGACCAACCTTACCTAGAGGGTATAACCGCACCCTGAAGGGGATGAATGCTTCATTCGTGTGGGATCAGCACACAAGTCAGAATCATCTTCCAGAGTTCCACTTTGCGCTGAACTCTGCTGTCCAGGAGACTTCCGGGGTCACTCACTCCAAACTAAACCTGGGAAGACCACTGAAAGGCCGATAGACAGATTCTTGCAAAGTTACAACGTTTCACCTGACTGCTCTACCTTTGATGCAGGCCACAACAACCATACCTTGCTAGCCAGAGTGGAGGCCAACAGAATCAAAGCCAAGCAGTGATGGTGCAGAAACTGTGTGTATTACCCACCCCAGTCTTGTGTCTGAGTCCGTTCTCGTCTTCTGTCAAAGGTGGCCAAACAGTTCACTGCAAAGCTGGATTTGAGATGGAAATTCTCTGGAGAACACTGGGGAAGATGTTCGGATGGTACATACTGTTGATCTAAAGCCCTGCTACCCTATGGCAGAAGAGCTGGATCACAGGCAAAAGCAAAACCGGCAGGAACTCTTCTTGGAGGACTCTGATGAGTACTTCCCTCGTTTTGCTTAGTATGAACCTAGCCTACCAAAGCCTGCATCCTCTCCGTTGCTACAGGCATTGTTTTTTCATGGGGGGAGGAGTGTGGTAAAATCCTGGATGGAGCCTACACCATGCGCTGCCACTTTAAGAGTGCACCGGCTGTCAGGACGGAGTAAGTAAATATGGTTCTCCTTAATGGGTGTGAGAGTTCTTGGTCAACATGACAGTTTTCAATGAGTGCGCAAGCAGTTGCAGAAGCCTTGGTCATTTTCAGAGTGCTTAGGTTATAAAAGTTTTGTGTTTGATCGCCTGTGTTATCGCTCTACTCCTGAAGTGTTTGGAATCTGTTGTGGCCGTTCAAACCTTGATCTCTTGGATTACTAGCAACATTGTTGTGAAGCTTTGTCAAACAAACAAATGAAAATGGGAGTCCTGGAGTTGGCCTACGACAACTAAGACCCTCGCCCCCTTCTCTTCTTCTCCTTCTCTTCTCCATCTCCTGTTCTCTGACTTTGGAACATTTAAAGGCCTTGTTTTGTTTTGGCATGCAAATACACCCCCCCCACACACACACACACACACTTACACACACACATTCATGCACCAACTCACTCTTCACTCTGTGAATGAATACAGATGATTGCAAATATCTAATATTGATAACTGGGTTCTTTATTGTCTGTTACCTCTATGAAATTGCCTCAGAGTTGCTCTAATCATGAATATTGTATAAGATGTCATTGGTTGGTTTACCCCGTGTTGTTTATATGGTGTGTCTTATCCATTCTCTCCACTGGCTATCTGGTAAACAGGCTACACTCTAGGCAGTATCTTCTGCTGATGTGTGTGGGTCTGGTAGCAGTACTCTCTCTATCCTACTCTTTTCACATCGGCAGTGTAAATACCTGCCTGGCGCCCGAACAAAAATCTGTTTCTTTATCCCTCTCTAACAACTATGCTACAACACTGACTTATACGCAACCAAAGTGCTACTCCCTATAGCAGTGTGTGTTGGGGTATATATACAGTGCCTACTCCACTTACTCCACACTCTGTTGTGTTACAGCCTGAATTCAAAATGGATGGCTTTTTTCCCCTCTCACCCAGCTACACACAATACCCATAATGACAAAGTGAAAACACAGAAATATTAAACACAGAAGTATGTAATATACATAAGTATTCACCTTTTGGGTAAGTCTCTAAGGGCTTTGCACAGCTGGATTGTACAATATTTGCACATCATTATTTTTAAAATTCTTCAAGCTTTGTGAATTTGGTTGTTGATCATTCCTTGAGAGCCATTTTCAAGTCTTGCCATAGATGTTCAAGCCAATATTAAGTCAAAACTGTAACTATGCCACTCAGAAACATTCAATTTCGTCTTGGTAAGCAACTGCAGTATATATTTGGCATTGTATTTTAGGTTATTGTCCTGCTGAAAGGTGAATTTGTCTCCCAGTGTCTGTTGGAAAGCAGACAGCACCAGGTTTTCCTCTAGGATTTTGCCTGTGCGTAGCTCTATTCCATTTATTTTTCGCCTAAAGAAACTCCCTAGTTCTTGCCGATGACAAGCATTTCATAACATGATGCAGCCACCTTCCTCTCTGGCAACTGAGTTAGGAAGGACGCCTGTATCTTTGTAGTGGCTGGGTGTATTGATACACCATCCAAAGTGTAATTAATAACTTCACCAGGCTCAAAGGGATATTCAATGTCTACTTTTTAAAATGTATTACCAATAGGTGCCCTTCTTTACAAGGCATTGGAAATCCTCCCTGGGTCTTGTTGTTGAATCTGTGTTTGAAATTCACTGCTCAACAGAAGAACCTTACAGATAATTGTATGTGGGTTCTTTTTCACCTTTATTTAACCAGGTAGGCTAGTTGAGAACAAGTTCTCATTTACAACTGCGACCTGGACAAGATAAAGCAAAGCAGTGCAAAACAACAAACAACACAGAGTTACACATGGAATAAACAAACATACAGTCAATAATACAACAGAGAAAGTCTATATACAGTGTGTGAAAATGAGGTAGGATAAGGGGGGAAAGGCAATAAATAGGCCGCCATAGTGGCAAAATTATTACAGTATGGCAAATTAAACACTGGGGTGATAGATGTGCAGAAGTGGTGCTGGGGTTCAAAGGAGCAAAATAAATAACAATATGGTAATGAGGTAGTTGGATGGGCTATTTACAGATGGGCTATGTACAGGTGCAGTGATCTGTGAGCTACTCTGACAGCTGGTGCTTAAATCTAGTGAGGGAGATATGAGTCTCCAGCTTCAGTGATTTTTGCAGTTCGTTCCAGTCATTGGCAGCAGAGAACTGGAAGGAAAGGTGGCCGAAGGAGGAATTGGCTTTGGGGGTGACCAGTGAAATATACCTGTAGGGTACAGAGATGAGGTAGTCATTAAACAATCCTGTTAAACAATATTATTGCACACAGAGTCCATGCAACTTATTCTATTATTATCAGGAGCGGCAGGTAGCCTAGTGGTTAGAGCGTTAGATCGAATCCCCAAGTTGACAAAGTACAAATCTGTTGTTCTGCCCCTGAACAAGGTAGTTAACCCACTGTTGCCTGGTAGGCCATCATTGTAAATAAGGATTTGTTCTTAACTGACTTGCCTAAATAAATTGTTAAATAAAAAAATATATATGTGTTCTTAAGCACATTTGTACTCATGAACTAATTTAGGTTTGCCATAACAAAGGGCATACTTTTTTACTTAATTTTTTATACATTTGTAAAAAATAAAATAAATAAAAAAACATCTATAAGCATAATTCCACTTTGAAAATGTGGGCTATTCTATATAGGCCATGGACATTTTTAAATTCAGGATGTAACACAAATATGGAAAAAGTCCATGGCTGTTAATACTTTCTGAAGGCACTGTATGCTAATATCATAGTACAATGACTCCACCAAAATGCCACGAGCAGTGCAAAGTAGCAGTGTGTTGTGGAGTGTTATTCCAGGAAGTAATTGAGCTGTAATGAACGTTGCATGATTAGCCACTGTGGAGTGCCCCAGCCTTTCCTCTGTCCTATTAATGGGGGACGTAAACAAACAAGGACACACTACCTCACCTAGTTAAAACTACGCTACATACTGCTGACTGAACTCTGGCTTGGCTAGGTCCTTCATCCACAAAGACCTACAGCATCACCCACTTACTTAGTTAACACTCGCCTTTCACAACGCCACGCTCACTTAGTTAAAGCTCCACACTGCTGTATGCTGGCTCAACTGAGGCCTGTCTAGCTCCTCCATCCACAACACACTGACGGGCGATTTTAGAAAAGCTGTGATAAGACTGAAGAAAGTGGTCCTTTCACCTCCCTGGCCTCCTCGGGAAGATGAGAGTATTTTGACCCGGAGCTTCAGGGAAATGGTATTTGTTGTGTATAGTAGGATTATACACAGACAGGGACAAACACGCATACACTCTTTGAAAAAAAGGTGCTGTCTAGAACCTAAAACAGTTCTTTGGCTGTCCCCATAGGAAAACCCTTTGAAGAACCCTTTTGGTTCCAGGTAGAACCCCTTTGGGTTCCATGTAAAACCCTTTACGCAGAGGGTTCTACATGGAACACAAAATAGTTATACCTGGAACCAAAAAGGGTTCTCCTATGGGGACAGCCAAATAATCATTTTGGAAAAGGACACACAAGAATACACATGGGATATTTGCAAAAGCCTTTAATCTGTATAAAGCCATCATATTGCAAAGCCAATTTCATTACAGGAGTGTATGTAGGCTATAGATTGTGTGCTTCATATTCAGAAACTCATGATATTGTATTCACTTTTTGGGGTACCTGGGATTGAATTGGACTTTCTCCCCAACACCTCCTCCAGCAGAGTTTTATCTCCTGACTTAGGTTCAAATACATGTGTATTTGGTTATTTGTATTTGAGATACTTATTTTCTGTGTATTTGAGTAATTTCAAATAATGTGGCCCGGATTGTTTTATAATTTTCTATAAATATCATACTATTTGAAACTATTTTCAAAAATGTATTTCCAAATACATTATTTCAAATATCAAAACGACCTGGGTTGAAAAACATGCAGTATTGAAATATTTGTATTTGAAAATATGAGTATATAGCCAGTACTGTCCAAGTGTATTACCAAATATATTCCAATATTCAACTACTTGTTGAAGTATTATAATTATATTCAATTATATTATATATATATTCAACTACACAAAAAATATTATAATAATAATACTTACTTCCAAATGTCTTTTGAAAGTAATTTAAATACCCTAAATAGTATTTGAACCCAGGACTCTTAAGTCACTTAACATCCTGAATACCTTATAAGGTTTACTTTAGTGTAGAAAAGAGAGGGGTGTTTACGCCTTGATCAGACAGACATCGTCATTGCATCAATAATAAATTCAGCAGTCAAACCTTTTTCATTATGCGGTCCATATTTTTTTATGGATGTGGTCAACAAACTTCACCTTTTGCTACTATTGCTGTCAAGTCTATGCATACATTTTAATCCAACATATGCACCATACAGAACACATAATGCACTGCAACTGCCTCTGCAATGAAATGCTGCAAGGCAAACACAGCTTTCCATTGGAAATGAATGTACAGTTGAGCCGTCGGCTCCTGGCTGGCCGACGGCACTGGCGGCTCCTGGCTGACCGGCAGCTCCTGGCTGACCGGCGGCTCTGGCGGCTCCTGCCTGACTGGCGGCTCTGGTGGCTCCTGGCTGACTGGCAGCTCTGGCGGCTCAGGACAGACGGGAGACTCTGGTGGCTCATTACAGACGCGAGACTCTGGCAGCTCGGGACAGATGGGAGACTCTGACAGCGCTGGGCAGGCGGGAGACTCTGACAGCGCTGGTTAGGCGGGAGACTCTGGCGGCTCAGGACAGACGGGAGACTCTGACAGCGCTGGAGAGGAGGAAGGCTCTGGCAGCGCTGGACAGGCGGGAGCACCTGTAGGCAGAAGACGGAGAGACCGGAGGGCTGGTGCGTGGAGGTGGCACCGGATAGACCGGACCGTGCAGGCGCACTGGAGCTCTTGAGCACCGAGCCTGCCTAACCTTACCTGGTTGAATGCTCCCCGTAGCCAGGCCAGTGCGGCGAGGTGGAATAGCCCGCACTGGGCTGTGCTGGCGAACCGGGGACACCATGCGTAAGGCTGGTGCCATGTACGCCGGCCCAAGGAGACGCACTGGAGACCAGATGCGTAGAGCCGGCTTCATGGCACCTGGCTCGATACCCACTCTAGCCCGGCCGATACGAGAAGCTGGAATGTACCGCACCGGGCTATGCACACACACCGGGGATACCGTGCTCTCCACCGCATAACACGGTGCCTGCCCGGTCCCTCTCGCTCTCCGGTAAGCACGGGAAGTTGGCGCAGGTCTCCTAACTGAACTCGCCACACTCCCCGTGTTGCCCCCAATACATTTTTGGGGCTGCCTCTCGGGCTTCCCTGCCAGCCATGTTCCCTCAAAGCGCTGGCTCCCTTTAGCTGCTGCCTCCGCTCTCCTGGCTGCCTCCACCTGTTCCCATGGGAGGCGATCCCTTCCAGCCAGGATTTCCTCCCATGTGTAGCAGCCCTTGCCGTCCAGAATGTCCTCCCATGTCCATTCCTCCTTATAGCGCTGCTCCTGCTGCTGCAGCTGCTGCCCGTAACCACGCTGCTTGGTCCTTTTGTGGTGGGTGGTTCTGTAACGGTTGTCTTGGGTGGAAGAAGGATCAGACCAAAGCTCAGTGTGATTATTGTTCATCTTTTTAATAAGAAACTGAACACTATGGAAAATACAAAAACAACAAAGTGACAACCGAAACAGTTCTATCTGGTGCAGACACACAAAGACTGAAAATAACCACACCAACTCACACCCTGACTGTCAGGACCCGGTTACGAACCCGGGTCTCCGGAGTGAGAAACAGTCACTTAACCAACTGAGCCACGAATAGTCGGTAGAACACAGAAGATGAGGCAGACACAGCAGTACTTGAGGCGGTGTATTTAATGAAGTAAAAAGTGAAGTCCTTCAGGAAAACATGTAACTCCACAACCTCAAAAGGAATTCCACAAGAACAAAGGTAATCCTCCAAGACAAAAAGGAAAATCCACAAGGTGGTAGGTATAGCATAAAAAGCCTCAAAAGATACTCAAAAATAAATAAACAAGAACAAAAAAAACTGAATTCCACAAGAGTCCACCGGGATCAACAAGAGTTCACAGAATACTAGGGCTGGGTGCTAACATACAAACACAGAGCAAAGAACTGAGGAAAACTAAGGGTTTAAATACAATCAGGGGAAACGAGGCACAGGTGCAAATAATAATGGGGATCAAGGGAAAACAAAAGGTCAAAAAGCACAATGGGGGCATCTAGTGACCAAAAACCGGAACAACCCTGGCCAAATCCTGACACTGACCATACTAAATAAAGACAAAACAAAGGAATAAAGGTCAGAACGTGACACCCAGTGGGTCAGAAGTTTACATACACTCAATTAGTATTTGGTAACATTGCCTTTAAATTGTTTAACATTGCCTTTAAATTGTTTAACTTTGGTCAAATGTTTTGGGTAGCCTTCCACAAGCTTCCCACAATAAATTGGGTGAATTTTGTCCCATTCCTCCTGACAGAGCTGGTGTAACTGAGTTAGGTTTGTAGGCCATATTTTCTATGGTATTGAGGTCAGGGCTTTGTGATGGCCACTCCAATACCTTGACTTTGTTGTCCTTAAGCCATTTTGCCACAACTTTGGAAGTATGCTTGGGGTCATTGTCCATTTGGAAGACCCATTTGCATCCAAGCTTTCACTTCCCGAATGATAACTTGAGATGTTGCTTCAATATATCCACATAATTATTATGTAAAGTGCACCAGTCCCTCCTGCAGCAAAGCACCCCCACAACATGATGCTGCCACCCTCGTGCTTCATGGTTGGGATGGTGTTCTTCGGCTTGCTAGCATCCCCCTTTTTCCTCCAAACATAACGATGGTCATTATGGCCAAACAGTTATATTTTTGTTTCATCAGACCAGAGGACATTTCTCCAAAAAGTACCATCTTTGTCCCTATGTGCAGTTGCAAACCGTGTCTGGCTTTTTTATGGCGGTTTTGGAGCAGTGGCATCTTCCTTGCTGAGCGGCCTTTCAGATTATGTTGATATAGGACTCGTTTTACTGTGGATATAGATACTTTTGTACCTGTTTCCTACAGCATCTTCACAAGGTCCTTTGCTGTTGTTCTGGGATTGATTTTCACTTTTCACACCAAAGTACGTTTCATCTCTAGGAGACAGAACGCATCTTCTTCCTGAGCGGTATGACGGCTGCGTGGTCTCATGTTGTTTATACTTACTATTCTTTGTACAGATTAACGTGGTACCTTCAGTCATTTGGAAATTGCTCCCAAGGATGAACCAGACTTGTGGAGATCTACAGTGTTTTTTCTGAGGTCTTGGCTGATTTCTTTTGATTTTCCCATGATGTCAAGCAAAGAGGCACTGAGTTTGAAGGTAAGCCTTGAAATACATCCACAGGTACACCTCCAATTGACTCAAATGATGTCAATTAGCCTAACAGAAGTTTCTAAAGCCATGACATCATTTTCTGGACTTTTCCAAGCTGTTTATAGGCACAGTCAACTTAGTGTATGTAAACTGCTGACTCACTGTAATTGTGATGCAGTGAATTATAAATTAAATAATCTGTCTGTAAACAATTGTTGGAAAAATGACTTATGTCATGCACAAAGTAAATGTCCTAACTGACTTGCCAAAACTATAGTTTGTTAACAATATATTTGTGGAGTGGTTGAAAAACGAGTTTTAATGACTCCAACCTGAGTGTGTGTAAACTTCTGACTTCAACTGTACTTCTGGTGTACCAAAATACAACGATGCTGTCGGTCTGATCGAGGTGTTAGAGACAGACAGGATGACATAGAAAAATCAAGGGAGGAATGTAGCAAGGAAGTCTTATTAAAAGAGGAGACGGTGGTCTAGCTGCTATCACGAAGTTGTATTGGGACCACGCAGCCAAAGATCTTTCTCATTAGTCTTCTGAGGAGAATGTTTTCCACAGCCAAGTAGGGACAAGCTCTTTATGAAGTCTAAAGGGATTAATCCCCACCAGGCAGGAGCAGGAGGGATTTACCAGGCCCAAGAGCAAATGCCCCTCTTATTCAATGTCACCAAGTTCAGCACTAGCCTGAGTCCCAGACCTGTTTGCTATGTTTTGCCAACGTCACATGACAATGACATCAAATGAGTTGGCAAGACAGCACAAACACAACTGGGACTCAGGCTATAGTTGTCTGCCCTACGTGAATCTGACTTGAATCTGCTTTGGACCATCTAGCCACCCTGTTTATTCCGCCAAATGTTGTCCCTATTGGTCAAGGTCTTAGTGAGGATGAGCAATCTAGAAAGAGAGGCAGAGAATTGGTGCACTGTCATGTCATCCGCGGATCTGCTTATCCTTCTAGAGCTGCTGCTGTGTGGGAGATGTAAGAGGGTAGCTTTGTGAAGAAATTCAGTAGTCTCCTCTCTCCACACACCTCTCTCTCTCTCTGCTCTCTCTCTTTCCATCTTCCGCCTGCTCTCTCTGCCTTTCTCGACTCTACAGTATAAGCACATCTCCCTTGAACATGTGCAACTTTATAATTTGTTATTCAATTAAATTCCTGATTGAAATGTTCTCCACATGAGAGTTGAACCAGTTCATTATGAAGTTGTTGCTGGTCTTTTAATTTGGTCTCTGAAATTGAAATCAATTTCTCCACCCCTCTTCACCAAACCCAAAGCCACTCAATCTTACTAACTGCATCATATTGGCATAAACTTATTGCACAAGTATTGATGGCCACTGCCTTTGTCCGACATGTGCTACGACTGCACCTGGGGATGTGAGTTGAGACGGTGTAAGAACAGTCTCTCTCTCTAGCCCAGAAACATAAGCTGTGTTCGAATACCCATACTAACATACTGTATTCTACATACTTAATGAGTATATACTGCATACTATATACTATTAGTTAATTTTAGTAAACTACAAACAAACAGTATGCTTTCAGTTGAGTGTACTAGCTCTTCACATGTCTACCGGAAGTTGATGCTGTTGCTATGCAACCTCTTGGTAGCTAGTTAGTTAGCATAACAAATGACTAGTTAGACATTTTACGACTCCGGGTGTGTTCTTTAAATTCAGTCTGGAGTGCGAGAGTGCGCTTGAAAATTCAGAGTTTGTCAGATTGCCCGTTTGTAAATTCAGAGCGTTTTGCTCTTGGAGCGCACATTGGAAGCTCGGGCCGAGGAGTTGGGTTGATTTGAGCATTCTGACCTTACAACGGCAGTCAAGTAAATAAGCTAATGTTGGCTAGCTTGCTAGCTACTTCCAGACACAAATGGGACCACTCTGACCATTTTGCTCGCCCTCGCAGAGCTGGTTAGGCTGTTCTCATGTTATCCAGAGTGTTGGTGACTGTAACTGTGCTGCTGGCAACAATTTAATTACGTTTTTCTGCCGACGTTTACTGACACCGGCCATATTCAATGGGTGTTGAGCGCTCGTGAATTCATTATTCTGCTCTCTGGTACACTTAGACGAGAGTCCTCTGGAATCTGAAATCGGAGTAGATAGCCAGAGCGAATTTACAAAAGCACCCGAGCTAGGCTAAGAATGACGGAAAGTCAATAAATGTTGGGTGGGTAGTTAGTTAGTTAGCCTATAGTTATTATACTGGCAAGTTTGACGTTTAAGTAGCCAACTAATGTTAGGTAGCTAGCTAACGACATACCGGTACACACTGCTGTAATGATACGCTACGTGGTTCGTAAGGACAGCATAGCTAACAAATTGTCAGCCAGCATAACGTGTAAGGTAACTTATTTGAAAAGTCATTACTTTATTACATTGCTCAACATGCTTAACATTTCTCATAATTAGTTAAAGTAATGAATTTGTATCCGCTCTCGTTGTACTTCGACTGCATATTTTCCACCATCTTCTTCAAATCTGGAAACGATGTGAAGCCACGCCCATTTCCTGAAGAATTGCATTATGGACCCTAAAGTACGGAAATAGTGTCCTCTACGTGTATACTTCATATTTTGTCGAATTTAGTACGACATCGGGGAACTATATGCATACTATATCCATACTATGACCAATAAGCATACTGTAATACTCAATTGACATCACAAATAGTATGGTTACTGCGGTTAGTATGAGTATTCGAACAAAAAATATGTGTATCACTTCGCTTTGACAACACTGACCTTGTCATTCATGCCATTAAAACATTTTGAATTTGATTTCCCTGAGCCCCTAGCTAATGGAGACTTTCTTTCTCTCTCTGTTTCTCTTTCTCTCTCTCTAGCTTCTGTCTAATTACTTCAATCAGGCTGTTTAATCGAGGTGATTTGTCAGGGCTGGGCTGGCGGGACAGGCACAGGGAGCCAGTCTTTCTGATATACTGTATGCCCCAGTCAGTCATGGTGACTGTGTATGTTGAGGGCAATGGGGCTGGCAAAATGGCCCTCAACTCATCTAGCGTATCTATCGCTGCTGACTCTCTGTTCTCTACTGTATGGACACACACACACACTCGCACACACACACAATCCACACTCAGTTTAACATTAACTTAAACAGGTGTGTGTGTGCGTGTGTGTGCGTGTGTGTCTGTGTGTAAATCAGTGACGTTTAACCCCCACAACAGCACTAATTAACAGACAGAATCAGAGATGTGAAGTTTGGACGCTAGTCCACTAATAGCCCCTGAAGAAAAGCTCAATACATCACCATTTATGCACATTGATTTTGAGTTTAGAATAGATTTTACCACTAATGCAACTCAAAAAGCAATCTTGCATCTGAGAGACCCAGAAAGGACAGATTTTGTTGTGTTACGGAACTGAATAATGAATCATTCCCGTAGCTATTTATCTGTGAATGGGCTCTAGTTTACTATGAATAAATTTAGATCACCCTTTTTTAGAAAAGAGATGTACCCCTGCACATTGACTTGGCACCGGTACTCCTTGTATATAGCCTCGTTATTGTTATTTTTCCCCAAAAAATATTTTCCCTAAAAAATCGTATTTTCCTGTTTCTTTCTTTCTTTTTTACTCTGCATTGTTGGGAAGGTGCTCAAAAGCATTTCACAGTAAGGTCTACACCTGTTGTATTCAGTGCATGTGACAAATAACATTTTGATTGATCTTTGTGTAACCGGTGTGAAATGGCTGTATAGTTGGCGGTGCGCGCCAGTGGCATTTCAATCAGTGATGTCACACACTCTGAAACCTTGAAGTAGTTGTTTCTCTTGCTATGCAAGAGTTGTGGCTTTTGTGGAGTGATAGGTAACGATGATTCAAAGTTGACTGTTGTTGATCTGTGTAGAGGGTTCCTGTTTCGATCCCAGGTTGGGGCGAGGAGAGGGACAGAAGGAATACTGTTACATTTCTGTCTGAAATGAAGAGAGGAAAAAGAGAATCAAAATGCATAACCTCTGCAGAGGCCTGGAATCTCAAACAAACATATTCTGGTCAGTAGATCCACAGGTGATGCAGGGGTATTCTAGCCCCACAGCACATCAACCTCAACCCCAGTGTTGTTGTAAAACCACAGCCGTTACACGCACCGTTAAGCGTACGCCCACTGCCCATGGTTAGCCAATCCCCTCAGACCATCCCGCAGGGTAAACCAATCGGGCAGAACGGAGGTGTCTAACTTTAGGCTCGGCTGCGCCACCAAACCATGTGAGAGGAGTCCAGAGAGGGAGGAGACTGTTGTGTATATTCTACACAGGGACACTTGAAGTCAATCTTAAATTAATCATTGTATATTAACAGCAAGCTTGAGAGGTCACAGTCAAACTTAGATGCATAAAGTACCAGTCTGAAGTGAGCTCTGCCGGGGCAGTCCTGTTAGTTCTCTTATATACTGCTTACACAGACAAGTTATATTTGCATGATTTAGCTTATTCATCATTAATTCATCATTAAAGTTTGGTTCATGCATGTGACTGACCAATACCTCACGAGGCTTCTTCTATCCAAGCCGAGACCTTGAAACTGAGGTATCCTTTCATTCTCAAAACAAGGTTCTGGGCATACTGCCAAATTGCAGATACTGATGGTGAGGATTTGTTTAATCAGTCACTTGAATGAACACAGAAAGTGGTAATTAGAAAAACACAAACATGACATTTTCCATCACAAGACAGTGCTGGAGGAGGAGGCCAGGAGGGTGAGGAAGACAAGGGGAGGAATAGGAGAAGAGAGGAGGACATTACAGTACACTATAACTATCCGTTCCACAGAGCTCTTAGAGCTTGGGGTTGTGAGTCTGACACCTTATTTATGTCTTTACACTAGCTGTCAGTAAACAGAGCGAGTGTCAAGCGTTAATATATCTCAGCCTGCTATCATCAGGACAGTGAAGTGTGAAGGAAGGAGAGCGCCTAAAGCCAAGCATTTTGTTTTGGTGTGTGAGAGCATTAGTGCACACTATGAGCCTATTATATTCTAAGGCTTTTCACCCTCTCCCTCTTTTTATAGCACTGTCAAGGCACGGTAGAGTAAAACACACTGTAGAACCCACACCCAGACATAGTATATATGTCTAGTGACTACAGTGATGCACACAAACACAGTAAAGGGGTGGTGTCCGTCGGCGTTCCGAAGGTGGATCGGTGGGGGTTTGGTTGGTGATGGTGATGGCGCCTGCCTCATGCATGGAAAGATATAAATATAGAGTGAGTTGAGTTCTTTGCCACTCTGTTGTGGTTGTGATGTGGCTGACAAGCCCTGCTAGGCTGAGAAATTACTAGAGATTGCAATAGAGCACACACACACACACACACACACACACACACACACACACACACACACACACACACACACACACACACACACACACACACACACACACACACACACACACACACACACACACACACACACACACACACACACACACACACACACACACAGAGAGAGAGAGAGAGAGAGATTACAGTGAAGCAGGGAGTGACTAGTGGTGGTGTCACACTGGGCTGTCTCTGTTCTGTACTGTCAGACCTCCTAGACCACTACCTTAATCTCCTGTCCCTAGCCGCGGTACTGATAGCGCTGAGCAATTCTGGGATAAATGAACACAGCACCTACACAGCTTTCTGGTCTGGTTCAGACTACTGCTATTATTTTCACTATTTACTGGGATTGGTGCCGTGACTGACTGACAATGAACAGAGAGTCTCTTTTACTGAGTGGGAATGTGTTTCAGCACCGACCAACAGTGGACAGCTCCCGCAGTGTGTTCAGTTCAGCAGCTTTTGAATGTGTTTCAGCACCGACCACCAGTGGACATCTCCCGCAGTGCGTTCAGTTCAGCAGCTTTTGCTACACCCACAGAGAAAGATAGTGCCATTGAAACAACAGATAGAGAGAGCATGTTGTAAAATGCAGATTGACAAATACTGAAATACAAGATATTGAACAAAAGGAATCATACAGACGGTCGTCCTTCATTCCTTCCACAGCTCTCTCTGCATTTGACCTTGAGTTGTGTTCTAAATAGCTCCTCTGTGATGCTCGCTGAACAGTTTTCCTTCTCAGAGACTGTATTCGCTCTGTGTTCTTCAGGCACTCCTCCAATAGAACTAACTGGCAGGGAGTCATGACTCTCATCCAGAACTGTACAATCTGTGTGTGGACATTGGAGCGGTTGTCAGTGGTAATGTCTGAACAGGTTTGTTACAAAGCTAGGCTGAGAAATAGAGCTTGTTTTCCACCCACATACAAATAGAGTATATCTAGTACTACATTAGTTAACTTGGCCACAAAACATACATTCAATAGGCAATTATCCCACTCAGGTTCTTCTAACATAAAGTATACGTATACACCACAGAGATCCTATTAAATTACTAATATGTCAATCTGAGTTTCACCACAGAGATCCTATTAAATTACTATGAGTTTCACCCCCACATGCGCTGCTAAATGACTTAAATGTAAATGTAAATGATGGTGACCCACAGGATTCTAGCCAATGCTGATAACGTTGAGAAATTGGCTAACAGGATTGAGTGTATTGATGTGTTGTGTACAACTGGGGTTTCTAGTGAGCTCCACCCCTATTTCTGCTGTCAGAATAAAACATGGCATGTAGAAAGGGGCATCAAGGAAGGACTCTGGGGAATTGGTGATCTAGCAAAGTGAATCATCTGACACATGCGCACGCCACACACACGCATGCCCACACACACGCATGCCCACACACACGCATACCCACACACAGCGAATCATCTCTCTCTCACGTGTGTACACACACAAACACAGGGGCGGAAGAAAGGACTAGGGAGATTTTAAGTTGAGCTGGCACAGCAAATCACCTGCATTTCCTTTTCCCCAGTTGTGTCGTGTATCAATTAAGCCATACTAAGGGAAACGCATTCCACTACATATGGTTCCTGGCCAGCCATCTTATCCCCTTCTGGTCAAGCTGTACATTTATGACCCCCCGTTTGGAGATGACGTGGCATTACACACGCACCAGCGCCCGTTGTGACAGATGGCGATAAGCCTTGCTGCTCTCTCTGATAGGACGGGAAACATGTGATATTGAAAATGACTAGCCGTGTGTGTGTGATGCTGTTGCTGTCTGTGCCTAGCTAAATTCTCCATCTCCTGTCTGCACCATGTCTTAGTCACTAAGACTTAGCGGTTCCCATATTTTGCCTTTGCCATGACAGTTAGCCATCATTCCTCCTCACTGCCTTGCAAATATATCTTTGAGTCCTGCCCTGTCTGCTCTGCTCCACCGGGTAGATCAACCGTGTGTGTGTGTGTGTGTGTGTGTGTGTGTGTGTGTGTGTGTGTGTGTGTGTGTGTGTGTGTGTGTGTGTGTGTGTGTGTGTGTGTGTGTGTGTGTGTGTGTGTGTGTGTGTGTGTGTGTGTGTGTGTGTGTGTGTGTGTGTGTGTGTGTATTAATATCCTCATGGGTACCAGAAGTCCTCACAAGGATAGTAAAACAAGGTAAATTCTCGTTCGTGGGGCATTTTCCACATCCCCACGAGGACAAAAGCTATTTTAAGCTTACAGGTTAGGGTTAGAGAAAATAGGATTTTGAGTTTAAATCAATTTTAGGTCCCCTCAACGATAGATAAACATATGCTGTGTGCGTGCTTGCGTGTGTGCCTGCGACTGTGTGGGTGTGTCTCTGTGTGTACCTTGAGTGTGTTGGTCTACACCCACTGAGTGTGTGTTCTCTCCTGTAGGTACTCTGAGGAGGAGATCAGGCAGAAGGTCGGCACCTTCAGACAGATGCTGATGGAGAAAGAGGGGGTAATCACCAGAGAGGGAGCACATACACGCCCACCGTAAGTCACACTCTCCTCCGTATCGCTCTGTTGCTCTCTCTTTCTCTCTATATCTGTCTCTCTCTCTGTCTCTCTCACTCCTTTCAGGCTGTATCACAACCGGCCATTATTGGGAGTCCCATAGGCGGCGCACAATTGGCCCAGCGTTGTCCAGGTTTGGCCGGTGTAGGCCGTCATTTTAAATAAGAATTTGTTATTAACTGACTTGCCTAAAATAAAGGTTAAAATATATATACAGTTGATGTCGGACGTTTACATACACACACACATACATATTTCAATTATAATTCACTGTATCACAATTCCAGTGGGTCAGAAGTTTGCATACACGAAGTTGACTGTGCCTTTAAACAGCTTGGAAAATTCCAGAAAATTATGTCATGGCTTTAGAAGCTTCTTGAGTCAATTGGAGGTGTACCTGTGGATGTATTTCAAGGCCTACCTTCAAACTCAGTGCCTCTTTGCTTGACATCAAAATCAAAAGAAATCAGCCGAGACCTCAAAAATGGTAGACCTCCACAAGTCTGCTTCATCCTTGGAAGCAATTTCCAAACGCCCGAAGGTACCACGTTCATCTGTATAAACAATAGTACTCAAGTATAAACACCATGGGACCACGCAGCCATCATACCGCTCAGGAAGGAGACGCGTTCTGTCTCCTAGAGATGAATGTACTTTGCTGCAAAAAGTGCAAATCAATCCCAGAACAACAGCAAAGGACCTTGTGAAGATGCTGTAGGAAACAGGTACAAAAGTATCTATATCCACAGTAAAACAAGTCCCATATCGACATAACCTGAAAGGCCGCTCAGCAAGGAAGAAGCCACTGCTCCAAAACCGCCATAAAAAAAGCCAGACTACGGTTTGCAACAGCACATGAGGACAAAGACTGTACTTTTTGGAGAAATGTCCTCTGGTCTGATGAAACAAAAATAGAACTGTTTGGCCATAATGACCATCGTTATGTTTGGAGGAAAAAGGGGGAGGCTTGCAAGCCGAAGAACACCATTCCAACCGTGAAGCACGGGGGTGGCAGCATCATGTTGTGGGGGTGCTTTGCTGCAGGAGGGACTAGTGCTCTTCACAAAATAGATGGCATCATGAGGAAAGAAAATTATGTGGATATATTGAAGCAACATCTAAAGACATCAGTCAGGAAGTTAAAGCTTGGTCTTCCAAATTGAGAATGACCCCAAGCATACTTCCAAAGTTGTGGCAAAATGACTTAAGGACAACAAAGTCAAGGTATTGGAGTGGCCATCACAAAGCCCTGACCTCAATCCTATAGAAAATTTGTGGGCAGAACTGAAAAAGCGTGTGCGAGCAAAGAGGCCTACAACTTGACTCCGTTACACCAGCTCTGTCAGGAGGAATGGGCCAAAATTCACCCATCTTATTGTGGGAATCTTGTGGAAGTCCAAGTTAAACAATTTAAAGGCAAATCTACCAAATACTAATTGAGTGTATCAAATCAAATCAAATCAAATTTATTTATATAGCCCTTCGTACATCAGCTGATATCTCAAAGTGCTGTACAGAAACCCAGCCTAAAACCCCAAACAGCAAACAATGCAGGTGTAAAAGCACGGTGGCTAGAAAAACTCCCTAGAAAGGCCAAAACCTAGGAAGAAACCTAGAGAGGAACCGGGCTATGTGGGGTGGCCAGTCCTCTTCTGGCTGTGCCGGGTAGAGATTATAACAGAACATGACCAAGATGTTCAAATGTTCATAAATGACCAGCATGGTCAAATAACAATAAGGCAGAACAGTTGAAACTGGAGCAGCAGCACAGTCAGGTGGACTGGGGACAGCAAGGAGCCATCATGTCAGGTAGTCCTGGGGCACGGTCCTAGGGCTCAGGTCCTCCGAGAGAGAGAAAGAAAGAGAGAATTAGAGAGAGCATATGTGGGGTGGCCAGTCCTCTTCTGGCTGTGCCGGGTGGAGATTATAACAGAACGTGGCCAAGATGTTCAAATGTTCATAAATGACCAGCATGGTTGAATAATAGTAAGGCAGAACAGTTGAAACTGGAGCTTGAGCATGGCCAGGTGGACTGGGGACAGCAAGGAGTCCTCATGTCAGGTAGTCCTGGGACATGGTCCTAGGGCCCAGGCCAGTTGAAACTGGAGCAGCAGCATGGCCAGGTGGACTGGGGACAGCAAGGAGTCATCATGTCAGGTAGTCCTGGGGCATGGTCCTAGGGCTCAGGTCCTCCGAGAGAGAGAGAAAGAAAGAGAGAAGGAGAGAATTAGAGAACGCACACTTAGATTCACACAGGACACCTGAATAGGACAGGAGAAGTACTCCAGATAAACAAACTGACCCTAGCCCCCGACACATAAACTACTGCAGCATAAATACTGGAGGCTGAGACAGGAGGGGTCAGGAGACACTGTGGCCCCATCCGAGGACACCCCGGACAGGGCCAAACAGGAAGGATATAACCCCACCCACTTTGCCAAAGCACAGCCCCCACACCACTAGAGGGAAATCTTCAACCACCAACTTACCATCCTGAGACAAGGCCGAGTATAGCCCACAAAGATCTCCGACACGGTACAACCCAAGGGGGGACCCAGACAGGCCGACCACAACAGTGAATCAACCCACCCAGGTGACGCACCCCCCCAGGGACGGCACGAGAGAGCCCCAGCAAGCCAGTGACTCAGCCCCGTAACAGGGTTAGAGGCAAAGAATCCCAGTGAAAAGAGGGGAACCGGCCAGGCAGAGACAGCAAGGGCGGTTCGTTGCTCCAGAGCCTTTCCGTTCACCTTCCCACTCCTGGGCCAGACTACACTCAATCATATGACCCACTGAAGAGATGAGTCTTCAGTAAAGACTTAAAGGTTGAGACCGAGTTTGCGTCTCTGACATGGGTAGGCAGACCGTTCCATAAAAATGGAGCTCTATAGGAGAAAGCCCTGCCTCCAGCTGTTTGCTTAGAAATTCTAGGGACAATTAGGAGGCCTGCGTCTTGTGACCGTAGCGTACGTGTAGGTATGTACGGCAGGACCAAATCAGAGAGGTAGGTAGGAGCAAGCCCATGTAATGCTTTGTAGGTTAGCAGTAAAACCTTGAAATCAGCCCTTGCTTTGACAGGAAGCCAGTGTAGAGAGGCTAGCACTGGAGTAATATGATCAAATTTTTTGGTTCTAGTCAGGATTCTAGCAGCCGTATTTAGCACTAACTGAAGTTTATTTAGTGCTTTATCCGGGTAGCCGGAAAATAGAGCATTGCAGTAGTCTAACCTAGAAGTGACAAAAGCATGGATTAATTTTTCTGCATCATTTTTGGACAGAAAGTTTCTGATTTTTGCAATGTTACGTAGATGGAAAAAAGCTGTCCTCGAAATGGTCTTGATATGTTCTTCAAAAGAGAGATCAGGGTCCAGAGTAACGCCGAGGTCCTTCACAGTTTTATTTGAGACGACTGTACAACCATTAAGATTAATTGTCAGATTCAACAGAAGATCTCTTTGTTTCTTGGGACCTAGAACAAGCATCTCTGTCTGTATGTAAACTTCTGACCCACTGGGAATGTTATGAAAGAAATAAAAGCTGAAATAAATCATTCTCTCTACAATTATTCTGGCATGTCACAGTCTTAAAATAAAGTGGTGATCCTAACTGACCTAAGACAGGGAATTTTTACTTGGATTAAATGTCAGGAATTGTGAAAAACTGAGTTTGAATGTATGTATATATAATTCACACACGCAACCCACTTCATATCGTTATGTGTATTTTCAGTTAAATTGTAACTCTGCCCCTTCCCTATGCCCCATGTATCAATTGAAATAGAATATGAGCATAGCCAGAAGGTTATCACTGAGCACCCTTCCTATTTTATAGGCCTGTCAGATCAGTTTCTCCAGTCCTGTCGTCCCATCTCAGAGCTAATGATGTGTAATGTTTCTGATGCCCGTATCATCACAGAGGGCTGACTAATGATTGTCTCTCCCTGGCATGCATTGTCACCTTGGCTGTGACCTGATGTTTGCCTATGCATCAATTCTGAGAGAGAGAGAGAGAGAGAGAGAGAGAGAGAGAGAGAGAGAGAGAGAGAGAGAGAGAGAGAGAGAGAGAGAGAGAGAGAGAGAGAGAGAGAGAGAGAGAGAGAGAGAGAGAGAGAGAGAGAGAGAGAGAGAGAGAGAGAGAGAGAGAGAGAGAGAGATGAATTTGGCCCTGTTCCTGAGGCATAGACATAATTCTCCCTTCTGCGGCATTCATAGCTCAGGAAAGCCTTGGTGTGGAAAATTGAGACAGGAGGGTAGCAATTAGCAAAAGAGTTTTCTCCTTTGAGCCAAGTTTACTAACTCCCGCTGTTTCTCACACACACAAACACACATTTTCGTCATTTAGCAGAAGCTCTAATCCGGAGCGACTTACAGTAGTGAGTGCGTACATTTTCATATTTGTTCGTACTGATCCCCTGTGGGAATCAAACCCACAACCCTGGCGTTGCAAGTGCCATGCTCTATCTACCAACTGAGCCACACGGGAGCAAAACACACACACACATTTTGAATTAGTGTCTTGGAGACAGGGTTTTTGGTCAGTTATCATTTTCCAGCCATAAAATAAATTAAATCCGGAGTTACTTTACAACTTCCTCCTGTGGTTTCCATGGGGATAAGGAGCAGTAGGGTGCAGTAGTAGCAGTTGCTTGTCTGTTGTTTCATGCAGAACCATCAGAATGCTACTGCTCCCACAGGCAATAATGTCTGCTCTGCATTGACCAATCATGATCAGACCTCAGCAAAAAGCCTTCCTCATTAGTGATTCTGACCAGGAAGAACACACACAGATTCTGCAGAACAAGCAATAACCACCACTACTTGACAGTCTTTATCCCTACTGCCAAGTGTTCCTCATATTTCAGTTCCACCATGCTCCTCCATTGATTTCAGCCTGAGCTCAGGGGATGGTAGGATACAAACATTTATATCTTTCTCTCTCTCTCTGCTTGTGTGTGTCTGTCTGTTTTGTATGTAATCTGCAAAATCTATGTAGACTGAATTCTAATATACTCTTATTCAGTGGGGCAAAAAAAGTATTTAGTCAGCCACCAATTGTGCAAGTTCTCCCACTTAAAAAGATGAGAGGCCTGTAATTTTCATTATAGGTACACTTCAACCTATGACAGACAAAATGAGAGAAGAAAATCAAGAAAATCACATTGTAGGATTTTTAATGAATTTATTTGCAAATTCTGGTGGAAAATAAGTATTTGGTCAACAACAAAAGTGTATCTCAATACTTTGTTATATACCCTTTGTTGGCAATGACAGAGGTCAAATGTTTTCTGTAAGTCTTCACAAGGTTTTCACACACTGTTGCTGGTATTTTGGCCCATTCCTCCATGCAGATTTCCTCTAGAGCAGTGATGTTTTGGGGCTGTTGCTGGGCAACACAGACTTTCAACTCCCTCCAAAGATTTTCTATGGGGTTGAGATCTGGAGACTGGCTAGGACACTCCAGGACCTTGAAATGCTTCTTACGAAGCCACTCCTTCGTTGCCCGGGCGGTGTGTTTGGGATCATTGTCATGCTGAAAGACCCAGCCACGTTTCATCTTCAATGCCCTTGCTGATGGTAGGCTTTGTTACTTTGGT
This sequence comes from Oncorhynchus gorbuscha, assembly GCF_021184085.1. Lineage (NCBI taxonomy): Eukaryota > Metazoa > Chordata > Actinopteri > Salmoniformes > Salmonidae > Oncorhynchus > Oncorhynchus gorbuscha. Next base: position 51,054,295 of record NC_060188.1, on the reverse strand, counting down.
CCCAGCTCTCTGCAGGTCATTCACCCGTGTGGTTCCGGAATTTTTGCTCACCGTTCTTGTGATCATTTTGAGATCTTGCGTGGAGCCCCAGATCGAGGGAGATTATCAGTGGACTTGTATGTCTTCCATTTCCTAATAATTGCTCCCACAGTTGATTTCTTCAAACCAAGCTGCTTACCTATTGCAGATTCAGTTTTCCCAGCCTGGTGCAGGTCTACAATTATTTTTCTGGTGTCCTTTGACAGCTCTTTGGTCTTGGCCATAGTGGAGATTGGAGTGGGACTTTTTGAGGTTGTGGACAGGTGTCTTTTATACTGATAACAAGTTCAAACAGGTGCCATTAATACAGGTAACGAGTGGAGGACAGAGGAGCCTCTTAAAGAAGAAGATACAGGTCTGTGAGAGCCAGAAATCTTGCTTGTTTGTAGGTGACCAAATGCTTATTTTCCACCATAATTTTCAAATAAATTCATTAAAAATCCTACAATGTGATTTTCTGGATTTTTTTCTGATTTTGTCTGTCATCGTTGAAGTGATTTTCTGGATTTTTTTCTGATTTTGTCTGTCATCGTTGAAGTGTACTTATGATGAAAATTACAGGCCTCTGTCATCTTTTTAAATGGGAGAACTTGCACAATTGGTGGCTGACTAAATACTTTTTTGCCCCACTGTATATGTTTGTCATATTTATGCTGATGTAATGAGAGGAAATGCAGATTGTTTTGGTGTTGGGCAAAGGATATGTATGTTTGTGGACATGGAAGTCAGTGATTTATCTTTACCGTAGGTTAATGAGGTAATACAAATGTGATGTGACAAATTATTAGGCCCTTAGTTGACTAAAATGGCTCAGAGACAATAACTAGATGAAATCATTAATCAAATGCCAAAAATGTAACTAAGACTTAATAATACTATTTTAGTCAAATGACTAAGACTAGACAAAAAACTAAAGGAGTGCCAATATTCACATTGCTTCAGAGACCCTAAAATGGTTCCCCTATGGCAGGGGTGTCAAACTCCAAGGAGGGCAGAGTGTCTGTGGGTTTTGGGGATGTCCTTTCAGTTAAGACCTACACAAACACGTGAGGGGAGTTCCTTACTATGCTGAACCAAAATCTAAACGCGACATGCAACAATTTAAACTATTTTACGGAGTTACATTTCATATATGGAAATCAGTTAATTTAAATTAATTAATTAGGCCCTAATCTATGGATTTTACATGACTGGGCAGGGGTGCAGCCGGTCTGGGCTGGGCTAGCGTGGTTACACGGGGTCTGCAGTTGTGAGGCCGGTTGGACGTACTGCCAAATTCACTAAAACGACGTTGGAGGCAGCTTATGGTAGAGAAATTAACATTAAATTATCTGGCAACAACTCTGGTGGACATTCTTGCAGTCAGAATGCCAATTGCACACTCCCTCAACTTGAGACATCTGTGGCATTGTGTTGTGTGACAAAACCTCACATTTGATTGTTCCCAGCACAAGGTGCACCTGTGTAATGATCAGGCTGTTTAATAAGCTTCTTATCAGGTGGAGGGACTATTTTGGCAAAAAATAAATGCTCACAAACAGAGATGTAAAGCTTTTTGTGTGAATGGAACATTTATTTTATTTCAGCTCATTTTTTTATTTAACTTTTATTTAACCAGGTAGGCCAGTTGAGAACAAGTTCTCATTTACAACTGCGACCTGGCTGTCACACCCTGGCCATAGAGAGGTTTTTATTCTCTATTTTTGATTAGGCCAGGGCATTCTAGTTTATTTATTTCTATGTTGGTGTGGTTCCCAATCAGAGGCAGCTGTCTATCGTTGTCTCTGATTGGGGATCATATATAAGTTGTTGTTTTTTTCATTTGGGCTTTGTGGGTAGTTATTTTCTGTTTTACCTGACAGAACTGTTCGCTTTCGTTACTTTGTTTGAGTGTTTTTGATATTAAATAAAATCATGAACACTCACCACGCTGCGCTTTGGTCCACTATTCCTTACGACAACGAGCGTTACACTGGCCAAGATAAAGCAAATCAGTGTGACAAAAAACAACACAGAGTTACACATAAACAAACGTACAGTCAATAACACAATAGAGAAGAAAAATAGAAAAATCTATGTACAGTGTGTGCAAATGTAGAAGAGTATGAAGGTAGGCAATAAATAGGCCATAGAGGTGAAATAATTACAATTTAGCATTAATACTGGAGTGACAGATGTGCAGATGATGATGTGCAAGTAGAGATACTGGGGTGCAAAAGAGGACGAGGGTAGGTAATAATATGGGGATGAGGTAGTTCGGTGTGTTTACAGATTGGCAGGTACGGTGATGACAGGTATAGTGATCGGTAAGCTGCTCTGACATCTGATCTGCTATGTTAACCAGCTGTCAATATATTGTTGTTTTTTTCACGCCAGGAACTGTTCGCGTCCTTTGTTTGAGTTACCAAAAAAGAACACTCCGCGCTGCGCTTTGGTCCAGAAAGCAAATGGTGACAAAAACAACACAGAGTTACACATAAACAAACGTAAGGAGATCAATAACACATAGACAAGAAAAAGAAACATCTATGACAGTGTGCAAATGTAGAAGAGTATGAAGGTGGCAGACATTAAATTCCAGGCCAAGAGGTGAAATAAACAATTAGCATTAATACTGGAGTGAATAAAGTTAGAGAGGGAGATATAAGACTCCAGCTTCAGAGATTTTTGCAATTCGTTCCAGTCATTCCAGTCAAAACTGGAAGGAAAGGCGGCCAAAGTAAGTGTTGGCTTTGGGGAGGACCAGTGCAATATACCTGCTGGAGCGCATGCTACGGGTGGATGTTGCTATCGGTAGGATAGTCAGTTTTATGGTTGTATGTTTGGCAGCATGAGTGAAGGGGGCTTTGTTGTGAAATAGGAAGCCAATTCTAGATTTAATTTTGGATTGGAGATGCTTAATGTGACTCTGGATGGAGAGTTTACAGTCTAACCAGACACCTAGGTATTTGTAGTTGTCCACTAGGTCAGAACCGTTCAGCGAAGTGATGCTAGTCGGGTTGGAGGGTGCGGGCAGCAATCGATTGAAGAGCATGCACTTAGTTTTACTAGCATCAAAAGCAGTTGGAGGACACGGAAGGAGTGTTGTATGGCGTTGAAGCTCGTTTGGAGGTTTGTTAGCATTCTGAGCAGCGGACACCCCTGAAGGCAGCAGCAGGTGAAAGAGGACCCAAAAAGCGACTTAACAGAACAGAGTCATTAAAGTCCAAAACGGAATAACAAACTCTAGACTTGTAGAGGGGAAAACAACTGAGACGACTGCAGGAGGCCGAGAAGAGACACCTGCTCAACGCAGCATCACAAAACACGACAGGACAGGGCGATACACAATCACGGCAAAACACGACAGGACAGGGCGAAACGCAATCACAGCATAATACAAGGAACCGACGGGACAGGAACGGATCACAAAGAATAAATAGGGACTCTAATCAGGGAAATGATCGGGAACAGGTGGGGAAGACTAAAATGATGATTAGGGAATAGAACAGCTGGGAGCAGGAACGGAACGATAGAGAGAAGAGAGAGCCGAGAGAGGAGAGAGGGACCAAATAAGAACCAGACCAGCAGAGGGGAAACGAATAGCATGGGGATCACCAGAGGAACAGAGGAGGAGTAGGATAAGAGTACGGCTAAAGGCTAAAAGAACTGGTTGTCTAATGTTGTTCGGAACAGAGAGTAAAAGGAGCAGATTTCTGGGCACGTAAGAATAGGTTCAAGGCATAATGTACAGACAAGGGTATAGTAGGATGTGAGTACAGTGGTGGTGAGCCTAGGCATTGAGTGATGATGAGAGAGGTTTTGTCTCTAGAGGCACCATTTAAGCCGAGTCACCTCTGTGGGGGTGGAACAAAAGGGCTAGCTAAGACATATTGAGCATGACTGGAGGCTCTACAGTGAAATAAGACAAAAATGACTAACCAAAACCGCAATAGACAAGGCATATTGACATTAGGCAACAGCATGTGAAGCCGAGTGAGTAGCTAGGCGAGCTGGAGGCACGGCGATTCAGACTGCTAGCAGATGGACCTCAGGGGGACGTCGCAACGGGAGAGCCAGTTGAAACCCCCTCAGGCGGTTACGTCGGCAGACAAGTCGTGATGGATCGGCAGGGCTCCGTGTCGGCAGCAAAGGGTCCAGGCCAATTGGCAAAAGAGGTATTGAAGCCCAGGAATTGTCTGATGGTTCTCTTCGCCTAGCCGGGAGATGGGCCTAGCTCCAGGCTAACTGGTGCTTGCTTCGGGACAGAGACATTAGCCAGTAGTAGCCACTCGGACAGCAGCTAGATAGCTGCAATGATCTGGAGTAAAGGTAGCGTGCGGTAGGAGCTTGTGGTAGGAATCCAGAGATGTGGTAGAGAAAAAGCAGTCCGACATGCTCTGGGTTGAAATCGCACTGTGCAGACTGGCAGGAATTGACCAGGCTGAGGCTGGCAGATGTCCGAGTTAACGGTGATGACCGCTAGCAGTGGCTAACTGACTACTAGCTAGTAGCTAGTTAGCTGGCAATCTTCTGAAGGGGGTTCCGGTTCTAAGAAATAGCAGATCCATACCAAATTGGGTGAGGGGGGTTGCAGGAGAGTATGATCAGTCCGTAGATGGAAATTGAGATTAAAAATGTTACAAATATATACGAACTATATACGAAGAAAAACAATATATACACAAGACAATCAGAACAGACATCCCATTGCTATGCCATCTTGGAAATGGGGACCAACATCCACCCTAAAACCTGGGTCCAACACTTTATATGTTGCATTTATACTTTTGTTCAGTATAATTAGTGACCTTAATTCATCAATAAAATACAAGGGTGGAGCGAAAACCCGCGGACACTCAGCCCTCTGTGGAATGAATTTGACACACCAGCCCTATGGCATCGTTCTCAAGAGCCTTATTTGGTTCCAACCTGCACCTTTATTTTGAATTGTACATTGAAAACCGAGAGCATCCATCCCCATTCTTCTTAACTCTGATGTTGATCTCGCTCTCACACCAACACTACTTAATATTTACAGTTAGCTGTCTTGTCTATTTCCATCACGTTCAGCTTGCATGGGAGTTCTTGTTTTCACTGATTTGAAATCTCTTCAGATGATTTCATACTGAAAATGATCATACCTCTCTAACTAAATTATACCAGGGCATGCATCTATCTCTAAGGTGTGCATGTGGTTATTTAATATTTGTCTGTTATGCGTTACACTATTGTGATCAGTGGTGCTCAGACAATTAACAGGTTTTCTGTCCTCCTCTCCCAAATGAACAGTGCTACGAAAGGGACCTCCTCCCCCCTTCATTGCTAAAGATGATACATGTTTTATTGGCACATACACACGATAGGTGCAGGAAATAGTGTTGTTTTACAGGGTCAGTAGTAGTAGGGTTAAGTGCCTTGCTCGAGGGCACAATGACAGATTTTTCACCTTATCGGCTCAGGTATTCAAACCAGCAACCTTTCAGTTACTGTCCCAATGCTCTAACCGCCAGGCTACCTGCCGCCTCAACCGCTCACGCAAGATTATTAATAAGAAAGATGTTTCACTCTTAAATGTTATGGAATGTTGCTATGTGTTCCCACTTTATATATGTAATAGCCTACCATGAAATAATTGACAGGGCAAAGATTTTTTTTACATGTACCTAATTAATGTAGACCCATTTAACAATGTTATAATGTGGTTAATGTGTTGTGTTTATATACAGGCATTATAACCCCCACCTTGACAGATGATAAACAATGCAGGGGTCCAGTTAGGAAAGTGGATTTTATACTGTGGAGTTAATTCCCTTAAGGCAGCTGTTTGGAATTGAATGAATCAGACGTTAACACATTGTTGTTATAAATAAACTTGGTTGAATGGTATTCTTTTCAAATGTTCACACGTTCAATGGCTCATTTATGGCATTCATCTCCCCTCATATGTGTGCGTGCGCTCGTGTGCGTGTTCCATGTGCCCTCCTCTCTCTGTGTGGGTGTACTGTTCATGGCCAGATGAGATGGATCAGCAGAGGGTACATGGTGCATGCCAGGAAGTGAAAGGGATGGGGGGATTAGGGGGGGTAGGAGTGCAACACAGCCATCTGCATGCGTGAGAGGGAGAGATGGTGTGAGATGGAGAGATATGTTAACTCTAGGATGGAGAGATGTTAACAGTCACATTTTAAGGTCAGATTATAGTTATTTTATTTGTGCTCCGACAAGAACATTTGGACTCGGATAAGGAAAATATTTGTGTAAGAACAAAGGATTTTGTATCACGGAATGTTTAGAAAATAGGGTTAATTTTCGGAGTCGTTCTGAGCCGCATGCAGCTGCTGTGTTCCTCAGTTCTTGTCATTCTTACCACACATACACCCAATTCCTGGTCTCTGGTCTCCCATTGGCTGCTTCCAGTGACCTATGACCTGTGTTTTCTCTGTAGGGTCAAACATATGGTCCATGGAGAGCATGGGGAGGAGCAGACCGACCCAACCCTGGCTGAAGGTTACCAAGAGGACACAGACTGGCATGGAGACTACTACGATAAAGACGGTTATAGGTATGGAACAACCACACGTATTCTCACTCATACACACACATGTATAGTACACACACATTTATATTTGCATGTACGCACGCATGCACACACACAAAAACACAATCACACACACACTCGCTGACCGATAACTGAGAATGGTCTTGGAGGGGATGGCTGCCGTTTTACATGCTCCTTAACAACTGTGCGATCTAATTAGTTTTTTCACGTTTGTAACTTATTTTTTTACTTATTTTGTACATAATGTTGCTGCTACCGTCTCTTATGACCGAAAATAACTTCTGGACATCAGAACAGCGATTACTCACCTCGAACTGGACAAATCATTGTTCTTTAACGAGTCCGATGCAAAGGATATACTGCTTTCTTGAGAACTGGCCCAAATCCCTGTCATTTGCGTAAAGAAAAGACGGAGAAAAAGGGGACGGAGGTCGGGCTGCCTTCTGAGAATTTCATAGGCGAGTGACTAAACCTCCACTACCATCCGTTCTATTGGCCAACGTGCAATCATTGGAGAAAAAAATAGATAGTGTAGGTTTAATGTCCCTTTAAACTGTAATATCTTATGTTTCATGAGTCGTGGCTGAACGACAACACGGATAATATAGAACTGGTGGGATTTTTCATGCATTGGCAGGACAGAGAAGCTACTTCTGGAAAGATGAGGGACAGGGGTGTGTGTCTATTTGTCAGTAACAGCTGGTGCGTGATGTCTAATATTAAAGAAGTCTCAAGGTATTGCTCGCCTGAGGTAGAATACCTTATGATAAGCTGTAGACCACACTATCTACCAAGAGAGTTCTCATCTATATTATTCGTAGCTGTCTATTTACCACCACAAACCAATGCTGGGACTAAGATGAGTGATGATGATGAGTGGCAAGAAAATGCTCATCCAGAAGTGGCGCTCCTAGTGGCCGGGGATTTTAATGCAGGCAAACTTAAATCCGTTTGACCTCATTTCTACCAGCATGTCATATGTGCAACCAGAGGGAAAAAAACTCTCGACCACCTTTACTCCACACATAGAGATGCATACAAAGATCTCCCCGCCCTCCATTTGGCAAATCTGACCATAATTATATCCTCCTGATTCCTGCCTACAAGCAAAAACTCAAGCAGGAAGTACCAGTGACTCGCTCAAAACGGAATTGGTCAGATGATGCAGATGCTACGCTACAGGACTGTATTGCTAGCACAGACTGGAATATGTTCCGTGATTCCTCCAACGGCATTGAGAAGTATACCACTTCATCAATAAGTGCATTGATGACATCGTCCCCACAGTGGCCGTACGTACATATCCCACCCTCAGACAAACCATCGAACAGGCAAAGCGTCAATACAGGATTAAGATTGAATCCTACTACACCAGCTCTGACGATCATCGGATGTGGCAGGGCTTGAAAACTATTACGGACTACAAAGGGAAACCCTTTGAGCTGCCCAGTGACGCGAGCCTACCAGTTGTGCAAAATGCCTTTATGCAAGCTTCGAGGCAAGCAACACTGACACATGCATGAGAGCACCAGCTGTTCCGGACGACTGTGTGATAACATTCTCGGTAGGCGATGTGAGCAAGACCTTTATACAGGTCAACATTCACAAAGCCACGGGGCCAGACGGATTACCAGGACATGTATGCAAAGCATGCGCAGACCAACTGGCAAGTGTCTTCACTGACATTTTCAACCTCTCCCTGACAGAGTTTATAATACCTACATGTTTCAAGCAGACCAGCATGGTTCCTGTACCCAAGGAAGCGAAGGTAACCTGCCTAAATGATTACTGCCCCGTAGCGCTCAGGTTGATAGCCATGAAGTGCTTTGAAAAGCTGGTCATGGCTCACATCAACAGCATCATCCCGGATACTCTAGACCCACTCCACTTCGCATACCGCACCAACAGATCCACAGATGACGCAATCTCAATCGCGCTCCACACCTATGTGAGAATATAGCACAAAGCTCATCACTACGCTAAGGACCCTGGGACTAAACACCTCCCTCTGTAACTGGATCCTGGACTTCCGGACAGGCTGTCCCCAGGTTGTAAGGTTAGGCAACAACACATCTGCCATGCTGATCCACAACACAGGGGCCCTCAGGGGTGTGTGCTTAGTCCCCTCTTGTACTCCCTGTACTCACCCTCGACTCCGTGGCCAAGCACAACTCCAACACCATCATTAAGTTTGCTGACGACACAACACTGGTAGGCCTGATTAGCAACAACGATGAGACCTGGCAGTGTGTTGCCAGGAAAACAACCTCTCACTCAATGTGAGTAAGACAAAGGAGCTGAACGTGGACAACAGGGAAAGGCGGGCCAAACGGGCCCCCATTAACATCGACGGGGCTGTAGTGGAGCCGGTCGAGAGTTTCAAGTTCCTTGGTGTCCACATAACCATCAAACTATCATGGTCCAAACACATCAAGTCAGTCATGAAGAGGGCACGACAACACCTTCAGGAGACTGAAAAGATTTGGCACAGGTCCCCAGATCTTCAAAAGGTTCTACAGCCTCACCATCGAGAGCATCCTGACCATTTGCGTCACCGCCTGGTATGGCAACTGCTCGGCATCTGACCGTAAGGCACTACAGAGGGTTGTGCGTACGACCCAGTACATCACTGGGGCCAAGCTTCCTGCCATCCAGGACCTATATACTTGGCGGTGTCAGAGGAAAGCCCCCAAAAATGTCAAAGACTCCAGTCACCCAAGTTATAGACTGTTCTCTCTGCTACCGCACGGCAAGCGGTACCGGAGCACCAAGTCTAGAACCAAAAGGCTCCTCAACAGCTTCTACCCCCAAGCCATAAGACTGCAGAACAATTCATCAAATGCCCACCCGGAATATTTACATTGACCCCCCCATTTTTTTACACTGCTGCTACTCGCTGTTTATTATCTATGCATAGTCACTTTACCCCTACATGTACAAATTACCTCGACTAACCGGTACCCCCATATGTTGACTCAGTATCCGGTACTCACTGTATTTAGCCTCATTATTGTTATTTTATTGTGTTACTTTTTATTATGTTTTACTTTAGCTTATTTGGTAAATATTTTCTTAACACTTTCTTCAACTGCATTGTTGGTTAAGGGCTTGTAAGTAAGCATTGTATTCGGTGCTTGTGACAAATAAAGTTTGATTTGATATGATACCATTTTAGCCGGGCCGGTGAAATGTACCTCCATTTACGTTTTGGGTCATGGCTTCCCCTATGTTGTGTCAACATGGCCCCAAAACAGCTTAAAATTTTTGTATTTGTTTTAGGAACACATTTAATCAACTACCAAAACCATATGGCCTTTTGTTTATGATTGTCACGTTCTTTCAAAATCGAACCCAGAAGCAGACCAGGACAAGGAGAGTAGGAAGAAGGTGAGTATTTATTTAAGTGAATGTGAATGGGTAGATATATCCAGGTGGCGTAGCGGGCAGCGGTGGTGAGTTGATGGGAGTAAATAGGTGGATCCAATGGGGTAGCGGAATTCTCCAACGACCAGGTGGGAATGGGGTAAATGATCCGGGTGAGTAATGTTCATGGCTAACGATCCGGCAGGGAATAAATGTCAGGTCCGGGCTTATGAAGAGGAGAGATGATGATCAGGACCAGGTGTGCAGATAGCGATGGGATACAGGTGCGGGTAATCAGAACTCCCAACTGGCGACATTGCCCGGCAACCAGACAGGGTATGTTCCAGGACGCCGGAAAAAACACTCCAGGACAGAACACAGGCAAAAAACAGTCTCAGGAAACGGGATTCGTGACAATGATTGCAAAAATGATGAAAAAACGCCAACATTTGCAGTAAAATGTTGATATTTTCACTTTCAAAGGGTTGTATTAAATACAAGGTTTCCTTTTACACTCTAAAAAAGCTATATGCGTTTTCCCTAAAGTCTACTGATTACAATAATACATATGATATTATTTACTATGTCACTTTTAAGAAATGTCAGGAAGCCTGCCCCATACACCACTCCTACACAGCACATGTGTGCCACAGATAGGGGAACGGAGGTGAGAGGCCTGCCAGTACAGGAGCTTACCTCCAAGCCCTCCGGAGAGGATGTAGTCCATGCTGTCAGCGATTAAGGTCTGCGGTACACAGACACACACACACACACACACACACACACACACACACACACACACACACACACACACACACACACACACACACACACACACACACACACACACACACACACACACACACACACACACACACACACACGTGAATGCGCATAGACAGACACAAGTACAGACAGAGCACGCACGCACGCACACACACTACCCACCTCTTGAGATGGCAATCCGATCAGCCTTTACCTCATCCTCTCCATGTGGCCTTTGCCGTTACATATACACTAAATATACAAAAGTATGTGGACACCCCTTCAAATTAGTAGATGTGACTATTTCAGCTACACCCGTTGTTGATAGCTGTATAAAATTGAGCAAACAGCCATGCAATCTCCATAGACAAACATTGGCCAACAACATTGGCCAACCTCACTAATGTTCCTGTGGCTGAATGGAAGCTGGTCCCTGCAATGTTCCAACATCTAGTGTAAAGCTTTCCCAGAAGTGGAGGCTGTTATAGCAGCAAAGAAGGGACCAACTCCACATTAATGCCCATGATTTTGGAATGAGATGTATGACGAGCAGGTGTCCACATACTTTTGTAGTGTCATGTAGTGTATATGCAGATTAGATAGATATCAGTTGAAGAGGACTCTTCAGACCAAGTGCCATAGCCTTCAGAATGTACCCCCACACAAATACACACACACCCACACACACACACACACACACACAAACACACACACACACACACACACACACACACACACACACACACACACACACACACACACACACACACACACACACACACACACACACACACACACACACACACACACACTTCGTACAGGGAATTCTGACATACACATTCAAAAGACAAACAACAATGTAGTGTACTACATTGTTGTTTGTCTTTTGAAGTATAGCCAATACACCATGGATTCATTAGAATGTATTATCGGAATTACATTTTCCCAGAAATTAATAATTGTATGCCAGATTGCCAGAGGCAGTATGAAGTGATACGCTCCCATGCACTTGCATGCACAGTATGGATTGTCGCATCACTCAGATGACATTAAGCTTGCTCGCCTGGGGAAAATCTTGCCTGTAGCTGATCAATTTATTTGTGACTGAATATTACTGTAATGACAAACACTTGTATGTTTCGCTCACTGAATACTCTCCCCTCCAACTCTCTCATTTCTATTTTTTTCTCTTTCTTTCTCCCTCTCTCTTTCTCTCTCTCTCTCTCTCTCTCTCTCTCTCTCTCTCTCTCTCTCTCTCTCTCTCTCTCTGCCTGGCTACCATAGAATGAAGAGGAAATCTAGCAGCTCTCCATCTCCTCGACCAAAGAAGAGGAAGAAAAAGAAATCTGGTCGCAGAAGGAGTCGGTCAGTGGCCTCACAAGATGTAGAACTATTCTTCCTCAGTGATGAGATATGCATTATGCTGTTGTTACACTGCGTTTGAATCATTGCATATGTATTGTGTGTGTATTCCGTTTAAACACAAAGATGGGCAAGGCCATGGACACCGACGTGATGGTAGATACAGATTGGAATTGAAAAAGAGTAAGACATCTCCCTGTTATTCCTCAAGGTCGTCAAGGGGGTGAGAGAGATTGGTCTGGATGACAGACAGAGAGAGAGAGGCAGTGCTACAGATGAAAGTGAGAGACCGACTGTAGGGAGAGAAGAGCCCAGGTGAATAGAGACATGTATGACACAGAAATCTCTGGCCGCTCTCAAGGACTCTTGGTGAAGAGAACTGGCAAAGCTACTAGAGGAAATGTAACGATGAAATGTAAGGAATAGAATGGAGGACTGGGTTCATTGTTCACTTTGACAGTACAGACCATTCTCTGAAGAAATAATGTATGAGTGGCCCTGCTATATCATTAATAGTGGCAAGGTTAGAGGTGTGCTTTGCTACGTTTTCTTAACAATCTTTCAATTCCTTCTGGATAGGCTTTAGGACTGCTCTTCTTTCGCTCTCTTCATCTCTCTCTCTCTTTCTTTCTCTCTCTCTCTCTGAGCTCTCTCTCTCTCCCCATGTCTCCTCCAGGTTCGACAGCTCCTCTCCCTCCCGCAGAGACAAGAAGAAGAAAAGTGGAAAGAAACACAAGCGAGACAGGTGTGTATGTGTGTGCATGCACTTTTCATGAACATTCATCCTCTAGGTTAATCATAGAATGTGAGCATACCCTGATGCTTTTCAGCATAACAGGGGAAAGGTGCTCAGCTGGGGACTTAGGGATAAAAAACTCGAGCTCTGCCATTACTCAGTACTGTACTTTCACTACTCACTTTCCTATAGGCCCAAATAGTATAGGAACCACAAATAAGCTATGTTTTCTAGAAAACAACAGACTATATATGACCGACCTGCTCGATTCGGCTTTATGTAGCAACATTTGAAAATGTGAGTCACAGAGCTGCAAAATAGTATATCATACACTGAATTTGAGGAACAATGGGAAAGTAATTCTGCTTTGAAAGATGATAAACTTGTAACCTCACTTTTGAGAAAATGGCCCTTGAATGTTTATGTAAACCAACTGGAGAGCTCTTCTTTGTCTATACCCATTCAGCATCGTTCACACCCTCTTAATAAGCCTCAGCACCACCATATCAATTAAAATCAACGTTTATTTGTCACATGCACAGGATACAGAAGGTGTAGTGAAATGGTTACTTGTATAGTGGGGTCTTTTGTTTAGACATGTAGCTAGCTAAACAATTAACCATAATTCCAACTCATAACTTTACTACCCTGCATGAATCTGCAGGTCGCTAACCAACCAAGTTCAATGTTAGCTAGCTAGCTAACAACCGGCTACAACTAGCAAAGCAAATGGCTCTGAGATAGGAATAATATTACCACACAGATCATACACGTAACGTTAGCTAACGAGCTAGCAAGCTAACAGTACGCTTTAACTTGAATTGAAAATGACAAAATTAGAAACTTATAATATCTGAAAATGTAGCTAGCTAGACTGTCTTACATGCATGGACGATTCTCCCTCTCTGTCATGGATGCTTCTCCCTCTCTGTCACTTAGTTTGAAGATGTAATCCGGAGACAGGTGTTTTATACAACAACCTTCTGGGTGTTCTCTTTTTGACTCCCTCTGCATACTTGCAATCAACCACCATAATGTTCTTCATCATAATCTAATTCCACCAGGCATTCCACTGATTTCAAAACTCATTCCTCCAGAAAGTCGAGAGCAAAACTTTTGTAGTTCTACTATGTGATATCATTCAAAAAATCTGCGTTCGAAAGGATTACCTACACATACTGACCAGCTCATGTTATAGACAGAAACGTGCTACATGGCAGACCAATCCAAACTTATCTCTCGTCATGTCCAGCCCATTCATTATCTCAGTCAATCATGGCAAACGGGAAGGTTCCTGACTTTTTCTATGGCTAAACCAACTAGGCTCGTAATTTTAAAATTGTATTAGTATTTACAGATGGCGTACAAGTTTGTTATTAAGGCACATTAAATGTCACATGTTCCAGAAGGCATTTCTTCCAAAAAACGTTTTTTTATTTTTTATTTAAAGTTTACGTTCAAATGCCTCTCCTGTGAAGTAGTGAAGTGTGACATAAGCCTATGTTTCCTGAATAGATCACATATTATTGATAAGGATATTGAAACTCAAAGTGAGATGTAGGATATTGGAGAGGATATTCTTCCAGCGCATTCATCATTCATTATTGATGATGTTTAATAAAACCTTGAAAAAATGTTGCTTATACTTTTCTTACGAAGCAATCCTCCTCCGACAATAAAGCAATAATTATAGTGTCAGCACAAAATGAAAAAGAGAATGGAGAGAGAGAAAATGAGAAAGAGAGCTCAGCAGAGAATAATACTGCTTCGCCCAGGGATATCATAAGGACAATAAGCAATTCTAAATAGCACATCCCTCCTCCTTTTTTTTCGTCTAGCTCTTTTTCTCTCCTTCTCTATTTCTCTCTACCTACCTCTCTCTCTCTTTAATTCTTTCTCTCTTGTGGGGGCTAAACTCATTCTCCTAATAACCAAGCCTGTATGAGAGCCGCAAAAGAAGAAAAATGAGCCTCTCACCAAATTGCAGAGCATCGCTGTGCTGCCCCCCCCCCCCTCAAATTAACCCCTCAACACCCCTACCCTCCTCACACTTATAAAACTCTCCTCCTCCCCCTCTCTCCCACCTTTAGCCTCTCTCTCTCCCCTCCTCATATTTCTCCAAACATCCACTGCATTGCAGGTATTGTCTACACATGAATAATGAATGGTTAGATAGGGGGAGAAGGAGGAGTTAGGTGCGTCCCTCGAGTTAGGTATGCTCTACTGTGTGTGTCTGTTGGGGCATTGGCGAAGGCAGTGGAGGGGGAGGGGAGGTTTTTCCGATGCAGTTGTAACAATCTGAACTATGAGCTGCTATGGCGTCCACCAACCAATACTCACTTTATTACACCGCCAACATAGAAAAGTCACTTTCTAACAACAGAAGATGACGTTTTCTTTAGTTTGGGCTCCCATTTCAAGTGTAGCATAGCGCTGTATATTCCTTCAATTAGGAGATAAGGAGGGAGGAGAGCGATAGAGGAGGGTGTTAATAATGTAGGGTTCTAAGACTTGATGCTATGGAGATAGTCAAGGACATAAAAAAACACCAAGAAACCAAGTTCAGGTTATTTAATAACGACTGGTCATGGAAAAGAGCATTACAAGCAGAGGCTTTTGTCTGTGAACACACTATATAGAGGAGGCTCTCCCTCCTTACATCCCGTGGGATCTCTGCCTAAACAGAAGCATACATTACAATAGGCCAACCCAATGTATACATTAAACCCACATTCCTTGTCTTACAAGGGTGGGTCTTCCTAACATTTACATTTAAGTCATTTAGCAGACGCTCTTATCCCCCCAGCTAAACCTCTCCAGTTCAGGGGCGGCAGATAGTCTAGTGGTTAGCCGAATGGTTGCTGGGATCCAATCCCCGAGCTCACAAGGTAAAAATCTGTCGTTCTGCCCCTGAACAAGGCAATTAGCCCACTGTTCCCCGGTAGGCCATCATTATACATAAGAATTTTACTTGCCCAGTTAAATAAAGGTAAAAATAAGTATAAATAAAATATTTAAATAAAATAACTTAAGCCATAATGGTGGTGAGCTAACAGACTCCCAAAGGCCCCTTGTAGTCTATATGGTAGACTGTATGGTTAACATAGGCTACTATTTGGTTACAACCCTATAATAAGAAGAGCACTATCAGGGGACATTGTGTTTGACAATTGATGGGAGTAAAATAAATGAAAGGCGAAGCCTCCTTAGAGCCCCCAGTCTGTTCTCTCTGGTGGAACAACAACATGGTTTACATCCCGAATGGCACCCTATTCCCTATTTAGTGCACTACTTAAATAGGGAAGAGGGTGCCATTTTGGGACACCCACATGGTCTCATAGCCTAGACGCCACGACAATTCTTCACTGGCCCTATATTACTCTGACAGCTTTATTAGTCTCTTTCTCTTCACTAGCGCAGACCTGACATAGTTTTTGTGTTCCTCTCTCCTTGTGGTACATGTGCCAGGTGTATTATGTGTATGTGTCTATGTCCACATAATGTGAATACAGTGTTGTGTAAAAAGAGGGAAAAGAAGAGCTTTTGTTGTCCAGTCTGACTTATCACCATGGCAACAGTAGTGTGAACATACTAAGGACTTTGAAGTACTGTATGTAGTCAGTCAAGCATATATCCCCTCATTATATATCCCCTTATTAAGGTCTAGAGAGATGGTCAGGCTAACTGGAGTTCAGTGTGTGTAACAGAGGTTTAATAATTTGAATAAAAATAACATATGCCATTTAGCAGACGCTTTTATCCAAAGCAACTTACAGTCATGCGTGCATTTTATGTGCGGGTGGTCCTGGAAATTGCACTACCAACTGAGCTACAGATGACTCAGGTTTCTCTTTCTCTGTAGGTCGACATCTGGTTCCAGGAGAAAGAGGAGATACAGGTGGGGATGCAGATCAATAAAGTACTCTGTGTACTGTACAGTCCACATCACATAGGTTTTACAGACAGGGACACTATGTCAATGACTGATTGTTACAGGGCACGTACCTTGTTACCTGTTTAAAGAAGATTCATCAACGCGTTTCCCTTTTCAGATCCGGTAGCCCAAAGAACAAACAGAAAGACAAGAACAAAACCAGAAAGAGGTAATGATCCCTCTTTTTCATAATCTAACAATAATGGACCCTGAACTGAGAGGATCTGACTGAACTGAGATGTTAGATGTTTCGTAGACTTTAGTTGCGTATACAGTTGAAGTTGGAAGTGTACACACACTGAGGTTTTACAAAAATAGAACTGTTTGGCCATAATGACCATCGTTATGTTTGGAGGAAAAAGGGGGAGGCTTGCAAGCCGAAGAACACCATCCCAACCGTGAAGCATGGGGGTGGCAGCATCATGTTGTGGGGGTGCTTTGCCGCAGGAGGGACTGGTGTACTTCAAAAAATAGATGGCATCATGAGGAAATAAAATATGTGGATATATTGAAGCTACATCTCAAGACATAAGTCAGGAAGTTAAAGCTTGGTTGCAAATGGGGCTTCCAAATGGACAATGACCCCAAGCATACTTCCAAAGTTGTGGCAAAATAGCTTAAGGACAACAAAGTCAAGGTATTAGAGTGGCCATCACAAAGCCTTGACCTCAATCCTATAGACGATTTGTGGGCAGAACTGAAAAAGTGTGTGCGAGCAAGGAGGCCTACAAACCTGACTCAGTTACACCAGCTCTGTCAGGAGGAATGGGCCAAAATTCACCCAACTTATTGTGGGAAGGTTGTGGAAGGCTACCCGAAACGTGTGACTCAAGTTAAACAATTTAAAGGCAATGTGACCAAATACTAATTGAGTGCATGTAAACTTCTGATCACTGGGAATGTGATGAAAGAAATAAAAGCTGAAATAAATAATTCTCTCTACTACTATTCTGACATTGCACATTCTTAAAATAAAGTGGTGATCCTAACGAACCTAAGGCATGGAATTGTTACTAGGATTAAAGGTCAGGAATTGTGAAAAACTGAGTTTTAATGTATTTGGCTAAGGTGTATGTAAACTTACGACTTCAACTGTAAGTATAATATTTGAAAGAAACAGATAGTATCTAAATAAATGTATGCATGCCACAAGCATGAATGTGAAATGGTGTCAGTCTTGTTTCATTGAAAACACTTCAATAGATTTCATGACTGAGTTGCTGAATGTGTTTGTGTGTCTGTCATTGTGCGTGTGTGTGCTGGCAACTCTGTTGTGTATGTGTAAATTTACATGCACCTGTGTGTGCTCATGTGTGCATGCATGCGTCTGTCCGAATGTTTTTGTTTGTGTGCTTGCGGGCGTGTACTCGTCTGTATGCGTGTGTGTCTCTGAATGTACGTGTGTCCCACAGGTCCCCAGTAGAGTCCCCCTGTAGGAGGTCTCAACGTAGAGGCAGCTGCTGTAGCTCCCGCAGTGCATCACACTCCTCCACAGGCCACAGCCCCTCCAAGTCCCCCAGCAGGTAGGACTCCCATTACCCCCCCCTCCCCTTAGATGCATTCCTTCACTGTTTCACACAATCATACTCTTCTTGGTCTATTGATGTAACACTGACTTAAGGTTTGCAACAGCTTTGCTAGAGATTCATGATTATTATTTGATCAGAATGTAGTTGACTGTAGTTGAAAAGGTAATGATAGACTAGACTATACTGTTTAGTCTCAAACAGCCAATACGTAGCTGGTATAGTATAATATACTCTTGAGTCTGTGTCATGTCAGCAGCTTGGTTCAGTACTCCTGTTTGTCCGTCTGTCCCTCCAGGCCCAACTCCAAGCACAAGACAGACGGACACAAGGCCTGTGTGAGCCCGTCCCCGTCTCCCGGTCCTGGCGGTCCTGTCGCGTGGCACAATGGGCACCACCACCAAGACCACGCCCGCAACGGCAAAGCCGGCAGACTCAACCACAACCACGTGGCCGAGGGCAACAAAGGGCAAGATGTATGTAGTCTCCTCTATCTCGCCCCGCCACCTCCCTACCCCCCCCCCCCCCACACACACACACACATTCTAATCTACACTCAAATGGTAACCTCCACACCTCCCTCTCCTATGAACATGATTTATTTTATTTGTGTCGGTTTGTGACATTATCTCCTCTCTCTTTATTTGGTACTGTTATAGAATGCCTCTTCTTTTAGTTATTCCTGTTTTTGCAGGCTAGTTTTACTCTATATATCTTCCAACCACTTTTGTCCTCCTGTGCAATCTTGCTGCTACTAATTATTTCCGGCATCACTTTGATACTTATACTATGTCAACATCCCTTTGACGTAACAGATCTGTTTGTGCTGTCTTGCCTCCTATGGTCATTTCCACGCCAAGACAGGACAAACATGTCCACGCCAAGACAGCAAAAACAGATCTGGGACCAGGCTAAGTTTGTTGGAGATAAGATTTTAAAAATGAAGACTGACTATGATCAATTCATCTCTGGCCCAAGTGAGCGTTTGCATGGCACATGTTATGTACCGTACAACGGTAATATGGAGGTTTAGTATTAGGCTGTGTCCTAAATGACACCACATTCCATACAGTGCATTTGGAAAGCTTTCAGACCCCTTGACTTTTTTCACATTTTGTTACGTTACAGCCTGATTCTACAATGTATTTTCCCTCATCCATCTACACTCAATACGCCATAAAAACAAAGTGAAAACAGGTTTTTAGAAATGTTTAAAAATGTCTTAAAAATAAAAAACAGAAATATCTTTAAAAAACAGAGTCCACTTGGTAAATTAAATTGATTGGACATGATTTGGAAAGGCACACACCAGTCTATATAAGGTCCTACAGTTGACAGTGCATGTCAGAGCAAATAATCAAACCATGAGGTCGAAGGAATTGTCCGTAGAAGCTCCAAGACAGGATTGTGTTGAGGCACAGATCTGGGGAAGGGTATCAAAACATTTCTGCAGCATTGAAGGTCCCCAAGAACAGAGTGACTCCATCATTCTTTAATGGAAGAAGCTTGAAACCACCTAGAGCTGGCCGCCCGGCCAAACTGAGCAATCGGGGGAGAAGGGCCTTGGTCAAGGAGGTGACCAAGAACCAGATAGTCACTCTGACAAAGCTCCAGAGTTCCTCTGTGGAGATGGGAGAACTTTCCAAAAGGACAACCATCTCTGCAGCACTCCACCAATCAGACCTTTATGGCAGAGTGGCCAGACGGAAGCCACTCCTCAGTAAATGGCACATGACAGCTTGTTTGGAGTTTGCCAAAAGGCACCTAAAGACTCTCAGACCATGAGAAACAAGATTCTCTGGTCTAATGAAACCAATACCAAACTCTTTGGCCTGATTGCCAAGCGTCACGTCTGGAGGAAACCTGGCAGTATCCCTACGGTGAAGCATGGTGGTGGCAGCCTCATGCTGTGGGGATTGTTTCAGTGGCAGGGACTGAGAGACAAGTCAGGATTGAGGGAAAGATGAACGGAGCAATGTACAGAGATCCTTGATGAAAACCTGCTCCAGAGCGCTCAGGACCTCAGACAGGGGTGAAGGTTCACCGTCCAACAGGACAACGACCCTAAGTACACAGCCAAGACAACGCAGGATTGGCTTCGGCCCAGCCACAGCCTGACTTGAACCCGATCGAACATCTCTGGAGAGACCTGAAAATAGCTGTGCAGCTATGCTCCCCATCCAACCTGACAGAGCTTGAGAGGATCTGCAGAGAAGAATGGGAGAAACTCCCCAAATACTGGTGTGCCAAGCTTGTAGTGTCATATCCAAGAAGACTCGAGGATGTAATGTCTGCCAAAGGTGTTTCAAACAAAGTACTGAGTAAAGGAATACTGAATACTTATGTAAATGTGATATTATTCTTTCTTTTTTTAAATAAATGAGCAAAACGGTCTAAAAACCTGTTTTTGCTTTGTCATTACGGGGTATTGTGTGTAAATTGATGAGGGGAAAAATGATTTAATCCATTTTATAATAAGGCTGTAACATAACAAAATGTGGAAAATGTCAAGGGTTCTGAATATTTTCCCGAATGCACCCTATATACAGGATAGTGCACTACTTTTGACCGGGGCCCATATATAGGGAATAGAGTGCCATTTGGGGGCGGAGCCTCAGGGTTTGCTAATGAGCAGGAAACTCTTTGGTTCTTGTTAGGCAGCAAGCTCCTGCAGTGATGAAATAGTGAGAGCTCACTTCTGAATCAGTTTAGCCAGGGAAAGGAAACAAATAATACTTTTAATGTTTGCTTTTGCTACAGTTCCCTCAAATGTAATAAAATATGAAACAGGAGGTTGCTTATGTAAAAAGTACTTATTAGTAGTTCTCATGAAGGCACTGTTTTATTTCTTTGATATGCTGTAGAGTTTAGGACATTTTGTAAATGTTAGTCAAAGTTGTCATTTGATCATGCTTGATGTTAATGCTTGATAACAGCCGTCAATGAAACCATCTGTAGCTGACTGATCTAACAAACAAAGATGGATGTAAAAATGTAGGTCTCAACTATGCTATTTTTACATCTGAACTCAACCAGTTCTATCTTATGTTGTCATATGAGAATGATATTATCTGGTTTGGCCTGTGAGATTATGTGGTGATTTGAACTGAACCTAATTTATGAAATGTCCAATGCTTCTAGTTTATACACGTAATTGGTTTCAGTTTGGTTACGCGTTCAGCTCTAGTGCCACCAAATGCCTCAGTACAGTCACTAAAGTAGGCTATAACATGGATGCAATTGCTCAGAACAGAATGAGTGACAGAGAAGTGATTGCTGTACTGGTACAGTAGCAAGAATGATAGGTGTATAAAAAGTGAATGTATAATTGCTAGGTATTTATCACTGAAACTAACCAGACATCTTGTCTAGTTTACTCAGAATTGATTTTGTCTTCTGTCATTCTTATTCCTCCCTAACTGTCTCGTTTGGAACTGTTTCCATGCTTTGGCTCCTTTGAAAACGGTAACCCCTGCTAATCTGCTTTATTTTGATCTATCTGTGAAACAACCACAAAGAACGACAGACTGACTGGACTGTTGTGTTTTAAATCACTATCTTTCAGTCGTCACCATAATCTCCCTACTATAGATGGCTCATTAGAACTGAGGTAGCATTTTGCGTTTGAATCTAACTGAACCTAGCTACAGCCCCTTGCAAAAGTATTCACCCCCCTTGGTGTTTTTTCTATTTTGTTGCATTACAACCTGTCATTTATATGGATTTTTATTTGGATTTCATGTAATGGACATACATACACAAAATAGTCCAAATTGGTGAAGTGAAATGAAAAAAAAATTTGTTTTAAAAAATTATACAAATTGAAAATGGAAAAGTGGTGCGTGCATGTGTATTCACCCCCTTTGCTATGAATCCCCTAAATAAGATCTGGTGCAACCAATTCCATTACGACTTACAAATTGGTGCATTCACCTTATGACATCCAGTGGAACAGCCACTTTACAATAGTGCATCTAAATCTTTTAAGGGGGGGGGGTTAGAAGGATTACTTTATCCTATCCTAGGTATTCCTTAAAGAGGTGGGGTTTCAGGTGTCTCCGGAAGGTGGTGATTGACTCCGCTGTCCTGGCGTCATGAGGGAGTTTGTTCCACCATTGGGGGGCCAGAGCAGCGAACAGTTTTGACTGGGCTGAGCGGGAACTGTACTTCCTCAGTGGTAGGGAGGCGAGCAGTCCAGAGGTGGATGAACGCAGTGCCCTTGTTTGGGTGTAGGGCCTGATCAGAGCCTGGAGGTACTGAGGTGCCGTTCCCCTCGCAGCTCCGTAGGCAAGCACCATGGTCTTGTAGCGGATGCGAGCTTCAACTGGAAGCCAGTGGAGAGAGCAGAGGAGCGGGGTGACGTGAGAGAACTTGGGAAGGTTGAACACCAGACGGGCTGCGGCGTTCTGGATGAGTTGTAGGGGTTTAATGGCACAGGCAG
Organism: Oncorhynchus gorbuscha; assembly: GCF_021184085.1. Classification (NCBI taxonomy): domain Eukaryota; kingdom Metazoa; phylum Chordata; class Actinopteri; order Salmoniformes; family Salmonidae; genus Oncorhynchus; species Oncorhynchus gorbuscha. Next base: position 51,031,588 of record NC_060188.1, on the reverse strand, counting down.
GGAGCCCAGCCAACAGCGAGTTGCAGTAATCCAGACGGGAGATGACAAGTGCCTGGATTAGGACCTGCGCCGCTTCGTGTGTGAGGCAGGGTCGTACTCTGCGGATGTTGTAGAGCATGAACCTACAGGAACGGGCCACCGCCTTGATGTTAGTTGAGAACGACAGGGTGTTGTCCAGGATCACGCCAAGGTTCTTAGCGCTCTGGGAGGAGGACACAATGGAGTTGTCAACCGTGATGGCGAGATCATGGAACGGGCAGTCCTTCCCCGGGAGGAAGAGCAGCTCCGTCTTGCCGAGGTTCAGCTTGAGGTGGTGATCCGTCTGCCAGACATGCAGAGATGCGATTCGCCACCTGGTCATCAGAAGGGGGAAAGGAGAAGATTAATTGTGTGTCGTCTGCATAGCAATGATAGGAGAGACCATGTGAGGTTATGACAGAGCCAAGTGACTTGGTGTATAGCGAGAATAGGAGAGGGCCTAGAACAGAGCCCTGGGGGACACCAGTGGTGAGAGCGTGTGGTGAGGAGACAGATTCTCGCCACGCCACCTGGTAGGAGCGACCTGTCAGGTAGGACGCAATCCAAGCGTGGGCCGCGCCGGAGATGCCCAACTCGGAGAGGGTGGAGAGGAGGATCTGATGGTTCACAGTATCGAAGGCAGCCGATAGGTCTAGAAGGATGAGAGCAGAGGAGAGAGAGTTAGCTTTAGCAGTGCGGAGCGCCTCCGTGATACAGAGAAGAGCAGTCTCAGTTGAATGACTAGTCTTGAAACCTGACTGATTTGGATCAAGAAGGTCATTCTGAGAGAGATAGCGGGAGAGCTGGCCAAGGACGGCACGTTCAAGAGTTTTGGAGAGAAAAGAAAGAAGGGATACTGGTCTGTAGTTGTTGACATCGGAGCGATCGAGTGTAGGTTTTTTCAGAAGGGGTGCAACTCTCGCTCTCTTGAAGACGGAAGGGACGTAGCCAGCGGTCAGGGATGAGTTGATGAGCGAGGTGTGGTAAGGGAGAAGGTCTCCGGAAATGGTCTGGAGAAGAGAGGAGGGGATGGGGTCAAGCGGGCAGGTTGTTGGGCGGCCGGCCGTCACAAGACGCGAGATTTCATCTGGAGAGAGAGGGGGAGAAAGAGGTCAGAGCACAGGGTAGGGCAGTGTGAGCAGAACCAGCGGTGTCGTTTGACAAACGAGGATCGGATGTCGTCGACCTTCTTTTCAAAATGGTTGACGAAGTCATCTGCAGAGAGGGAGGAGGGGGGAGGGGGAGGAGGATTCAGGAGGGAGGAGAAGGTGGCAAAGAGCTTCCTAGGGTTAGAGGCAGATGCTTGGAATTTAGAGTGGTAGAAAGTGGCTTTAGCAGCAGAGACAGAAGAGGAAAATGTAGAGAGGAGGGAGTGAAAGGATGCCAGGTCCGCAAGGAGGCGAGTTTTCCTCCATTTCCGCTCGGCTGCCCGGAGCCCTGTTCTGTGAGCTCGCAATGAGTCGTCGAGCCACGGAGCAGGGGGGGGGAGGACCGAGCCGGCCTGGAGGATAGGGGGCATAGAGAGTCAAAGGATGCAGAAAGGGAGGAGAGGAGGGTTGAGGAGGCAGAATCAGGAGATAGGTTGGAGAAGGTTTGAGCAGAAGGAAGATATGATAGGATGGAAGAGGAGAGAGTAGCGGGGGAGAGAGAGCGAAGGTTGGGACGGCGCGATACCATCCGAGTAGGGGCAGTGTGAGAAGTGTTGGATGAGAGCGAGAGGGAAAAGGATACAAGGTAGTGGTCGGAGACTTGGAGGGGAGTTGCAATGAGGTTAGTGGAAGAACAGCATCTAGTAAAGATGAGGTCGAGCGTATTGCCTGCCTTGTGAGTAGGGGGGGAATTCCCTTCAGAAGTCACATAATAAGTTAGATTGCATACAGGTGGACTTTATTTAAGTGTCACATGATCTGTAACATGATCTCAGTATATATATATACCTGTTCTGAAAGGCCCCAAAGTCTGCAACACCACCAAGCAAGCAGCACTATGAAGACCAAGGAGCTCTCCAAACAGGTCAGGGACAAAGTTGTGGAGAAGTACAGATCAGGTTTAAGTTATAAAAAATATCAGAAACTTTGAACATCCCACGGAGCACCATTAAATCCATTATTAAGAAATTGAAAGAATATGGCACCACATCAAACCTGCCAAGAGAGGGCAGCCCACCAAAACTCACGGACCAGACAAGGAGGGCATTAATCAGAGAGGCAACAAAGAGACCAAAGATAACCCTGAACAATCTGCAAAGCTTCACAGCGGAGATTGGAGTATTTGTCCATAGGACCACATTAAGGTGTACACTCCACAGAGCTGGGCTTTACGGAAGAGTTGCAAAAAATAATTACATGTTACATTACATGTTTGCTTAAGGCATGTGGGAGACACCCCACACTTATGGAAGAAGGTACTCTGGTCAGATGAGACTAAAATTGAGATTTTGGCCATCAAGGAAAACACTATGTCTGGCGCAAACCCAACACCTCTCATCACCCCGTGAATACCATACAATGTTTTTCATCGGCAGGGACTGGGAAACTGGTCAGAATTGAAGGAATGATGGATGACAGGGACATTCTTGAGGGAAACCTGTTTCAGTCTTCCAGAGATTTGAGACTGGGACGGAGGTTCACCTTCCAGCAGGACAATGACCCTAAGCATACTGCTAAAGCAACACTCGAGTGGTTTAAGGTGAAACATTTAAATGTCTTGGAATGGCCTAGTCAAAGCCCAGACCTTAATCCAATTGAGAATTGGTGGTATGACTTAAATATTGTCAGCAGAACCCATCCAACTTGAAGGAGCTGGAGCAGTTTTGCCTTGAAGAATGGGCAAGCATCCCAGTGGCTAGATGCGCCAAGTTTATAGAGACATACCCCAAGAGACTTGCAGCTGTAATTTCTGCAAAAGGTGGCTCCTCAAAGTATTGACTTAGGGGGGGATGAATAGTTATGCACGCTCAAGTTTTCTGTTTTGTTGTCTTATTTCTTGTATGTTTCACATAAAAAATATTTTGCATCTTCAAAGTCGTAGACATGTTGTGTAAATCAAATTATACAAACCACCCAAAAATCTATTTAATTCCAGGTTGTAAGGCAACAAAATAGGAAAAATGCCAAGGGGGTGAATACTTTCGCAAACCACTGTAACAGTGTGCTCTGCTAACAAAACAACAGACATCATTTAGACCAAAGGCAATAGCCATTACTGTTTCACATTCACTGCTGACTAAGCAACTAAATGGGGTGTAGAGCAGCCTCCGAAAACATTCTGTCTAGAATAATGAATGACAGATGATGCTATCTCCTTCAATTTCCTTTCCTTCTGAAGCTTGCATGTGTTTATGAGAGGTCTCACCTGCTCTATTTGTCTGTCTGTCTGTCTGTCTGTCTGTCTGTCTGTCTGTCTGTCTGTCTGTCTGTCTGTCTGTCTGTCTGTCTGTCTGTCTCTCTCTCTTACTGCTTGTATTCATTTATGACTGTTTTATTTCCTGCTTTTTATCGATTTGAGTAGTATTTACCCCATGAAATAAATGCCCAATGCTCCTTTTCTGTCTCGTTTATGTAAAAAGCACTCATATGCTTTGGAACTGGACCAAGTAGGTTAACTGGGTATGTGTACTACTAGTTTTTCTTGTCAATACAGTCTTTATTAAGCACAATGTTTTGCTCAGTGATAGTTAGCCCCTTCCTTCAGAAGTCTGAGAGAGCTCCCAGACATCAGGTGTACAACAACCCTTTCTCTCTCGCTCTAGTCTCTCTATTTTCTCTATTGACTTCCTGTTTACTACTTCCTGTTTACTGTATCATGTGACCTACATGTTGCCTCTAGGTGACAGTATCACTTCTGTCAGACTTTCCTTGATGTTGATATGCAGTATATTCTATATCTCTATGTGTACCAAGTCAATGGGGATTGGCAAGGGGAGTCTCATGTGCCATTGTTGCATAATGAGGCTCAGTGTTTGAATATTTGAGCCAATCGGTTGTGTTGAGGTGAATCTAGAATTGCTAGGTGTTTATCACTGAAGCTTAAATCTGTCAACCTTTTGACAGTTAATCCTATACTATCAGCCTTAAACAGGTTTTTGGTTCATGAGACCTCTCCTGTCAATCGCCACAAACAGGGGAATTATTGTGTCTCTCCCTTGCTGACAATTCATCAGCGCTCAGACACCTTGTGTATTTGGGAGGTTGCTCGCTCAATATTGTTCATTTTGGATACCAACCTTTCTGGGAGATCATAGATCCAACAAAAGCTAGATAATGCTGTAGTATCTCTATGGTTAGCACATGTGCAGCAGCAACTTGGGTCTTGTCTGTCTCTTCTATTTTTACATCTCGGTTTGTCCTTCTGATTCTGTCTGTAGTTTTCTTGTCCAGGGTAAATGTATATCTGCTAACACACAAAGAAACAGTGAAACAAATGTTGAAACTAAATAGGACCACACACACAACATTTAGTAACATTGATATTTTAAAGGGACCCAAGCCATTTTTGAATGCGAGTGCCGTATTTAATTTCCCCTTTGTATAGATATTGATATGTTCAGTACCACCCTCCCCAAGGCTCACTGTACTATTCGATTTACAAGGCTTTAAATTGACCAAGAATCACCCTTTTATTCTGCCTTAATAACAATCGCCTTGTACTAACATGGGGCACTGTAATGACCCTGGTGCATTGCTGAGCCCAAAAGGAATATGTAAGAAGTGTGCTTTCTGAGACGGATTCGATAGCTTTCGTAAACCACAATGGGTTTTGTTCTCTTGTCGAATAATATATTTTCCAAAATGTAACTGGGGTCCCTTTTAAATGTGCTGACTCTACTAGTTGTCCATTCTAGCAGTTAGTGCCCCGCCCTCAGCTTCCCTCCTCTCAAAACTCATCCACTCTGTGTGTCCATCCGTGTTCTGTCCATCCGTGTTATGTGTGACACATCTTTCTCGCCCTCCGCTGTCCGGACATGCTCTTCTCCCTTCTTCTCGTCTGTCATATGCCAGCTCTGCCTGCTCTTCCTTCTCTCCACCCATCCCTCCATCCCTCCTTCCTTCCTTTCCTCTAGCAATTCTCTCTTAACAATGGATTTCATTTAGTTTCTTGAATCACTCTATTCACTTACCCAACCTTTACCCACCTCTCCCTTTTGATGCAACCATGGCTGCATTTGAACAAGCGAAAAAGACAGCAAATCATTTGAGTTGTTAGATTCATTTTTGAACCTTTAGTTTGATTTTGATTTTAAGTGTTGGTTTTGTTTGTCCATTTTCTTTAGCTTTTTTGTCGGTTTGTCGGTTTGTTTACCTTCTCCTCCTTAGTCTCTGGAAGAAGTTCGTAGCGTTGATACTAAAAGAGGTTCATTGTCTTTTTCCCATTTCGCTGCGGAGAACATTCCTTTCTCCTTGTTTTTCTTTTTTCTTCCTTTCCTTTTTTTTGTTGATATTGCAAACGTGTCACTGATTGAAATGGAAGGTAGGTAACGCTCTGCCTTGGCACGTGGTCTTTCTTTATGCAGAAATGAGAATGTCAGAAGCACCCTCTATCTTGATGTCAATGTTTCTTTGTCTCTCTTTCTATGATTTAACCACCAGGGAACTTTAGCTTTAGGAAGTTTATTTTATCGTTCCTTTTTTTCTGTTATATTTTGCTTTTAAAAGAATTGGATTATAGTTTATCCTTTTTTCTCTATCCTTCTTAAATGTTCATACTGAATTCAGTCCAGTATCCCACCCGATATATATATATATCAAGAAGGCCCATTTCTTTGTGTACTTCTTTCTGTTTTGGTAGAATGCATTTATTCCTGTTTGTCCAGCATCTCTCTGTTCACTTGGTGAAATAGTTACATTCGTCTTATGATTTGATCATGTTTATTTCCTCGGTGGCTGTTTCTAACAACTGTCATCATCTGCGTCAGTGGTTGTGTGTTTTCTTATATCTACAGCTCAGTCTTTTGTTTGTTTTGTGGAGAAGGTTTTAATATCCTTGTTGTTTTTAATGAAGAGTCCCTGTTTTAGTCATAGTTCAGCGGTCAGCGTTTACAGGGGAGGAGGTTAATGCATGCAGGAGAGCTCGCTGTGTTTTGATATTTACCTGCTTTGACATTTGATCTGCCTTTATATCCCGGAGACACACACAGCCATGCAATTGCTCCACACAAACATCTGCACTCACAATACTTTGTGAAACCCCTTGCCCTGTGTACACTGCTATTACAGAATATGCCTGCGTCCTAGTTCAATGTCCTCAGCATACCTTATCTCTCAACATCGTCCACTTGCTTAAAAGCCTCCTACTGAAGTTGATCTACCACACACATTTGTGTTTAAAATGAAACTGTAGTTTTAAGAATCCCATCAATAAATGTCTAGAAGTACACAATATTTGCAGAGGTTCTGTTCTCGCAGAGGACTGTTTCTTTTGCTAGAGCTAAATTCAATAGTACAGAATTTTTCATATTAATGGATATTATTAAAACAGAGAACGAAAACAGAGATCTCAACAGAGCCAATTAAAATGTCATATGCCTGAGGCTTACAGGGGAAGCGCAACCCAACACTGACAAGAAATGCCTTGGTTTGAACAAACTGTAACCTAAAATACAGTACCTGGGGGTTGAACTCCTAAACGTAACTCTCTGAAAGCCCTAAACTTAAAGGTAGACTCAGCAAGATGACATTGTCACGAGCACCACCGCAGATATTGAGATGAGCGAGATGAAAGACTTTGCTCTCACACAGTCACACACAGTATCTGCGCATGGGCACGGGTTCGCTTCACACTGTTTACAGAGTGGTCGTCAGGGCACCAAAACCGCAGAAGTTGAGCCTCTCGCTCCAACGCTCTTAGTTGTTGCAGAAATTGGTCCACTATGCTGTTTACTTTCTGCATCTATGTCATATCGCTGAGACTACTTTTAACTCAATGGTCATTCACACAGACTGTCTGCCCTGCCCTCTGGTGGAGTGGGCTGGGCAGGAGAATGATCTGGAAGGCGTAGCTACTCTCGGTGTGAGAGGTTCCCTGAACATTGTGGTGTGTTCCTTCCTCTTTTTCTTTTTGATTTCATTTCAGTTGATTTCCATGCATTGTCTGATGCCTCACTCTGCCAGGGAAGGGTTTTGTGTCTTTTTCTCTTGCATTTTGTGAAATCTAATGATGCACTTATGTTGCCCCACTTTTCCCTTTTCTTCATACCTTACCTACTAAAGGAGGGAATGCCACTTTATTGGTAAGTGGATGTTAACCAAAAGGGAGTTAAACAAGAGTAACGATAAAAAAAATTACAAAAAATGGGTCGCTGTTCACATCTCAGCAATTGTCTACTACAGGGAAAAAAAATCCACAAAGAGAAAATTATTGAGTAGCAGACGATTCGTTTTTCTGATTCGATTTGACTCTATAATTAATTGTTCCTTGACTATTTTATTTTGTTCCTTCCATTTCTGTGATGTTCTGTCAAGTTGTCTACTCTTTTTTTTTTCATATTTGTTTTTTACCATTACTAAAACTTGAAGAAGTCCTCCTTTTCTACTCTACAAAGTCTGTAGCTCTATACTCTCTTTTCTCTCTGCTCTTTAACTTAATTTGGGTCATAATACAAATAAAAAAAATCCCTTTCTCTTCTAGTTTTTTTCCGTTTCTTTTCGGGATTATGATTTCTTCGACTCATTATGGTTTTGCATGCCAAGTATTGCATGCGCTGCACCATAGAGGACTGTCTATAAGCCGTATCGAGAGAAAACCTAGATCTTTTCTTTTAGATGTTGACCCTCTTTTGCCAAGTACACCGTAGCGCTCAAACACTCCACTGTGACAAACTCTAAGGCCCTTTTTCTATTTTTTTCCCCTTTTTTTTTTCTTTTTTCTTTTGTTGGTTATCATTTCTCTACAGAAGCTGAGAATGCTGACTGCTGCTACTCCGGGAGACCAGTCGACCGTGATGCTGCCTCAGCTGAGAGGAGGAGAGCACAAGACCCACAATGCCCTTTACAGGACCCCAGGAGGAGGTTCTGCAATCCAGGCTGGAGAGGCCCTACACGGAGAGGAAAGGCAGTCGATAGGGTCGTCGGGCAGACGGGGAGGTCACAGAGGTCACAGAGCTCATGGGAAGAGCTCCCATTCGCCAGCTCACAGCAGTGACTCCGCACACTCTCAACGTAACCTGCATCCTCACAGAGGAAAAAGCTCTCACCGGAAGAAGTAAGCAGAGAGATTCGACCTTCCATACTGACATAACCTTTACCTGTTCTGTCCTTCAATCAATTCAATCAAATATATTTATAAAGCCCTTTTTACATCAGCAGTTGTCACAGTGCTTATACAGAAACCCAGCCTAAAACCCCCAGAACGCAAGCAATGCATATGTAGAAGCACGGTGGCTAGGAAAAACTCCCTAGAAAGGCAGAAACCTATGAAGAAACCTAGAGAGTCTGAGGGGTGGCCAGTCCTCTAATCCAGGTGAAGATTATAAGAGTACATTAAGGCCAGATTGGTCTGGGACAAGTTCCGGGACAAGGTCTTCGCCCCTTCTTTTATGTCCACTGTGCTTGGTGCTTGGTCTGCTGTCCAGGGCACAGTCCTATGCACTTCCCTCTCTACTCTCATTCTCCTGACTTGTGCTATCCTAAGATATGCTAATTAGAATGAAAACAGGCTGATCGCATTGAGAACTAAACAACCTGTTTGGTGATCTTCTGATGTGGCACGTCACAAAAAATGAGTGACGCATTTATTTGCCTCACTCTCTCCCATTTCATCTTACATTATCTACTAAAGGTCTCCAACAATCCGGACCTCTATCGTTCCTCTGTTCCCAATAATCAATTGATACTCATTTATCCATCTACCTCAAGGACTAAAGGGGGCCACTCGTCCAAGCGGCACCACCATGGGGTTCGGGGACAGGCCCATCACCAGAGCCAGTCTGGCTCCCCGGGGCGGCACCGCCACACATCTGGGTCAGGCAGGAAGAAGAGTGAGTCTCGGGGGCGCGGTGGCATGGGGGTCCGACAGCGTAGCAGCTCCTGGAGCTCCGGACGCTCTTCATCACGCTCCGGCTCCAGAGAGAGAGGCCCCAGCAAGGCCAAGTCCCCCCACCCCCATGCCAGACAGAACAACTCCAGGTGACCACTTACGGAAGGGTTACTTATTGGTCTATGAATGATGGTTAACCTACCACCAAGAGGGGCTTCTGGCTTTCCTGCTTACCTGACCCGGAAGGCCAGATAACACTCGTTTTGGATTAACTAGAAACTTTTGCAACTGTTCTTGCTATCCAGTGATTTATTTAGACACAAACATTACTTTTCTCATATATTCATTTTTCCTTTCCAGTACATGACAATTTGATGCGTTTATTTTCCTTGCTCCACTAGGGAGAGAGACAGCCCTCACCACTCTGATGCTGACCGTGCTCGCCGTCGCTCCAGGAGCTATTCTCCCATCAGGAAGAGGAGACGAGACTCTCCCAGCTTCATGGAGGCTCGCAGGATCACCAGGTAACAGAGACTCTATCTAACCATATGCTCCCTCAGTGAGAGCAGAATCCAAGTGTAACACTGACATCTATGGGAGAGTTTGTCAAGGTGTCTCCCTCTCGGGTTTTCTTTCTCAACAATTTTACTGTGAATCCTCAGCATGATCACTGTAAATGTGGGGTGCTTATATGTTCTCTAATCTGACATGCCATAGTATTTAGTGTATGTGTAAATGTGAGTGTCTGTTGTATAGTACCATCCAAGTGGAACTGAACACGTTATATTATTTCAGGCGAAATGTATTTATATCACAGACGTGTACAACCTTTGTCACCGATTGAATTTGCCACCGCTGAGTGATGCCACACTGTGGCAATAATATGATGCCATTGTATTTCCCAGAATGTGTGTGTAGTGGTTTCCCATAAAATGCAGGTGAAATGTTCTGTGACACTCCTCTCTCACTCCTCCTGTACGAAGGAAGATTCCCCCGTCTCTCTCCTCCCCCCCCCCTCGAAGCCAAGACAACGGAATACTGCTGAGCTGCAGGCTAGGTTACCGTGGTAACAGTTGCCGTGCAGCAGGACTCCCCTAGTCCTCCTTGCCGAAGCCTTGTGAAGCAGTTAACCAACCGAACAGACTTCCCTAGAGTAACGCTGCACCCTCCCCTTTCCTCTCGATCTCCCTCTTTCTATCCATCTTTCTTTCTGTTAATCCACATTCACCTGCACTAGACATACAGTCACTGATGTGCAATAATGCTGTAACACACGTTTTTTATGAAGGCAATATCAAGGTTCGTCAAACGATGTCTGTCTGTAAACCAGAAACTGTGGTTCTATATAAATTCTTTGGGATTCTGTATTTGTGATCCACAACTACCACATCTTTTTTGCAAAACATCCCTGTAGGTAGTGAGCACCTTGATAACGCTGACGTCCTGCCTCTAGATTAACTCTCCTGATTCCTGGGTGATGGCTAACCTTCAGATTATTTTCTGTCTTTTTGCGGCTAACAGCTCTCAATTTACCTCTGTGGGCACTTAAGTTGCACCTTGAGGTAGCTCACTAACAAGGCAATCTCAATGCTCTTAACCCTTTTGAAGTGTGTGTGTGTGTGTGTGTGTGTGTGTGTGTGTGTGTGTGTGTGTGTGTGTGTGTGTGTGTGTGTGTGTGTGTGTGTGTGTGTGTGTGTGTGTGTGTGTGTGTGTGTGTGTGTGTGTGTGTGTGTGTGTGTGTGTGTGTGTGTGTGTGTGTGCGTGTGCGTGTGCGTGTGCGCTTGCGGACTCCTACTAACTAACACATGGAGCCGCTCTCTTTCAGCACTTCTCAATTTGACTGCCGCACCTAATAACTACTATGCCATGTTTCTGGCCTGCCCCTTGAAGACAGCTGACCCAGACCCTTTTGGTTGACCTCTGTTATGTTACAAACATGACCCTCTCATGATCTTTTTATGCGATTATAACATTTGACAAAGTATAGTTGAAGTACAAAATATTTTGGGAATCAGAAAAGCATATGATAATATTGCAAACCTACAGTATTCCCATTGGAGTGTACTGTACAATGCAGAGGCATGCCAAAAGAGCAGCTCTCAGATCAGCTGTCAGAGTGGTGGTCCTCCTCACACTAACTGGTCACACGCCTTTTAACACTGTATAACCTTCTATCCCTTCTATCGTCTCCTCTCCTCAGCGCTCGGAAGCGGCCTATCCCGTACTACCGTCCAAGCCCCTCCTCCTCCAGCTCCATGTCTAGCCCCTCCCACTCGGAGAGGAGTCGCAGCCATGACAGCTACAGCAGCTATAGCCGCAGTCGCAGTCACAGCCGCACCAGGAGCCACAGCCGCTCCCGCAGCCGCAACCACAGCTACTACAGTCGCAGCAGTTACGAGAGCCCCGGCTTCTGAGGAGAGAGAGACAGAAAGAAAGGGCGAGGGAGAAAGAGAGCGAGCGAGGGGGTAGATAGAGAGGGAAAAAGAGAGACAGAGAGAGAAAGAGAGCGAGCGAGGGGGTAGATAGAGAGGGAAAAAGAGAGACAGAGAGAGAAAGAGAGCGAGCGAGGGGGTAGATAGAGAGGGAAAAAGAGAGACGGAGAGAGAAAAAGAGAGACAGAGAGCGAGGGGGTAGATAGAGAGGGAAAAAGAGAGACGGAGAGAGAAAGAGAGCGAGCGAGGGGGTAGATAGAGAGGGAAAAAGAGAGACAGAGAGAGAAAGACAATAAAAATCATGTAATGTATTCGTATGTCCCTGAATGGTTCAAACACAGGGCCAGACCTCTGGTCCATTTTTACCCTCAGTCTCCATCTCTGTATACTTCATGTTAACCCGCGTTAACCCGCAAGTATGGGTAGCTGCTGCCCATTATGGCGACCGGAGTATGGGCATTGGGTGTATAGAAAGCGAATAATGTAATCGGGCAGATTTGTTGCCACTCAAGACCGTTTTGCATTGCTGATTGGCTGCACGATGAGTCAACCAGTGCACCGGTGTTGTATCAACATGCCTGCTGACTTGAAGTGCTTCCTACTGGGTATCACGGTCGTGTCGCAGACGGTATCTTACGTGGACATTTTCTTCACACCGGTGCAGCCTTGACAAGAAATAGCTAATATTGAGAACCATCTAGATATCACCTCGATGCAGTCTACTACTCGATGGGAAGGGCATGAACGTCAAGCACACCGCGACACCACTACCTAGTAGGCAATATCAGGGTGACAGTCACAGTAAGCACACCGCGACACCACTACCTAGTAGGCAATATCAGGGTGACAGTCACAGTAAGCACACCGCGACACCACTACCTAGTAGGCAATATCAGGGTGACAGTCACAGTAAGCACACGTGTACAACGCATGGAGCAACAATACACCCATCATCAATACCTTTAATCTCAACTAAACAGTCGTCAGTTTTCTAACTGAAAGTGTACAATTATTTGTGTAAAACTAACACTGAAATACAACTCCGACTCGAGCAGAAGTCCAAACTCTCGCGGTATGGTAGGTCAGTGTACGGCAGTAGCGTGGTAAGAAACGGTAACAACAACAAAAACGGCTCAGTCAAAACCTTCTAACCTACAGCAGAGCGATTCCGACACACTCACTCCTTTCCACACGCCCACTACTTTCCTTTCCACACACCCACTCGCCCATACTCCGGTCGCTTTATTGCTACTCCTTTCTCTTAACCTGAGCCTGGATCAATGGAAGGAAGAGGGAGGTTTTTAATATTATAGCACATTAATTTGAAATATCCATTTTTTTTCCACAAGTGGGAGGGAAAAAAAATCGATATATCAAATGAATGTGCTATAATATTCAAATGGATGCAACACACTGGTAATTATTTAAGATAACATTCCCCGGATCATAGTTTTTGGAAAATAAATGATAAAGCCTAAAGAACAAGTCTGTAAGCACTTTCTCCATAATCTTCCACGGAGCAAAAGTAACCAGAAAATAAGTTGTTATTTTATTTGATATATTCTAACATTGGGACACTTCATGAGTTTGTGGAAGAAGAGGAAAATAAGAGTCACAAATGGAAAATAAGTCAAATGAAATCAAACAGTACTGGGCCATTTTTACATCATTTCCCCAAAGACACTAATGCTCTATTTTAGGAACTTGAGAGATCAAGAGAAGCGATAAAGAACAAAACAAAAGTGGGCCGACAATTTAGCCCACAGAACGGAACTGGTGTATGTTTTTTTTTTAAGGTTGTAGCATATATGTCAGGATATATAAATGATTCTAAACTGTAAGTTCTGGCTTGTAAACTATGCACTGTATATTCCATGTGATTTTGAAGAGGCTTGTTATTTGATGGTGACTTAGTATGATGATGCACCAGGAAGGAGGAAGACTGCTGCTTGTACCAGAGAGCCCTGCTGGCTGCCACTATAGTAGGTCCCAGGGTGCATCTGTCACGGACACTACAGCACTACAGGTCCCAGGGTGCATATGTCACTAAAGTACTACAACTCCCAGGGTGCATCTGTCCTCACTCCGCCCATTCTGATCGGTATTGTACGTGGCGTACCAGACCTGTAATTACACACAGAGGCAAGAAGGGATATAAAAACCAATGTATTATTATGTACTTTTCCCTATTCCACTATTTATTGTGTTCAAACGATTAAAGTTGCAATATGTACATTTTGGGGCGGCCTGACCAAATACACATAGAAATGTGAGTTATAGATCTGTCATTTGCATTGAAAGCTTGTCTAAGAAGCAGTAGATCTGTTCTATGTGCGCTATTTCTATTATTCCTGTTCTTAGGTTTCGTTTTTGCATCTTTTACTTTCGGTTTTGTACACCAGCTTCAAATGGCTGAAAATACAATGTTTTGGGTTATTGACAATATATTTCACAGCGGTTTAGCTGGTACAATGATTCTCTACACTATGCATTGCGTGTTTTGTCACGTAAACTGAAATTAGGCAAACTATTAGAATTTCTGCATACTGCACCTTTAATGTAAATACTACTGTACCTCTTTTGCAATGACCAATGAGGTGAAGTCGCTCTGTAAAGATGCTCTTTCTTAAGATACTTCAGAAACCTTCTGCAAAAGCATCCATGTATTCTTGTGGTTCTATATTTTATCCACAGCTATTTATTAAATTATTTATTCCAATTATCTATTAAGTTATTTATTGTTTATTTATTTGATAATTTATTTGTTTTGTCTCATCAAATGTTCTTAAAGCAATTTGAAGAATCGTGTCATTGAGATACTAATATATCATGGGAGAACTGCTGCAAATGTATGTATTCTCATCTCTGAATATACAGTATGTCCATTGATGTATTAACCTAAATCCTTTTTATTTGTGATGAAAGCTTCTGCTTCCTTTAAGAATAGGGGAGTGAGCTGAGTTGGCGGTAGCTTGTTTCTATGGCGGTGTTCCCTTACCTGATGTATTTTATAATGCTCTTACACAGGGTTCATTACAGTACTGGAACAGTCCACAGAGACCATGTATTAAACGTTTGTGTTGATGCGATCTTTTATTCTTCTGCCTGTCTGTTTCCTGGTGCAGGGGATACATAGTTAAAGTTACGTAGAGGGGCTGTTACTCTGCAGGGCTCCAAAGGTCCACTTCTACCAACTCCTTCTGTCCAAAACGTTGATCAGGCCTGGATTATCTCCCTCCAGACATAGACGGGTTGATTGGGCTAATTTGTTGTTGGTCTAAACAATGACATTGCCCCTGCTGTAACAGGCTGGCCCTATCCCCTGCACCCTGCTTCTACCAGAGGTGTCCTAGTAACTGGCTCTGACCTGGCATGAGGTCTCAGACAGAGGGTCAACTCATTTTGCAAGCCGGTGGTCAGCTAAACTATGTACACAGCAAATGCCCCTGCTTTCAAAACGCTTGAACCCAGACACAGGTAGTCCCACAAGAAGCCCATCATGTTCCCTGCCTCAGTTTATTACTCTGTGATGATAGGACAGCTGCTGGTGATGATGCAATCAGGGAACCCCTTCAGTCTTCCTTCCCATTCGTCATGCCTCCTGTCACTCATGCAGTGTTACATTAAAAATGTAACCAGAGTTACTGTAACCTAGTATGATATTAAACAAAACCTGTTCCGATATTAAGAGTACAGCACTAAACCTTTGGATTGTATACAAGTCATTTAGTTGTAGTGTAAAAGTTATTATACAGGACAATAAATATAAACCAATGAAAAATGAGCTACTTGTGTTGTCTTTCAAAAGTTACTCTTTTTGACATGGGAAAAAAAAATTGTCACTGAGGTCTACACGATGTTCATACTGTAATACGTGCATGTGCTCTTTGTAGGTACCACCAACAGAGGTTGCTAATGTAAATATTTAATTTATTTCATAGTGATACTGGAAACTGGCCTGAGAGAAACGGACTGGAATATTCTGTAACCTGGTGTACTTTTCCAACTCCCTGTTTATCTTTCCTCCCAAGTCCATAAATTCAACCTATGTCATGTAACCTGTGAATATATGATGAATACAGGCAGCATCGCTCCCGGGAAATTACAACGTCATTGTTGTATCTGTCTGAGGCACAGTCTGATGATTATTAACCTGAACCTGAACCACAACCCCAGGCTCTGTACTTTGGATCTATACAATAACAGGTATCATTTGACATGAGTTGGCAACAACAACTAAATATCCAGCTCATGTATGTTCAACCTGCACTGCACTGTCCCAGTTAAACCTGTGCTCTTGATTTATCTTGCCTGGCAAATGAAGTGTGTACTTTTGGAACTATTCCATTGGTTTCATTGTGCCAAACCAAATACACATTGAGAATCTCAAATATTTGGACTGTGCATTCAACTCGGTCTAGTCTGAGTTAATGTGATGGAATATTGACTCCCATCCAGTGCTGCTCTTTGGAAGAGACACAAGGCAATATTACCCCCAATCCAATAAGATGGGTGAACTGTCAAGTTAGTGGTAGTGCTGATTCAGCCAAGACGAACACCTGGCTGCGTGGCACAGTGTGCCAACGACCCATCCCATCCCTGGGGTTCACGAGTTCATGGAAATAGTACGGTAATATGTAGACCCATAGTGGTGTGAAGACTGCCAGGCTCACACAAGTCTGAGGTCCACCCAAGCAGCATCTCCAACTTTACACCAGTAAATCAAGGCGACATTTAAGAGTTCAACATTGAAGCTTTAAATTGACTATACAGGAGTTATTTGAACTCAACAGAGTGATTACGCTCCCCAGAGTTAGTGTTGATAACTGGAGTTGATTGGGACTGAGTCATTTTAACTCCAATAAGAGTAGCCAGAGACAGGGAGTTAAATCTATGGCGTGTCCACATATGTGAGACGGGCCTCATTGTCAAAGAATTCCCATCATTGCTCTGTCGTAGATTGATTTTTAGAATTGTTTGTAACAAATGTGTCTAAACTAAACCAGTCTTTAAGTGGTTGGATTTATTGCAACAGTTACTGTGATGGTTGTTCCAGTTTACATTGACATACACTCTTAGAAAAAGGGTTCCAAAACGGTTCTTCAGCTGTAGAACCTTTTTCGTTCCAGGTAGAACCCTCTATGGAAAGGGTTTTTACATGGAACCCCAAAGGGTTCTAGCTGGAAACAAAAAGAGTCTAAAGATCCACCGCTTCAAAGGTTTCATCCATGGGGACAGCCGAAGAACCGTTTTAGGGTCTAGATAGCACTTTTGTTTCAGAGTGTAGGAAGTCTCAAGCAACAGTATTGTCCTCTCTGCTCTGACATGCAGTCTGAATGTACGTTGTGGTTGATGTAAAATGGACAACCTCCCTCTAGTTGGATTCCAATAGACATTGGATGTCACATTGCAAGCCACCATAATGTGACACTGTTGGTGACTTTACTATCAGAAATAGGAAGGAGATATACTGTCTACATCAGTATCAACCCCGTCTAACTTAGCTCTGGTTCCATGCATATCAGGAGTAACTCATATCACACCAAATACCTCCATGTGTGTGTGCATTCTTTGTGTGTTTTTGTGGGTTTGTGGGTGTGTACTTTATGCAAGCATGCTTGAGTGTGGGTGTGTGTTGTCAGTGGTGTCTGTGTTGTGTTTTGCCTGTCTGAGCTCCTAGGATTACAGTGTGCATTCTAATAGCACGTATGTGGCTGGTTGGCTTGTCACCAGCCTGTGTGTTAGAAACAGCATACGTATGTCTCCCCTCCATGCAGGGGGGCTCTAGTTCTGCTGAGCAGGGCTGTCTGCATTACAACAAACTCTCAGATTCCTCTAGCCCTGTGTCATGGCTAGGATAGGCTCAGAGGGGGATTACGATTGGGAGGAAGGGCGGAGGAGAGGGTGAAACGGAGTGCTTGGCAGTTGTTAGAGGGGTAGTGGGGTAAAGGGGAGGGCCTTTGCACTGGCATGGCACACCCCGTCATTGTCCCCAGGCTTTGGGAGTTGCAGATAGCATATGAACACGTCATATGCCATGACAATTTTAGGGGGAATAAGAGGAAATTAGCTTTAAAACGGCTAAATATTCTCTCAGACTCATGGCAAAATGCGTAGAGCGAAACCGTTCTACGTCACTGTCTTGGACTTGGATTCCATTCTAGTGCTATGTCTGACACGAATAGACCTAGTTCATTCTATAAATATCTGTCCGGGGAGGGGGGAGGCAGATGGGGTGAGAAGGGAGGGTCAGTGACAGTGTTGACTAGAAGTGGGCGGTGGCTGTGTGTATAAAAGCCCTCTGCCGAGAAGCAGACGTTAATTTCGGTGGAAGTTTGAGAGAGACACCCACCAACGGCATCTACAGCCAGCCAGCTTCACAGCTCTATTACTGCAACAGTACTACTCCTCTTCTTCCAGCAAACATGACAGAGAGACGCATCCCCTTCAGCCTGCTCCGCACCCCTAGCTGGGACCCCTACAGGGACTGGTACCAGGGCAACCGACTCTTCGACCAGTCCTTCGGTATGCCTGCCCACGCAGAGGGGTTACCTTCCTTCTCCAGCACCCACTGGCCCGGATACATGCGCCCCGCCCTCGGCCACGACCTGTCCTCTGCCGGCTTCATGCCCTCTGTGATGCCCCACCAGCAGAGTGCAATGATGCCCTTAGTCCCAATGATGCCCCAAGCCCCAATGATGGTCCAGGCCCCTATGATGGCCCAGGCTGGGGCAGCATCGTACTCCCGCGCCCTTTCCCGCCAGCTCAGCACTGGCATGTCTGAGATCAAGCAGACCCAGGAGGCCTGGAAGGTCACTCTGGACGTCAA